>NC_138773.1:309280250-309925250 GCF_965119305.1 Pelophylax lessonae | reverse complement strand
TGGGATAGGCATAAGGCTATCCTTCATATAAGATAGGGCCAGGGACTATTCATAGGATTCAGATATATTGGGCAGACTAGATGGGCCAAATGGTTCTTATCTGCCGACACATTCTATGTTTCTATGCCTGCCTCCAAAGACACCCAAAAAATGCCCAATAAACGCCTGAAACAAAAACGCCAAGGTGTGAAAGGAGCGGAACCCCATCCCTGCTCTACTAATAATTCTAAGAAAAATTACCTTTTTCTTCTGGCGTTCACCCTAACATGGAAGAGTTCTGTCACCCTGGCATAGCAGTCAGAGTCAGTTCACCCTACACTACAGTCACCCTGACACTTAACACTTTCCCTACAGAAACTAGATTATTGAATCTAACTATAGTGGTATATAGTACCCCAACTTAACTGCATATCCCTTTCCTCACACTAATAATTGCTAAATGACACTGGAGCAGCAGGAGTAACAGAAATGCTTCCACTCTCTTCCACAGCCTCTCTATTACAGTGCTAGAGATTTGGCGGGGCTATGTTATATACTGGGGGGCGTATTCACTACTGATTGGCCTCTGGACCCCCTAGTCACTCCAATCACATTCCTAGCAGACTCCTGCCCCCTCAATTGGCTTTTACTCACGTTTCTGGTCCAATCACGGGCTTTTGAAGCCCAGTTCCTGTCCCATTGCATTTTCGGCGGTTCTGGTGCCGAATTCCGAACTTTTACCGCAAAAAGTTCGTAATTCGGGCGAATTACGAACAGTCAATGTTCGGGTCGAACCGATGGTCGACCCGAACCGTTCGATCATCCCTACTGATAAGTGACACTGATGATGAGGCACTGATGAGCACTGATTGGCAGCACTGATGGGCACTGGTTAGCAGTACAAATGGGCACTGATAGGTGGCACTGTGGGGCACTGATTAGCAGCACTGGTGGGCACTGATTAGCAGCACTGGTGGGCACTGATTAGCAGCACTGGTGGGCACTGATGGAACCAATGTCCCTGTAATTGGTTGACAGCTTTCCTTTTGTTTCCTTGCGCTATTTGCATGAGGAGAAAAAGCCAATAACAGGCTTCTGTTTAATTCTGTGATCAGCTATCATTTGCTGCCAGCTGATCACTTGGTAATAGGCTACTGTGATTCACCCTTTACCCCGATCTGTGATCAGCCAAGTCCCAGCACGAGCATGAGAAGACGTCTATGGAGACAAGGGGTGGGCAGGAGGGATGGTTGCCCTGGGCACAATGGTTCAGTGCAGGGATAGGGGGGGGCTCCTTGACCCTAAACCTAAGGGAAGGGGGGGCGCAGTTTGGCATCCTTGCCCTGGGCACTGGATGACCTTGTCCCGGCATTGGATGCCCTCCCGGCATTTTAAGCCCATGCTGTAGTCATCGTTTGGCTTTAGCATGGGTGGGAAGTGGTTAAAGTATACACCTTGTGAGTGTACACAACGCTCCCAGAGATTTTTCCATTCTTCATAGCATCCCTGGAAGTCTTCAAGTGAGATGGCATTCAGAGCCTGTATAGTGGCTCTTTGGCATACCTCCCAACTTTTTGAGATGGGAACGAGAGACTCCTTTTAGCAAAAGTATGTAGGCATAGGACACACCCCCTACCACATCCCCATAAAGGAAAATTATACAAGAATAAAACGAGTTAAACCAACAAGTGCTTTTTTTTTACCACTACTATTCCTTAATACTTGCCTTTGAAATTTACAAATGCAGCAATTTTGAAATCGGATGAAAGGTTTAGCACTGGGAAACATTTTTTGAAAGATAAATAGTGCATTTTATATAAAACTATATAGCTCAGACCAACATGAGAGACAAATGAGGAGGAAAGAGGGACAGAGGGACTTTGTTCCAAATCAGGGACAGTCCCTCGAAATCAGGGACAGTTGGGAGCTATGCTTTGGACGTTGTCCACACTACAAAAATGGTGTCCTTTCTCATGTTCAAATCCTGAGTCACGATTTCATGAACAATTGACTTGGTGATTCCAGTTTCCTCTGCAATCATTCTGGTTGAGAACAGACCGCACTGCATAAAACGGAACTGAATGTGGATGCAGTGCAGTCTGTTCTCAGCCAGAATGATTGCAGAGGAAACTGGAATCACCAAGTCAATTGTTCATGAAATCGTGACTTATGAACATGAGAAAGGACACCATTTTGGTAGTGTGGATAACGTCCCCTCCCACTTGAAGACTATCAGGGATGCTATGAAGAATGGAAAAATCACTGGGATTGTTGTGTACACTCACAAGGTGCAGGCTTTGAAGGAGACAATGGGGCTGATTTACTCAGGCTCCATTCTCACCTGAGCTTATTGTTTGCAGGCATTTTTGCAGGCGTTTTTGGCAGGTGTTTGGAGGCAGGCATTGACATCTAACAAAAATGCTGATAATCTGCCAAAAAAGAAGCTCATGTACTATTTTGAGCTTCAGGCATTTTGCTTCAGGTGACAAAATGCTCATATGTGAACAGGGGCCATTAAAATGAATGGGATTTTGCTTGTTGGGCGTATTGAGACTTCAGAGATGAGTGTTTTACGAGCTGAAAAAGGTGTGCAGGTGTGAACAGGTGCCTAAAGGCAGATAGACTGTGCAAATGAAAATGAGCAGAAGCTCTGCTAACTTCCACCATCCAATAATGTGCAAGCAAAAATGCAGTTTTTTTTTTCCTTGCATGTGATTGGGTATTCTTTCCAAATGAAGCTTCACCTCATTTACTAAGCTCTGGGGCAACTGCACTTTGCACTTTGGGGATTGCCCCTTCCTGTTCCAAAATGACTGCGCACCAGTGCACAAAGCAAGGTCCATAAAGACATGGATGAGCGAGTTTGGGGTGGAGGAACTTGACTGGCCTGCACAGAGTCCTAACCTCAACCCGATAGAACACCTTTGGGATGAATTAGAGCACAGACTGCTAGCCAGGCCTTCTCGACCACATCAGTACCTGACCTCAGAAATGCGCTTCTGGAAGAATGGTCAAACATTTTCACAGACACGCTCCTAAACCTTGTGGACAGCCTTTCTAGAAGAGTTGAAGCTGTTATAGCTACAAAGGGTGGGCCAACTCAATATTGAACCCTACGGACTAAGACTGGGTGTAAAGTTCATGTGTGTGTAAAGGCAGGCGTCCCAATACTTTTGGTAACATTGTGTATAGTAATCATGGCACAGCAAATGTTAATGTACATTTATTGGCATGTATCTTCAAGCATTCCCGATATTCACAGGAGATCCCACATGACCCGCTGTGCTGATCTCGGCCGAATTTAAGTTGCCAATTGTCCTTTTATGCTTAATAAACTTATGTGACAGTATTACGCTATGGGAGCTGTTTTTCTTCACATGATTGGATAACTCTTGAGGGACATGCGGGATCGATCGGTGAAAGGATATTTGAGAGATCTCCCTTGATGTGTACCCACATTTGGCTTTCTGCAATCTATGATCCCTGTAATAAGGATCATAGCGTTTCGGAAAGAGGCTGATTTATCCCTCATGGTGGTGGCTTTCTTACACTTGGCTTCTGATAGTTGAAGATCCGCATATATATGCTATCGGGGAACAAGCACTTATTCTGTGGAATCTTTCTTTTTGGAATGATCTATTTCTTTTTATATTAATATAATTATGGACTTATGAGTTATCCATTCCGAGATATCACAGCGCTACACCATTTTATTTATATTCCCGATATGTGCTTACACATTTACACATACATTAGGGCAAGTGTCTGCACAAATGCAATAGACAGCAACTAATCACTAGGTTGGATTAAAGTTCTCAAGACCCACTTTACCAGGACCTAGATTTACTGCTCATGATTGAACCTTAACTGGTTAAAATTTGTACGAGACATGCATGCATATTAAAATGATGAAATCACATTTGAAGAACAAACAAAAATTGATGGTTTCTATAATAGATCAAGGCAGTTTAGAATCCGTTTGATTTGGAAGTGCTGAAGTGCCCACAATTTAGCACCAACATCAAACTAAATTCTTTGAGTCAACCCGAAGCAACTCTTTACCTGAAAGAACACTTAATAAGCCCTTATTTATCCTCACATAACCTTATAGTCACCACACTACATTCCGTAGACTCTTTTACCACTGGCCAAGTTGTGGCTTCCAGTTTCGCAGTTTTACTGGGAGAGTAGAGTATAATTTCCCTTAACTTGTAAAAAAAAAAAAAAAAAAGTGACACAAATATGGCTGTTTGTGTACAGATCTGGGATGTAGATAGATCAGGTGGGGATTAAAGAGGTTCCATTTAAGCCTGTTAAAGCCAGGCTCATTTAAAAAAATTGCAGCCCTATATGTAAAAACAAATTTACTTGAATGGTATCCCCATACCTTTAATAGCCATCCCCATGCACAGGGGGTTGAATATTCAGCTCTCCAAGTCATCAATCTGCTTCTATGTCAACTGCTAAAAGGGTCTGGAGTAATAAAATGGTCAGTTTGTTCATTTTTTAGCCAACTGTAACCAGTGTGTATTTTAGTTTTGTGCTGCCCTTGGCAAGACTAAAATCGGGTATCCCCCATCTAAATTTGTCCAACCCCTTCCTTCTTAAGTGGCTATTTGGGGTCTCTGGTGGTTATGCAGGGTCTCTGGTGGCTCTGTGGGGTCTCAGGTGACTATGCAGGATCTCAGGTGGCTATACAGGATCTCAGGTGGCTATACAGGATCTCTGGCGGCTATGCAGGATCTCTGGCAGCTATGCAGGGTCTCTCGTGACTCTGCAGGGTTTCTAGTGGCTCTGTGGGGTCTGAGGGGACTATACAGGATCTCTGGTGGCTATACAGGATCTCTGGTGGCTATGCAGGGTCTCTGGTGGCTCTGTGGAGTCTCTGGTGTCTATGCATGGTCTCCGGTGTGTCTATGCAGGGTCTCTGGTGGCTATGCAGGATCTCTGGTGGCTATGCAGGGTCTCTGGTGGCTCTGTGGAGTCTCTGGTGTCTATGCATGGTCTCCGGTGTGTCTATGCAGGGTCTCTGGTGTCTATGCAGGGTCTCTGGTGGCTATGCAGGATCTCTGGTGGCTATGCAGGATCTCCAGTGGCTGTGTGAGGTCTCTGGTGGCTATGCTTGGTCTCTAGAGGCTATGCGGGGAGTGTATGGAGAACCAGGGGTGAGATATTTGACCTCCAAAGGTGTCAACACCCACCATATTCATTAAATCGAACTATGGAATAGTCTTTTAAAAAAACTACAAGATGGTTACAATCAGGGGCATATCTACAGCAGGGCAAACAAAGCAAATATCTCTTTATTTAAATGTTTTTTTAAATGTACGTGAGATAGAAGGTAGGTTAATATCAAGTCATAATTTGGAATTCCACGTACAATGACTTATGGAAAACTATATTCGGTACATAACCAAGAAGAAAATGAAAACAGGAACAAGGATAAGGAGGGAAGTTTAGAGTTGGGAAATGAAAGGAGCAAAGGAAAAACAGGAAAGGGAAGGTAAACATTTAAAATATCAGAGTCTTCAAGAGATCTCAATGCTCCTAAGTAGAAGGATATACTGAGGACTAAGAAAAACTGAGTAGGTACTTTTATATATGAGTAGGGATGGGCCGAACGACCCCCTGATGGGGCAGTATTTCTCCCACTGATACCAATAATGGGGCAGTATTCCTCCCACTGATACCAATGATGGGGCAGTATTCCTCCCACTGATACCAATGATGGGGCAGTATTCCTCCCACTGATACCAATGATGGGGCAGTATTCCTCCCACTGATACTAATGATGGGGCACTATTCCTCCCACTGATACCAATGATGGGGCACTATTCCTCCCACTGACACCAATGATGGGGCAGTATTCCTCCCACTGATACCAATGATAGGGCACTATTCCTCCCACTGATACAAATGATGGGGCAGTATTCCTCCTACTGATACCAATGATGGGGCAGTATTCCTCCCACTGATACCAATGATGGGGCAGTATTCCTCCTACTGATACCAATGATGGGGCAGTATTCCTCCCACTGATACCAATGATGGGGCAGTATTCCTCCCACTGATACCAATGTTGGGGCAGTTTTCCTCCCACTGCTACCAATGATAGGGCACTATTCCTTCCTCTGATACTTTAATTTGAAGTATCACTGTTGATTGATGTTTGGAGGACATCAGAGCCAGAGTACCCGTCTGTGGATTCCACTCTAAGTTTGCATAATGTGTCCTTCATTTGGGCACTGTATCTGTCTTTCATTTCCTTTTGATAATACTATTCCGCCAATCAGTTTACCATTTTAGCTTCTGAATTCACCAGCTGAAGATCCCACTTCCCTTCTACCATGAAGCATTCTTCCCACTCCCCACCAATGTAAGGAGCATTCTTCCCACTCCCCACCAATGTAAGGAGCATTCTTCCCACTGACCACCAATGTAAGGCACATTCTTCCCACTCACAATGTAAGGGGCATTCTTCTCACTGATCACTAATGTAAGGGACATTCTTCCCACTAACCACCAATGTAAAGGGGCATTCTTCCCACTGACCACCAATATAAGGAGCATTCTTCATACTTACTACCAATGTACAGGGCCTTCTTCCCACTGATCACCAATGTAATGGACATTCTTCCCACTAACCACCAATATAAGGAACATTCTTCCCACTCACCCCCAATGTAAGGGGCATTCTTCCCACTGATCACTAATTTAAGCAACATTCTTCCCAATGACCACCAATATAAGGAGTATTCTTCATACCGACTACCAATGTAAGGAGCTTTCGTGCTACTGACCACCAATGTAAGGGGCATTTTCCCACTGACCTTCAAAGAATTGATTTAGGCTGTGGTTCCCATAGATCTGAAAAATTTTCAGGGATTCCTCTGGAGGAAAAAGTTTGAGAAAGCCTGCTGTAGACTGTTCATATAAACTCCCTGTCAACATGTGCTAGGTCCAGCAGTAGCAGCTGAATATTACAGTTTTACTGTGGTAACTACGGCTTAACATGCCACTGAACCAAATCTCATAGTTACATAGTAGGTAAGGTTGAATAAAGACAATAGTCCATCCAATTCAACCTGTGTTGGTGTATGTGCCAGTGTTAATAATTATTTCCCATATCCTTGTATGTTGTGTTCTTTAAGATGCACGTCCAAGAGTTGTTTAAAAATATCAATACTCCCCACAAGCGGCCGTACTATAAGAGTTCCATATCCTTATAGCACTGACGCTTCTCCTCCAATCTCATTGTGTGGCCACGTGTCCTCTTACACTCCCTGAGATTAAATCTTTTTTTTTCCTACGCTGGGATCACCATTGAGGTATTTGTAAATCGCTATCAAGTCCCCTCTTCAGCGTTTCTTCTCCAGCGAGAATATCTTTAGTCATAGAGGAAATCCCCCCAGAAATAAAATGCTCCAACCCTTCTTTTTTCTAAACTAAACTAAAAGGTTTAGACTTGAGTTCCAGTTTAAAGGAGAAATGGAGAAGGTTCAAATGATGAAAAATGTCAAATATAATACACTGCTCAAAAAAATTTAAGGAACACTTTGAAAACACATCAGATCTTAATGGGGAAAAATACCAAGCTGTATATCTATATTGATATAATATGTTAGGAATGAAAGGATGCCACATTGTTTGATGGAAAGGAAAATTATAATCTTGAGAGGGCTGGAAAATCAAAGTGAAAAAATGATGCAGTGGGCTAGTCCATGTTGCTGAAATTTCATTGCAGCAAATCGAAATGGTCCTCAGTAGTTTGTATGGCCCCAACGTGCTTGTATGCACGCCTGACAATGTCAGGTCATGCTCTTAATGAGACGACGGATGGTGTCCTGGCCTGGGTATTTCCTCTCAGATCTGGACCAGGGCATCACTGAGCTCCTGAATAGACTGAGATACAACCTACTGGCATCGGATGGACCAAAACATAATGTCCCAGTGGTGTTCTATTGGATTTAGGTCAAGTGAGCATGGGGGCCATTCAATGGTCTTAATTCCTTCACCCTCCAGGAACTGGCTGCATACTCTCACCACATGAGGCATTGTCGTGCACCAGGAGGAACCCAGGACCCACTGCTCCAGCGTAGGGTCTGTCAATGGGTCCAAGGGTCTCATACCAATACCTAATTGCAGTCAGGGTGCCATTGTCTTGCCTGTAGAGGTCTGTGCATCCCTCCATGGATATGCCTGCCCAGACCATCACTGACCCACCACCTAGTCGGTCATGCTGAACGATGTTACAGGCAGCATAACATTCTCCACAGCTTCTCCAGACCCTTTCACATCTGTGCTCATGGTGAACATGCTTTCATCTGTGAAAACAATGCGCCAGTGGCAGACCTGCTAATTCTGGTGTTCAATGGCAAATGCCAATCAAGCTCCACGGTGCTTGGCAGTGATCACAGGGCCCGCTAGAGGATGTTGGGCCCTCAGGCCACCCTCATGAAGTGTTTCTGATTGTTTGGTCAGGGACATTCACATCAGTGGCCTGCTGGAGGTCATTTTGTAGGGCTCTGGCAGTACTCATTTTGTTCCTCCTTGCACAAAGGAAAAGATATCGGTCCTACTAATGGGTTAAGGACCTTCTACGGCCCTGTCCAGCTCTCCTAGAGTAACTGCGTGTCTCATGGAATCTCCTCCATGCCGTTTAGACTGTGCTAGGAGACACAGCAAACCTTCTGGCAATGGCACGTATTGATGTGCCATCCTGGAGGAGATGGACTGCCTGTGCAACCTCTATAGCCGGGGTCCTCAATAAGTGGACTCTGGGCCGCGTCCGGACCCACACGCACTTAAATCTGGACCGCCGATGCGGTCTTCTTCCTTCTGTCATCGGCGGGTCAGAATGGAGAGGATCGGAGTGGCTGTGTCTTACACTGGCAGCGCCGCATGATTACAAAAAGCCAAGTTTTTCTGCTTACCCGGCAGAAAGGCTGTCATACAAAGTCCCGCCTCCTGGGCCGGCTCCTACCTATGATAAACGGAAGACTGGAGTCGGTCCAGGAGGTGGGACTTTGTATGACAGCCTCTAAGCAGAAGAACTTGGCTTTTTGTAATCATCAGTGTTAATTTCGTCGACTAAAACCGACTAAAACGTTTTCGTTGACTAACACAATTCAGAAAACTAAAATACGACTAAAACTAAAATGGCATTTTAGTCTTAAGACTAAAATACGACTAAAACTAAAATGGCATTTTAGTCTTAAGACTAAAATACGACTAAAACTAAAATGGCATTTTAGTCAAAAGACTATAACTAAAACTAAATTGAAATTTGCTGCCAAAAATTAACACTGGTGCATGCTCAAAGCATAAATAATAATATATTAGATTTTTCACTCCAGGACCAGCAGTAGTATATAATGAGTTTGGAAATTGTAGAGAAATGCTTAAATGATGCATTACAAATTACAATTGAACTACACCCATTTGATTATAGATGACTAAAATGAGTTTTAGTCGACTAAAATGTAGGGCGTTTTAGTCGACTAAAATATACTGGAGTTTTAGTCGACTAAATACGACTAAAACTAAAACACTTGCAGAAGACTAAAATAGGACTAAAACTAAAATGCCATTTTAGTCCTAAGACTAAGACTAAAACTAAATTGAAATTTGCTGCCAAAATTAACACTGGTAATCATGCAGCGCTGCCAGTGTAAGACACAGCCACTACGATCCTCTCTATTCTGCCCCCCATTGATGACTTGTCTTTTTGTAATCATGTGGCGCTCTAATCCACACTGGTCACTCTGCATTAATGGGGGCATGCACACTGGTCTCTCTGCATTAATGAGGGCACACACACTGGTCACTCTGCATTAATGGGGGCACACACACTGGTCGCTCTGCATTAATGGGGGCACATACACTGGTCTCTCTGCATTAATGAGGGCACACACACTGGTCACTCTGCATTAATGGGGGCACATACACTGGTCTCTCTGCATTAATGAGGGCACACACACTGGTCACTCTGCATTAATGGGGGCATCCACACTGGTCACTCTGCATGAGTGGGGGCACACACACTGGTCACTCTGCATTGGATGGGGGCAAGTTTTGGGGAATGCCTTTTTTGTTGTTTTCCGTTCTGTATTTGGAATTTGACGGTCACTTTTCCGGACCTCGGACTAAATGGAAAATTGGTAAGTGGACCTTTCAAGTTTACATTTGAGTACCCCTGCTCTATAGGGTTAGGTATTGCCTCATGCTACCAGTAGTGACACTGACCCTAGCCAAATGCAAAACTAATGAAAAACGTCAGAAGAGAGGAGTAGGGGAAAAAAAAGTCAGTGGCCTCCAACTGTAAAACCATTACTGTTTTGGAGGTCATCGCATTGTTGCCAATTTAGTGTACATGTTGTTAATTTCATTAACACCAAAGCAGCTGAAACTGATTAAAAACCCCTTCTGCTACTTAACTGACCAGATCAGTATCCCAGGAGTTTAATTGACTTGATGCTATACTCTGATTAAAAAGTGTTTCTTTAATTTTTTTTAAAGCAGTGTATGTATATTTTAGGATTCACAAGATAATTTAAAGTAATACAATACATATAACACAATGTAATTATTCTTTTAGTAAGACCTGTCATATAATGCTTTCAAGACTCCGTATTTTCGGCCAACGCAAGCCTTGTTTATTTACACTGTTCATGAAGTGTCGAAAGATTACACAGACGCAGACATGCATCCAGTTGTGTTTATTATTAAACATTTCTATAAGTGGAATAACAAGAGACAGCAAGAAAATGTGTACATTTGTGTTTACATCGTGTGTACGGATTAGCTATATTGTCACAACATATATATAAAACAAGAAAATAAACACTGCGCAGATGTAGCAAACTTCATCATTTATAACAAAGTGTTGCAATTTTGGCTAGAGATGAGATCATTGAAAAATGAATAACTTGCAGCAACAACTTAAAGTGACCTTTCTAGGAAAAAAAAAAACGGTACCGTATTTGCCGGCGTAAAAAAAAAAAGGCAACTGGGTGTATATGACAACCCTCTAATTTTCCAGTTAATACATAGGTTTTGGGCTATATTCTCTGTATATGACTACCCCACTTCCAAGGCAACACCATTTAAAAACATCAGATTTGATTTAAAATATTTTAACCACTTAAGCCCTGGAGGATTTGGCTGCTTAATGACCAGGCCCTATTTTGCGATTCGGCACTGCATGAACCGGACAATTGCGTGGTCGTGCGACGGTGTACCCAATCGAAATTGACGTCCTTTTTTTCTCACAAACAGAGCTTTCTTTTGGTGGTATTTGATCACCTGTGCGATTTTTATTTTTTGCGCTATAAACAATTTTTTAAAAAATAATATTTTTCACATTTTTTTATATGAAATTCTCAAAAAAAATGTAAAAATCTAAATCTTTTAACATTTTAGGCCAATTTGTTTTCTCCTACATATTTTTGGTAAAAAATTGCAATAAGCATATTTTGATTGGTTTGCGCAAAAGTTATTGCCTTTACTAACTACGGGAAAGATTTATGTCATTTTTATTGTTTTTTTTTTTTTTTAACTAGTAATGGCGGCAATCTGCGTTTTTTTTTTTTTTTGGCGGGACTGCAACATTGCGGCGGACAGATCAGACCCCTGACTGACATTTTTGACACTTTTGGGGGTACCGGTGACATTACTACAGTAATCAGTGCTATAAATATGCACTGTTACTGTAAAAATGACACTGGCAGGGAAGGGGTTAACTTTACTGGTGATCAAGGAGTTAAGTGTGTCCCTAGGGGCGTGATTCTAACTGTCAGGGGGCGTGGCTAGTGAAGTAACCAAAGAGAAATGCGATCCTATATAGCATCAGCCGTCTGTCTTTCTCCCTCTGCTGCGGGAGATTGTGAGTGGGCGGCGGCCATCGGAGCCTCCGGTCACACGCACTGGCTCCCCAGGGAACTAGCGGGGGCGGGAGCGCGCCGCCGGTGGCGCATGCTCACCCCGTACAGTCTCGTGGGCGAGCGACGTAGGGCTACGTCGCTTTGCCTGTAAGCAGCAGAGTGCCGCAGTACATGTACGGTGGGCGAGGTGGAAGTGGCTAATTAAAATGGTTATGACTTACCGGTACTTACAATCCTTCAAAATGCTTCATATTTACTTCTTCTTGCTGGTGGAGCCATGATGGGGTCTTGTCTAGCAGCTGTTTTGATTACCACCACTAATCTGTCAACGTGCTGGATGTGCGGTAATACTGGATGTACCGTAGCTTCAGCTACATACAGTATACCGCGCTGAGCCAATCACGGTGAAGGATGTATTCTATTAATAAATACAAAGCCTGCTCGGATTGGCTGAGTCAGAGGTTGTAGCATCATAAGCCCGCCTCTCTGACCCAGCCAATCCGAGCAGGCTTTGTATTCACTAACTTCTTCTGGACGGGAAGGTTTTACCCCTTTAACGACCAGGTCATTTTTTGCAATACGGCACTGCGTTAATTTAATGGACAATTGTGCGGTCGTGCGACGCTGTACCCAAATAAAATTGATGTCCTTTTTTTCCAACAAATAGAACTTTCTTTTGGTGGTATTTCATCACCTCTGTCATTATTATTTTTTGCGCTATAAACAAAAAAAGAGCCACAATTCAGAAAAAAAAAAAAAACACAATATTTTTCACATTCTCCTATATAACATTTCCACTGTGTATTACAGGCCTCCCCAAAAAAAAAAATTAAAAAATGAAATTTTTTCATCATTTTAGGCCAATTTGTATTCTGCTACATATTTTTTTAAAAAAAAAAAAATCCCAATATGCGTATTTTGATTGGTTTGCGCAAAATTATCATGTCTACAAACTAGGGGAAAGATTTATGTCTTTTTTTTTTCTATTTTTTACTAGTAATGGCGGCGATCTGCGATTTTATGCGGGACTGCGACATTGTGGCGGACAGATCGGACACCTAACTGACATTTTTGACTCTTTTGGGGGGACCAGTGACATTACTACAGTAATCAGTGCTACAATTATGCACTGCTACTGTAATAATGACACTGGCAGGGAAGGGGTTAACTCAGGGGCGATCAAAGGGTTAAGTGTATGCCTATGGGGTGTTTCTTACTGTGAGGGGGGTGGGCTTGTGGAATTAACACAGAGACCGGTGATTCTAAATAGGAGGATCACAGGACCTCTGTGCTGATTCCTGAGAGAACAACGGTCTGATGTGTTTACAACAGCAGACCTCTGTTCTCTCTCCATGGGGAGTGATCGCGGCCGCCGGCCCTGTGAGTCAGCTTCCCCGCCGGCTAATGGGGGCACGCCACCAGGATCGTTTCCGCGGATCGCCGTACAGGCTGACAGATTAGGGACATTCATTTTGGGTCAACTTGGCCCAAACTATGTAAAGTATTCCTAAACCTGGAGTTCTCTTAAGGTTCACATTTTATACTCTGCGTATAAGACAACCCCCCAATTTTTGGGGGATGTTTTTAAGGTTAAAAAGTCGTCCTATACACCGGCATATACGGTATACCTTACAAACAGAGTTAATTTTGTAAACGAAAAATTTTCATCAAAATTTTCGGCAGCGGCCTTTTTACGGTAAAGAAAATGAAATGAAAAGTACACCACATTTTCGTCCACTGAAGAAAACTATGATGTAAGTCAAATCCATTTTCGTAACAAACTAAAACGCAACAAAAATGTGAGACAGGGACATTTACACTTGTGAACTTTCGGTTTCCATGGAGCTCCGCCTGTTTCCGCTCCCAGCAACCAAGCAACTGGAGTCCGTAGTGTGCTTCGCTTTGCTTAGCAGCAGTTAGCAGGCCATGTAGCCAGCATTGCAGGCCTCCGAGTACTCAGACAACCGAGTACTCAGACAACTCCAGAGCAGCACTGTGCATTACAGGCCTCCCGACAAGAGTCCCACTCCCGAAGATGACCATCCATAGCAGAGAGCACTGAGAGTGTGCACATTACAATTACAGGCCTGAGGCCTCCCCTCAGACCACCATCCACCCAGACCACTGTGTGTGCATTACAAGCTCCTCTGACCACCGGCCTCCAGAGCACTGTGTATTACAGGCTTCCCCGACAAGAGTCACACTCCTGATGACGACCATCCATAGCAGAGAGCACTGAGAGTGTGTACAATACAATTACAGGCCTGAGGCCTCCCCTCAGACCACCGTCCGTCCAGAGCACTCTGTGTGCATTACAAGCTCATCTAACCCCTGGCATCCAGAGCACTGTGCATTACAGGCCATCCCTCAGACCCGAGACCACTGTCCAGGACTGTGCAGTATTACAGGCCTCTCAGAATCAGACCACCATCCCAGAGCATTGTGCATTAGAGGCCGTCCCTCAGACCTGAGACCACCATTCAGGGCTGTGCAGTATTACAGGCCTCTCAGAGTCAGACCACCATCCCAGAGCACTGTGCATTACAGGCCGTCCCTTAGACCTGAGACCACCATCCAGGACTGTGCAGTATTACAGGCCTCTCAGAGTCAGACCATCATCCCAGAGCACTGTGCATTACAGGCCTCCCCTTAGACCACCATCCAGAGCACTGTGTAGCATTACAGGCCTCCTCAGACCACCGCCCAGAGCACTGTGTAGCATTACAGCCACCATCCAGAGCACTGTGCAGCATTACAAGCCTCCTCAGACCACTGTCCAGAGTACTGTGCAGCAATACAGGTCTCCTCAATAGGGTTGCCACCTCATCCCTTTAAAACCAAACACATATTGATTACACAACAGGTTCTGTGGCTGATTAAGGTGTTAATTAAATTCACTTGGTGCCTAATCTGCATTAAATTAGCCTTATAACCTGTGTAATCAATATGTGTTAACTAACATCCAGAGCACTGTGTAGCATTACAGCCACTGTCCAAAGCACTGTGCAGCATTACAGGCCTCCTCAGACCACCGTCCAGAGCACTGTGCAGCATTACAGCCACCGTCCAGGGCACTGTGTAGAAATAAGCATTACCCTCGAGTATTGGTATATTATGTCATGCTAGAATGCCAGTGACAGTGTTTGTGCAGTGTGCTGTGTGCTTGTAGCTGCTGAAATGTTTTGTTGTGTTCTGTTCATTTTCTTGAACTGCTAAAATTCATGTAAATGTAAAGTGCGTTGTGGCATCATCACGCAAAGAGTTTTTTATTTTTTTTATCTTAACGTTACACTTCTGTCAAAAATAGCAAAATTCTTGTTCAACGAAAGTTGGTTTTAAAAGACATTATATAACGATTAAATCTGTGTCTGTATTGCATGTTCAAACCTTAATACCATAAATAATAACATATTTGATTTTTTAACTCCAGGATTATATTGTGAGTTTAGAAATTGTAGAGAAATGCTTAAATAATGCAATTTAACTAAACCCATTAGATTTTAGACGACTAAAATATGTTTTAGTCGACTAAAATGTACTGGAAATTTTAGTCAATGTCCATGCATGGGGAGTTAAGTGAAAAGAAGAAAAGAAAAAACAGATAAGAAAGATATTCTCAGGAACTATCTGCAGGATTCTTATCTAGCCAGTCAGCTAAGATACTGTATGTACACATTGTAGCCAGTCCTCACTGCCCTCATTCTTTGGTTACTTTCTTCTCAACTCCATCTTTTCAAAATTCTTTTGGGTCACTGTTGATTCTTTTGTACTTGGGTTCCTCTCCTGGGACTGGGAGCTTCTGCCCTGTCCCCATGCTTGAATCAGCATCCCATTCATAGGTTCAGTAGTACTGTCCACCTGCATTGATATAGCCAAACATTCTAATGTGTTAGCAGCTATTCAATCGCATTGTGACAAACACAAGTTGAACATTGTAGAGAGTTTAGCTCCTAGATGCAACTAATTATTGTGTTTCAATTTGATATTAGTTGCTGACCTTGCTTGTCCTCCACCTTTCTTACGTACAAGTTTGTGTCTTGTTCTGGAGTTGATGATTGATTTTGGTTACCTCTAGCAGTTACCTTTGGCAACACTTCTTGATTGGGCCTCTAATTCTTAAAATGTTGCCAACCTACCAGATTGAAATTTACTGACACGACACCCAAAATTTACTGGGACAGCAGTTTTTATTGGCATTTCCAATGGTTCCAAAATTACAGTTTTAAGTGCAAATTTGAGTATTTAGGCTACAAACAAGTACAATATCCAAATATCAATGTGATTTAAGGTAGATATTGAGGCAAAAAACATATTTCTTATTTTTTTTCGATATAGTAAGTAACAGCTGACAACGGATGCCCCATAGTAAGCCTATGAGTGATGTCACCGCCCAGGATCTTCAGTCATTGTCAGCAATCTCTCCTCTTCACTGAAGCTGGACACTGGAAAGATCATGTGACCGGACCGGAGGGCCCTCAGCATAGTTAAGTATAGATGTATTTCCTTTAGAGGGCAGTTAGAATAGGCTCAGAATTGGGTGGGGGCAGGTTTAGATATAGTCAACATTCTTGCAAACCTACACAAAAAACAACTTTTACTTTTGGGTCTTGACATCCACAAGGCCTTCGACAGTGTCTCCTGGAATTACCTTAAATGTCTCCTCCCCAGATTTGGGCTCACCGGCGAATTCCTGAATGGTTTCATGGCCCTTTATAAAAACCCCAAAACCAGGATCAGAATGACAGGTTGTAATTCTAAATTTTTCCCACTGGGCAAAGGCACTAGACAAGGATGTCCCCTATCCCCTCTATTATTTGCCCTAGCTATTGAGCCACTTTCCATAGCAATCAAAAGACATGACGGGGTGGGGGGGGGGGGGGTATGAGAAGGGCGGAGAATCATATAAACTAAGCCTATATGCAGACAATGCTCATTTCATTCCAGATCCTCTATGCTCGTTACCAAATTTATTAACAATATTGGAAAAGTTTGCAGGGATATCCGGTCTAAACATCAATATGTCAAAATCTATTGCTCTGCCAATTAACTTCCCGCCACAAGACATCATATACTTAAAATCTATATTTCCATTTATATGGGCTTCTGAGTCAATCCCCTATCTCGGCATACATCTGTGCAAAGAATATAAATCCCTCTTCCAGTTTAATTTCTCACCTTTAGTGACCAAGATACGTAGCTTGCTACAAATTTGGTCCACTTACCATCTTTTCTTTTTGGGGAAAATAACAGCTGTTAAAATGACAATTCTCCCGAAAATAGTATATCTTTTTCGGGCCTTACCAATATATCTCACCAAAGCATTTATATCAAAACTTCAATCGATCATCAATAAATTCATTTGGGGTATCAAAAAACCCAGATATGCAGCTAATATCTTATATCGACACCAACAGTCGGGGGGTCTTGGCCTTCCTCAGATTTGGTCCTATTACATAAGCTGTAGACTTTCTCAGATGGGATACTGGCACGCCCATTCTTCAAACTCACCTTGGATTACATTCGAGGGGTATTCGGTTGCTCAATTCCACTTGGCGGGTCTGCCATGGGATCCAACAATCCCTATACATAAAATCTCCACCCGTAACACAGTAGTTTCGGATTCCCTAAAAATTTGGAGACTCGCGGAGAGGAGGTGGCCCCTAATATCAAACCCCCCCATGGGCGCTTCCTTTCTGGGAGATCCTAGATTCAAAGAAGCATTTAATTCTCCACAACAGTTTGCATGGTGGTCTGACAATAAGCTAACCACAATTTTTGACCTATTTGATGGAGGAGTTATGCATCTGTTTGAGCATTTTAAAAACCACAACAATATACCTTCCTCTGAAAAATTAAACTACGAACTGATCAAAAATTACTTCACATCTTTCCACTCTCAGCCCTCTGGAACCCCCCTCAGCACTTTTGAACAAATTTGCCTGAAAAAACCCCTGGGTAGAGGTCATATCTCTACTCTATACTCCACCCTAAACCCTCAAGACACTGAGCTGAAATTGAAATACATGACCGATTGGGAATTGGATTTACAAGAACCTTTATCTGCTGGTGATTGGCAGAATATGTGGCTGAACCTACGAGGCTCTACCAGATCGCTGGGAGTGAGAGAAACAGCCGTTAAGCTTTATACAAGATGGTATTACACGCCCGAAAAACTAAACAAAATATTTCCAGATGTCTCCCCCAATTGTTTTAGAAACTGTAATGGTACAGGCTCATTAAAACACATATTCTGGGATTGTCCCAAAATTCAGGACACTTGGTCGGAGATTTTCTGCCTATTTGAGAAAATCACGGGTAAAAACCTTACACTAACACCATCACAATGTTTATTGTTTAAAGGCATCCCAGATTTGTCCATACCATTGACCCGGTTGGTGCATACAATTTGCGTCGCAATGCTGTGGTCGATAACTAAACAATGGAAAGAACCCCACGTCCCTTATGCTCTGGTTAACCACAGAATAGAAGATATCAGATCAATGGAAGCATATCATCATTCTATTACGAATTCCAAAAAAATATATGATCTGAAATGGACCCCTTGGTACATATATAAATGCTCCCTAATTACTTAATTTATGGTGATTCTCTGGATTCCCTTACGTATTAGAGCAATGATCACTACTATTCCCCCAGTTGATTGCTGGAAGGGGTGCCTCCTCATGAGGCAGACGGGGTGCCCAACACATTGTCCAATCATCATTTGTTTTCTCTATTTTTTCTTTTTTGCTACATTAATTCCCGATAGTTTTTCTTAAGACTTATTTCTATAGCTTCAGTTCTCACATCAATTAACATGTAAGACTCTACCTTAATTCTGCACTTCAGACCTACAATGCCCTTTTTCTGGCGATAATAACATAAAAGTGGTATTATCTTATCCTGGCAGATAATGTCTGAATTTCTCATTGTCAAAAGATATGTGATTCTTACACTGTACTTGTACTATTCAATGTTATAATATTGACTTTGCATATGTATCACTGTTTACTTTTATTTTCAATAAACGTTTATAATCAAAAAGATATAGTCAACATTTGACTGGACTTCTACTTTAAAGATAGGAATTATGAACTAGAAATGACCTGGCTAAGTTCTTCGAGGACTCTACAGTGTAGGCCATCTGGTCCTGATGATTTTTCACATTCATTTTTTCATGTCTTTTTAGAACACTGGCTGCTGTTAGGCACAAGGGTACAATCTGCGCTGGGTTGCTAACAATACCATCTTGTCTATTACTTTCATAGTAAACACTGAGGAGAAGAATATATTTAACAAAATGGCCTTCTCCCTGTCACTTGTAACCAACTTCCCCTGATTATTGCTTACGGGGCCAATATGTTCTGACTTTGCCTTTTTACTATTAATATATTTTAAGAATGTACGGAGATCCATTTTACTCTTCTCCGCTATGTGTCTCTCATGATGGATTTAGCTTCCCTGATTGCACTCTTTCATTTCTTATTGAGTTATTTGTAGTGTTGGAATGCTGACAGTATCCCCTCAGCCTTATATTTTTTAAAAGACCTATTTTTCTCTTTAATATGCCTTTTTACACTTGAATTTAGCCACCCAGACTTAACCTTAGTTTTTTTCTGTTTGTTGCCCATTGGAGAACACTGGCTAATGCCATTAATTCAAATGTTCTAAAAAGCACTCCCACTTTCCCTCTGTGTTTTCTGTTTCTAGAATATCTTCCTATTTAATGTTGTGAAGTATGGAGCCTAGTAATGTTGGCTCCATTGTCCTACCCTTGTGTCTTCTTTTCTAATGATTTAAGGTGAATATAATTACTCTGTGATCGCTGTTTCCTACGTTATCCCTTAGTCCCCGTTCACACTAAGGCGACACTAGTTACACTACAGCCTCACAGGTCGCCGTAGGTCGCCTCCCATAGGGAAGCTGCGGACCCGTTCTAATAGGAGCGACACAAGTCGCTCCGACCTAGAAAAAGGGTCCGGAGCTTCTTTGGGGCAACCTGGAGGCGACCGCCATAGACTTCAATGTTATGAAGTCCGTGGCGGCCGCTCCGAGGTCGCGGCGCGCTGCTCGCACCGCAACCTCGGAGGTCGCGGTGCGAAGTAGCGTCGCTTGTATGTGAACGGGGCCTTACACAATTAGCTCTGTTGCTTGTAATTAGTAGATCAAGTTGATCAGCCTTGTTTCTAGTAGGGGCATCCACAAATTGACACATGAAATTGTCCTGCAAGACATTCAAGAAATGTCAAGCTTTAGATGAGTGAGCAGTTCCATCTGCCCAGTCATTATCTGGCGAATTGAAGTCCCCCATGATAATGCCCAATTTGGACATTTTCACTTAGACTCCATTCACACCTGGGCGTTTTTGAGTGTTTTTCAGCTCTAAAAACTCTCAAAAAAAACGTTCCAAAACGCCCAACAAGTAAAACCCAATTCATTTAAATGGCCCCTGTTCACATCTGAGCGTTTTGCAAAACGCCTGTAGCTGAAAAAAGTACATGAGCTTCTTTTTGAGCTGATTACCAGCGTTTTAAATAGATGTCAATGCCTGCCTCCAAAAACGCCTGAAAAAAACGCCTGAAAATCGCGGTAAAATCGCGGTAAAAATCGCTGTAAAAATCGTGGTAAAATCGCGGTAAAAAAATCGCGGTAAAACGCTACGCTCAAGTGTGAATACAGCCTTAGGCTCCATGTACACGGGACGTTGTTAAAAGTCCCTTTGAATGCTGGCATTTTTAGGACGTTTGAAACGTCCGTTCGGTCACGTTTGTACCCGCGTTTAGCGGGCGTTTAGCGGGCGTTTAGCGGGCGTTTAGTGGGCGTTTGCGTTTAGAACCGTTCCTAGAGGTAAAAAAAATGTTTCCCCTTTAAAATGGAAAAACGCGAACGCTAAACGCGGGTCATCGCATTCGGTCGCGTTCGGACGCGTTCGGTCGCGTTTTTGCGTTTGAAACGCCGGGAAACACACGTTCGAACTCAAATAATTGCGTTCTAAAAAAGTCCCTGAACGCAACTGCCTGCAAATGACTGTAAACGATCCAGTGCACATGGACAGATAAGATAACATGGAGCTGCGTTCAGGGGCTTCTGAAAAAAACGCCCAACTGCTCCTAAACGGCCATTTCCAGCGTCCCGTGTACATGGAGCCTTAGAGGTGTGCTCACTTTTGTTGCCATCGGTTTAGACATTAATGGCTTTGTGTTGAGTTATTTTGAGGGGACAGCAAATTTACACTGTTATGCAAACTGTACACTCACTACTTTACATTGTAGCAATGTGTTATTTCTTCAGTGTTGTCACATGAAAAGATAGAATAACATTTTTACAAAAATGTGAGGGGCATACTCACTTTTGTGAGATACTGTGTATATATATATATACTTTGATCGCGACTCCATCCAGCCAGCGGACGTGCCGGCTGGGTGCTCGGGGCTCCCGGTGGGACGGGAGCCCCGGTAAAAGCCACGGAAGGCGGCGGGAGGGGGGGGACGTCCCCTCCCGCCCCCCCCCCCGGGTAACGATCGAGCGTCACTGACGGAATGCCAACCGTCGGCTCTAAACCACGGTACCGGGATGATGCCTCTAGCTAGAGGCATCATTCCGGTACACTACCGCAAAGTTTACCGACGTACCGATACGTTAGTATGCGGTAAGTGGTTAAATGCCACGGCCTACCTGAGTATTGTTGCTGACCATGTCCATCCCTTTATGACTACAGTGTCCCCATCTTATGATGGCTCCTTCCAGCAGGATAATGCACCATGTCACAAAGCTCCAATCATCTCACCCCTGGTTTCTTCACAATGACAATGATGTCACTGTACCTCCAATGGCCTCCACACTCACCGTACTCCAATGGCCTCCACACTGACCAGATCCGGTCACTGTACTCCAATGGCCTCCACACTCACCAGATCCGGTCACTGCACTCCAATGGCCTCCACACTCACCAGATCCGGTCACTGTACTCCAATGGCCTCCACACTCACCAGATCCGGTCACTGTACTCCAATGGCCTCCACACTCACCAGATCCGGTCACTGTACTCCAATGGCCTCCACACTCACCACATCTCATCCAATAGAGCACATTTGGAATGTGGTGGAACGGGAGATTGACATCATGGATTTTGCAGCCGACAAATCTGCAGCAACTGCGTCATGTCAATATGGACAAAAGCAAAGTTTCCAACACCTTGTTGTGTCTATGCCACAAAGAATGAAGGCAAAAGGGGGTCCAACCCGGTCCTAGCAAGGTGTACCTAATAAAGTGGCCATTGAGTGTATGTACACTATATTATAAATGAATATGTCATTCATAGAAAGAAAGAAATATAAATAAGTAAATAAATATTTTACATTTTTTTCTAACCAAACTTCACATAAGCAGCACATTAAAACCAAAGATTTGGCATAGAAATTCGTTTTGCTGAAATCCCTTATCCTTAGTGTTGAAGTGGTGGCTCAGCATAGCACATCAGCTAAACCTGGGCCCGGTCTGAATTTTTGTTGGATTGGTTTGGCCATCTCCGCTCGGATGCATTCTTGATAAAATAAAATGTAAATCAGAGGATTTAAAATGTCATTTTTGCATTTAGCATTTTACAACGTTATTACATCTCGAAAAAGAGGAAGACGGCTCTCTGCGCCAAACAAAGCGGGGGGAAAAAAGGGCCCTTGGACTCTTGCAAGCTGAAATATGTAAATAAAACTGTTCATCATTAATTAACCTTGTCTAATCCTCGATGCTGATAGTCATCCGTCTTGGGCTTCATCCAAACGGCTAATGGGCCACATCCATCAAGAACAATTTGTGAGCAGATGCAAAGTACAACTACTAACTTCATCCACCGCGGGCCTGTTTTTTTCATTAAGACGGAACAGTGTTCTTGCTTCAATGTGGGATATCCGCTCATTAGGAAATGAAATCAGGAACATTCCTGTCCATGTCATGTTTGATTGAGGAATATTCTGCATGTTTAACCCATTAGAACAGGAAGTATCAGTTCGTAGGGTCTTTGTTGTGCGTTGCGTACAGAATGTTGGCATGGTCATCTTCATTCCATATTTCTGATGAGGTTTTCTGCTTTGTAGTTACCTAACTTGCCTAACTAACCTGAGGAGTTATAGATTGTTTCCAAAATTAGAGAAGAAGAAGGAAGGGAAAGAATGACATTTCTTTAAAGGTAAAGTAAACATCTTTTTACTTGTTTTAAATGTACATATACATACAGTCAGGGCTTTTTTTCTCAGAGAACAGGTGCCGGTACTCCCTTTTAGCGTCACCCCTTGTCTCCACCCTCTACCCACCTCCGGGCACCGTCCCTTGGTTCCACCCTGACCCACCTCCAAGCAACGTCCCTTTTAGAGAAAAAATAGGCAAGTATAATTTTGTGGTGCTAAGTAATTTGTATGGAATTTGATAATGATAATAAGAAAAACAGTAAAATAGATCCCCTGCATCCAGCAACCACAGACCCCATCTGTAACAATAGATCCCCAGCAACAATAGAACCACTACTGCAACAATAGTTTGCTGCCTGGAACAACAGGTCCCCGAGCAACGATATAAGCCACTGTAACAAAATACCCAGCAGCGACAATAGATCCTCCAGCAGCCTGCAAATAATAGACCCTCCAGCACTCAATGTCATTACATATTGTACATTCAGTGCTGGAGGGGCCGGAACTGCGTTCCCCCGCGTTCCTGCTGAAAAAAAGCCCTGCATACAGTACACAATATTGTCAAAAGTATTGGGACGCCTGCCTTTACACGCACATGAACTTTAATGGCATCCCATTCTTGGTTCGTAGGGTTCAATATGGAGTTGGCCCACCCTTTGCAGCTATAACAGCTTCAACTCTTCTGTGAAGGCTGTCCACAAGGTTTAGGAGTGTGTCTATGGGAATGTTTGACCATTCTTTCAGAAGTGCATTTGTGAGGTCTATCGGGTTGAGGTCAGGACTCCAGGTCTCAGCCAGTGCTGTATATTGGCCTAGGCCAACAAGGCCCAGGCCTAGGGCGGCACTTTGCAGGGGGGCAGCAAAAAAGCTGCACCCCGAAAGAAAAAAAAAACAGCCTTTTCCCAGCTCCTGCGTGAAAAAGGTCCCCACCGGCTTGCACTACACTTTTAGTATAGTGCCAGACTTATGGGGCGAATTAGGCTGGAGGGTAGGTTTCAGGAGGAAAACATTGCTACCTGTGGGTATGATAATACCGGCTGGTGAGGACATTCTGACAGACCGCAGGCCGCCGACCAAACTTAATACAACTGGCTGGACAGCCGCCAATGCTAATAAGTGTGGCACTGCAGCCTAATGCTCCGTCTACCTTCCTCCGCCCCCAGGTATGGCAGGCATCATTTCAATAATATACAGTAATTTAATTTATTTAAACATTCTTGTCCTTGAGCGAGCATATTGAATTGCATCATATACAATTAAGACTTTTAATTGTATATGATGGCAATAATATTTTGGACCTGCTCACCTCCTATGTGCTATCGTAATATGTCCCTGGGTTAGTAAGAATACTCCTATCTTATAAGATATTTGGACTTGTGTTTGCTGCCACTGATTATTTCACCTATTTCTTTGATGACTATGGACCTCCTAGTCATTATACAAATAAACAAATAAGTTAAATAATCATTTGATTACAATCAGTGGCAGCAAACACAAGTATCTTAAAAGAAAGGAGTAATCTTACTAATCCAGTGACATAAGGCTGTACTAATGGGCACTGATGAGGTGGCACTGATAAGCTGCATTGATATGCTGCACTGATGGGCACTGATATCAGTGGCGGCTGGTGCTCAAAAATTTTGGGGTGGCGCAAACAGAAAAATTGAATAGGCATTGCTTTGCGGCAAAAAACGCTGTAAAAAATTGCGTGAGGTCGCAAAAGTGTGAAAGGGGCCTTTAGTAATTAAGGTATAGTGTGCCCCCTTTCAATGCAGAGAGACTAGCGTGCCCCCTTTCTATGTAGAGAGACCAGCGTGCCCCCTTTCAATGCACAGTGACCCCCCTTTCAATGCACAGTGACCAGCGTGCCCCCTTTCAATGCACAGTGACCAATGTGCCCCCTTCAAAACAGTGACCAGCATGCCCCCTTCAAAACAGTGACCAGCATACATGCCCCCTTTCAATGCAGTGACCAGCGTACATGCCCCCTTTCAATGTAGTGACCAGCGTACATGCCCCCTTTCAATGCAGTGACCAGCGTACATGCCCCTTTCAATGCAGTGACCAGCGTACATGCCCCCTTTCAATGCAGTGACCAGCGTACATGCCCCCTTTCAATGCAGTGACCAGCGTACATGCCCCTTTCAATGCAGTGACCAGCGTACATGCCCCCTTTCAATGCAGTGACCAGCATACATGCCCCTTTCAATGCAGTGACCAGCGTACATGCCCCTTTTAAAGTAGTGACCAGCGTACATGCCCCCTTTCAATGTAGCGACCAGCGTACATGCCCCCTTCAATGCAGAGACCAGTGTACATGCCCCCTTCAATGCAGAGACCAGCGTACATGCCCCCTTTCAATGTAGTGACCAGCGTACATGCCCCCTTCAATGCAGAGACCAGCGTACATGCCCCCTTCAATGCAGTGACCAGCGTACATGCCCCCTTCAATGCAGTGACCAGCGTACATGCCCCCTTTCAATGCAGCGACCAGCGTACATGCCCCCTTCAATGCAGTGACCAGCGTACATGCCCCTTTTAATGTAGTGACCAGCATACATGCCCCTTTCAATGCAGTGACCAGTGTACATGCCCCTTTTAATGTAGTGACCAGCATACATGCCCCTTTCAATGCAGTGACCAGTGTACATGCCCCTTTCAATGTAGTGACCAGTGTACATGCCCCCTTTTAATGTAGTGACCAGCATACATGCCCCTTTCAATGTGCAGCCCCCCAGACCAGTGCACTTACCTAGAGCCCTGGAGCAGTCCCGGCGTCGCTTCTCTTCAGTCCCCCGGCGGCGCGTCTCCACGAGTCCTCCTGCTCCCGCCTCCTCCTCGGCCAATGGCATGGGGTTTGCCTTGCGGCCAATCAGGAAGCGTGTATCGGACGCGCTCCCTGATTGGCCAAGAGGAGGATCCGTGTGATAATAGCGAATTTTCATTCGTTATTGTCACACAATGGGGGGCTCGAGACGCACTGCTCTGCGCCCCGGGTCCACCCTTTGCATCGCCCTATTAGAGCCTCTGGCTCTAATCATGTGATGCAAAAAAAAAAAGCCCCATTGAACTCCATGCGTTCGGCGCCCCTGCATGTAGATTAGGGGGTCGGACGCATGGATAGGGGGGGCGGCTCCCCTTGCGCCCCCAACGAACTGGCCACCACTGATTGATATGCTGCACTGATGGGCACTGATATGCTGCACTGATGGATGCTAATAGACTGCACTGATGGGCACTAATAGGTTTCTCTGATGGCCACTGATGAGGCGGCAATGGTGGGTATTGATAAACTGCACTCATGGGTACTAATGAGACTGCACTGATAAGGCGGCACTGATCAGCTTTACTTATGGGGCTGCGTTGATATGCTGCCCTGAAGGGCACCGATATGTTGCACTGATGGGAACTAATAGGCTACACTGAGGGCCACTGATGAGACTGTGCTGATAGCCACTATTGAGGCGGCACTAATAAGCGGCACTGATATGATGCACTGATAGTCTGCACTAATGGGCACTGATAGGCTGCACCAGTGGCCACTGATGGGGCTGTACTGATTGCCACTGATAAGGCTGCACTGATATGCTGCACAGATGATGCTGCACTGATGGGCAGTAATGAGGCCGCACTGATGGGCACTGATAAGGCTGCAGTGATGGGCACTGATAATCTGTTGTTGTGGTTTACAGATGACAGGGCGGGTCATAAACAGGATGGGGTGTGGCCTTTACAGGAAGGGGCGGATCATATTTAAATTAGGGTGTGCTCAAGTTTAATCAGCCCTAGGGCAGCACAAAACCTAAATACACCACTGGTCTCAGGCCAGTCAAGTGGACCATATGCCAGAGACCTGGTAGCACTGGCAGCCAATGGTACTCAAGCAACATCAGAAGCAAATATAAGGCAGAAGCAGCATTTGGAGCAGCCTTTGGCCCCTCTCTCTTACAAATCCTTTGAAAATCGAAAATTCTAATTATAACAATAAAAACCTAATTTGTCTCAGGACCTCCAAATTAATGAAATTCATGTATGTATACATGTCTTTAGTTTAAAAAAATCCCAATAAGTGTATATTAATTGGTTTATGTGAATTTATGGATACTACAAACTATGGTATATATATATATTAGAAAATTGATCAATCCTGATGTACAGACAGTCTATATCAGGGGTCTCCAAACTTTCTAACAAACAAAGGGCCAGTGAGAGAACTTTTTTTTGTAAACAAAGGGCCAGTGTACTGTCCTTCAGATTTTAGGGGGGCCAGACTGTGACCATTGGGAGTAAAAAAGATCCAGATGTCAGTGGAGAAAAAATAATGCCCCATCATTTGTTTCGGTAGGAGAAATTGTGGCCCCTCATTGGGAGGAATTATTTCCCTTCATTGGTGTCAGTGTGGAATTATTCCCCATTGTTGGTATCAGTGGATGATACAGTGCCCCAAGGGCCAGATACCAGTTTGGAGACCACTGTTCTATATCACTTCTTGAGGCCCTAAAATGCCCAGACAGTACACCAAATTACCCCTTTTTGGAAAGTAAACTGTCTGAGCTATATAGTAAGAGGCATGGAGAATTTTTTGAAGTTGTAATTTTTTGTCATAGTTTTTGGAAAATTAAGAATTTAATTATACAACATTTTCACATTTTGTTTTTTTTTACATACTGTCACCAGTGCAGTAAAGCATCATTATATGACTGGTGTGGCCGTGATCAGAGATACTGACTGGTGACAGTATGATAAAAAAAAAAAATAATAATATTTTTTTATTCAATTTTTTAGAAATTTTTAATTTTTTTTTTTTTTTTTACTATTTTTTTTTTTTACACATTTTAAATTTATGTTTTTGCACTTTGATTGCTGTTACAGTGATTGTCACTGTAACAGCAATGTATTGAAAGGACTACATTCATAACAGCTCTGATTACTATTGTGTGCTGTGACTGGCCCACAGCTATCACATGGTACAGGGTGATGTTATTGGCCCAGATACCATGTAAAAACTGTGGGCCAATCACAGCATCATTGTAGGAATCACAACTGTTATGAATGAAATTCATTCATAACAGCTTTGTTGACATTGTGATCATGTAATCGCCTAGTATTCACATGATCCCCTGGACACTCAAAGTGGCCAGGTACCAGGAGCTGCAATGCACTGTGTTCAGTAGGCACAGCAGTCACAGGATGCGCCCTTTGGCTGTATGACATACATGTATGTGATTCAGCCTGCCCATGCCGCCCTGCCACAGTAAATGTATTGTGGCTGGACAGTAACCCATATCTCCCAACCATCCTGGCGAATCAGGGCTGAGTCCTGAAATGCCCGCAGCGGTGCAGAGGTGCTTGGTTCCCGCATGTTGCGAGCAACACATGGCAGCTGGCATCTATCCCAGGCTGCCTCTGATACACAGGGCAGAGCTGAGTGCACCGAACCCACCCCTCCTCCTTCCTGCATTTTCCTGTACACGGAGGAGGAGGCGGGGAGCAGCACATCACTCTGCAGAATGGGCTGATCTGAGGTCTGTGATTATTTCTGTGTACACGAGTCTTGCAGAGAAGAGAGGCATGTAAAAGAGGCAGGGGGGATGGATGGAGCTGGGATGGGTGTGGGGGATGGATGGAGCTGTATGGGTGAGGGGGATGGATAGAGCAGGGATGGGTGTGGGGGGGGTGGATAAAGCTGGTATGGGTAAGGGGGGGTGGATGGAGCTGGGGTGGGTGTGGGGGATGGATGGATAGAGCTGGCATTGGTGAGGGGGATGAATGGAGCTGAGATGGGTGTGGGGGATGAATGGAGCTGGGATGGAATCAGTGGGAATGAATAGAGCTGGTATGGGTGTGGGGGATGGATGGAGCCGGGATGGGATCAGTGGAAATGGATAGAGCTGGTATGGTTGTGGGGGATGGATGGACTCAGGATGGGATCAGGAGGAAGGATGGAGTGGTATGGGTGTTGTGGATGGATGGAGCTGGTATGAGATCAGGGGGAAGGATGGAGCTGGGATGGGTGTGGGGGATGGATGGAGCTGGTATGGGATCAGGGAGAAGGATGGAGCTCAGTTGGGTGTGGGGAATGGATGGAGCTGGTATGGGTGATGAGGGATGGATGGAGCTAGTATGGAATCAGTGGAAAAGATGGAGCTGGGATGGGTGTGGAGGATGGATGGAGCTGGTATGAGTGTGGGGGATAGATGGAGCCAGGATCGGATCAGGAGGATGGATGGAGCTGGGATGGGTGTGGGGGAAGAATGGAGCTGGGATGGGTGAAGCTGGTATGAGATCAGGGGGAAGGATGAGCTGGGATGGGTGTGGGGGATGGATGGAGCTGGTATGGGATCAGGGGGTAGGATGGAGCTGGGATGGGTGTGGGGGGTGGATGGAGCTGGTATGGGATCAGGGGAAAGGATGGAGCTAGGGTGGGTGTGGGGGGTGGATGGAGCTGGCATGGGTGTGGAGGATGAATGGAGCTGGTATGAGATCAGGGGAAAGGATGAAGCTGGCATGGGTGTGGGGGATGGATGGAGCTAGTATGGGATTAGGGGGAAGGATGGAGCTGGGATGGGTGTGGGGGATGGATGGAGCTGGTATGGGTTAAGGGGGAAGGATGGAGCTGGTATGGGTGTGAGGGATGAATGGAGCTGGGATGGTTGTGAGGGATGGATGGAGCTGGGATGGGTGTGGGGGGAGGATGTGGCTGGGATGGGTGTGGGGGGAGGATGGAGCTGGGATGGGTGTGGGGGAAGGATCGAGCTGGGATGGGTGTGGGGGATGAGTGAAGCTGAGATGGTTGTGGGGGATGGATGGAGCTGTTATGGGATCAGTGGAAAGAATGGAGCTAGGATGGGTGTGGAGGATGGATGGAGCTGACATGTGTGTGGAGGATGGATGGAGCTGGTATGAGATCAGGGGAAAGGATTAAGCTGGTATGGGTGTGAGGGTGGATGGAGCTGGTATTGGTGTGGGGGATGGATGGATGGATGGAGCTGGTATGGGTGTGGGGGATGGATGGAGCTGGTATGGGATCAGGGGGAAGGATGGAGCTGGGATGCATGTGGGGGATGGATGGAGCTGGTATGGAATCAGGGGGAAGGATAGAGCTGGGATGGGTGTGAGGAATGGATGGAGCTGGTATGAGATCAGAGGAAAGGATGGAGCTGGTATGGGTGTGGGGGATGGATGGAGCTTGTATGGGTGTGGTGGATGGATGGAGGCGGAAAGGGATCAGGGGGATGGATGAAGCTGTTATGGGATCAGGGGGACGGATGGAGCTGGAATGGGTGTGGGGGATAGATGGAGCTGGTATTGGATCAGGGGGAAGGATGGAGCTGGGATGGGTGCGGGGGATAGATGGACTGGGTGTGGGGGTGGATTAAGCTGGTAGGAGATCAGGGGGAAGGATGGAGCTGGGATGGGTGTGAGGGATGGATGAAGCTGGGATGGGATCGGGGGGGAGGATGGAGCTGGGATGTGTGTGGGGGACAGATGGAGCTGGTATAAGTGTGGGGGATGGATGGAGGCGGGATGGGATCAGGGGAATGAATGGAGTTGGTATGAGAGCAGGGGGAAGGATGGAACTGGGATGAGTTTCGGGGACAGATGGAGCTGGTATGGGATCAGGGGGAAGGATTGAGCTGGGATGGGTGTGGGGGATGGATGGAGCTGGTAGTAGATCAGGGGGATGGATGAAACTGGGATGGGATCAGGGGGAAGGATGGAGCTGGTATAAGTGTGGGGAACAGATGGAGGCGGGATGGGATCAGAGGAATAGAGGGAGCTGGTATGGGATCAGGGGGAAGGATGGAGCTGGGATGGGTGTGGGGGATGGATGGAGCTGGTATGGGATCAGGGGGAAGGATGGAGCTGGGATGGGTGTAGGGGATGGATGAAGCAGGTATAGGTGTGGGAGATGGATAGAGCTGTCAGGGAAAGAGTTAACACTATGGGTCATCAAGGGGTTAAATGTGAGCCTAGGGGAGTGATTCTAACTGTGGGGGGGGGGGGGTTGGGTTTCTGAAATTATCATAGAGACCTGTGATCCTATATAGCAGGATCACATGGTCTCTGTGATCATTGCAGGGAGAAGGACGGATGGCTGTGTTTACATCAGCCGACCGTCCTTCTCCCTCAACGGGGAGAGGTCGCCGGTGTTAGGCGGCAAGCGGAGCCACCTGACACACGCACACGCTTCCCCGCTGATGAGGGGGGGCGGGAGCGCACCACCAGGGGCGTGCGCTCGCCCCCTAGCCTCCTGAGAGCGATCAACATAGAGCTACGTCACTTTGCCCAGGAGCGGATGTGTGCCACAGTAAATCTGCGGCGAGTGGGCGGTCGTAAAGGGGTTAAATTTGGTGTTATCGCTCTCACTCTTTTATACTGGTCACTGGAAGTTCAACATGTCACCTCATGGCAAAGAACTCTCTGAGGATCTGAAAAAAAAAGAATTGTTGCTCTACATAAAGATGGCCTAGGCCACGTGTCAAACACAAGGCCCGCGGGCCGAATTCGGCCCTCTAGGCCATTTTCTGTGGCCCTCGCACCTCTCCTAGAGTGGCAGTAGAACTCCAGCCCCGTTTGGACCTCCTCCAAACCCTTCACTTTCTGCTTTGTAGCTCTGCCCCCAGCTTCTTCCCAGCAGCAACACAAGGTAAGGAGGTGCAATTTGATGTAAGGGAGGATGGGGACACTTGACATCTGATGTATGGGAGTTGGAATACTCTGGACACCTAGTATTACAGATACAACCGGCCCTTTGAGGGCAATCATAATGCTGATGCTGCCCTTGATGAAGTTGAGTTTGACACCCCTGGCCTAGGCTATAAGAAGATTGCCAAGACCTAGATGTCTACATTTATATACACATACATCCATATATCCTCTGCTTGTAGTTTTAAGGGACTGCCTTCCACCTTTGCTCCAACCAGTTGGTCATTGAATATGCTAAATATCACCATCTTGTACTCACACACTCTATAATCCATAAGGTAAAGAGTCATGCTCATTACGCCCGTGACATCAATTTCTTTCATTTCTTTCTTCTATAAAATTAGAGGCTTATTCATTGGATTATTTCTTCTGTCTCCCTCAGAACCCTATCTGAGTGCTGGGTATTCCCCAATGGGCCAGCAGCACCTTACCACATGGGGTCACCCGCTAATTGCACTGCCACATTTGATCTGGCATAGTTGAACCTCGTATTTGGAAGATATACAGTATTATTATTTTTGCAATGAGGCAATTATGTTCATCTATATTTCTATCCACTACCACACACATGTGGTTAGCGATGATATGAATGTAGTACATGATATTTACAAATATAATTTTTTAAAGATACAGAGGATTAGTGTGGTGAGTAGGGTTTTGTTTTTGTTTTTTTGTTTTTTGTTATATGTCCCCCTGCTTTCTCCTCTGCTACCTTTGGAGGTCAGCTATTATGTATTTAATTAAGGATTGTGAACTTTATCCAAACTATTGAAGATGTTGCATATATTATATGTATTTTCTATTCTTTGATGATGTTTCCTTTTGACTATTTACATCTGTTCAAGAGATAGGAGGTCCTGAGGAAGCAGGAACCCCCGTGAAACCTGTCAATCTTATCTCTCAAGTCTGATCAACAACTGTGCATGTTGGCAGCAGATGGCATTGACTGTTGGTATTAATATGCAAACAGCCATATGGAATATGTGATTTAATATATGTTGTGTTAGAAATAAAAAATGTACTTTTATATGATTCTTGTATCTTTTTGTGCTCACTGAAGGGGTCTATGAGTAGAGGAGGTGGACCTTTCATTCTACCACCCATTCTCCATTCATTAAGTGCCTTTCATTGCGGGAAGCAGGCTTAATATTTTTTGTTGGGGGGGGGGTTAAATGCTTCGGTGTAACTACAGCCACGCAGAATATGTGATTTTATATAAGCTTTGTTGTTAGAAATAAAATGTGTACCTTTACAAATTTCTTATATCGTTTTGTGCTCACTGGAGGGGTCTCTCTCTATTGTTTATATTTTTGAGATACATTTGAATGAAAGCAGTTGTATCCCCAAAAAACAAAACAAAAAAAACCTGCAGGACAATGGCATAATGTGCTAGTATGCATCGCATACTAGCTCATTATGAAATACTTACCTTAGAACGAAGCCCCCCACACGGTTGCCCGGACACTGCTGAGGGAGCTGACATGTTCCCTTGACGTCTTTTCCGGGTTCGGTGGCTCTGGCACTGTGGGTGGCCGGAGCCGCGATGACGTCAATCCCGCGCATGCGCGAGGGAGTTCACTTTCCGGCAAGGAGCTCTGAAGGTCCAGCAAGATACGCCGGACCTTCAGAGCGCATGCGCTACTGGTGTCAGTGGCTGCATACAGGGTGAATATCTCCTAAACCGTGCAGGATTAGGAGATATTAATTGTACCTACAGGTAAGCCTTATTATAGGCCTTATTAAAGGCTTACCTGTAGGTAAAAATTAAAAAGCGGAGAATACTACCTCTTTAAGGATGATACCCTCCACTGACACATACTTTCAATAAAAATCTCCCTCACACACACCCAACAATTTTTTACTCCTCTACTTATAGAATGTCTTTTATTGTAAAAAGCAGTAGTTTGGCTCCTATGAATAGGGGTGGGGGACAGAAAGGATGGGCATAGTTGGCACTTCTGATAGGTCCAGCCACTTGTATTTATCCCCTACAATGCTGGAAGATCCCAGCTGCAGGGCCTTGCAGAAGGAAGTAGAGGAATCAAGATATCAATGAACATAGAAATCTCCAGCACACAGGAAGGGCCGGCGCTACCAGTAAGGTGACCTAGGTAGCCGCCTAGGGCGCAACTTAGCAGGGGACACCAGTGGAGCCTGACCCGAGGTAAGTGACTTACTGTAAGTCACTGAAGGGGTTTTAACCAGTGGCAACCGGCCGTCCATTAGGGGCGCCGCCCCCCCCCCCCCTATTTATGCGTCCGGCCCCCTAATCTACATGCAGGGCACTGGACACATAGATTCCAATGAGGGTTTTTTATTTTAAAGCACGTGATTAGAGCCAGACACTCTAATAGGCTTCAAAAAAAGGGTGGGCTTGGGGCACAGAGCACTGCGCCCCGAGCCCACCCAGTTGTGTGACAATAGTGAATGAATATTTGCTATTGCTACACTGATTCTCCTCCCGGCCAATCAGGAAGTGGGTCCTGAGACCTGTTTCCCAATTGGCCAAAGGAGAAGGCATCCTATTGGTGGAGGAGGAGGAGGGAGGAGAAGGCTGCCGAGAGGGGACATGGAGGAGACAGAGGGGGAAGGAGGAACAAGGTAAGTGAACTGGCGCCCAGGGGGGGGATATGGTGTGGACTGGACTCTGGAGTGACGTGGGGTCCGTGGCCAGGTCCATCTGGCCCCCCCCCGAACGATGGAGTACCAGCTGCCACTGGTTTTAACCCCTTCAGCAACTTAGGATGAGGGGTGGGAGAGCATATGGGGGGGCGGCAATTTTTAATTTGCCTATGGCATCAAAAATCCTTGCACCGGCCCTGCACACAGGATAATCGTCATTCATGATAAGTACCTTCCTACAGCTTTGAACAAGGTTCAGATGGGCTTGTAAAGAAAATATACCCGTGAGCAAACTGGTGCCAAAGCAGTTCCAAAATGCTGTTCACCTCCAGTGAGTACATCCATGTCCAATTTTACAAGCCAGGAAGCAGCACGCCATGTGCACATTCCTGGTTTCCTATCTCCTGCAGTGTGAACACGATTTTCGATGCCTCGCACCTTTAACATATCAGTCAGACTGACCTGCCCTGGGAAAATCTGCGGAGGGCGCCGTTTCTACTAATCGCCTGATAAATTAATAGATTCTTGTTTTCAGCCTTTTAAAAATGATTTCCATACACTCCTCCTGAGAATATGAGTGATAACGGCTGAGAACAGCAATCTGTCAAATGAAACACTTATGTAACATTTTTTATCTTTTTTGCAAGTATGTAACATTTTTTGTGTTTTGTTATTCTAATAGACAATGATTTAACAAACTTATTGTCAGCAATTTGGGTATTAAAAGTGAATTTAAACCCTCCTTGAGAACTTTTACCTATAGGTTAGCCTTTAACCACTAAAATGGGGGGGGGGGGGGAGGTAATTGGCGCTGCCACAAAGTGTTCAATATATAATGGGCAAAAAAGATGGGTAACAATCAATTAAAATGCAAATGAATAAACATAAATATCATATAATAAAAAGCCGCGGTGGCTCGCGGCTTCAGTTCCCCGGTGTCGCGGTGTCTCCTCGAGTCCTCAGTCCTCCCGCCTCCTCCCCAGCCAATGGCATGCGGTTTGCCTTTCGGCCAATCAGGAAGCGCGTATTGGACCCGCTTCCTGATTGGCCAGGAGGAGGATCCGTGTGACAATAGCGAATTTTCATTCGCTATTGTCACACAATGGGTGGGCTTGGGGCGCACTGCTCTGCGCCCCGGGTCCACCCTTTGCTGAAGCCAATTAGAGCCTCTGGCTCTAATCAGGTGATGCAAAAAAAAAAAAAAGCCCATTGAACTCCATGCGTCCGGCGCCCCACATGTAGATTAGGGGACCGGACGCATGGATGGGGGGTGGCGCCTCTGCGCCCCCAACACACCGGCCGCTACTGATAAAAAGTATGTAAATTATATATCCCTGACATATTAAAGTGATATAGTGCCAAAGTGCAACTTGAAATAAGATAACAGTGCTCCTCAGAAAGGAGGGGGAGGGGTGGAGGTGACCCCCCCAAAGTGGTAAATGATCAAGAAAAAAGTGCTGAGCAAAAAAATGGACCACAAGTAGAATTGGTGTGGTGATGAGGTAGACAATAGAAAGGTGACGTAGTATTGGAATAGTGAAGTGGACCCCAATAAGGGGCAAAAATTATGTCCTTACGTGCTAATTAATAAATAGTAAATTACGTATATGTGGAATAAGTATAAGTCACAAAAATAAATAAATAAGCAACACATTTAAAGGATAAATCTAGAAAAGAAAAAAATGTCTGGGTGAAACTCAATAAAAGTAATTGACTTGGTAGTTGTTACATAAAAAAGAAAAGTGACCGACTACAAAAGTGAGTCCGTGCAGTTTAAAATTAAAGGTCCATAATATGGAAAAGGTTGTTTCCAACAGATCCCAAAATCCGGAGGGTAAGGTGAAAATCTTGAAGGTGACGCGTGCAGGTGAGTCCTATTGTGCTCCCCTAGTAAATGCTGCACTCACCAGATCAAGGTACTCCTACAGGGGTAACAGGCGTGGTGTAACTCAGAGATAGGTTCTCATCAGGGGCATCCTTACTCAGATGGGGTATATATCAGCATATCATTCCTTCCATTAATAATACTCATAAATGGCGTGTATATCATTCATAGGCATAGATTGGAGGTCCCGACCTTCTATGGCCAACAAGAGTCTATTGTTCATGAGAGATCCATGAGCTTTCAATATCCAGGTGTTAGTGATGACAGGCAGAGAAATGCTTGCTGTCAAGGGGTTCACACAGTCTGCTCCATTCGGACACTGGAGACTCTGTGTGCCTGTCACAGAGCCCCCCCCCCCCACAGCTAGCAATCACAGGTAGGCTTACATTTAACCCCTTGATCACCCTCAGTATTAACCCCTGCCAGTGTCATTTATACAGTAACAGTACATATTATTTAGCACTGAGTACTGTATTAATGTCACTGGCCCCAAAAAGTGTCAAAAATGTCAGTTAGGGGTCCGATCTGTACGCCGCAATGTCGCCGTCCCGCTAAAAATCGCTGATCGCCGCCATTACTAGTAAAAAATAAATATATAGAAAAATAAAAAGTCCAAAGAACTATCCCATAGTTTGTAAACGCTATAACTTTTGGGATTTTGTTTTACCAAAAATATGTAGCAGAAGACAAATTGGCCTAAACTGATAAAAAAAATTGATTTTTAAATTTTTTTATCTGAAATGTTTTATAGCAGAAAGTAAAACATATTGTGTTTTTTTTTTTTTCAAAATTGTCATTCTTTTTTTGTTTATAGCGTAAAATCTAAAAACCCGCACAGGTGATCAAATACCACCAAAAGAAAGCTCTGTTTGTGGCAAAAAAAAGGACAGCAATTGTATTTGGGTACCTACTTACCGACCCCGCTATAGCCGAATGATGGCTACAACGTGGTTGTCCAGTACTGGGATTCCGTCTTATGAATGCCATCCGTAACCATGCCCGCCGCGTGCCTGCTGCTGGGCGTGGGTGGTGCGCTCTGTATTCTCAGTGTCCTCAGGATACTGCCAAACATAAATTGAGGTAAAGAGCCAATATGCAGCTCTTTACCACGTGATCAGCTGTATCCAATCACAGCTAATCACGATGACAACAGAAGCCGATTACCGGCTCTCTTCACAGCTACTTCTCAAGCATGTGGAGGAGAGAAGAGCCGATAATCAGCTTCTGCCAATCTGTGCCCACCACTGCTGCCAATCAGTGCTGCCTACCTGTGCCCATCAGTGTCACCTACCGGTGCCCATCAGTGTCAACTACCAGTGCCCATCAGTGTCCACTACCAGTGCCCATCAGTGTCACCTACCAGTGCTGTCTATCAGTACCCATCAGTGCCACCTATCAGTGCTGCCTATCAGTGCCACCTATCATTGCTGTCTATCAGTGCCCATCAGTGCCACAGATCAGTGCCCATCAATGCCACCTATCAGTGCCCATCAATCTCACCTATCAATGCCAATCTGTGCTGCCTATCAGTGCCCATCAGTGTCACTTATCAGTGCTGTCTATCAGTGCCCATCGGTGCCACCTATTAGTGACCATCAGTGCTGCCTATCAGTGCCCATCAGTGTCCATCAGTGTCAATTATCAGTGCCCATCAGTGCCACCTATCGGTGCCCACCAGTGCCACTTATCAGTGCTGCCTATCAGTGCTTCGTCATCAGTGCCCACCAGTGCTGCCTCATTAGTGCCCATCAGTGTAGCTTATCAGTGCAGAGAAAAATTACCTGTTTTAAAAATTTAATAACAAACTATAAAAAAAAATTTTTCTTCAAAATATCGGTCTTTATTTGTTTATTTAGCAAAAAAAAAACCCCTAGTGGTTAATAAGGCCCCGTTCACACTGGGGCGATCCGACTTGGGGGGGCGACCTCCGAGGTCGCGGTGCGAGCAGCGTGCCGCGACCTTGGAGCGGCTGGCACGGACTTCATATCATTGAAGTCTATGACGGTCGCTCCGGGTCGCCCTAAAGAAGCTCCGGACCCTTTTTCTAAGTCGGAGCGACTTGTGTCGCTCCTATTAGAACAGGTCCGCAGCTTCCCTATGGAAGGCGACCTCACAGGTCGCCTTAGTGTGAACGGGGACTAAATGCCACCAAAAAAGCTCTATTTGTGTTGAAAAAAAGTGATAAAAACGTTGTTTGGATACAGTGTTGCATGAGGGCACAGTTGTCATTCAAAGTGTGAGAACGCTGAAAGCTGAAAATCGGTCTGGGCAGGAAGGGGGTGAAAGTGCCCGGTGGGCAAGTGGTTAATGGACTATTCATTTGTATCGCCTTCTTTCTTTTCTGGAGTCCTGCTTTAAAACTTTCTTTCCGCTAGCGTCTTTTTTCCTGCGATCGTCCCTAATCACTCCGCCGCCGAGGGCTGATTGTTGTCTCCGGGTCGGGGAAAGTGGGTGAATCTCCTTAAAATAGCCCCCAGATCCTCCAATTATTTATCGAAAAGAGTGGAAACAAATTCTTACATAAACGCGGTGGCTAAAAAAAGGTCTTTAAACAAACGGAGGCAGCTTGAAGCGATTTGCGCAATATGTAAACAAGGCATTAATTTAATCTCTTCAGTTTTTTTCAACCGCAAACCGGATCTTTCTCCGCGAGGCCAAATGAAGTGGAGTTTGACATACATCTGCGCTGTAAACACGCGTTCCCCTCCTCCGATAGACGGGAGAAGATGGATCATATCTGACATTGCCAACATTTCATTAACCCTTTGCCTTATTCACTGCCAAAGGGGAGGGGGGGGGTCCCCTTAGGAGGGGTTGCTGCATCAAACGCCAACACTTCGCAATACATAACTTTCAATAACAAGGATTGAAGGCGAGACGCCTACTTTTTATTGTTCTTGGATAATTACAAAAATGACGTTCAAAGATCTGTGAAGTTTGCAACGAAGAACAAGGTATAAGTGCCGGTTCACATATATGCGATGCGAGAACCTTGCGAATCCCGCATTGCATTCAACTCGCAGGCAGTTCACACTGCCATTTGCAAATCGCTGGGGGTGTCAATACAAAGTTAACGGCACCCCCAGATCAGTTCACATATCGCAGTGAAAACTGTCATTTTGGACATGAATTGGATCGCATAGGTTTGAACAGCCATGCGATCCGATTCTGGTGCAGACCAAAAAAAGGGACCTGTGCGACTTTGGTCCGAATGCAATGCAAATTCAGCCATACAATCTGTATGGCTGAATTTGCACTGTACATACATCGCATGTGATTTGCAGAGCAAACATTTATTATATTGCATCTTACCAATTCTTAGATGGGATGGCTGCATTCAGTAGAGCAGAGGAGAGTTCAAGTAGAGCAGAGGACAGTGTCAGTAGGGCAGTGGATGATGTCAGTAGAGCAGAGGATGATGTCAGTAGAGCAGAGGATGGTGTCAGTAGAGCAGTGGACGGTGTCAGTAGAGCAGAGAACGGTGTCAGTAGAGCAGAGAACGTGTCAGTAGAGCAGAGGATGTGTCAGTAGAGCAGAGAACGTGTCAGTAGGGCAGTGGATGGTGTCAGTAGAGCAGAGGATGTGTCAGTAGAGCAGAGGATGGTGTCAGTAGGGCAGTGGATGGTGTCAGTAGAGCAGAGGACGGTGTCAGTAGAGCAGAGGACGGTGTCAGTAGAGTAGTGGATTGTGTCAGTAGAGCAGAGGACAGTGTCAGTAGAGCAGAGGACGGTGTCAGTAGAGCAGAGGATGGTGTCAGTAGAGCAGAGGACGGTGTCAGTAGAGCAGAGGATGGTGTCAGTAGAGCAGAGGATGATGTCAGTAGAGCAGAGGATGGTGTCAGTAGAGCAGAGGACAGTGTCAGTAGAGCAGTGGACGGTGTCAGTAGAGCAGAGGACGGTGTCAGTAGAGCAGTGAATGGTGTCAATAGAGCAGTGGACAGTGTCAGTAGAGCAGAGGACGGTGTCAGTAGAGCAGAGGACAGTGTCAGTAGAGCAGAGGATGGTGTCAGTAGAGCAGTGAATGGTGTCAATAGAGCAGTGGACAGTGTCAGTAGAGCAGAGGACGGTGTCAGTAGAGCAGAGGACAGTGTCAGTAGAGCAGAGGACGGTGTCAGTAGAGCAGAGGACAGTGTCAGTAGAGCAGAGGATGGTGTCAGTAGAGCAGTGAATGGTGTCAATAGAGCAGTGGACAGTGTCAGTAGAGCAGAGGACGGTGTCAGTAGAGCAGAGGACAGTGTCAGTAGAGCAGAGGATGGTGTCAGTAGGGCAGACGACGGTCCACATGCAATGCAAATTCAGCCATACAATCTGTATGGCTGAATTTGCATCGCACAGACATTGCATGTGATTTGCAGAGCAGTGCACTCCGAATCACATGCAATGTCTGACATCGCATATATGTGAACCGGCACTTATAGAAGTATTAGACCCAAAAGCAAACATTTATTATATTGCATCTTACCAATTCTTAGATGGGATGGCTGCATTCGTTTTCTTCTTTCTTTAGTCTTTCTTTCTTCTATTTTCATCTGGGGATCAAGCCAGCAAGTCTGTTGTTTTTCAACAGAACAAGCTGTCTTGCAAAATGTATCAGTTTATCAGTCCATGCATCCGGCCCCCTAATCTACATGCAGGGCGCCGGATGCATGGATTTCCAATAGGGTTTTTTTTTTTTTTAAGCACGTGATTAGAGTCAGGGGCCCTGAGCCCACCCAGTTGTAAGACACTAGCAAATGAATATTCGCTATTATCACATTGATTCTCCTCCCAGCCAATCAGGAAGTGGGTCGTGAGTCCCCTTTCCCAATTGGCTGAAAAGAGAAGCAATTTTACTGGCCATTGGCCAGGAAGAGGGAGGAGAAGCACGGCCACTCAGGGAAGGAGGAGGTAAGGATGCTAGCTGACCGGCTGGCAAGCTGTCCGTCTGTCCTGGGGGACGGGGGTTGTGGATTTGACTGCCGGCTTGCTGGCCAGCCATCCCGTGGGGGGGGGGGGGGGGTTTGCTACCCTCCCCCCCAAATTATCATGCACCAGCCGTCACTGACAGAGGAACTTAATTCCAACTTTATGAGATGGGCAGGAGGGATACATTGTAGCATAAAGTAAGTAGCCCCCCTGTCATTACCTCCAATTAAATGGACCACAAAGAATTAATATTCAAAAACAAGTGATTGAACCAACGATTGCTTTTTTTTTTTTTTTTCAGCACCACTTTTTCTGTATCCTGGCTTTTTAAAATGATAAATGGTGTTGCGGCACTGGTTTGGGCACGCTCTTTCATATTTTCTGGCAGTGTCCTCTCCTACAGCCCTTTTGGGACATGGTGGGGTCAAAGATACAATCAGTGACGGGCTTGTCCTTCCCGCTGGATCCCCTTCATTATCTTTTGGGCCTTCCCTTCCCCGGGGTTTCCAAACCCACCAGGCGCTTGATATCTTACCTTCTGGTTGCGGCCAGGAGAGCAATCCCGTTGTGCTGGCGGCAGGCGGGACCGCCTGATGCTGCCCTCTTTCAGCTCCTGGTGCAGGAGATACGGAGAATGGAATTCCTTACGGCTACGGTCCATGATGAAGTTTCTCGTTTTAACGCTGTATGGGCAGATTGGGATCTTCAGGATTCCACCCTTACATGAGTATACTTTTGTTTCCTGCTGATTACTGTTTCTCCTTATTGTATCATTTGCGTACTTGTTTTTATGGCCAGTTGTGAGCTTTGTACTGTTTCTTTTTTCTATGTCCCTTAGTACTTGCTTATACCGACTGGGACTGTTTTGAACTGCCTTGCAATGTTATTGTTTTTTGGGGTTCCCTTGTATGTTTGTTATCCTTGTTTATATTTTCAATAACAATTACAATTATAAAATGATGAATGGAATTATTTTGAGGTTTGATAAAAAATGTTGTACAGTATAATACTTGTGATAGGTAAATAGTGCACAAATAGAGGTCTATATATATATATAAGACCAAAAAAGAGAGGCAACAAAGAAAAAAAGAGAGATTGAGGGATTTCGTTTCAAAAGAAGGACAGTCCTTCCAGGTGAGGGACAGTTGGGTATAAATTAGAGTTATTTATTTATTTGAAAATTGAGCTTAAAATGGTAAAAATGCTCCAAAAACATACTCTTGACAAGATATTGTCTAAAGACAGCCAATGGTCATGCCAAGTCCCTGACTTGTAGCTTGTAATACAATCCCCGGGCTTCAAAGGCTCTACTGGATGCCTTGTACAGTTTGGGTTAAAAAGGCTAAAATGGCAATGACCAAAATTATCTAATTACAATCTCTGGGGTCGCAAACTTGGCACAGCTTCCTCTTATGGCAAACTGCCACAAGATCTCTTTATTATTGCTTTGAACCCTGTAAGATGTTCTTAGATTGGCTGAACATGGCCATTAACGAAGGCAACCATTAAAAAAACATATCTGTGTCAGGACATTACAATTAGTATGTATCAACCTAAAAGGTGATAATGGGTCCCCAGTCGAAGGTAAAACCGATTAATGAAAACATTGCAAAACAAAGTTTTAATTTTATGATTCCGAGAAGGGGGCAGACTTTTCCCAGTAAAACTACAAAATAAGAGCAAGTAACATAATTTACATAGTTGTGACATTTTTACTGTAGCTCTTAATTTTTTTTCAGTTTTAAAACTTACTATGTGTGCTAAAGCACACCACAGTCATGAAAATCTGGCATTTAAAATGAGAATATGTATATAGGATTTTCAGTAGGGACTGGTGCTCCATGGGCTGGGGGGGGGCGTCAGATGGACCACACCAGCTCCAGCCCGCACACCATACCCCCCCCCCCCCCGGTCGCCGGCTCACTCACCCTGGACTGACATGTGGAGGGCAGGCAGCGGCGGCACCTTCCCCCTCAGTCTCCTCCGTGGGTCAGGCTTCCCCTGCGTCTCCTCCCTCCTCCTTCCCTAACAGGATGGCTTCTGCTTTCAGCCAATCAGGAAACAGGTCTCAGGGACCCGCTTCCTAATTGGACAGGAGGAGAGTCCGTGTGACAATAGCCAATGTTCATTCGCTATTGTCACACAACTGGGTGGGCTCAGGGAGCAGTGCTCTGCCCCGCCGAGCCCACCCTTTTTTGAAGCCTATTAGAGCCTCTGGCTCTAATCACGTGCTTCAAAAAAAAAAAGAAACATTGAACTCCCCTTCATGTAGATTAGGGGGCCGGACGCATGGATAGGGGGGGGGGCTGCGCCCCTAATGGATGGGCCACCACTGATGATTTTTCTCATGGGTTAAAGCCCTATGGCTTTCAACACTAATTTTCAGAATCTGAGCCTATATACTTGAAGGCAGGTGCAGTCCAATCTTTCCACTCCAGGTGGCGCTCAACTGCAGCAGCATTGCAAAGGGAGTCAAGCAGAACATGGTTCCTTTATGTTTTCCTGGGTCACTGGAGCAGCAATCCAGTTGGATGCTGGCCGCCTATGTGACTTTGGTGGCCATCTTATGCGTGGCAGAGTCTATTTAGGACACTGGCTCCTGGGTTTGGCCAACTTCTATAAACTTGGTCCTGATCAGCAATATATCAAGGGATATAAAAAAGCAACATGTAGTGCTCTCCGTTTACACTGAATGTAAATAAAATGTTAATAAAAATACATAAAACAACTCACAAGTCAGGCACTAAAGCAATGTAGGCTGTTCCGGCATGAATCATGTCAATTGCAATGGCCACGATGTGATGTCAACATGCAGGCTCCGCCCCTATATGCATTACGTCAGGCGTTGACTTCCTCAGGAGGACCGCTACTGAAGAAGTCAACACCTGATGTAATGCGTATGGGGGCGGAGCCTGCGTGATGACGTCACATCTCAGCCATTGCAATTGACATCATTCTTGCCGGAACAGCCCGCACTGCTTTAGTACCTGACTTATGACTTGTTTTATGTATTTTTATTAAACATTCAGTGTAAACGGAGAGCACTAGATGTTGTTTTTTTATATCCCTTGATATATTGCTGATCAGGACCGAGTTTAATGAAGTTGGCCATAGGAAGCACAGCCTCAGTCATCACCAGACCATACTTATCCCCAGAGGGGAACTGCTAATTCTGACCCACTGGGGAAACGGGGGTCAGAATGTAAGGGGAGGGGCTTGATCACATAAGTGGAGGAGAAGCACTGAGCACTTTGATTGCTTGTTTACACGGATGGTGGATTAATATTGAGATTCACTTTATTTCAACAAGTTTATGATTTTTGGACGTTTTATTTTTATGTCACTATTATTCACTTTTGGATCTGTTTATCATTATTCATGTAAAGCATTTCTGGCGCAGCACTGCTTTTTGGATCTAAATAGACTTATGCAATTCGTTTCCTAATGAGTCGTAATTTGGACAAAATTTTCATTATTCAGAGATTCGGATATATCCAAATTTCCAAATCACAATAGTAACGAATTTCAACAAATCCAAAAATAAATTCTAACGAAATTAAGAAATGAAATAACGCATTTATGTGAATTTGAAAATGAATTTAAATTCGAAGTGGAAACATATTGTATTAAATATAGTAAGGTATAAAAGTGAAAGAGAGTGATGATTCCTACTTAGGCTGCTTAATAAAATTGAAAAAAATAAATTGAATAGGAAGGAATAGAAAAGAATAAAAAAATAGAAAATAAAAGAATAGATCAGAGTGTAACAAAATACAATATATTATCAAAAGTATTGGGACACCTGCCTTAAAATGCTAATTACATGGATGAGTGAGTTTGGGGGGGGGGGGGAGGAACTTGACTGGCCTGCACAGAGTCCTGACCTTATCCCGACAGAACACCTTTGGGATGAATTCAAGTGGAGACTTCGAGCCAGGCCTTCTCGTCCAACATCAGTGCCTGACCTCACAAATTTGTTTCTGGAAAAATGGTCAAACATTCCCATAGACACACTCATAAACCTTGTGGACAGCCTTCCCAGAAGAGTTGAAGCTGTTATAGCTGCAAAGGGTGGGCCAACTCAATATTGAACCCTACGGACTAAGACTGGGATGCCATTAAAGTTCATGTGTGTGTAAAGGCAGGCGTCCCAATACTTTTGGTAATATAGTGTACAAAAAGTAAAGTAAGGAAGGTTTATTTTGCACCTACTTACTTTGGGTGATTTTTAAAGGGGGAGGGAGCCGACAAAGTATATGCAGACCTTACAAGGCCAAATGTAACCACTTGCCCACTGGTCACTTATACCCCCTTCCTAACCAGGCCAATTTTCAGCTTTCATCACTCTCACATTTTGAATGACAATTACTCAGTCATGCAACACTGTACCCATATGAAATTTTTGTTCTTTTTTTCATACAAATAGAGCTTTCTTTTGGGGGGTATTTATTCACCATTTGGGTTTTTTATTTTTTTGCGCTAGAAATTAAAAAAGACTGAAAATTAAAAAAAAAAAAATTATTTTCTTTGTTTCTATTATAATTTTATAAATTAGTAACTTTTTTTCATACATTTTGGCCAAAAGTTATACTGCTACATATCTTTGGTAAAAATAACCAAAATCAGTTTACATTATTTGGTCTTTTTTGAAAGTTATAGTCTACAAGCAATGGTGCCAATCATTGAAAATTGACCACAGGCCTATCTCATTTCTTGAGACACTAACAAGCCAGGAAAGTAGAAATATTCCCCAAATGGCCCCTTTTTTACCAAGGTATTTAGTAAGAGGCATAGTGAGTTTTTTGAAGTTGTATTTTTTTCCCACAATTCTTTGCAAAATTAAGATTTTTTCCCCACTAAATTGTTATATTAACAGGTTATTGCTCTCCCATAGCATAGGCATACTTGCAACCATACCCCAAAATACATCCTGCTACTCCTCCTGAGTATGTCGATGCCACATGTGGGATACTTATTCACAGCCTGGCCACATACAGAGGCCCAACATGCAGGGAGCACCGTCAGGAGTTCTAGGGACATAAATAACACATATATTTTATTGACTATCTATTACACTTTTGAAGGCCCTGGCACTCCAGGACAATGGAAACACCCACAAGTTGACCCCATTTTGGAAAGCAAGCACTCCAATGTATATTCTATGAGGCATTATGAGTGTTTTAAACATATCATTTTTTCCCACAAGTTTTTGGAAAATGTGGAAAGAAAATGAAAATGCATTTTTTTTTTTTTTTTTACACAAAGTTGTCCATTTATTAGATATTTCTAACACATAGAATGTACATAGCAAAAACTACACCCCAAAATAAAATACATTCTGTTACTCTGAGTATGGCAATACCACATGTGTGAGAGTTTTACACAGCCTGGCCACATACAGAGGCCCAACATGCATGGATCACCATTAGGGTGAGCAATGATGTAGCATGGATGGGCACGGATGAGGCACGAATGAGCACTGATGTGGCATGAATGGAGCACGGATGAGGCATGGATGGGGACCAATGAGGCACGGATGGGCATGTATGAGGCATGGATGGGCATGTATGAGGCATGGATGAGGCATGGATGGGAATGGATGAGGCATAGATGGGCAGGTATGAGGCACGGATGAGGCATAGATGGGCACGGATGAAGCATGGGTGGGCATGTATGAGGCACAGATGGGCATGTATGAGGCACAGATGAGCATGTATGAGGCACAGATAGGCATGTATGAGGAATGGATGGGCATGTATGAGGCAAAGATGGGCATGGAACAGGCACAGATGTGCATGTATGAGGCATGGATGAGCATGTATGAGGCATGGATGGGCATGGATCAGGCACAGATGGGCATGGATCAGGCTTGGATGAGCATGTATGAGGCACAGATGGGCAATGATCAGGCATGGATGAGCATGTATGAGGCATGAATGGGCATGGATCAGGCAACGATGGGCATGGATCAGGCAAGGATGGGCATGTATGTGGCACAGATGGGCATAGATCAGGCACTGATGGGCATGTATGAGGCATGGATGGGCATGAATAAGGCATGAATAGGCACAGCTAGCGCTGTGCTGTACTGATCGCGAGTGAGAAGAGCGCTGAACAGGACATGCGTCGGTTTGTTGACAAGTAATCACTATGTCCTTGGACTGAGCGATCACATGGTGAAGGGCTGCTGTCATCGGTCCTTTACCCCGAACTGTGCTGCGCCAGGTCTAGAGAACCCAGCGATCACGGACGCTTTCGGGTACGTGCACCAGGGGATACGCAGGAAGCACGAGTCTGGGAGGACGTCCCTGGAAGCCCTCCCAGAACTAGCCGACCGTGATGTAGCTGTCATTCGGCTATGGCCTGATCGGCAAATGGTCAAACAGGGGCTAGGATTGCATTCCTTTGTCACACGATTCTTTGCTTTTCTCTCTGTCTGGAAAGGTGTCCAGAACCAGGAACCGCGTTGGAATATACCTTGACAGTTTTCGTTTACAAGCTTTTTACCTTGCGTTCCTCCAACACATAACAAGTCATGTAACTAAGTGTGGTGTGCTGCAGTGCCATTGCATCCACCAATCTAGGTAGCTCACGTCGATGCACGTGTGTTTTAGCACGCTACAATGAACGGATATTAACATTTGTGGTGCACTGCATTAAAAAAAAAAAAGTCAGGCCCGTTGGGCCCCTTGTTTCAGAATCCTGATTTTCCCCCTGGTCTTGCCTCCCAAGCTTTCACCTGGTGGATTAATAAAGGATTCTTACGTATAGCGGACATTTGTAACCATAGGGGTGTTTTGTCTAGACAAACACTGATGGAAAAACAACTACTAGGATCTGAGTTCTTTCGATAATCCCAGTTAGCACATTATCTTCATTCATTAAAATGCAAATCAGATGTAGTCTGTATGACCCGTATGGAATATTTATGTGACATGTTTGACAAGCTTAGGGGTCACATATCAGAAATATACAATATCCTAACAACATCCGAGGCTAAGAAACAAGGATATGTGAAAAATGGGAAGCTGATTTGAATTAATGGCAAGTATTGCCACAAAATGCCTGGTCTGAACCCGAGTTCGATTGCTCCCCTCTCCCCCTGCCCCGGATGGACTGAGTTCACATTTGATTTTTGTATCCGAACCGCGGTACGCTTGCGTCATCAAGCTGCAGCCGGCACGTACTCATGTTGCTTGGCAACCGCTGTAAACGAGAAGGTGCCAAAATGGATAGAATTGCTTGCTTTGGTACGATTGCGTTCTCATCAGAAATAAACCATACTGGAGTTCACATGAACCGTACCCCAGACCACCCTTTTTAAGTGGACTCGGGTACGTTTCGCGGGTGCGCACCCGAGTTCAAAGACAGTGTTCACATCATCAAAAAGAACCGAATTCTGACGTCAATCGAACCCGGGTCCGCACCAAAAGTCCTCGAAACAAGCATTATTGGGCAGCCCAGTGGAGAATGCCCCGAGACATTCTAAACGATTAATTACCTTCATATTTACATAGTTACATAGTTACATAGTAGGCGAGGTTGAATAAAGACAATAGTCCATCCAGTTCAACCTGTGTAGGTGTGTGTGACTGTAATCATCTAACATAGCCCTCAATCTCCTGATCCTTGAGATGTAAGTCTAAGAGTCTTTTGAAAGTCACCATACTACCCGCAGAAACCACCTCTTGTGGTAGACAATTCCACAATCTTGTAGCCCTAACAGTAAAGAACCCCCCACGTTGCCTGAGGTTAAAACGCTTCTCCTCTAATCGCATTGTATGTCCTCGAGTCCTCATGCAATTCCTTCGAATGAACAGCTTTTCTTCTAAGCTGAGATCCCCATTAAGATATTTATAAATTGCTATCATGTCCCCTCTCAGACGTCTTTTCTCCAGGGAAAATAAATCGAGCGATTGCAGCCGTTCTTCATAGGTAAGGTCCTCCAACCCCCTAATCAGTTTAGTTGCCCTTCTCTGGACTTTCTCCAGCTCCAACACATCCCTCCTGAGGACTGGCGACCAGAACTGGACAGAATACTCCAGATGCGGTCGGACCAGAGTTTTATAAAGTGGAAGGATTATAGTCTTATCTCTGGAATACATCCCTTTCTTTATGCATGCTAATATTCTGTTGGCTTTGGAAGCTGCCGCTTGGCATTGCATGCTGTTGCCTAATCTATCATCAACTAAGACTCCCAAATCTTTCTCCATTTTTGATTCCCCCAAGGGTTCCCCTCCTAACGTGTATTGTGCTTTTATGTTTTTGGTCCCCAAGTGCAAAACCTTACACTTCTCCACATTAAACCTCATTTGCCATGTCGTTGCCCACTCCGTAATTTTGTCCAGGTCATTCTGTAGGATATCTGCTTCATGCTGTGCAGTTATCGCCCTGGCCAATTTTGTGTCATCTGCAAAAACTGATAACGAACTACTGATCCCTTCCTCAATGCTGTTTATGAATAAATTGAACAAGGTTGGTCCCAGGACTGAGCCCTGGGGCACCCCGCTTACTACCTCAGACCAGTCTGAGTATGCGCTGTTTATTACTACCCTTTGGACACGGCCTTTTAGCCAATTCCGTATCCAAGAGCAAACCCTGCTGTCGATACCTGCAGACCTTATTTTATAAATTAAGCGCTTGTGGGGAACTGTATCAAACGCCTTAGCGAAATCCAAGTACACCACATCCACTGGTCTCCCCCTATCTAGCTCACAGCTCACTTCCTCGTAGAATGCTAAGAGATTGGTTTGACAAGAACGCCCATTTGTAAACCCGTGCTGGTTACTACTGATGATGTTGTTGTCTTTAGCATACTCTACGATATAGTCCCTTATCATCCCCTCCAAAAGTTTACATATTATTGATGTCAGACTGACAGGCCTATAATTTCCCGGGATATGTCTCTGGCCCTTTTTGAATATCGGAATCACGTTAGCCTTCCTCCAATCCCCTGGTACATCTCCTGTCCTAATACTGTCAGCAAAGATCAGGAACAGTGGTCTAGATATAACCATACTGAGTTCCTTGAGCACTCTCGGATGTACGCCATCCGGGCCTGGTGATTTGTTTGTGTTAAGTTTATCCAGTCTTTATTTGTGGCAGCGAGGATAGTGATCGCTAGGCCATGGAGGTTAGCCATCATACCTTTTGACCTACTTAGGGCGAAACTCACTTGGATTATGATAAATGAATGCCTTTCGGACATTCTGAAGGATAAGGGTAGGCTGTTTGAAAAAGTCTGGAGCCCCTGGAATAATTATATTGAAGGTGATTCCTGAGCTGGTTTGGCTTAGGCCATTTCTGGGAGATGAGTGTGAGCACACAGTTAATCCATCCTACTTACTTCTTCTTTCTATTCTTCTGATCTTTCTGCTAATTCTCCATACTGCAGAACGTCCATGCTAGTTTTAGGTGGACGCCAGATTTTTCGATTTGAACTATGGGAATACTCTTCCTCATTTGGGAGGTTATGTATGTTGAAGCATATACTAGGAGAGCCAGGATACTTGGCACGAATCTATCCCCTGGTGCAATTCCTCACGCTTTTGCCAGATTATCATAATTCCCAAATGGGATGACGGTTAGAATGGTATGGCGTTAATCCTAAAACTTTGCCATTTGAAAAGTATCTTATCTCCTGGTTTCATTATATTAAAAATATATGTTATTATTTAATTATGTTACATATTATATGTATATTAAATAATATATGAAATAATATGTCAGTAATAATCTGCTGCGCCTGGCATAAATGGTTGGTTATAAAAAATACAATATAAAAAGCAGCTGACATCAAATTTTGAATATTGCAAAAGATCAATCATAAAAAGTGGAAATAAGTGCAGCGCTAATCAGTTCTAAAAGAAAGTGTCCACATCCAAGGAGAGAGCATAAGAACGGTCTTCTAATGGTACAACCTTCTATTAGTACTGTGGAGACCACCACCAACACCCATTCACCCAGCCTCTTACCAATTAGCACAGACCCTCATTACAAAGGTCAATGAAAGCAGCAGATCCTATATAAGGCGCAAGTGGCAGTGAAATCCTCTCAACGTTCCTCCTCAGTACTGCTCTCCCTTGATCCAGTTGAATCATGTGGAGATAAGCAGGACACTGCTTCACATTTTCACCCAGCGCTTCACTCAGACTCTTCTTGGCCACCTCCAGTGCCTCCAGGGGCCAAAGATTGTGACGTGGGTACCGGATGAGAACAGATACTGTATTTCTCTAGTTTAAAAGGGACCTTCCGTGCACATATAATTAAAAGGGGACTTTATGCAAAATAATAAATAAAGAACAATAAAAATATAACCTAATAATAATAAATGCATTACACATTCATAATAGTAAATATAAGTAATACAAATATAATACAAATACCGCAAAAGTTAGGAACAGACAATTAGTACAGTATGCACCTAAAATCGGACTAAACATTAGCTACAACAATTATATAAAAAGACATTTGAAGGAAAGCTGATGATATATTTTTTTTTCTTTGTGTTTTATATTTTTTCTTTTTCTGTTTTATATTTTGTTTTATATATAATGGTTTAGAAAATTAAACAAAGCTTAACAGAAATGTTAATGTCCTTATGAGTAAGATATGAGCTAGAAATAGTACCTAGTTCAGGATGTTAATATGTTTAAACGTGGCCATTTTCGAGTTTTGTTTTATTTATTTTTTGGTGGTGGATGGTTAAATACTACGAGATGTTTGTCGGATATTGTTTGTATAAATTGTTTGTATAATGATTATAGAAATAATAAAAAATGAAAATGTTAAAAAAAGGAAAGCTGATAATATTATTAGTACAAAAAAATTTTTTATAATGAATAACAGGAAATGGAAAAAACTGAAAACAATCCCATATTTGTCAACCAAAAAAAAAAATAGGATTAGGAGAGTAAGATATGATCTAGAAATAGTACCTAGTTTAGGATGTTAATATGTTTAAACGCGGCCATTTTCAATTTTTTTTTTATTTTTTTTTGGTGGTGGATGGTTAAATATTACAAGATGTTTGTCGGATATTGTTTGAATAAATTGTTTGTGTAAGGATTATAGAAATAATAAAAAATTGAAATGTTAAAAAAAGGAAAGCTGATGATATTAATAGTACAATAAATAATTAATAATGAATAACGGGAAATGGAAAAAACTGAAAAAAATCCCATATTTGTCAACCCAAAAAAAAAATAGGATTAGGAGAGTAAGATATGAGCTAGAAATAGTACCTAGTTTAGGATTTTAATATGTTTAAACGCGGCCATTTTTGATTTATTTTTATTTTGTTTATTTTGGCGGTGGATGGTTAAATGCTACGAGATGTTTGTCGGATATTGTTTGTATAAATTGTTTGTATAATGATTATAGAAATAATAAATAATAAAAAAATGAAATGTTAAAAAAAGGAAAGCTGATGATATTAATAGTGCAATAAATAATAAATAATGAATAACAGGAAATGGAAAAAAATGAAAAAAAAAATCCCATATTTGTCAACCCAAAAAAAAAAAAAAAACAGGATTAGGAGAATGGGTAGATATGGAAAGAAAACATGCATGAGGATAGCCTCTAGGTGTTATATATGTATATTTGTATATAGCACTTCAGGGAAATTAACTTATATATAGCCATGGTGGATATTTATGGGGACCACTAAGTGCTTTTCTGTATACTCATGATAGATATTTATGGAGACAACTGTTTATAGTAGATTACTATATAAACAAAACACATTAAGTGGCATACATTCTGTATACAAAATAGATACTATTATGTAAATTACTACTTTGATGGAGTAGCTAGTGAAATCAATAAACAAACAAAAAATAAAAATAATATTGAATTCCTAAAAAATTTGTAAATAGGCGGTTAGTGTGATCTAGAGGATCCCAAAAGTTTTGAGAATGACACAAAAATTAATTTTCACAAAGTCATCTGCCAGTTTTTATGATGGCCATTTGCATATACTCCAGAAAGTTATGAACTATGATCAGATGAATTGCAAATAATTGCAAAGTCCCTCTTTGCCATGAAAATAAACGTAATCCCATAAAAAAACCTTTCCACTGCATTTTTGAAGAAAGCTTCAGGGCGCCCAAAAAAGTCCAGTAAGCACCAGGACCGTCTCCTACAGTTGATTTAGCTGCGGGATCTGGGCACTAAAAGTGCGGAGCTTGCTCTGGAATGGCAGCAGGCAGGTGTGAGTACATCTGCACGCACAGTAAAAAGACTTTTAGAGGATGGCCTGGTGTCAAGAAGGGCAGCAAAGAAGTCATCTCTCTCCAGGAAAACCCTCAGGGACAGACTGATATTCTGCAAAAGGGACAATAATTGGACAGCTGGGGTAAAGTCATTTTCTCTGATAAATTCCCTTTCCAATTATTTGGGGCATCTGGAAAAAACTTTGTCTGGAGAAGAAAAGGTGAGCGCTACCATCAGTCCTGTGTCATGCCAACAGCAAAGCATCCTGAGATCATTCATGTGTGAGGTTGCGTGGCCCAACCGAGTGCAAGAGAGTGGGCTCACTCACAATTTTGCCTAAGAACACATCCATGAATAAAGAATTGTACAAAAATATCCTCTGAGAGCAACTTCCCCCAACCATCCAAGAACAGTCTGGTGAGGAACAATGCTTTTTCCAGCTTGATGGAGCACCTTGCCAATATAGGCAAAGATGATAACTAAGTGGCTTGGGGAACAAAACATTGAAATTTTGAGTCCATGGCCAGAAAACTCCCCAGACCTTAATCCTATTGAGAACTTTCGGTCAATCCTCAAGAGGCTGGTGAACAAAAAAAAACACAAATTCTGACAAACTGCAAGCATGGATTATGCAAGAATGGGCTGCCATCAGTCAGGATGTGGCCCAGAATATGATGGACAGCATGCTAGGGGGAATTGAAGAGGTCTTAAAAAAGAAGGGCAAACAATGCAAATACTGACCCTTTGCATAAACTTCATGTAATTGTCAATAAATGACTTTGATGTCTGTTTTTCAGGTGGACCCGATCAGTCCGATCGTGTGAAAGGGGCCTAAGGTTTACCGGCACCCCAACTGACTAAATCTTCACTTCTTCCTCAGGAATCCTACAGGTATTGCTGGCTGCAGCTGTCCCCCAGGCGGGTATGGTTGGTGGCGGCTGCTGGCTGTCCTCCAGGGCTGGTACTGCTGGTAGGTACAGCTGGCTGTCCTCCAGGGCTGGTACTTTTGCTGGTACTACTGGCGGGTACTGCTAGCTGCCCTTAGCAGCTCCTCCAGGGCTGGTACTGCTTGCTGGTGCTGCTGGCAGGTAATTCTGGTGGGTACTGCTGGCTGGTACTGCTGGTTGGCACTGCTGTCGGGTATGGTTGCCTGGCACTGCTGGTGAGTACTGCTGGCTGGTACTGCTGACAGGTAATGCTCATGGGTACTGCTGGTTGGTACTGCTGGTTGATACTGCTGATGGGTACTGCTGATGGGTACTGCTGGTGAGTACTGCTGGTGGGTACTGCTGGTGGGTACTGCTGATGGGTAATGCTGGTGGGTACTTTTGGTGGGTACTGCTGGCGGGATTGCTGGTGGGAACTGTTGGCCGGTACTGCTGGCGGGTACTGCTGGTGGGCACTGTTGACTGGTACTGCTGGTGGGTACTGCTGGCTGGTATTGCTGACAGGTAATGCTGGTAGGTACTACTATCTGGTACTGCTGGCGAGTACTGCTGGTTGGTACTGCTGGTGGGTACTGCTGGCTAGTACTGCTGATGGGTACTGCTGGTGAGTACTGCTGATGGGTACTACTGGTGGGTACTGTTGGCTGGTACTGCTGGTGGGACTGCTGGTGGGTACTCTTGGCTGGTACTTCTGGTGGGTACTGCTGGTGGGTACTGTTGGCTGGTACTGCTGGCGGGTACTGCTGGCAGGTAATGCTGGTGGGTACTGCTGGCTGGCACTGCTGGCTGGTACTGTTGGCTGGTACTGCTGGTGGGTACTGCTGGTTGGGACTGCTGATGGGACTGCTGGTGGGTACTGTAATGGAAAGCGACCCACACTGCATTTGTGGGCTTCCATCAGTATACGGCTTCCTCCCAATCTTGAACATAGATATCAGATATTCTAGCCGCCCTCCCATACAAAGCTAGCCGACAACTTAGCTTGTACAAGTTCTGGAAATTTTTCCTCTATTGAACAGTCTCACACAGAATATATACAGACATGAGGACATCCCCCTACTGATCAGATTACCCCACCAGGCCATGTGCCTGATTACATTATCATATCCAGATGAAATTGTGTACAGAAATATAATTAAAGCGGAGTTCCGGGCACAAAAAAATTTTTTTTTTGTGCCCCTCCGCTAGGTAGAGCTCACCTGAAAAGGAATTGGATAATTATTTTTATTTTTTTTGTTTACTCACCTTTTTATTGAAGATCGTAAATACTCACCTATGACTGCTTCCTCCTCCAGCGCCGAGGCTCACCCCATCACTTCCTGCCTCGCGATGATTCCTGGGAGCTAAACGTCATCGCTCCCAGGAATCAATGCGACGGCACCGGCCCCGCTCGTCATTTCCGGGCGACGCCGCATTCCCCTGCTAAACAGCTTCTGGGCATGCCCAGAAGCTGTTTAGGAATGCGGCGCCGCACCGGAAGTGACGAGAGGGGCCGGTGCAGTGCATTCTGGGACACGAAGACACGGAAGAAGACAGAGAAGAGGACCGCGCCGGCTTCAGCTGCCCACAACAGAGATGGAAACGCTGTGGAAGAAATTTTCTAAGTAAGTATTTCTTCTAAAAGGTAAGTGCGAACCGGGACAGATCAGAGGCTAGCCATTGTGGAATGTGCTAGCCCTGACTGTCCCGGGGGTATGTTCATCAAAAAATCATTTCTGTGCCCGGAACTCCGCTTTAACCTGAACTAATTACCTAGCCATCTGGACAGAAACAACATGTGAGTTCATTAACAATAACCAATGGGACAGACAGGCTTAACAGAAAACACACCACACCTTAACACACAGACAATAGGAAGAGACCAGTGATAGGCTGTCCATCTCTGACATTGAAGAAAATGGAACAGAGGCCAATGTGATTAGCGCTTTCAATGAACATATTCAGAATCAAACAGGCCAGGAATACTCTTCATATATTCCTTGAGATATATGGTTGATACATATTACTGTCCCATTTGAAGCAATCCAAACCATATTCTCAGTGTCCATTACCATTAATTATCTGTCTTTTATTCCCAGTGACAGTGAGTACAGTCACATATCTTCCCCCCCAAAGGTAGACTAACCAGTTACCAGACCTCCAATTGGTCTGTGCCTGAGTTAGTCAGGTAAGTCCCAAAGAGTCAATCCATCCTGGCAGCCTCCTTGACAAAGTTCCACATAGTTTGTAAGTTTGTCCCGGCAGGGCACATGGAGCTCTCATAGCCAATCAGTCTGTGGAAATCTGGTTTGGACAGGCCAGACTGGGCTTCTTGGTAACCCTGTGTCCCTAATAGACACAGACTGACTTACACATAAGAGGGGCCTTGGGGGCTGAGAGAGGGACCCCAAGACTTACCTTAGAGAGGTTGTGTTCCACGGGCCCCCCAACCAAAGTGACTCCCGTCACAGGTACTATTATCTAGTACTGCTGGCGTTTCCTGCTGGTGGGTACTGCTGGAGGGTACTGCTGGCTGGTACTGCTGGTGTGTACTGCTGGCGGGCACTATTGGTTGGTACTGTTGGTGGGTACTGTTGGTAGATATTGCTGGCTGGTTCCCAACCTGAGCATCAGGGTGACATGAGTCGGTGCTGGAGGAAGCATGCGGCTGCAGTAGAGAGCAGAGCAGATGCTTCCTGTATTGCTCCTGTGACTGTCACAGGCAGAGTACATTTGGAATCACTCCTCCTGTAACAGGAACCAGCTCTATATAGGAAGCATCGGCTCTGCTTCCTCTAGTGCTTGCTCAGTGTTTCACACAGACTTGTATAAAGTACTCGAAATTTCTACTTGAGTAAAAGTACAAGTGCTCGATCAAAAAATTACTTGAGTAGAAGTGGAAGTGCTCGCAGAAAAAGTTACTTAAGTAGAAGTACTAAAGTATTCAACATTTTTTTTACTTAAGTATTGCAAGTAGTTTTTTCAAAAAATTTGCTACTTAAGTACTAAAAGTAAAAAGTACCAGTAGTTTTGAAAAAAAATTTCTACTCAAGTACTGAAAGTAGAAGTACAAGTACTGTGTTATGTAGTTATTAAAGAAAGAAGTCAAAAGTATGAACATCATATTGTTTTTATTATTTCAAATGATTTATTCAAATGATTAACCTGTGTTTGTTAGTAGTTTCTTGATGCACTTTAAGCGCTGTAGCACCATTTATTTGTTTGTTTCATATTTTCTTTTTATTGGAAAGATTTGGTATAGCAGCTTTTATTATACACAGCCTTTATTTTCGTATGCGCTGATTTACAAATGACATTATACACATTTTTTTGAGCTTTATGCAACCTGCCATCTACTGTTCTGGCAGTGGTAATTTTTTTAAAAGTAACGAGTAACTATGCAGCACAAAAAAAAAATACTTGAGTAGAAGTATCGAAATCATCGAAAAAATGTAGTGAAGTAAAAGTAGAAGTAGGAGAAAAAAATTCTACTCTAGGAAAGTACAGATACCGCATTTCGGTACTTAAGTACAGTACTTAAGTAGTTCTACTTCGTTACTATACATCTCTGGTTTCACAGTGATGCTAAGGGATGGTGGATCGGGAACCCTTACCGACCCGCCATCCCAGAGCAGGAGGTGGCCAGGATCCTGTTGGGGGGGGGGCACAGTATTATGTTGGGGAGGCCATTGCCCCCTCTTGCCCCCCTAGTGATGCTACTGGGTCCAAATCATTTGGTGGAGGGGGGATTATGGTGTGGGGTTGTTTTGCAGGGGTTGGGCTCGCTTGGGCTCGGCCCCTTAGTTCCAGTGAACGGAACTCTTAATGCATCAGCCTACAAAGACATTTTGGACAATTTCATGCTCCCAACTTTGTGGGAACAGTTTGGGGATGGCCCTTCCTGTTCCAACATGACTGCACACCAGTGCACAAAGCAAGGTTCATAAAGACATGGATAAACCCGTTTGGGGTGGAGGAACTTGACTGGCCTGCACAGAGACCTGACCTTTACTCAATAGAACACCTTTGGGATGAATTAGAGCCGAGACTGCGAGCCAGGCCTTCTCGTCCAACATCAGTGCCTGACCTCAGAAATGCGCTTGTGGAAGAATTGTCAAACATTCCCATAGACACACTCCTAAACCTTGTGGACAGCCTTCCCAGAAGAGTTGAAGCTATTATAGCTGCGAATGGTGGGCCAACTCAATATTGAACCCTATGGACTAAGACTGGGATGCCATTAAAGTTCATGTGTGTGTAAAGGCAGGCGTCCCAATACTTTTGGTAATATAGTGTAGGTCATGGTAACCTGATTAAATATCATTTTCATGTTTGACAGTTATGTATCTGTAACACAAAACTCTCTTTCTACAGTATTATCACCCGAGTATTATGTGTTTATGTTCACTTTAGCTATAAATATTGCATCTCCCCCCCTTTCGAGTTGCAGTGTTAAAGGTTCTGGAACCTGCTCCAGATAACTGACATTCTTGCTCCAAAGTCTTGATTTTTCAGCCAGGTTTTTATACTCCATAAAATATTAATCATCTTTAATTTAATTAGACATTTCTGGAAGGCCACTTGATTGCCATATGGGTCATAAATTTAACATATTTTTTTCCCAATGTGCTTTTTTTATTTCCAAGAAATAGGTTTTCACAGGAAAAGAAGTCAACATTTTAAGTATTTGGAATTGTTTAAAAAGCCTGTTTCTGAGTCATTTCTAAACACACAGATTAAACTAGAAGTTACTTTTAAGTGGACTTTTATTGTTCACTTTAAGGGAATTTTTCACTTGCAAAATATAAATGAAGAAATGTAACTTTAAAAGAGAAGTACTGTATGGCTTTACATTTTTTTTTTCCATTATTATACTTTCCTTTTTTTTTTTCCATAATACAGTATATGCTTTCCTAAGTGGATGCTGAATCTGACCCCCGGCGCTTCTACGCTGAGACCTGAGCGATCGAACACCGGCGACCGCTCGGTTCTGATAGCTCCTCAAGCAGAGAGCTGCTCACTGTCAGTCACAGCTCTCCGCTCTGCCCCCTCCTCGCTCACTGGAGCGATGAACTGTGGAGGGGCGGGAGTCGCCAGCTCAGGCTCTCAGCGGTGGGTGTCGGTCCGGGCACCTGGCGGATCCAGACTTCTGTTGTCTTGATGGCGCGGTGCCTGGACTGACTTCTGTGACATCAGCAGAGAGTGGACTTGGACCCACTCTCTGTTGAAAATGGGTCACAGGAGTGCAGAACGAACAGCACTCCTGTGATCCATAGGAGATGTACAGCCAAACCAGCTTTGGCTGTACATCTCCTTTAAAGTAGATCTGTGGCCAGGCCCTGGACAATCAAATATTTAGACTTTCTTAGGAAAAGTAAATGAACTTTAAAGCGGAGTTCCGGCCTATTTTGCAACGTTAGTGATTCCTGGAGTGCTCGCTATGCTGATCAACAATTGGGCATTTTCAATTTTTTCGGGGGTCCCTTACCTTATTTTGAGGGCATTTTTGATTGTACTTCCTCCTTCTCCCCCCTCTGTGGCCACCGCCACCGACATCACTTCCGCCTTTGCATTGCATCCTGGGAGCTGTTTGTCATTACTCCCAGGAGGCTGAAATCAGGAAGAACTCCCGGAACACTCCCTGGAATCAGGAAGAATGACACTGCGGCTTCAGATGCCCACATCCAACATGGCCACGCCCAGACAGCGTTTTTAAAAGTAAGATTTTTACTAAAATCCAATACTGTACACCTCGTAGGTATGAGAATAGCGGTTCTGTAAAGGGCGATGGATTAGTATTATAGGGGTATTTTTCGTTAAAAAAAGGTATTTGAGGCCGGAACTCTGCTTTAACCACTTTACGACCGCCCGCCGCAGTTATACTGCGGCAGGAAGCCGCTCCTGCGCAAACCGCCGTAGGTATATGTCGGTCATGAGCAGGAGGCTAGGAGGCGAGCGGGGAAGCCGATGCACGGGGCAGGCGGCTCTGATTGCTGCCTGACACCCATGCTCGTTCCCCGCTGAGAGAGAAGAACGGTCAGCTGTTGTAAAAAGAGCTGACCGTTCTTCTCCCTGGAGTGATCACAGAGCCCCTGTCATCCTTCTATATAGGAACACAGGTCTCTATGATCATTTCACAAGCCACGCCCCTCCACAGTTAGAAACACGCCCCTAGGTACGCATTTAACCCCTTGATCACCCAGACTGTTAACCCCTTCCCTGCCAGTGTCATTTTTACATTAACAGTGCATATTTATATCACTGATTACTGTAGTAATGTCACTGGTACCCCCAAAAGTGTCAAAAATGTCAGTCAGGGGTCCGATCTGTCCGCCGCAGTGTCGCAGTCCCGCAAAAAATCACAGATCTCTGCAATTACTAGTAAAAAATAAAAAAAAAACAATAAAAATGACATAAATCTTTCCCGTAGTTAGTAGACGCGATAACTTTTGCGCTAACCAATCAAAATACTCTTATTGCCAGATTTTTTAACAAAAATATGTAGCAGGAAACAAATTGGCCTAAAATGTTAAAAAATTTTGATTTTTAAATTTTTTTTTTAGGATTGTTATATAGCAGAATGTGAAAAATATATATATTTTTTTTTTCAGAATTGTCTCTATTTTTTCGTTTAAAGCGCAAAAAATAAAAATCGCACAGGTGATCAAATACCACCAAAAGAAATCTCTATTTGTGGTGAAAAAAGGATATCAATTTTATTTAGGTACAGCTTCGTATGACCGCGCAATTGTCCTTTAAAGTAACGCAGTGCCGTATCGCAAAATAGTGCCTGGTCATTAAGGGGGAAAATCCTTCCGGTCCAGAAGTGGTTAAAATAGGACCTCACTGATCTTTGTAGCTGCAGCCTCTGTGGAGCAATTAATTCCCAAAATTTACAATAGAAGCTGTGCAGTTGAAAAAGTTGTGGCTTATGTTATAAACTGGCAAATGAAGAAGGCTTGCTGCAAAAAGCCCAATGGTCACTTTCCACACTTGCCCTATTATATCACTTATTTACCCCACACCGGTAATTTGCCATCTGCCATCTCAATGTCAGACACCTGTCCTGCCTGTCCTCATGCACACAGGGCGTTAGAAAAAAACAAGCTGCAAAACCAGTACCTACCCCAGGAAAAAGCCGCTGTAAAAACGCGCTTTTAGTAGCTTTTTGAATTGGCCTTAATGCACGCTTAGCCGTGTTAGCGTTTAGCAGTGCTTTTCTGCCTCTTCTATTTCCCACTCCCAAATACAATTACTTCAGAGCACAAGTCGCATGACATGTCAAAATCAATGGTTCCCTATTAGAGCCATCTTAACTGATCCAACTTTCAGCCCAGTGATTTGAATGGAAGTCGCATCCAAGTCGGATCATCACGATCCAACTTGTGGCATGCAACTTGTGCTCTGAGGAACTTAAAGTGGCCAAAAAAAAAAAATGGTGCGTGGGGCCCCCCCAGATCCATACCAGGTCCTTTTAAGTCTTGATTAGATCTTGAAAGGAAATCCCACGCCAAATTGAACAAAAAAAAAAAAACGGCGTGGGGTTCCCCTAAAATCCATACTAGACCCTTACCTGTGCATGCAGCCTGGCAGGTCAGGAATGGTGGGGGACGAGTGAGTGTCTCCCAGACCATACCAGGCCACCTGCCCTCAACATGGGGGGGGGGGGGGTGGGAGCTCTGTGCCCCCCACCCCAAAGCACCTTGTCCCCATGTTGATGGGGACAAGGGCCTCTTCCTGACAACCGTGGGCGGTGGTTGTGGGGGTCTGCAGGCAGGGGGCTTATAGAAATCTTTAGCAAGGGGGCCCCAGATCCCGCCCCCCCATATGAATGAGTATGGGGTACATTGTACCCCTACCCATTCACCCCCAAATAAAGCAGGGTAGTGTAAATAAAAACAAGAGATGGTATTTGACAAGTTCTTTATTAAAAATGAAGATTGTTTCCCCGTTGTAGCTCCAACGTGTCTTCTTCCTCCAGGTCTTCTCCCTCAAGTGGTTTCTTCTCCCTCCGCTGTCTTCTCCCTCTGATCTTCTCTCTCCGGTGGTGTGTTCTCCCTCCGGTCTTCTCTGCCGCTGCTGTCTTCTTCGCCACTGACCCAGTCCTCCTCCAATGCTGGCTTCTGTGGTTGTGCCAGCTCCGTTCTCTGCCAATTCTTATATTGCCACGGGCTGTTACCATCTGGTGATGTCACCATGAGAATCCGTCCCTTGTGACGTCACATGATTGATTCACCAGGCCCTAAAATGCTTCTTTTGGCACAGAAAACCTAATCTATCACCAGACTGTTCTTAGAGCAAAGCTTTCACCCATGCCTCCCAACTTTCTGCAGCCTCTTTGCAGCCACTTCCAGTCTACATGCACTTCTGTGATGGCTTGGTGGCATTTCGTGGAGTGGGTTTGCTGACCGTGACAAGAGTGGACCATGCCTACATAATGTGTATTGAAACAGCCACTCTATGTCTCCTTGGGAAGTCTGTGTGACAGGGTGACAACACAGGAGCATGATTGGCAGTCAGACATAAAGTGTTGTCACTCTATAACAGGAAATGACTGAAAAAAGACCTTTGTATCAAGACAACAAGTCATAATTTAAATAAATTAATATGCAAAACCTTTTTACACTAATGCATAGAATGAATTAAGATAAAAAAAAACCTTCTTCCTTTAGAATCACTTTAACACCTTGGCACCGAGCGCACACAAATATGTGGCCTCTCGGTGGCCGGGCCTTGGTGCCGAGCAGTCGTATATTTTCGTGCAATAGCGGCCATAGAGCTGTGTCAAGAGCGCGAGTCCTGCATGTTCCTGGCACAGTGACCAGCAGCTCACGAAACGATCCCGATCACTGCTTATGATCGGGAGTTTTCCTATCATATGACTGCTGTGACAGCCAATCATGACGGGCATACGGTCAAAAGACCCGCCCGCCCCGCCTCCCGGAATCCAAAACCCCCTAAATGGCCAGCAGGAGCCAGCCATAAGGGGTTAACAATATTAAATAACCTATGAAATGACAATAAAAGCTAATTCCACCTTTGGGAGCATGTTTTATGTTACACCCATATTTAGGGTCTAACATGAAACATGGTAACATTCTGTATTAAACCATTTTGGAGACGGATACCTTCGGGGGGGGGGGGGTGACCTCAGATGTGCTTCTTTGTTGTCACAGAGGGACAATTATCCCACATGGAGGTTTCTAGTCATTCCGTCGTAGATCCAACCATATCAGTGAAAGCTTTCAGGTACCCCTTTTTATTTGGGTTGCCCATACGAACCCATGAATTTATGACTATATCATTTTATACATTTATTCATACTTTAATGTTTGTATTCTCTTTTGTTCCTTTTGATATTTTCATCACCTACTCATCAGGCTTATACCTAGCCTACTGGGTTTATTCCTATATGTCCCTTGTGTCTGCGACACAGTGCTGTGATGTGTGACATCCCTACCTTCTATGTGGACCTCCATTATAATGTGAGATGTGTATACTATATATATGATATATGATCGTGTGATTGGAACGGTTCTGTATCAGTATGTGATCTGCTACATTGATTTTACACTGTTTTTGTATATACTTATCTATGTACAGTATGTTTTTTAGAGATCCTTCTGATATGCTAATAACCACCATCCCCCTGAGGAAGATTCAATAAGTTGAAACGTGTCGGGGCTCTGGATGCATGCCATCAAGATCATAATCGTTTTTTGTTTGACAACTCACTACTATCTACTATCTACTGTTTCATAATATGCGCTATTTTTATGCTATCATGCTTTATGTTTTCATATTCCTCCTATGATGTTTGTCCGAGATTCAATTTAATTAGCAATTGACCGATATAGTTTTTCTATTGCTGATACTGATACCGATATTTTGGTCACCGCATATCGGTATCAGCCGATATCTGCCGATATTTTCGGACATTTAAAAAAATGTTTTTTTTTTTTGTTTTTTTTTTACAGGTACTCTTGTGGTCTAAAAGACCCCAAACCCCTCCTCTGCACTTAAAAGCATTCAAAATGCCAAGTTTGGCTGTTTTGAATGCTGTCATTTTTTTAAATCTGGCGCCGAGTACCCGGGTTTTTACATGGAGACCCGATCAGAGCCGAATACGGCTTTGATCAGGTCTTTGGCGGCCGTGCAGGTAGGATGCCCGGCTCCCCCAGTGGGATGGTAGACCGGGACGAGCCGCTGAAAGGTGGGGGGGGGACGTCCCCTCCCGCTTCTTGTAATGACAGCCGACCTTCGGCAATGGACGCCGGTACCGGGGTGATGCCTCTAGCTGCAGGCATCACTCCGGTACAGCACTTTCCAGAAATTTTGGCAATATCGGTAATCTCAGGGGCTGATATATTGGGGAAAGTGAAGATCGGCCCTCGATATATCAGTCAATTCCCAATTTGAATGGTTATCTCAATAAATACTTGATTTTATTGGCACCACTGTCTGACAGTTTTCTGGGTATCAAAAAGTCCCCCATTCCCCCCCTTGTGGTATTCTCTTATGGTAACATTCCCCAGCCCCAACGCTACCCCCCCCCCCCCCCCACACACACACACACACACACACACACACCACTAAGCTGAATTGTGGGGTCCTTCTTTCTGCAGGCTTTGGTTTAGTTTTGAAATTGGCATGGCCGTACTTGGCTATGCTCATGCAGCAACATCATCCATTCACAGAGGTCTCTGAACTGAGAGACTACAAGTCCCATCTGCAGGGCTTTTTTTCTCGGAGAATAGGTGCAGGAACTACCCCCTTCTGAGTCACCACTGTCCCTTGGTTCCACCCCCTACCCACCTCCCACGCACCCACAAAATTCCTCATCCAGCAAAACAAAAGATCCACCCCAGCAACATTAGACCCCCTCCAGTAGCAACAATGGCTCTCCCAGCAACCAGTATCAATATATCAGCCAACAATAGACCTCTACCTCAACAGGAGATCCCTACCAACAACATAAGACTCCCCCCCAGCAACAATAGACCCTCACACTATAATAGATCCCTACCAGTGACAATAGATCCCCAAGCAGCCAGCATCAAGATACCCTCCAACACACCCCTTGCTATTACATACATTCAGTGCTGGAGGTGCCGGAACTGCGTTCCCCTACATTCCTGCTGGAAAAAAGCCCTGCCCATCTGTCACCGCATTCTCACTTGAGCACAAATGCAGTCACATCACTTGTAGTTCATTGTTTATTTCCTCCAGCCCCATAACTGAAGATCTGTACCGAAGTATGGACCTGGGGCAGGAAGAAGAGTCTACAAGAGCTTGCGCATTGCACTCATGATGCACAGAACGTGATCACAATGCTCTGCAGGCTCCAATACTAACATTTCATAAATACACCTTTTTTTTTTTTAAATAGTGTGGATACATTTATAGCACAAAAAAAAAAAAAAAAATCAAAATTGGATGAGGCTTTCTAGGCATTCCATATATCCACTAATATAATTACTGTACATAAAATGTATTTCTGAATTTTGCAAAATATGATAAAATCAGAAAAATCGTGAAAAAATGATTTATGAAGCCACAGTGTGATCAAAACATATTGGGTACAGTTTCTCTTCAATCCCAACGTGTTTCGAACAAAACCTTTCTTCCTCAGGGGAGGCAAGAATCTATAGAGGCCCAAAGGATCACATTAGAAATGAAGCATCAGATATGTTTCTGTGTTTGTGAGCAGGGTGCAGTGTGGTGTGGTGGGAGTCCTGGTCAGGCAATAACGTTTTGTAGAAAGGTTCAACATAACTTATTCAGGCCTGGCAGGTAGGCATACACATCTGGAGCCACTTATGAGCTGTGACAGTGGTCTGAAGAATTGAAGATGCCAACAACGTCTGCAACGAGGAGCGAAATGGGGCCTGGCCGGTCCACATCCAACGAGGAGGCTTCCTGAAGAAAGGTGGACATGCACTGTCCCAACTCCTCTAGAACCTTTTCCTACCTCAAAGTAGGGATGATCGAACTTTTGAAAAGTTTGGTTCGACCAGAACACCAGAATTTCCCGAAAATTCGGTTCGGATTCCAGAACCCAAACTTCTGGAATCAAAAAACACCATTTTGAAGCCCTAAAACCCAATAAATGCCCCTAAAAAGTGCCTCGGGTTCTGGGTCATGCCCCAGGGACTATTAATCACACAAAAAAATGTTCTTAAAAATTGTCGTTTTTGATAGAGAGCCAATTGTTGAAAAAATTATTGGAAAAAAAGAATTGAGATTCCTTTGGATTTAGTGTCTGGGGGGTCTAAAAAGTGTACCTGTGAAGTTTCAGCTCTGTAGCATGTCCAGAACCAGAAAAAAAAAGATATTTTTTCTTAGAATTTCAGTAGCGCAGGGATGGTGTTATCCTCCTTTCACACCTGGGCATTTTTGTTTCAGGCGTTTATTGGGCGTTTTTTGGGCGTCTTTGGAGGCAGGCATGACATTTGAACTTCTGTATAGGGGTATATATATATATATATATATATATATGTACGCATATACAGTATATATATATATATATATGTATATGTATATATACACATACACACATATTTATATATATATATATATATATATATATATATATATATATACACATATATATATCCCTATACAGAAGTTCAGATGTCATGCGTGCCTCCAGAGACGCCCAAAAAACGCCCAATAAACGCCTGAAACAAAAATGCCCAGGTGTGAAAGGAGGGTAACACCATCCCTGCCCCTACTGAAATTCTAAAAAGAAAAATTATCTTTTTTTTCTGGTTCTGGACATGCTACAGAGCTGAAACTTCACAGGTACACTTTTTAGACCACCAGACACTAAATCCAAAGGAATCTATTTTTTTTTTTTCAATAATTTTTTCAATAATTGGCTCTCTATCAAAAACGACAATTTTTAAGAACTTTTTTTGTGTGATTAATAGTCCCTGGGGCATGACCCAGAACCCTAGGCACTTTTTAGGGGCATTTATTGGGTTTTAGGGCTTCAAAATTGTGTTTTTTGATTCCATATATATATATACACACATATATTTATATATATATATATCTCTATCAAAAACTACAATTTTTAAGAACTTTTTTGTGTGATTAATAGTCCCTGTGGCATGACCCAGAACCCTAGGACTTTTTAGGGGCATTTATTGGGTTTTAGGGCTTCAAAATTGTGTTTTTTGATTCCATAGTGGGGTCACCCTGGCATAGCAGAGTCAATTCAGCCTAAACTACATTACGGTCACCCTGACATGGAAGAGTTCGGTCACCCTGGCATAGCAGAGTCAGTTCACCCTAAACTACAACACGGTCACCCTGACAACTTTCCCTACAAAAACTAGATTATTGAATCTAACTATAGTGGTATATAGTACCCTAACTACACTGCATATCCCTTTCCTCACACTAATAATTACAAAATGACACTGGAGCAACACAAATGCTTCCACTATCTTCCACAGCCCCTGTATTACAGTGCTAGAGTTTTGGCGGGGCTATGTTATATACTGGGGAGCGTATGGGGAGCATATTCACTCCTCATTGAGCTCTGGACCCCGTAGTCACTCCAATCACATTTTATTGATGTTTCTGGGCCAATCATGGGCTTTTAAAGCCCAGTTCCTGTCCCATTGCATTTTGGGCGGTTCTGGTGGCCGAATTCTGAACTTTTACCGCAAAAAGTTCGGGATTCTGCCGAATTTCGAACAGCCAATGGTCGACCCGAACCGTTCGATCATCCCTATCTCTAAGCACTGTCCCTGCCAGAAGGGAATCCTGTCCCTACGCTAACCACTCGCATAACGAGCGGCAAACCCGGGAGCAGGATTCTTAAATAGCCTCTGCCTGACCTAGCTGTCTTCCCATGACCGCAGGAAGTCATAGAAGAACCAAATTCCCCACAACTTCCTTCCTCTTCTGCATTGCCGCTTCGGTTGAGGGCCACCTACAGTGGGGAGTACGGACTGCACCTGCCTTCATGTTGAAAGGCCACTCTGTAACTGCCTAGGCAAGCCTCAAAAGCATTTCCTCAACAGAACCTGCATATAAAAATTACTTGAGTCACTCAGAGGGAGCTTGAAAATTATAAGTATCTGTCATGTACCTGATCGGAGACTGAAATTATGAGGTCGGCCTCTCTTGTATCTGTGGCATTACCCCCATAGGAGTCGCTAGTGTCCCGGGCCCCACTGCTGCAAAGCCAGTCACATAGCATTTTCTTCACATACGCCAATGCAGAAAACAGTCCTTGCTTGTTTTTGATGTTTTATTAGGGGTTGATAACTTGAATGGGGTCCAAAACTATTCACAAAGGGACACTTCCTCCCTATATATAAAAAGTTCACTTTTCCTTCCTCCTGCACAAACTTGGTTTTCCAGTACAGCACCTGCTGCTCACTCTTGGGGAAAAGGCCCATTACAGGCAAGAACTCTTAGCCCTTTGGCAAAGTAGTGCAGTGAGAAAACAGCATGACATTCCTCCATCTGATTCTTATGTGGTCACTGATCCCAGCTCCACTTGCTTGCAGAGAAATGCTAGCCCACCTGGTTGTGACCAGCCATGCCTGGCTGATCTTCCCCCTAGTCCTCCTGACTGACTTTTTACCCCAGTCCTGCCAGACTGGCACACACATATGGAGACCTCCCAGGCAAGGTTAGATGAAGACTTGGCACTATGCCTTTTCGTCAAAAGAGGCCTGCTGCATATGGCAGCCTCTCCCCTTGTCTGTCCCTGCTCTGTGCTGATCTACTCAATGTCTCTCCTTGCTTCTTCCAGCTGCCTCTCCTGCATGGATCCTTCCACCGCCTCCTGTGTCAGGATCCTTCTGGGCCAGCTGTCCTGAGCACCCAGCCTGAGGTACCACCACTTTACGGCAAGAGTTTCCTCAAGGGTCACCGACAGCCTCTCCTCAGCACTACATCTCTATCTTCCATCTGGCTACCTTTTCTGGCATGGCCCATATCTATTTATGGAGTTGCCCCAGTGCCCTGCCAGCCCACCACTGGGGATTGGTTGGGGCCCCATAAATATTCATGGCAGCTCCTCCTAACCCCACTCTCTAGTTTCAGAAGGTTCTCCAACCTTCCAGACACCAGTGGGAGGCACCAGAAAGCTGCCAGCATGAGTCATCCAGCCCTGACCTCTAGTAACACTGACCCAATTTAATGACTCATGCTTTTTCCTACTCTCACACTAGTGCACATACTAGAGGGTGCTACATATCTCCAGCCCAGGTCCCGCTGAAGGTGGAACAGAGGGTACCAAGGGACAGGAGGACTACGAATGCCGGCAGGTGCTGCCGCAGGAGATGCAGACCCTGGTAGGCTGGCAGAACATCGGGTCAGCAATGGTAGCTGTGCATGAGATCTAGCCGCAGTTAAAGGGGCACTACACATAGGCTGTAGGTTCTAGATGCGAGGCTTGACAGAGCTCCCACCAGGCTTGAGACATGAACTCACTGTGATGAATAGGGCTGATACAGATTCCAGCTGGATAGGCACTTGAACCAGATGTGCGAGCAGAGCCGGCAACAGCAGCATTGCCACAGGGATAGCCGAGGTCAGCAGCAGGTGGGCAGCGAGGTACTGAGTCATAAGACAGAGATGTGGACACAGCAGAAGCAGGATCCAACTTTAGGTCAGAGGCAAGCCGGGTCAACAACAAGGCAAACAAGCAGAGTAATAGCAGGAAACAGGGAACAGTTGAAAGACCAGTCAGCACTTGAGCATGAACAGGAGCATCTTTAACCACTTGCCGACCACCCCACGCAGATTTACTGCGGCAGGGCGTCTCAGCTGCACATAATCACGTACATGCTGCCGGAACCGAGCTCCAACTGTGATAAGACACAGCGGCAGTCAGACTGCGGGAGGAGCGGGCTCAATCGCCCCTGGCCTCCAGCGATCTTCGGAGACACTTACAGAAGAGCCGCCTGCCTATGTAAACAAAGCAGGCGGCTCTTCTGTCAGACAGGCACACAGAGATCGTGTGTTTCAGCTAAGCATTCCAATCTTATGGGCCATACACACTATAAGATTTTCTGAAGACTTTTTCCTTTAGACTTACCAAAACCATATAAACATGAGGTCAAACCTAAACACTTTCAATTTGTATGCAATCTGGCAGGCCCTTGCACTACATAGAAAAGGTAAATCTGAAGGAAATCTAACCACAAAAGTTGGATAGTGTGTATCCAGCTTTAGTCTGTTTTACACTATATTACCAGAAGTATTGGGACGCCTGCCTTTACACAAAGACCAAATAATATACAGTAAAACTTTGGATTGTGAGCATAATTCATTCTGGAAACATGCTTGTAATCCAAAGCACTGTTATATCAAAGCGAATTTCCCCATAAGAAATAATGGAAACTCAGATGATTCGTTCCACAAGTCCTTCAGTTTATAGTCCATATAAAAAGATTATAGCAATGTTATAGGTTGTGTAACCATAACATGTCCATCCACAATATGCAGCCTTCCCAAGGGGATTAGAAGCAAAATCTAGCAGAGCTACAGAATATAAGAGAGATGAGAGACGCCTCTAAGTGTAGTAATAAGATTACATTTAATGAAGGTTCAACATTTAGCAACTCACATGGTTGATGATTAAAATAGGCACATCTAAGAATGCAGGCATCCGGGGTAAAGCTGTCCACATAGACCATCTTCTGAACCACCGGCACTCTCACCACTGTCAGTCTGCAATCATGACCGGGAAGAATAGCCTGCAGTAGAGTGATCTGAAAGTGAGGCTTTGAATCACTCGTGGAGCGCAGCGGGGAAGGGATGATGAAGATGGCGGTGCAGAGGATGGTCTATGTGGACAGCTTTACCCCAGATGCCTGCATACTTAGATGCGCCTCTTTGAATCATCAACCATGTGAGTTGCTAAATATTGAACCTTCATTAAATGTAACCATATTGCTACACTTTAGAGGCCCCTCTCTTCTTTTTTATACATGACGCTACTTGTATATCAAGACATCGCTTGTATATCAAGTCAAAATTTATTTTAAAAATTTGCTTGTCTTGCAAAGCGCTCTCAAACCGAGTTACTCTCAAACCAAGGTTTAACTGTACACTGATTTTGGTTATTTTACCAAAGATATGTAGCAGTATAACTTTTGGCAAACATTTATGAAGAAAAATTACCTATTTACAAACATTTTTAACAGAAACCAAGAAAAATGATTTTTTTTTACAAAATTCTCAGACTTTTTTAATTTCTAGTGCACAAAATAAAAAAAACAGTGGTGAATAAATACCCCCAAAAGAAAGCTGTATTTGTGTTAAAAAAAGAGCAAAAATTGCATATGGGTACAGTGTTGCATGAATGAGTAATTGTCATTCAAAATGTGAGTGATGAAAGCTGAACATTGGCCTGGTTAGGAAGGGGGTATAAGTGCCCAGTGGGCAAGTGGTTAAATTCTGCCTAGTAAGTTCTGCATATACTGTGTTGGCTCTGTCCCTCTTTAAAAATCACCCAAAGTAGGTAGGTGCAAATTGAACCTTCCTTATTTTACTTTAAGTACACTATATTACCAAAAGTATTGGGACGCCTGCCTTTACACACACATGAACTTTAATGGCATCCCAGTCTTAGTCTGTAGGGTTCAATGTTGAGTTGGCCCACCCTTTGCAGCTATAACAGCTTCAACTCTTCTGGGAAGGCCGTCCACAAGGTTTAGGAGTGTCTATGGGAATGTTTGACCATTCTTTAAGAAGCGCATTTGTGAGGTCAGGCATTGATGTGGAAGAGAAGGCCTGGCTCGCAGTCTCTGCTCTCAATCATCCCAAAGGTGTTCCATCGGGTTGAGGTCAGGACTCTGTGCAGGTCAGTTAGGTTCCTCCACCCCAAACTCGCTCATCCATGTCTTTATGGACCTTGCTTTGTGCACTGATCCAAATCCTTTGGTGGAGGGGGGGATTATAGTGTGGGTTTGTTTTTCAGGGGTTGGGCTTGGTTCCTTAGTTTCAGTGAAGGGAACTCTTAAGGCGTCAACATACCAAGACATTTTGGACAATTTATGCTCCCAACTTTGTGGGAGGTTTGGGGATGGCCTCTTCCTGTTCCAACATGACTGTGCACCAGTGCACAAAGCAATGTCCATAAAGACATGGATGAGCGAGTTTGGGGTGGAGGAACATGACTGGCCTGCACAGTGCTGACCTCAACCCAATAGAACACCTTTGGGATGATTGAGAGTAGAGACTGCGAGCCAGGCATTCTAGTCTACAACAGTGCCTGACCTCACAAATGTGCTTCTGGAAGAATGGTCAAACATTTCCATAGACACACTCCTAAACCTTGTGGACAGCCTTCAAAGAAGAGTTGAAGCTTTTATAGCTGCAAAGAGTGGGCCAACTCAATATTGAACCCTACGGACTAAGACTGGGATGCCATTAAAGTTCATGTGTGTGTAAAGGCAGGGGTACCAATACTTTTGGTAATATACTGTAGTACAGGGGTCTTCAAATTATGACCCTCCAGTTGTTCGGGAACTACAATTCCCATCATGTCTAGTCATGTCTGTGAATGTCAGAGTTTTTCAATGCCTCATGGGACGTGTAGTTCCGCAACAGCTGGAGGGCCGTAGTTTGAGGATCCCTGCTGTAGTGTATAGAAGACCTCCAGTCTCGGTGAATTGAGGTGGGTTTTCTAGGCTGGGAATGACATGAATTCCTCATTGCAGCATGCAGAGAACTATTGAATTTGCAATAAAATGTAATCAAATGTAAAAATAAATACTGACAGCTCTGCTTTAAATATTTTCGCCCCGGCAGCTGCAGTTTATGGAGAAGTTGTGGTAAAAAATTGAACCCAGAAGAGTCAGAAAATTTCACAATCGGTCCTGGATAAGCAGCTTGCTTCATGCCCATTCCATCCTTCGTCTTGGATTTTGCCCGTTCCTCCCATAGAAAAAAAAAAAACATTTCTTGGAAGCTGTCCCCTCTCTCCAAAGAAAGCCATAATTTAGCAGAAATACTCGGTGCCAGCAATGTCCTGTTTAGCTGGAAAGTTTACAGATCCTATATCCTGTCTACTTCATGTTAATAAAAAATTTAAAAAAAAGGCTAAATTTAAAAAAAACAAAACAAAACTATGTTTCATAGGCTCAGGATGCACATCCGCTGCCACCACCAGCCTCACATCCTGATAATTGTAACCTGACACAGTCATTTTTTTTTTTTTTGTCGCTTGGTGTGCCCGGCGTTTTGTGCTCTCGTGATGGTAAGTGATGGAGTTATTTGGTACCTTATAAAACGGGGAAGTCATAATGTTTTTCTTTCGGAAACTGCTAAAATGAGTCTTTTCAAAAGGCTTCCAGCAGTTTTATTACTTTCCTGACTGTCGAGTAGAGAACCGGTTCAAACAGAACTTCATTTTCTCAGTCTCGAAAATTACCAAAGGCAGCACAGATGGGCATCGAACCCAAATTCCTGGGTGGACTTGTCATTCCACTTAGAGTGAACCTGAAATGAAATGAACTTATATAAACTACTGCTGGCACCTTATAGCAGTCACCTGCGTGCCAGGTCAGTCCTTGCATGTCCCTAAATCCCAGAACTCTCTGGTAAGCAAACAACGTCCATCTTCACTGTCAGCTAGCCTGACCTTAATCCCTTACTTCTTAACCACTTGCTGACTGCCGCACGACTATGTACTGCGGCAGTCAGCCTCTCCTTGGCAAAGTGACGTATGGGTACCTCACTCGCCCATGAGCCTGTAGGGGGCGAGCGTGCGCCGGCGGCGGCGCGCTCCCGCCCCCGCTCGTTCCCTGCCTTTCCCGCGCGTGTGACCGGCGGCTCCGATGTCCGCCGGCCACTCGCGATCTCCCGGTGGAGAGGGAGAAAGGCAGACGGCTGATGTAAACTCAGCCGTCTGTCATTCTCCCTTAGATCATGACAGAGGCTATGTGATCCTGCTATGTAGGATCCAGTGTTGGGGTAGTTACTCAAAAAATTTAATTAGTAAAGTTGGCTTTTGCAAGAGCCAACTTTCTAATATTGTATTTAAACTTCTTCTTCTTCTTCTTCTTCTCTTTTATTTTTCTGGCCGCAAAATTTTTGGACACTAACTCCTCCTAGACCGTTCAAGCTACATACTCCAAACTTGGCACAGACCTTCATACTGTTCTGACTCGGTGTGCTACGGTTTTCCTAAAAATTAAAATTAAAAACCCAAAAAATGCCCATAGACTTTCATTGACAGGATGTTCAGATGACCCAAGCTCCAAATCCCATTAGACTCAATCAAGCTTTGATGCTAGTCAATGTAAACTCATTCAAACTCATCTAATCTATCTATCTATCGATCGATCTTCAAACCTTTTCAAACGATCGATCTTCAAACCTTTTCGATCGATCGATCTTCAAACCTTTTCGATCGCAAACCTTTTCGATCGATCTTCAAACCTTTTCGATCGATCTTCAAACCTTTTCGATCGATCTTCAAACCTTTTCGATCGATCGATCTTCAAACCTTTTCTATCAATCGATCGATCTTCAAACCTTTTCTATCAATCGATCTTCAAACCTTTTCTATCTATCGATCGATCTTCAAACCTTTTCGATCGATCGATCTTCAAACCTTTTTGATCGATCGATCTTCAAACCTTTTCGATCAATCGATCTTCAAACCTTTTCGATCGATCTTCAAACCTTTTCGATCGATCGATCTTCAAACCTTTTCTATCGATCGATCGATCTTCAGACCTTTTCTATCGATTGATCGATCTTCAAACCTTTTCTATCTATCGATCGATCTTCAAACCTTTTCTTTCTATCGATCGATCTTCAAACCTTTTCTATCGATCGATCTAAACTTTTCAAACTTTCTGGTCAGGCTTTTTCAAGCCAACTTAAAGTTTGTCTCAAACTTTTTTTTCTAGTTACTAGTTACTTCTGTAAATTGTAATGAGATTACTTTACTAGTTACTGCATTTGAAAAGTAATTTCACTACTTATTACTTTACTTTCCTCTTTCTTAATTGACCGTGTAGAAGAAGATACATGACACTCTTTCTGCATAGTTTATTGTATAAACACAGGCTTTGGGAAACATGAGAACAAAACCTGAAAAAACTGAATAAAACATAAAGTGCAACAAAAAGTCATAAACTTCATCCCTCTCTATTCTTCCAAATAACGATTGTATCGCACGGCTTGGGTAATGCAGGAAAGCGCGTTCCTATAGTCTAGTAAAGTAGTGTAGTTACTTCCTATAGTCTAGTAAAGTAGTGTAGTTACCTCCTATAGTCTAGTAAAGTAGTGTAGTTACCTCCTATAGCCTAGTAAAGTAGTGTAGTTACCTCCTATAGCCTAGTAAAGTAGTGTAGTTACTTCCTATAGTCTAGTAAAGTAGTGTAGTTACCTCCTATAGCCTAGTAAAGTAGTGTAGTTACCTCCTATAGTCTAGTAAAGTAGTGTAGTTACCTCCTATAGCCTAGTAAAGTAGTGTAGTTACCTCCTATAGCCTAGTAAAGCAGTGTAGTTACTTCCTATAGTCTAGTAAAGTAGTGTAGTTACCTCCTATAGTCTAGTAAAGTAGTGTAGTTACCTCCTATAGTCTAGTAAAGTAGTGTAGTTACCTCCTATAGTCTAGTAAAGTAGTGTAGTTACCTCCTATAGCCTAGTAAAGTAGTGTAGTTACCAATATTAGTATTGTAACTAGTTACTTTACTTAGTTACCAAAAAAGTAATGTAGTTACTGTAATTAGTTACTTTGTAACTAGTTACCCCCAACACTGGTAGGATCGTATGTCTCTGTGATGATCTAACAAGCCACGTCCCCTGACAGTTAGAATCACGCCCCTAGGGACACACTTAACCCCTTGATCACCAATAAAGTTAACCCCTTCTCTGCCAGTGTCATTTTTACAGTAACAGTGCATATTTATGGTACTGATTACTGTATTAGTGTCACTGGTAGTTTCAGTATTTCCGCCGCAATATAAGTCGCTGATCACCACCGTTACTAGTGAAAAAATAAATAAAATAAATATATCCAATAGTTTGTAGAGGCAATAACTTTTGCACAAACCAATCAATATACACCTATTTGGATTATTTTTTTTCCCCCAAAAAATATGTAGCAGAATACATATTGGCCTAAATTGATGAAGAAATTAGATTTTGTACATTTTTTTACTGGGTGTGTTTTATAGCAATAAGTAAAAAAAAAAATAAAAATGTACATAAAGGGGTGTATTTATAAAAAAAAAAAAAAAAGTGTGCAGAGCTATTTGTCCTGTTAAAAATTGCATGTTCATTCATGAAATGGGCCAAAAACAGATAGATTAGGCTTTTTTTTCTCTCCAGGTTGAATGTCATTCTTCATACAGAATAGAGTGAATCAGGAAAATACTGCATTATGGCCACTAGATGGAGCAGCTGATCACAGGTAATACATACTAAATTGACTATGATCATCAGCGCCATCTGGTGATCATAATGCAGTATAATCCTAAACCATCCTATTTTTTATGAATGAATACCATTCGACCTGGAGAGAAAAAAGCACAATGACAATTCTTGCCCCCATTCAAACACTGTTGAACATAAATGTGCAAATACATTTCATAATTTTTTGCTTCTCTATAAAAAATAAAATAAATAAAAAAAAACCTTTAATTCACCTTCCCTATTCACTGACAAGGGTGGCAACATGGAAAGTCCAGGAATTCCGCCTCATTAGCCAGGCGCACAAGGAAGTCTAGGCCGAATGCTCTTCTGTGGAAGGAATTGTTCCCATTGCTTGAGCAGTCAAAGCTTCCCCGTTCCTTCCAAACTTCTTTTTTTTTTACTGCCAATCAACAGAATTCGGAAGGCGGATGTGAGCAAAAGGATATTGGGATAAAAATACTCGCCGGGGTAAGATGCCCTTCCTGACGCTTTCTACCAGCCGGCTCTATTTATATCATTGGCTGCTTTTAATTTGGGATTTACATAACAAGCAAGGAAAAAAAATAAAATGCCCCAAAGCAACTGCATGGATCCATGTGGCAATGTCATCTGGGGATTATTATAGTCTTCAGGCAGAACAGGAATTTTTCCATTCTGATTGTAAAATTCCTTTCAGGAATACACACTATATTACCAAAAGTATTGGGACGCCTGCCTTTACACACACACATGAACTTTAATGGGATCCCAGTCTTAGTCCACAGGGTTCAGTATTGAGATGGCCCACCCTTTGCCGCTATAACAGCTTCAACTCTTCTGGGAAGGCTGTCCACAAGGTTTAGGAGTGTGTCTATGGGAATGTTTCTTCTCCAGCGCTGCCATCTCAGGTATGGGCAGCTTGAAGCCAGCGTGATCCTCTTCTGCATCCTCTTCCGTCCTCTTTGGTCCCACGATGCACTGCGCCGGCCCCGCCGTCACTTCCAGGTCTGCAGCGTCATCCCTGCACAGCTTCTGGGCATGCCCAGAAGCTGTTTAGCAAGGAATGACGCGCCTGAACCAGAACTGACGTCGGGGCCGGTGCAGGCGCATTGATTCCTGGGAGCGATGACGTTCAGCTCCCAGGAATCATTGCAAAGCGGAAGTGACGGCGCGGGCCATGCAGGCCGAGGGAGGAAGTGGAAGAAAGGTGAGTATTTTTTTTCTGCAATTACAAGGTAAGTAAAAAAAAATAAAAAATCGTAACTACCCATTTCTTTTTCAGGTGACAAATAGGAAGCAGATGGCCCAAAATCGACTATGTCGATTTTGTGGCCGGAACTCCGCTTTATATGAGCCTTGGCCCAGAGAAAACGCCTGCGCTTCTGAATCATGTTTAGATTTGGCTTCTTTTTTGGCCTATAGAGTTTTAGCCGGCAACAGCGAATGGCACGGTGGATTGTGTTCACCGACAATGTTTTCTGGAAGTATTCCTGAGTCCATGTTGTGATTTCCATTACAGTAGCACTCCTGTATGTGATGCAGTGCCGTCTAAGGACCCGAAGATCACCGCCATCCAGTATGGTTTTTTCTGGCCTTGACCCTTACGCACAGAGATTGTTCCAGATTCTCAGAATCTTTGGATGATATTATGCACTGTAGATGATGAGAACTTCAAACTCTTCACAATTTTACTCTGAGAAACTCCTTTCTGATATTGCTCCACTATTTTTTGCCGCAGCATTGGGGGAATTGGTGATCCTCTGCCCATCCTGACTTCTGAGAGACACTGCCACTCTGAGAGGCTCTTTTTATACCCAATCATGTTGCCAATTGACCTAATAAGTTGCAAATTGGTCCTCCAGCTCTTCCTTACATGTACATTTAACTTTTCCGGCCTCTTATTGCTACCTGTCCCAACTTTTTTGGAATGTGTAGCTCTTATGGAATCCAAAATGAGCCAATATTTGGCATGACATTTCAAAATGTCTCACTTTCAACATTTGATATGTTATCTATGTTATATTGTGAATAAAAAAGAAGTTTATGAGATTTGTAAATTAGTCCATTCCTTTTTTACTCACAATTTGTACAGTGTCCCAACTTTTTTTGGAATTGGGTTTGTATATAGGCATCTTGGATCGTGGGTTTTTCTTTCTAGCTTTTTGTGGCGCCTGGGCTTGTAACAAACACCAGACTTCAGCGTAACCACTTGACCTATGGAAGATTTACCCCTTCATGATTAGGTCACTTTTTTGCGATATGGCACTGCGTTACTTTAATTGACAATTGTGCAGTCATGCGACGCTGTACCCAAATAAAAATCATGTCTTTTTATTCCCACAGACTTTTCTATTGGTGGTATTTGATCACCTTTCCGTTTTTTTTTTTTTTTTTTTTTTTTTTTTTTGTGCTATAAACAAAAAAAGAGCAACAATTTAAAAAAAAAAAAATATATATATATATATTTTTTTTTTTACTTTCTGCTATAAAAATATATCTAATAAAAAATGTAAAAAAATCAAATCATAAATTTAGGCCAATATGTATTCTGCTGCATATTTTTGGTAAAAAAAAATCCCAATAATCGTATATTGATTGGTTAGCGCAAAAGTTATGGCGTCTACAAACTATGGGATAGATTTATGGAATTTTTATTGTAGGACTGCCCCCCGCAGGAACTGTTGGATAATATCTTTACGGGCTCCCCTGGTTACCAGCACATATATACTTAGGAAAGTTTCTGAATCCTTCCTGGTTCCCAAAGGCTCGACACACGAATGAACAGTCTAGGGTAGGGATCCTCACATAGTTACATAGTTAGTGAGGTTGAAAAAAGACATCAGTCCATCTAGTTCAACCTATGATGTGTTTGTGTGTCTACTGTTAACCGTACATTGTATACCCCTGTATGTTGTGGTCTTTAAGGTGCCAATCTAATAGTTTTTTGAAACTATCAATGCTCCCTGCTGATACGACTGCTTATGGAAGAGAATTCCACATCCTTACTGCTCTGACAGTAAAGAACCCCCTGCGTATTTTAAGGTTAAACCGCCTTTCCTCTAGTTTTAGTGAGTGGCCACATGTCTTATTGTATTCCCTTTCTCTGAATAGGTTTTTCCATATGCTAGGGTTGCCAGTACAGTATTTGTACATTGATATCATATCCCCCCTCAATCGTCTCTTCTCCAGAGAGAATAAATCCAATGCTTGTAGTTTTTCCTCATAGCTGATTTCCTCCATTCCCCTAATTATTTTTCTTGCCCTTCTCTGGACTCTCTCCAGTTCCAGCACATCCTTCCTGAGGACCGGTGCCCAGAACTGGACAGCATACTCCAGATGTGGCCGGACCAGAGTCTTGTAGAGCGGGAGAATAATCTCTTTATTTCTGGAGTGAATCCCCTTTTTTATACAACCCAGTATTCTGTTGGCTTTGCTTGCAGCCGCTTGGCATTGCATGCCACTGCCAAGCCTGTTGTCTACCAGTACCCCCAGGTCCTTTTCCATCCTAGACTCACCCAGAGGTTCCCCCCCCCCCCCCCTAGTGAGTAGCTTGCTTTCTGGTTTCTGGCCCCCAGGTGCATTACTTTACATTTTTCAACATTAAATCTCATCTGCCATGTAGTTGCCAACCCCGTTATTTTGTTCAGGTCCGCTTGTAAGGTTTCCACATCCTACATAGAAGATATTGGCATGCCTAATTTAGTATCATCTGCAAATACTGAGATTGTACTAGATATCCCCTCCTCTAGATCATTTATGAATAAATTAAACAGGATTGGCCCCAGGACAGAACCCTGGGGGACCCCGCTTTCCACACCCGCCCAATCCGAGTACTCCCCATTAATCATCACCCTCTGGACTCTCCCCTGGAGCCAGTTCTCTATCCAGGTACTCACCTTATGGTCCATACCTACCTTCCTTAGTTTGTACAGTAAGCGTTTGTGGGGAACGGTGTCAAAGGCCTTTGCAAAGTCCAGATACACCACATCCACAGGCTTACCTTTATCTAGGTGGCAGCTCACTTCATCATAGAAGGTTAATAGATTGGTTTGGCACGAACGATTTTTCATGAATCCATGCTGATTACTACTTATAATACCATTTTCATTACTAAAGTCTTGTATGTGGTCCCTTAACATCCCCTCCAAAATCTTGCAGACTACGGCCCTCCAGCTGTTGCAGAACTACACATCCCATGAGGCATTCTAAAACTCTGACATTCACAGACATGACTAGGCATGATGGGAATTGTAGTTCCTGAACAACTGGAGGGCCAAAGTTTGAAGACTCCTGGTCTAGGGTGTTGTTTGTTTTGTAGTTTTATTGTTAATTTGGGATGGGAGAAGGGATTAGCGGGATACTCTGATTGAACTATTCACATCATTTGAAGACTTCTATCTTCTGATCTCTGTCAGTGGATATGAAACAGCCAGGCTGTTGGTTCACCCTGCCACTAGGGTGAATGGGGTTCAGTCTCTTGTTCTGCTGGTTCTCTGACAAGATGACTTGATGGACAATAATCTATCCTCAGGACACTCCCTAGCATCCTCTTCCCACTGACACCCGTCCACTGACTATCCTAAGAGCAGGGGTGGCCCCCCTCAGGTCAGGCCCTTGACACAAGTTCCTGCACTCACGATACTGTAGAAACAGGTCCTCCAGTGTCTCCTCTCTCAGTCAGCTTCCCTGGACCTCGGGTTGAGCTCCTCACTGCTACTCTTCCGGCCTTCAGGGCGACCTCCTGCGACCACATGGCACCTCTACAGAGGAGGAGGCAGCCTCCTCCTCCAGGACTCCACTCTCCAGCCAAAGATCCTGCAGCACATGTGCCCCTGGATTTTATGCAGTATCCCAGAATGCACCGAGACGACCTGCCCTCTGCCAATCATCAGGACCGTATCAAAAGCCCCTCTGGTAAGCAGACAGAGCTCAAAACTATACTCTCTCACTAGCACCTACCTAGGTGGATGCTACACATGGTACAAAGGATATTAGATGTCAACATGCCATCATGGTTACTGTTTGTAAAAATATTTGGATGTTGTTTTAAATTGCCGAATAATTGTAAAGGACGACACCAGCTCAATAACCATTTCCCCCGAAAATGGAAGATTAATCAAATATACACTTGGGGGCTAGCTGATGGGGGAAAGCATTGGGAGGATGTGTCCATATGGGTTTATGAGCAGTGGTGATTACACTTTAAATCTGCCAAACAAGTAATTGTACAGATAAGTGGTCCACCAATCAGAAGTGACCAGCAGCTATTTAGATCTCAGGGTTTCCTGATGATGCCTACAACAGGCGAAATGCAAAGAGATCTGGTTGCTGTTTGACGTACAAGTCGTACCACTGACGTCACGTCCGGTGCCTCCGTGGGCAGTCACGAATATTATTATAGCAAACAAGATATGCTCTATGGCTTCATTGTGTAAAATATTGGTTATATCTCTGTGCACTTGCACTATATGCAAATCTGTAGGGGGTTGTGATTCACTCACTTGTTTATTATTGATGTTTATTAGTTTGAAGTTCATGGCACTGTAATATACTTTATATGTAGTCATCACACATTAATGCTATATTTGCACTGTATGTCACTTAGATTTTTGTGTGTTCACTGTATGCACAGTTTTTCATAACAGCGCCTTACTTTATTGAGTTTATGATGAAAGTATTTTGTATACACAATTTATTATTTATTTATTTTAGATTTTTGTTCTTTTGTTTTTTTTTACTGAAGTTCTACTTGAAACTATTTTGCATATACAATTTATTATGATGATTATTAATATTATTATTATTTTTTTAACATATATATATATACAGTAATCCCCCGCTACATCGCGGTTCAGTTTTTGCGGTCCCGGTAATTCGCGGTTTTTTTTTGTAATGTTATTTTACTATATAAAGCATTAAAAATGAAAGATTTTTGTGTTTTTCATAGCTCTTGCTCTGTCTCTAAGTATCTTTTATGTGTTTAAATGAGTTTCTATTGTTTTAAAAGTGTGTTTAAAGACCTTAAAATGCTTCTACACGTACAGTGACAGTAAAAAAAACATGCCTACAATGCATTTTAATAGGGTTTTTCTATTTCGCGGAATTTCACTTTTCGCGGCTGGTTCCGGAACGTAACCCCCGCAATGGAGGGGGGTTTACTGTACACATATATATAGCACTGCCCCCTAGGGGGCTGCTGAGAGTGGATTCCCCTGGGTTAGCCATAGCAACAGTCTGTAAAACTTATCACTTTAAGACTTGGCTCAGACAATGAACAGTCTCCAGGGGATTTGGTTTTTGTGTATTTATTTAGAACTGGGATAGGAGAAGGGATGAGTGGGATACTCCAACTTGAACTATGAACAATATTGAGGACAACTAGCTGTAGTGTATGGGGCAAGGCCGCTGCTTCACCTTGCCACAGAAGTGAAGATATCTGAATATGTTCCTTTTAAAGTTATACTTCAGGGTCCCAACTTGGCACCCCCTTTCTCACTTGCTGTGTGTGCTAGCCCCGGTCCACTGACTCTCTCCGTAGAGACCCCTGGCAAGCTCCCTGGTACTCACAGACACTGTTTTTCCTCAGGTTGCTCTGCCTTCAGCTCCACTGTCAGTATCCTGGACCTCCTGGCTCAGCACCACACTCTGGCTCACTAGACCGACTGCCTGTGACCACATTCCTTGCTGCCAGGAGGAGAGACAGCCGTCATCCTCCTCCTGGGACCTGGCTTTCCGCCCAAAGACGCCCTGTCACATGCGCCCACGGCTTTTATGACCAATCCCAGGATGCACCACTCTTGTGCCAACCCACTGGGACAGCCACAAAAGCCTGTTTGTCATTGGCTGGGTTTCCTCCACTGACCAACAGGCTCCCCTTTTGGACATAGCGGGGACACTCCCTCAGACCAAGTAAATCACACATGGACACATGCAACAGGCCTACCTATAAATCCTGCTCCCTGATAAGCAGACAGAGCAACTATGGTTTTACTGCTGATTTCCTGCTAAGCAGAAATGCCAACCTATATCTAGTATCTAGCACCTGACTAGGAGGGTGCTACAGATATATATATATATATATATACACACACTGAACAAAACTATAAACGCAACACTTTTGTTTTTGCCCCCATTTTTCATGAGCTGATCTCAAAGATCTAAGACTTTTTTTATGTACACAAAAGGCCGATTTCTCTCAAATATTGTTCACAAATCTGTCTAAATCTGTGTTAGTGAGCGCTTCTCCTTTGCCGAGATAATCCATCCACATCAAAGGTGTGACATATCAAGATGCTGATTAGACAGCATGATTATTGCACAGGTGTGCCTTAGGCTGGCCACAATAAAAGGCCACTCTAAAATGTGCAGTTGTATTGTATTTGGGGGGTCCAGGGGGTCTGAAAACCAGTCAGTATCTGGTGTGAACATCAATTGCTTCATGCAGTGCAACACATCTCCTTGGCATAGAGTTGATCAGGTTGGTGATTGTGGCCTGTGGAATGTTGGTCCACTCCTCTTCAATGGCTCTACAAAGTTGCTGGATATTGGCAGGACCTAGAACACACTGTGGTATACATCAATCCAGAGCATCCCAAACATGCCCAATGGGTGACATATCCGGTGAGTATGCTGGCCATGCAAGAACTGGGATATTTTCGGCTTCCAGGAATTGTGTACAGATCCTTGCAACATGGGGCCGTGCATTATCATGCTGCAACATGAGGTGATGGTAGTGGATGAATGGCACAACAATGGGCCTCAGGATCTCGTCACGGTATCTCTGTGCTTTTATAATGTCATCAATAAAATGCACCTGTGTTCCTTGTCCATAACATACGCCTGCCCATACCATAACCCCACCGCCACCATGGGCCACTCCATCCACAATGTTGACATCAGCACACTGCTCACCCACACAACGCCATACACGCTGTCTGCCATCTGCCCTGTACAGTGAAAACCGGGATTCATCCATGAAGAGAACACCTCTCCAAAATACCAGATGCCATAGAATGTGAGCATTTCCCACTCAAGTCGGTTACGACGACGAACTGCAGTCAGGTTGAGACCCCGATGAGGATGACGAGCATGCAGATGAGCTTCCCTGAGACGGTTTCTGACAGTCTGTGCAGAAATTCTTTGGTTATGCAAACCAATTGGTGCAGCAGCTGTGGCTGGTCTCAGACCATCTTGAAGGTGAAGATACTGGATGTGGAGGTCCTGGGCTGGTGTGGTTACACGTGGTCTGCGGTTGTGAGGCCGGTTGGATGTACTGCCAAATTCTCTGAAACGTCTTTGGAGAAGGCTTATGGTAGAGAAATGAACATTCAATTTGCGGGCAACAGCTCTGGGGGACATTCCTGCAGTCAACAAGCCAACTGCACGCTCCCTCAAAACTTGCGACATCTGTGGCATTGTGCTGTGTGATAAAACTGCACATTTTGGAGTGACCTTTTATTGTGGCCAGCCTAAGGCACACCTGTGCAATGACAAGACAAAAAGATTTCCAAGCTCTCCTTACTGACCAATCTGCGACCAACGGAATTGACCTGTCCAACAGTACGTGTTAAAAACAGGGGTTTAGTTGCACACATTTGCAAATACATGCGTAAGCCACAGAGCCCCGTCAAGGCATCATTATCTGTGGTCCTAACTCTACATTCTGAGAGTCTACAACAATGGAAGCACATGCATTTAATGGACAGGTGTAGGACAGATATACCTGAAGGGAGCCCACCCCTGTGCAATAATCGTGCTGTCTAATCAGCACCTTGGTATACCACACCTGTGAGGTGGATGGATTTTCTTGGCAAAGGAGAAGTGATCACTAACACAGATTTAGACAGATTTGTGAACAATATTTAAGAGAAATCGGCCTTTTGTGAACATAGAAAAAGTCTTAGATCCTTTGAGTTCAGCTCATGAAAAATGGGGGCAAAAACAAAAGTGTTGTGTTTATAATTTTGTTTAGTGTTTGTATATATATATATATATATATATATATTTTTTTTTTTTTACAATTTCTGTTTGAATCTACCGGTATTTTGTACATACAATTTATATTTATTATTATTATTATTATTTATTTTATTTTTTTTAAAAGTATAGGGACCAATCGAGTGATGCTGTAAAAAGACTTTAGTTATTCCTTAAATGCAAAAAATACTTATTTATAAAACAATATATTTAATTTATAATCATTTTTCATGCAGATCATTTTTTTTTCTTTTTTTTATTGTTTTTATACAGGTGACAAATTTATTTCGAAGCCAACTTTCCACATTCACACCTTTCATAAACAATCCCTTTCAGTACAGTCAAGTTAGGTACACACAGTGGAGTCATTGCCCCTCTCTTTCGTGAAAAAAAAAAAAAAAACTTTCTGATGGGGCCATGGGGTTTATATAAAGCGAGGCATTATTGGATTACCTCCCACAATAAATTAACAAAAAGAATCAGTCATACAATCGCAGTGGAATTGTGCGGCTTTTCAGGACGTATGTTGTTTTAGCATGGAAGCGTTCCAGCTTTTAAAAGCCCACTTGGCATTTCTTAGTGGTATGATGGGTATTTTGAATCGAACTCTTCCAAAACCGCTGAATGCGCCCGTGCTTGTTATAATTACAGAGAGCTAATTATTCCAGCAGCCCTGTTTGGATGGGGTTCCTCTCTCTCTCTCTCTCTCGGTGAAGATGGCTAGGCTCCAGCCTGGGTCTCCAAGCCTGTGTTATGTGCACACAGCCGAAAATAACATTTTTTTGCAGCAATTTTTTTTTTCGCTTAAAGATGCAGTTGAAGGACATTTTTGAGATGATTGATTTATGAAGTCCCAACCTAATAATTTGTGTCTTTTGTGAGCGGTTCTGAGGATAGCACAGGTGGCTTGCATCGATGGGAGGTCTTGTTCCGTACAGTAACTATGGTGTAAAGTTTGCATGTTGTCCGCATATAGCTGTGTGCTAGCTCCGGATGTTCTGTTTGCTGCCAAACCCAAAAACATAATGGGAGCTTAAAGGCCAGTTGAAGTCCCAGATCTTTTTTTTTTTTATAATGTGTATGATTTGTTCCTGATTTCCCTTGGAAATGCCTTTAAAGTGGTATTAAATCCCTGAAAAAAATGACAACAAGTTATTGCAGTTTACTAATCCCAAAAGCTGAAGTTTAGGTATTGCAATTTGTACATAGTTTTATTGGTCTAGCTTGGACCAATGTAAGTAGGTGCCATACCTGTTGGATTCCTAGTGTAAGCTGGATCACCTCTGCTACTACAGTGGTCTTCTACAGTAGACACCCCTACTACAGTTATCTTCTACAGTAAACACCATTATTACAGTTATCTACTACAGTAGGCATGGTAATACAATGATCTCCTACGGTAGTTATCACTACCACAGTTATCTCCTACAGTAGGCACTGCTATTACTTTAATATCCTACAATACACACCACTACTACAGTGATCTCTCACAGTAGGCACCACTACTACAGTAATCTCTTACAGTATGCTCCACTAATACCATGGTCTCCTACATTAGACATCACCACTACAGTTAGCTCCTATGGTAGACACAACTACTACAATGATCATCTACAGTAGGCACCACTACTACAGTGATCTCCTATAGTAGACACTGCTACTAAAGTGATCTCCTACAGTAGGCACCACTACTTCATTGATCTCATAAGAATAGATATCACTATTATCGTGATCTTCTACAGTAGATACCACTACTACAGTAATCATCTACAGTAGACCCTGCTACTAAAATTATTTTCTACAGCAGACACCACTACTACAGTTATCTCCTTCAGCAGACACCACTACTACAGTGATCTCCTATAGTAGACACTGCTACTAAAGTGATCTCCTACAGTAGCAATAGCAACCACTACTTCATTCATCTCATAAGGTTAATATCACTATTATCGTGATCTTCTAAGGTAGATACTACTACAGTAATCATCTACAGTAGACTCTGCTACTACCATTATTTTCTACAGCAGACACCCCTACTACAGTTATCTCCTTCAGCAGACACCACTACTACAATGATCTCCTAAAGCAGTGGTTCTCAACTCCCGTCTTCAGGACCCACTCTAACAGGTCAGGTTTGCAAGATAAACCAAATACATCACAGGTGATATAATTTGCTGCTCAGTGATTGCAGTATTCTAGTCTGCATCTCCTCAAGGTAATACTTAAAATCTGGCCTGTTAGTGGGTCCTGAGGACCGGAGTTGAGAACCACTGTTTTAAAGTAGGCACCACTACTACAGTGGTCTCCTGCAGTAGACACCGCCACTACAGTTGTCTCTTACAGTAAACACTATTACTACAGTTATTTCCTACAGTAGGCACTGCTATTACTTTGATCTCCTACAGTAGTTATCGGTACTACAGTTATCTCCTACAGTAGGCACTGCTATTACTTTGATCTCCTACAAAACACCACTACTGCAGTGATCTCTCACAGTAGATTCCACTACTATAGTGATCTCCTAAAGTAGGCACCACTACTACCGTTATCTCCTACAGTAAACACCACTACTACAGTTATCTCCTATAGTAGATGCCACTACTACAGTGATATCCTACAGTAGGCACCACTACTATAGTGGTCTTCTACAGTAGACACCCCTACTACAGTTATCTTCTACAATAAACACCATTACTACAGTTATCTCCTACAGCAGGCATGGTACTACAATGATCTCCTACAGTAGTTATCACTACCACAGTTATCTCCTACAGTAGGCACTGCTATTACTTTAATCTCCTTCAATACAAACCACTACTACAGCGATCTCTCACAGTAGGCACCACTATTACAGTAATTTCTTAGGCTGCATTCACACTTGAGCGTAGCGTTTTCGCACGTTTTTTACCGCGATTTTTACAGCGATTTTACCGCGATTTTCAGGCGTTTTTGGAGGCAGGCATTGACATCTATCAAAAACGCTGGTAATCAGCCCAAAAAGAAGCTCATGTACTTTTTTCAGCTACAGGCGTTTTGCAAAACGCTCAGATGTGAACAGGGGCCATTTAAATGAATGGGGTTTTACTTGTTGGGCGTTTTGGAACGTTTTTTTTTTGCGTTTTTGGAGCTGAAAAACACTCTAAAACACCCAGGTGTGAATGGAGCCAAACAGTAGGCACTGCTACTACAGTGATCTAATACAATACACATCACTTCTATAGTGATCGCCTACATATCACTCCGCTACTACAGTGATCTCTTGCAGTAAATTCCAAATCGACAGTGATCTCCTACAATAGGCAGTGCTATTACAGTGATCTCTCACAGTAGATTCCACTACTACAGTGACCTCCTACAGTAGGCACCACTACTATAATAATCTCTTACAGTAGGCACTGCTACTATAGTGATCTCCTACAGTAGATGCCACTACTACAGTGATCATCTACAGTAGACACTGCTACTACAGTGAACTCCTACATTGCTACTAGAATATTTTCTGCTAGCTTCCAGGTCCTGTGCTGAGCGGCGACCTTGCTGCATTGTGAACACAGGAGGTCCCTTACTTTGCTAAGTTCATTCAGTTTTTTTGCACAGCACATTTTGTACACAAGGTTGGTCTGTTTGTTCATTCACTGGTCAGAGGTCTGTTTGTCTTTGACTTCCATCTGACTGTTTCATCATTATTCTTTCTGGAGCCATGACCTGGTTGGTGGCTGGCAAAAGATGGATTGAATCTTGGCTGGGCTGGTTCAGCATGGGCTACATTAGTCTGCCGATACTGTTATTATCTGTCTTTTATGTTGACCATGTGCCTGAGGACACCATTCTAGCATCTGTTGTGCCTATTGTCCGCTATTGCCCCTGGCAACACAATGGGCCTGTGAACTCTGTTAACTTTTTTCCATACACCATGCAATGGGGTAGTACCAACACACCATCAGTTTGCTGACTAGGGTCACAGTCCTTGCCTTGAATTCGCCCCATGTGGTAAGGTTTTTTCCATACACCATGCAATTGAGTAGAACCAACACACCATCAGTTTGCTGAATAGGGTCACAGTCCTTGCCTTGAATTCGCCCCATCTGCGCCATCCTGCATAGCTGGAACCATAGGCAAATGAGAAGCTTTGCGATAATGAGTATCAGCAGCTGTTTTACCATTGGCACAATTTAGTAAAATTCGGACATCAGGGCGTTTCACCAAGCTCCCTAATGACCCAAATTTCCAACATAAGTGCTCCCCTTTGGATGTTGTCCCATCTGCGACTCTGCATAGTCTTTATGATGTTGAATCTGAGGGTTAGGAAGATAGAGAGGACCTGAAGAGGGAACACATTACATAATCCTTTGAGTAAAACTTCTCCTTTATGTGTGTGCCATTTAAATATGTCCAGTAGCTGTTTGGCCAAAGCCAACTTGAACCGCATAGAAGCAGGGACCACTTAAATTCTTGAACTTCCCCAATAAGGAAAATTTGTCTTTTGTCATTTAAATATGTCCAGTAGCTGTTTGGATGAAAGTCAACTTGAACTGCATAGAAGCTGAAACCACCTGAATCCTTTAACTTCACAGAAGAGAATAATTTGTCGTATGTCCACTTTACCACACCAAAATAGTCAATCCAGTTTGCTGACTACTGTCAGTCATTGAAATCCCCCTTATCCACCATCCTACCTATCTGGAGTGTTAGGCAACTGAGAAGCTTTGAAATGATGAGAGTCAGCAACTGTTTTACAGATGGCACGACCTGGGCAATCTTGGACATTAGGGCTTTTCACCATGCTCTCCTTTTAATACATGTCCTACAATAGACCCGAATTTCCAACCTAAGTGCTTCCTTATGAATGTTGTCCTATCCCTAGCTCTTCATTTTCTTCATGATGCTGAATCTGAAGGCCAGGAAGATAGAGGACCTGAAGATGGAGCACAATACTTAATACCTTAACCACTTGCCGACCGCCTACAGTATATTTACTGCGACAGTCAGCCCCTCCTGGGCAAAGCGATGTATTACTACGTCGCTCGCCCAGGAGCCTGCCGGAGGCGCGCTCCTGCCCCCGCTCATTCATGGCTATCCCCGCGCGTGTGACCGGCGGCTCTGATGTCCGCCGGCCAATCGCGATCTCCCGCTGGAGAAGGAGAAATGCAGGCGGCTGATGTAAACAAAGCCGTCTTTCATTCTCCCTGGTGTAACAGCAGAGATCATACGATCCTGCTATGTAGGATCGTATGTGTCTGTGGTTACATCACAAGCCATGCCCTTTAAAAGTTAGAATCACGCCCCTAGGGACACACTTAACCCCTTGATCACTAATAAAGTTAACCCCCTCTGTCAGGGAACTAGCCGCATGAATACGCACGCACGTATTGCAAACGCACGTCCGCTAGGGCGAAGACGTGTGCGTGCTGGCCCACAAAGTGGATGTCCAATCCCAGCACCCTCTGGCCTTTAAAAGGATATCTGTGGCACATGAACATTGCTGACTGGTCTTCAGCTTCCTGTTTCCTGTTTCCTGCTTCCTGTGTTTGTTGCTGCTTCTGATCACCTGTTGACAACCCGGCTTGTTCTTGGATTCCTCTTGTCTCGCTCCCAGCTCTGACCTCGGATTGTTCACGGATCTTCTCTTGTCATCTGCCCTGTGTATGACCCCGGCTTGCCTAACCACGACTCTGCTATCTGATCTGCTGACCTCTGGCTTACTGACCTCTGCTTCTGTCCCCGACTACGCCTTTGGCTGTGCCTTGTCTGCTGTGATCTGCCTTGGTGCCCACCTGCCGTACCCAGCCTGCAGAACCTGCTTCCAGTACTTACCTGTTGATCCTGCCAGCTGCACTCTCCATTACAAACTACTTCCAGCCGTGTGCAGTCTGCAACTACCACAGCACTCCTGGGTCCTAGTGCTCACCTCCTCTGGTGTTCACCTGCAGAGATATATTCCTACCATCAACCCTCATCTGGGGCACAGCTGGCAATCCCTGCTACTTTGGGCTTCGTGCTTCCTGTTACCACCTTCAGGGACACCAAGCACTCAGCCGCAAGGAGAGCCCTCTCGGCATTTCGGCTTCAGGACCAGGTACGTGACAGTACCAGTCAGCCATAAAATGTCTGAAGCCGACAGAGGTGCGTCTCCGCTAGAGGCTTTGTGCCAACAAGTTACAGCCCTCACACAAGCCGTACAGAATTTACAAGAAGGCTATATGCAACTAGAAGGTCGCCTGCACAGCATACCCTCTACGTCCTTTTCTGCTTGCCAGAATACCGCACATGAGGTCTCTGCTCCAGCCTCTGCTGTTTTTGAACGCACCGCTGTCATACCCACAGTAGTGGTACCTCCACCTGAACCAAGGGTCCCCATACCCGAACGTTTCTCCGGGGACCGAAGAAAATTCAGAGCGTTTAAAAATGCTTGTCAGTTATACCTAGCTCTGCAGCCACGGACTTTCTCCCTTGAAACTGTCAAAGTCGGTTTCATCATCTCCTTGCTGACAGAAGAACCTCAATCCTGGGCCCATCATCTTATGGAACAAAGTAACCCAGTCCTAGACTCAGTTTCAGCCTTTTTTGAAGCCATGGCACAGCTGTATGATGACCCCCAGCGAATGGCTTCGGCCGAAGCGGCCCTGCACACACTCCAGCAAGGGAATCGGCCTGTAGAGGACTATACGGTTGAATTCCGCAAATGGTCAGCAGATACAGACTGGAATGAAGCCGCACTCAAGTACCAGTTCCGGCTTGGTCTGTCCGAGGCGCTCAAAGATGAACTGGCCCGGGTGGAAGCTCCCACTACCCTTGAACGCCTTATACAGTTGGCTATACAGCTTGACCGCCGATTACGGGAGCGGCGCTTTGAACGGACTCAATCTTACAAACCTCCAGTAACCACCACTACACCCATGCAATTCGGCCTGTTGCGGCCTTCCCTGACCCCTGAAGAGAGGATCCGCCGGCGGCAAGCCAACCTTTGTCTATACTGTGGCGGTACGGGACATTTCCTTCGAAACTGCCCTGTGAGACCCAGTAAGTTCCTGTCCTCTCGTCCCACATATGCCTCGGTCGCTGGATCCTCCCCCGCTCATATCATCTTGCCTGTCTCACTGCAAGTGGCAGAAGGGGAAGTCAAATTCCGAGCCATTGTTGATTCAGGCGCCTGCAGTTGTTTTCTGGATCTTACATTAGCTAAGAAATTACAGATTCCACTTAGACCTAAAACACTGAGTCTTACTGTTCACCTGGCAGACGGCACCATTCCCAAGTCGGGGCCCATTACCCAAGAGACTGAACCAATTCTAACGATTACTGACTCTGGACATCAAGAGTTCCTATGTTTCGATGTCCTCTACTCCCCCTTGTTTCCGGTAATACTCGGCCTTCCCTGGTTGAGGGCCCATAATCCCAAGATTGACTGGTCTAAAGGGGAGATCATGTTCCCTTCAGCCTACTGCCAGCAGCATTGTTTCGCTCCTGAACCATTGGACTCTCCCAGCTGCCTGACCGTTCAGGCAGTCTCAGATATCGGTCAGTATGTGCCTACTAGCTATCATGACTTCCTGGATGTGTTCGATAAGAAGAAAGCTGATGTGTTGCCACCTCATCGCTCTTATGACTGTCCTATTGAACTACTTCCAGGTGCAGAAATTCCTTTTGGTCGGATTTTTCCATTATCAGAAATAGAGCTGGAGGCTCTACGACTCTACATAAACGAGAATCTGGAAAAAGGATTTATCCGTCCATCCTCTTCCCCTGCAGGAGCAGGAATCTTCTTTGTTCAAAAGAAGGATCATACACTCAGACCTTGTGTAGATTACAGGGAATTGAATAAAATTACGGTCAAGAACCGCTACCCGCTACCTCTCATACCAGAACTGTTTCAACGATTTCGAGCTGCTCGAGTTTTCACTAAACTGGATCTACGAGGTGCATACAATTTAGTCCGAATTAGAGAAGGCGACGAGTGGAAAACGGCCTTCCGAACCCGTTTTGGACATTTTGAATACCTTGTGATGCCTTTTGGACTTTGCAATGCCCCAGCCACTTTCCAACACCTTGTAAATGACATCTTTAGAGAATTTCTGGATTACTTCCTTATAGTCTATCTTGATGATATTCTCATTTTCTCTGCATCTCTTGAATTGCATCGTGTGCACGTAAAGAAAGTCTTGTCTACCCTCAGGAAACATGGACTCTACGCCAAGGCAGAGAAATGCGAATTTGAGAGACAAACCATCCAGTTCCTAGGATTGATCATATCCACTGATGGTATCGCTATGGACCCCCAAAAGGTGTCTTCCATCCTGGAATGGCCTGCCCCAGTGGATAAAAAAGGAATCCAAAGATTTGTGGGGTTCGCCAACTTTTACAGGAGATTTATTAAAGGGTTCTCATCCATTATTGCTCCCATTACCCAGCTCACACGTCAACATTCCCGATTTCAGTGGTCCCAGGAAGCCCAGGCGGCCTTCAATAAACTGAAAGCTCTTTTCACCTCCGCTCCAATACTTCGGCACCCAGACCCTGCTCTGCCTTATGTCTTGGAGGTTGATGCCTCCGAGGTCGCCACTGGGGCAATCTTGTCACAACGTATGGGGCCTAAAGCCTTGCTCCATCCGGTAGCTTTTTTTTCTCGGAAGCTGAGTCAAGCAGAAAGGAATTATGATGTCGGTGATCGGGAGCTACTGGCTATCAAAACAGCCTTAGAAGAATGGCGATATCTTTTGGAAGGAGCTGCCCATCCAGTGATGATATTTACAGATCACAAGAATCTGGAATATCTTAGGACTGCTAAACGCCTTAGGCCTCGGCAAGCACGGTGGGCTTTGTTCTTCTCCCGATTTAATTTTCATATCACCTACAGGCCAGGGTCAAAAAACGGCAAGGCCGATGCACTTTCACGAATGTTTCCAGAGACCCCTGAAATAGCCTCCTCCAGTACCATCCTTTCACCACAAAACTTTTTGTTGTTGCAACCTGATTTAAAATCAGCCATCCAGCAAGCTTCCACTCAGTGTCCGGAGTCTGAAGTTTGTTCCTTGAAAAAACAAGACAATTTTTTCTGGCAAAATAACAAGATCTTCGTTCCACAAGAAGCAAGGACCCTAGTCCTGAAGGCATGTCATGACCATCAATTAGCGGGTCATTTCGGGGTACACAAGACCATTGAGCTCATTCAACGATCTTTTTGGTGGCCAGGCCTGAATCAGGACTGTAAGGATTATGTTGGCTCCTGTACTACGTGCCTTCGTAATAAGGGAAGTAACACCAGAGCCTGGGGCCTGCTAAGGCCGTTACCAATTCCTGATTTGCCCTGGAAGATGTTGTCAATGGACTTTATAGTGGACCTGCCTCCGGCTGAGGGATTCACATCCATCTTTGTAGTCATTGATCGATTATCTAAGATGTCGCATTTTGTGCCTATGGTGGGCACACCTTCAGCCACAGACACGGCTCAGGCTTTTATTAAAGAAGTAGTGAGACTTCACGGCTTGCCCAAAAGCATTGTATCAGACAGAGGTGTGCAATTTACCTCCAAATTCTGGAGAACCCTTTGCAAAGCTTTAAATATTGATGTCTGCTTGTCCTCAGCCTACCACCCACAAAGCAATGGTCAGACAGAGAGGACCAACCAGACCTTAGAGCAGTATCTTCGGTGTTTCTCCACCTTTTCACAGGACAACTGGGTATCTCTGCTCCCCTGTGCTGAATTTGCCTACAATAACTCAGTGCACGCGGCCACCAACCAAACCCCATTCTGGGCTAACTATGGCTTTCATCCATGCTTTTTTCCAGATTCTCTGCCAGAAACTGATGTGCCCGCAGTACAAGATAGATTAACCTCCATCTTTACGAATTACCAGACCCTGCAGGAGGCAATACAAAAGGCCCAGGATGACTATAAAAGGAATTATGATAAGAAGAGAAGGGAGAACCCGGCCTTCAAGGTTGGTGACAGAGTGTGGCTGTCTACGGCCAACCTAAAACTCCCCTGTCCTTCTCGTAAGCTGGGACCAAGGTTCATCGGACCTTTCGGAATTAAAAGAATCATCAATCCTGTGGCTTTCGAACTTTCTCTTCCGCAATCTTACAAAATTCACCCAGTCTTCCATGTGTCTCTTCTTAAACCTGCTGTTCCAGATCGTTTCCCAGGAAGGGAGAACCCACCGCCACCTCCAATTACTATTGGCGAGGAAACTGAATTTGAGGTGGAAGCAATACTGGATTGCAGAAAGCGAGGAAGACATATTCAGTATCTTGTTAAGTGGAAGGGATATCCACCTGAGGAAAATTCATGGGAGCCTGAGGTAAATATTCATGCCCCCAGGTTACTGCAAGAATTCTTCAACAGAAACCCTGAGAAGGTGTCACGTTTGGGCATCCGGAGGCTGCCCATAAGGGGGGGGCACTGTCAGGGAACTAGCCGCATGAATACGCACGCACGTATTGCAAACGCACGTCCGCTAGGGCGAAGACGTGTGCGTGCTGGCCCACAAAGTGGATGTCCAATCCCAGCACCCTCTGGCCTTTAAAAGGATATCTGTGGCACATGAACATTGCTGACTGGTCTTCAGCTTCCTGTTTCCTGTTTCCTGCTTCCTGTGTTTGTTGCTGCTTCTGATCACCTGTTGACAACCCGGCTTGTTCTTGGATTCCTCTTGTCTCGCTCCCAGCTCTGACCTCGGATTGTTCACGGATCTTCTCTTGTCATCTGCCCTGTGTATGACCCCGGCTTGCCTAACCACGACTCTGCTATCTGATCTGCTGACCTCTGGCTTACTGACCTCTGCTTCTGTCCCCGACTACGCCTTTGGCTGTGCCTTGTCTGCTGTGATCTGCCTTGGTGCCCACCTGCCGTACCCAGCCTGCAGAACCTGCTTCCAGTACTTACCTGTTGATCCTGCCAGCTGCACTCTCCATTACAAACTACTTCCAGCCGTGTGCAGTCTGCAACTACCACAGCACTCCTGGGTCCTAGTGCTCACCTCCTCTGGTGTTCACCTGCAGAGATATATTCCTACCATCAACCCTCATCTGGGGCACAGCTGGCAATCCCTGCTACTTTGGGCTTCGTGCTTCCTGTTACCACCTTCAGGGACACCAAGCACTCAGCCGCAAGGAGAGCCCTCTCGGCATTTCGGCTTCAGGACCAGGTACGTGACACCCTCCCTGCCAGTGTCATTTTTACAGTAACGGTGCATATGTATAGCACTGATTGCTGTAGTAATGTCACTGGTACCCCCAAAAGTGTCCTAATGTCAGTCAAGGGTTCGATCTGTCCGTCGCAATGTCGCAGTCCCGCAAAAAAAAATCGCAGATTGCCGCCATTACTAGTTAAAAAAAAAAAAAAAAATGACATAAATCTTTCCCTTAGTTAATAAAAGCAATAACTTTTGCTTATTGCGATTTTTTTTACCATAAATATGTAGCAGATTACAAATTGGCCTAAAATGTTAAAAAATTTTGATTTTTACTTTTTATTTGGGGGGGAATTTCCTATAAAAAATTTGAAAAATATTGTTATTTTTTTCAGAATTGTGGCTGTTTTTTTGTTTATAGCGCAAAAAGTAAAAATCGCACAGGTGATCAAATACTACCAAAAGAAAGCTCTGTTTGTGGGGAAAAAAAGGACGTCAATTTCATTTGGGTACAGTGTCGCACGACCGCGCAATTGTCCGTTAAAGTCACGCAGTGCTGAATCGCAAAATAGGCCCTGGTCTTTGAGCAGGAAAATCCTCCGGGGCTTAAGTGGTTAAGTAAAACTGAGGGAGCACACTACATAATCCCCTAAGTAAAACTGCTCCTTTATATGTGTGGGATTTGAGTATGTCCAGTAGCTGTTTGTCTGAAAGTCAACTTGAACCACATAGAAGCAGGAATCTGAATATATGTGCTGGTTACTTGGCCTTGCACCCTTTTAGCAACTTCAGACTAGGCAAAGGCTAATGAAATTGTTCTCTATTAAATGCCACATCCAATTAATTATATACAAAAAGGTTAGCAGAACCCCAGTTCTGCCTCGCTAGGCGGACTTTACTGGCAATGTAAAAATTTTAAATTTTTATTTTCCAAGTTAAAAAACAGAGCATATGTGTCATCATAGAAACATACAAAAAATATATATATCCAAAACAGACATATAACCAAAATATCACAAAAAACACAATATAAAAACAGTAGAGCAGGACATGGAAAAAACTGGAACGAAGGACACTTTCTCCTAGTGGGGAGATAAGGGTGATCCTATGTCCCCCGCCAAAATACCATAAGGTGATCCAGTTCCAGAACCAGAAAAGCGATACAGCCAAAGGGTCAATTTTTTACTATTTTGGTCTCCAAACATTGTCAGTAAAGTCCGCCCAGTGAGGCAGAACTGGGGTTCTGCTAACGTTTTTGTGGGCAAAGGCTAAGTTTGAATTAATAAACTTGAAGTATAAGTTAACATGATGACAGAGACAATCAACAGTCCAAGCTAAAGTGCTAACATTTCCTAACATCCCTAGTCCCTAACTACAGGCTTGTGGCTGCCCCTGCATACCTGTTCAAGCAAAAGTCCAATACTGGTCAAGTTTTGCAGGATACATGCCATCCAGACTCTGGTACCAGAATCAGGCAGGCCTGGAAGGGAAGACCAGTCCTAAACCAAGCTCCTTCTTCTCTGTGTGTATGTGTGTGAGATCCCCCTGGATCCAAGCCCTTGCACCTTTTATAGCACACAGGACTGGAAGATCGAACCCAAGAAAACCCACTAAGAAAAAACCCTGGAATTACAGTTAACCACCAACTTCCTGGCCGCGGCAGCAGTAACCTCTACCTGCCTACAATCTGTTTGGTCTGAAAGTCAGCTTGAACCACGTAAAAGCCAGAACCACCCGAATCCTTTAACTTCACAGATGAGAATAATTTGCCTTATGTCATCTGAGTATGTCCAGTAGCTGTTTGGCTGAAAGTTAACTTGAACCACATAAAAGCAGGAACCACCTGAATCCTTGGGCTTCACAGATGAGAATAATGAGCCTTATGTCCACTTTACCACACCAAACTAGTCAATCCAGTTTGGTGACTACTAACCGTGACTGCTCACTGCTGTTCTACAGATCACATTCCCGAAGGGCCATTACCTAAATACAATCAGGATGTTCAGCTGGCATACCACTCTTTGATGAGCACAGCTGTTTCAGGAGCTTAAAGACAAGTCATGCTGCATGACCCCTGGCCTTCCACTTATACCTTGTGAACTGAAAAGTGCAATCTATACCTGGATTTGTTCATTGATGGCTTATCAAGTAATGAGGAAACTCTTTGTTTTCATCTTATGCTTACATACCGCCTGGACTTAGATCAAACACAATTAATTACACAAGTAATTAAATCGCACTTATAACACAGCTGCAAAGGTGCGTGTAAGCAGGTGCAGTCCACTTTCTTCACTGCAGGTGGCCCTCTTCTGCAGCTGAATTGCAGTTGTGTGGAAGTCAAGGGGAACATGATTTCTCTATGGTTTCCTGGATCGCTGGGAAAGTTGCAAGTGGGTAGAGTAGGGATAGGTACCCCACCTGGTAGGAACAGAACTAGCGGCAGGGAAAGGTTCCTGATGAAGAGGGAAAGCTGCAAGCTTCTCTAGACATCTTCCTGCTTGGGCACGAGACCGCCAGGACATAATCTGCCACTCTCTATAGGCGCTGTCAGGTTGGGTTGTCTTTGCACTGGGTTTATTGTGAACTGTTTTTGCAGATATTTTTATATGGGCGTTATGGTACCGATAATTTGGCCCACTGCAAATAGATGAGTGAAAAATGGAAGGTCCGCTCTGCTGATGGCTTTGCAGATTATACCTCAATAATTGATCAATTTTGAAAATATTTGATTTTACTAGTGGTATTATTAAAATAGTAAAAAGGGGACCAAAGGAGCACAAAACAAACAACAACCTTGAGATATACAAAAACACCATTGGAAAACACCAAAGGATGCATTCAACCTACAGTGCCTATTATTTTATATTTTTAGATTTATATTTATTTTATTTATGTTGGCATTCATGGTTCCCTCAATGAACTGTAGCTCCCCAGTGCCAGCAGCACTCATGCAGCCCCAGACCATGACACTCCCACCACCATGCTTGACTGTAAGCAAGACACACTTGTCTTTGTACTCCTCACCTGGTTGGCGACACACACGCTTGACACCATCTGAACCAAATAAGTTTATCTAAAGCCCCGTACACACGTACCGATTGTCGGCCGTAAATATTCGGCCGACGACCGATCGGCCGATTGTAGGCTTGTTAGTATGATGCTTCCGACAGCCGACAGCGCACTTTCGGCCGAAAAGAATCTGTCGTGTAGGCATTAAAATTTTTGTTGGCCAACACCAGAACGTCCGATTGTTCGCCAGTCAGCACAGAATTCGGCAGACAATCAGCAGATTTGCAAGACTGGGCATGCTATGAAAAGAAAAAACACACGGAAAGTTAACCATCACATGACATCACTTCTGCAGTCGGCTGTTGTTGGCCGACAAAATTCGTGTGCAGTCTTTTGCAGTTTTCAACCGACAGGACAGCACCGGACAAAAGACGGCCGATCGTTTGGCCGACGATCGGTACGTGTGTACGGGGCTTTAGTCTCATCAGACCACAGGACATGGTTCCAGTAATCCATGTCCTTAGTCTGCTTGTCTTCAGCAAACTGTTTGTGGGCTTTCTTGTGCATCATATTTAGAAGAGGCTTCTACAATCGGCCGATCGGTCGTCGGCCGAATATTTACGGCCGACAATCGGTACGTGTGTACGGGGCTTTAGATAAACTTATTTGGTTCAGATGGTGTCAAGCGTGTGTGTCGGCAACCAGGTGAGGAGTACAAAGACAAGTGTGTCTTGCTTACAGTCAAGCATGGTGGTGGGAGTGTCATGGTCTGGGGCTGCATGAGTGCTGCTGGCACTGGGGAGCTACAGTTCATTGAGGGAACCATGAATGCCAACATAAATAAAATAAATATAAATCTAAAAATATAAAATAATAGGCATTGTAGGTTGAATGCATCCTTTGGTGTTTTCCAATGGTGTTTTTGTATATCTCAAGGTTGTTGTTTGTTTTGTGCTCCTTTGGTCCCCTTTTTACTATTTTAATAATACCACTAGTAAAATCAAATATTTTCAAAATTGATCAATTATTGAGGTATAATCTGCAAAGCCATCAGCAGAGCGGACCTTCCATTTTTCACTCATCTATTTGCAGTGGGCCAAATTATCGGTACCATAACGCCCTGGGACAACAGCCATGCAGACCAATTTGATGCAGTGTGTGGCGTATGGTCTGAGCATTGACAGGCTGACCCCCCCCACCCCTTCAACCTCTGCAGCAATGCTGGCAGCACTCATACGTCTATTTCCCAAAGACAACCTCTGGATATGACGCTGAGCACGTGCACTCAACTTCTTTGGTCGACCATGGGGAGGCCTGTTCTGAGTGGATCTTGTCCTGTTAAACCGCTGTATGGTCTTGGCCACCGTGCTGCAGCTCAGTTTCAGGGTCTTGGCAATCTTTTTATAGCCTAGGCCATCATTATGTAGAGCAACAATTCTTTTTTCAGAACCTCAGAGAGTTCTTTGCCATGAGGTGTCATGTTGAACTTCCAGTGACCAGTATGAGAGAGTGAGAGCAATAACACCAAATTTAACACACTTGCTCCCCATAACACAAGTCACATGACACTGAAGAGGGAAAATGGCTAATTGGGCCCAAGTAGGACGTTTTCACTTTTGTTGCCGGCGATTTATACATTAATGGCTGTGTGTTGAGTTTTTTTGAGGGGACAGCAAATTTACACTGTTATACAAGCTGTACACTCACTACTTTACATTTTAGCAAAGTGTCATTTCTTCAGTGTTGTCACATGAAAAGACATAATAAAATATTTACAAAAATGTGAGGGGTGTACTCACTTTTTGTTATTTATATTTATATATATATGTATATATATATATATATGTATATATATATTTCCTACAAGTTCACTGTGCGTTTTCTTTTAAAACCCATATATAGAGAAAGTTTCACAAAATTTGCTTCTGCTAATATTTACTTGTCTTGCAAAATATCTCCGCTTCTCAATTGTGAAATATTTTGTGCGAGTGATCACTTCTGGCTAATGGAATAAAAGTATGGTGATGATTAGTGTTGAGCGAACACGGACTGTATTATTCGTGTTCGTACCGAATAATTGGATTTTTTGTACCCGAACACGGACACGGACACTTTACTGTATGTTCGGGTAAAAATCCGTGTTCGGTCGTTTTATTTCCGGGTTTTGCATGCTTTGGCGCTCTTTTCATGGCGGGCTTTCAACAGCCAATCAACAATCGTTTAACTGGTGTGCCTTAAGCCATCCCAGCCATGCCTGCAAATGTCTCAGTAGCTGTGATTGGCCGTCTGAAGCATGTGACCAAGTCTTTATAAGTTCGAGGCAGCCGCAGCGGCGTCATTATGCTGCTTAGATTCAGGGACAGAGCACACATCAACGTGCTGGCTGCTGATTAGGGAAAGATAGGCAGGAAAAAACCATTTGTGTCCGGATAGAATTGAGGGACAGGTCGGAGTGTTTAGGCAGGGCGAGTTGTAGGCATTTTAGGGATAGAGTCTGCTGAATTATATAGGGTCAGTGTCTTCTACAAACTACAATCGATATTGCTGTGTGGGGGGTGGGGTCTGCACTCAATCCTGATCTACGATCTCTTCTCAATCCTGTTAGGGACAGAGTCTGCTGAATTTTAGGGAAACTGTGTTCTACAAACTACAATCGATATTGCTGTGTGGTGTGGGATTGGAGATAGGCAGGTGTCAGTGATCCACATCCATTTTTCTGTGTGTGAGCTGCAGTGAACACAATCTTTTTGGGCTGCAGTGAACACAATCTTTTTGGGCTGCAGTGAACACAATCTTTTTGGGGTGCAGTGAACAAAATCTTTTTGGGGTGCAGTGAACACAATCCTTTTTGGTGTGCAGTGAACACAATCTTTGTGGGGTGCAGTGAACAAAATCCTTTGTGGGGTGCAGTGAACACAATCTTTTTGGGGTGCAGTGAACAAAATCCTTTTTGGGGTGCAGTGAACAACATCCTTTTTGGGGTGCAGTGAACACAATCTTTTTGGGGTGCAGTGAACAAAATCCTTTGTGGGGTGCAGTGAACACAATCTTTTTGGGGTGCAGTGAACACAATCTTTTTGGGGTGGAGTGAACAACATCCTTTTTGGGGTGCAGTGAACAAAATCCTTTTTGGGGTGCAGTGAACAAAATCATTTTTGGGGTGCAGTGAACACAATCTTTTTGGGGTGCAGTGAACACAATCTTTGTGGGGTGCAGTGAACACAATCTTTTTGGGGTGGAGTGAACAACATCCTTTTTGGGGTGCAGTGAACAACATCCTTTTTGGGGTGCAGTGAACACAATCTTTTTGGGGTGCAGTGAACACAATCTTTGTGGGGTACAGTGAACAGAATCTTTGTGGGGTGCAGTGAACACAATCTTTGGGGGGTACAGTGAACACAATCTTTGTGAGGTGCAGTGAACACAATCTTTGTGGGGTGCAGTGAACACAATCATTGTGGGGTGCAGTGAACTCAATCTTTGTGGGGTACAGTGAACACAATCTCATACTGAAGGTTTGAGGGTGCTGCCTGTTCCATACTCCCCCTACTCCTCATCTAGCCTTTTAGGGGTACAAACAATAGTAATTGGGGCCTAGTGTGGTTGTGTACGTGTGATATACATACACTTTTTTGGGATCATATTTTCTATTCCGCTATTTAATCAAAAACCTTTGGGGATCAGTTAAATTGGGGGATAGTCTGTGTTGGTACGTGTGAGAGAGATCCACCTTTCCAAGTTGTTGGGGTTCATCTCATACTTCTGAAGGTTTGAGGGTGCTGCCTGTTCCATACTCCCCCTACTCCTAGCCTTTTAGGGGTACAAACAATAGTAATTGGGGCCTAGTGTGGTTGTGTACGTGTGATATACATACACTTTTTTGGGATCATATTTTCTATTCCGCTATTTAATCAAAAACCTTTGGGGATCAGTTAAATTGGGGGATAGTCTGTGTTGGTACGTGTGAGAGAGATCCACCTTTCCAAGTTGTTGGGGTTCATCTCATACTTCTGAAGGTTTGAGGGTGCTGCCTGTTCCATACCCCCCCTACTCCTAGCCTTTTAGGGGTACAAACAATAGTAATTGGGGCCTAGTGTGGTTGTGTACGTGTGATATACATACACTTTTTTGGGATCATATTTTCTATTCCGCTATTTAATCAAAAACCTTTGGGGATCAGTTAAATTGGGGGATAGTCTGTGTTGGTACGTGTGAGAGAGATCCACCTTTCCAAGTTGTTGGGGTTCATCTCATACTTCTGAAGGTTTGAGGGTGCTGCCTGTTCCATACTCCCCCTACTCCTAGCCTTTTAGGGGTACAAACAATAGTAATTGGGGCCTAGTGTGGTTGTGTACGTGTGATATACATACACTTTTTTGGGATCATATTTTCTATTCCGCTATTTAATCAAAAACCTTTGGGGATCAGTTAAATTGGGGGATAGTCTGTGTTGGTACGTGTGAGAGAGATCCACCTTTCCAAGTTGTTGGGGTTCATCTCATACTTCTGAAGGTTTGAGGGTGCTGCCTGTTCCATACCCCCCCTACTCCTAGCCTTTTAGGGGTACAAACAATAGTAATTGGGGCCTAGTGTGGTTGTGTACGTGTGATATACATACACTTTTTTGGGATCATATTTTCTATTCCGCTATTTAATCAAAAACCTTTGGGGATCAGTTAAATTGGGGGATAGTCTGTGTTGGTACGTGTGAGAGAGATCCACCTTTCCAAGTTGTTGGGGTTCATCTCATACTTCTGAAGGTTTGAGGGTGCTGCCTGTTCCATACTCCCCCTACTCCTAGCCTTTTAGGGGTACAAACAATAGTAATTGGGGCCTAGTGTGGTTGTGTACGTGTGATATACATACACTTTTTTGGGATCATATTTTCTATTCCGCTATTTAATCAAAAACCTTTGGGGATCAGTTAAATTGGGGGATAGTCTGTGTTGGTACGTGTGAGAGAGATCCACCTTTCCAAGTTGTTGAGGTTCATCTCATACTTCTGAAGGTTTGAGGGTGCTGCCTGTTCCATACTCCCCCTACTCCTAGCCTTTTAGGGGTACAAACAATAGTAATTGGGGCCTAGTGTGGTTGTGTACGTGTGATATACATACACTTTTTTGGGATCATATTTTCTATTCCGCTATTTAATCAAAAACCTTTGGGGATCAGTTAAATTGGGGGATAGTCTGTGTTGGTACGTGTGAGAGAGATCCACCTTTCCAAGTTGTTGGGGTTCATCTCATACTTCTGAAGGTTTGAGGGTGCTGCCTGTTCCATACCCCCCCTACTCCTAGCCTTTTAGGGGTACAAACAATAGTAATTGGGGCCTAGTGTGGTTGTGTACGTGTGATATACATACACTTTTTTGGGATCATATTTTCTATTCCGCTATTTAATCAAAAACCTTTGGGGATCAGTTAAATTGGGGGATAGTCTGTGTTGGTACGTGTGAGAGAGATCCACCTTTCCAAGTTGTTGGGGTTCATCTCATACTTCTGAAGGTTTGAGGGTGCTGCCTGTTCCATACCCCCCCTACTCCTAGCCTTTTAGGGGTACAAACAATAGTAATTGGGGCCTAGTGTGGTTGTGTACGTGTGATATACATACACTTTTTTGGGATCATATTTTCTATTCCGCTATTTAATCAAAAACCTTTGGGGATCAGTTAAATTGGGGGATAGTCTGTGTTGGTACGTGTGAGAGAGATCCACCTTTCCAAGTTGTTGGGGTTCATCTCATACTTCTGAAGGTTTGAGGGTGCTGCCTGTTCCATACCCCCCCTACTCCTAGCCTTTTAGGGGTACAAACAATAGTAATTGGGGCCTAGTGTGGTTGTGTACGTGTGATATACATACACTTTTTTGGGATCATATTTTCTATTCCGCTATTTAATCAAAAACCTTTGGGGATCAGTTAAATTGGGGGATAGTCTGTGTTGGTACGTGTGAGAGAGATCCACCTTTCCAAGTTGTTGGGGTTCATCTCATACTTCTGAAGGTTTGAGGGTGCTGCCTGTTCCATACTCCCCCTACTCCTAGCCTTTTAGGGGTACAAACAATAGTAATTGGGGCCTAGTGTGGTTGTGTACGTGTGATATACATACACTTTTTTGGGATCATATTTTCTATTCCGCTATTTAATCAAAAACCTTTGGGGATCAGTTAAATTGGGGGATAGTCTGTGTTGGTACGTGTGAGAGAGATCCACCTTTCCAAGTTGTTGAGGTTCATCTCATACTTCTGAAGGTTTGAGGGTGCTGCCTGTTCCATACTCCCCCTACTCCTAGCCTTTTAGGGGTACAAACAATAGTAATTGGGGCCTAGTGTGGTTGTGTACGTGTGATATACATACACTTTTTTGGGATCATATTTTCTATTCCGCTATTTAATCAAAAACCTTTGGGGATCAGTTAAATTGGGGGATAGTCTGTGTTGGTACGTGTGAGAGAGATCCACCTTTCCAAGTTGTTGGGGTTCATCTCATACTTCTGAAGGTTTGAGGGTGCTGCCTGTTCCATACTCCCCCTACTCCTAGCCTTTTAGGGGTACAAACAATAGTAATTGGGGCCTAGTGTGGTTGTGTACGTGTGATATACATACACTTTTTTGGGATCATATTTTCTATTCCGCTATTTAATCAAAAACCTTTGGGGATCAGTTAAATTGGGGGATAGTCTGTGTTGGTACGTGTGAGAGAGATCCACCTTTCCAAGTTGTTGGGGTTCATCTCATACTTCTGAAGGTTTGAGGGTGCTGCCTGTTCCATACCCCCCCTACTCCTAGCCTTTTAGGGGTACAAACAATAGTAATTGGGGCCTAGTGTGGTTGTGTACGTGTGATATACATACACTTTTTTGGGATCATATTTTCTATTCCGCTATTTAATCAAAAACCTTTGGGGATCAGTTAAATTGGGGGATAGTCTGTGTTGGTACGTGTGAGAGAGATCCACCTTTCCAAGTTGTTGAGGTTCATCTCATACTTCTGAAGGTTTGAGGGTGCTGCCTGTTCCATACTCCCCCTACTCCTAGCCTTTTAGGGGTACAAACAATAGTAATTGGGGCCTAGTGTGGTTGTGTACGTGTGATATACATACACTTTTTTGGGATCATATTTTCTATTCCGCTATTTAATCAAAAACCTTTGGGGATCAGTTAAATTGGGGGATAGTCTGTGTTGGTACGTGTGAGAGAGATCCACCTTTCCAAGTTGTTGAGGTTCATCTCATACTTCTGAAGGTTTGAGGGTGCTGCCTGTTCCATACTCCCCCTACTCCTAGCCTTTTAGGGGTACAAACAATAGTAATTGGGGCCTAGTGTGGTTGTGTACGTGCGAGATACATACACTTTTTTTGATCATATTTCCTATTCCGCTATTCAATAAAAACCTTTGAGGATCAATTGAATTGCGGGATAGTCTGTGTCGGTACGTGTGAGAGAGATCCACCTTTCCAAGTTGTTGGGGTTCATCTCATACTTCTGAAGGTTTGAGGGTGCTGCCTGTTCCATACCCCCCCTACTCCTCATCTAGCCTTTTAGGGGTACAAACAATAGTAATTGGGGCCTAGTGTGGTTGTGTACGTGCGAGATACATACACTTTTTTTGATCATATTTCCTATTCCGCTATTCAATAAAAACCTTTGAGGATCAATTGAATTGCGGGATAGTCTGTGTCGGTACGTGTGAGAGAGATCCACCTTTCCAAGTTGTTGGGGTTCATCTCATACTTCTGAAGGTTTGAGGGTGCTGCCTGTTCCATACCCCCCCTACTCCTCATCTAGCCTTTTAGGGGTACAAACAATAGTAATTGGGGCCTAGTGTGGTTGTGTACGTGCGAGATACATACACTTTTTTTGATCATATTTCCTATTCCGCTATTCAATAAAAACCTTTGAGGATCAATTGAATTGCGGGATAGTCTGTGTCGGTACGTGTGAGAGAGATCCACCTTTCCAAGTTGTTGGGGTTCATCTCATACTTCTGAAGGTTTGAGGGTGCTGCCTGTTCCATACCCCCCCTACTCCTCATCTAGCCTTTTAGGGGTACAAACAATAGTAATTGGGGCCTAGTGTGGTTGTGTACGTGCGAGATACATACACTTTTTTTGATCATATTTCCTATTCCGCTATTCAATAAAAACCTTTGAGGATCAATTGAATTGCGGGATAGTCTGTGTCGGTACGTGTGAGAGAGATCCACCTTTCCAAGTTGTTGGGGTTCATCTCATACTTCTGAAGGTTTGAGGGTGCTGCCTGTTCCATACCCCCCCTACTCCTCATCTAGCCTTTTAGGGGTACAAACAATAGTAATTGGGGCCTAGTGTGGTTGTGTACGTGCGAGATACATACACTTTTTTTGATCATATTTCCTATTCCGCTATTCAATAAAAACCTTTGAGGATCAATTGAATTGCGGGATAGTCTGTGTCGGTACGTGTGAGAGAGATCCACCTTTCCAAGTTGTTGGGGTTCATCTCATACTTCTGAAGGTTTGAGGGTGCTGCCTGTTCCATACTCCCCCTACTCCTAGCCTTTTAGGGGTACAAACAATAGTAATTGGGGCCTAGTGTGGTTGTGTACGTGTGATATACATACACTTTTTTGGGATCATATTTTCTATTCCGCTATTTAATCAAAAACCTTTGGGGATCAGTTAAATTGGGGGATAGTCTGTGTTGGTACGTGTGAGAGAGATCCACCTTTCCAAGTTGTTGGGGTTCATCTCATACTTCTGAAGGTTTGAGGGTGCTGCCTGTTCCATACTCCCCCTACTCCTAGCCTTTTAGGGGTACAAACAATAGTAATTGGGGCCTAGTGTGGTTGTGTACGTGTGATATACATACACTTTTTTGGGATCATATTTTCTATTCCGCTATTTAATCAAAAACCTTTGGGGATCAGTTAAATTGGGGGATAGTCTGTGTTGGTACGTGTGAGAGAGATCCACCTTTCCAAGTTGTTGGGGTTCATCTCATACTTCTGAAGGTTTGAGGGTGCTGCCTGTTCCATACCCCCCCTACTCCTAGCCTTTTAGGGGTACAAACAATAGTAATTGGGGCCTAGTGTGGTTGTGTACGTGTGATATACATACACTTTTTTGGGATCATATTTTCTATTCCGCTATTTAATCAAAAACCTTTGGGGATCAGTTAAATTGGGGGATAGTCTGTGTTGGTACGTGTGAGAGAGATCCACCTTTCCAAGTTTTTGAGGTTCATCTCATACTTCTGAAGGTTTGAGGGTGCTGCCTGTTCCATACTCCCCCTACTCCTAGCCTTTTAGGGGTACAAACAATAGTAATTGGGGCCTAGTGTGGTTGTGTACGTGCGAGATACATACACTTTTTTTGATCATATTTCCTATTCCGCTATTCAATAAAAACCTTTGAGGATCAATTGAATTGCGGGATAGTCTGTGTCGGTACGTGTGAGAGAGATCCACCTTTCCAAGTTGTTGGGGTTCATCTCATACTTCTGAAGGTTTGAGGGTGCTGCCTGTTCCATACCCCCCCTACTCCTCATCTAGCCTTTTAGGGGTACAAACAATAGTAATTGGGGCCTAGTGTGGTTGTGTACGTGCGAGATACATACACTTTTTTTGATCATATTTCCTATTCCGCTATTCAATAAAAACCTTTGAGGATCAATTGAATTGCGGGATAGTCTGTGTCGGTACGTGTGAGAGAGATCCACCTTTCCAAGTTGTTGGGGTTCATCTCATACTTCTGAAGGTTTGAGGGTGCTGCCTGTTCCATACCCCCCCTACTCCTCATCTAGCCTTTTAGGGGTACAAACAATAGTAATTGGGGCCTAGTGTGGTTGTGTACGTGCGAGATACATACACTTTTTTTGATCATATTTCCTATTCCGCTATTCAATAAAAACCTTTGAGGATCAATTGAATTGCGGGATAGTCTGTGTCGGTACGTGTGAGAGAGATCCACCTTTCCAAGTTGTTGGGGTTCATCTCATACTTCTGAAGGTTTGAGGGTGCTGCCTGTTCCATACTCCCCCTACTCCTAGCCTTTTAGGGGTACAAACAATAGTAATTGGGGCCTAGTGTGGTTGTGTACGTGTGATATACATACACTTTTTTGGGATCATATTTTCTATTCCGCTATTTAATCAAAAACCTTTGGGGATCAGTTAAATTGGGGGATAGTCTGTGTTGGTACGTGTGAGAGAGATCCACCTTTCCAAGTTGTTGGGGTTCATCTCATACTTCTGAAGGTTTGAGGGTGCTGCCTGTTCCATACTCCCCCTACTCCTAGCCTTTTAGGGGTACAAACAATAGTAATTGGGGCCTAGTGTGGTTGTGTACGTGTGATATACATACACTTTTTTGGGATCATATTTTCTATTCCGCTATTTAATCAAAAACCTTTGGGGATCAGTTAAATTGGGGGATAGTCTGTGTTGGTACGTGTGAGAGAGATCCACCTTTCCAAGTTGTTGGGGTTCATCTCATACTTCTGAAGGTTTGAGGGTGCTGCCTGTTCCATACCCCCCCTACTCCTAGCCTTTTAGGGGTACAAACAATAGTAATTGGGGCCTAGTGTGGTTGTGTACGTGTGATATACATACACTTTTTTGGGATCATATTTTCTATTCCGCTATTTAATCAAAAACCTTTGGGGATCAGTTAAATTGGGGGATAGTCTGTGTTGGTACGTGTGAGAGAGATCCACCTTTCCAAGTTGTTGAGGTTCATCTCATACTTCTGAAGGTTTGAGGGTGCTGCCTGTTCCATACTCCCCCTACTCCTAGCCTTTTAGGGGTACAAACAATAGTAATTGGGGCCTAGTGTGGTTGTGTACGTGCGAGATACATACACTTTTTTTGATCATATTTCCTATTCCGCTATTCAATAAAAACCTTTGAGGATCAATTGAATTGCGGGATAGTCTGTGTCGGTACGTGTGAGAGAGTTCCACCTTTCCAAGTTGTTGGGGTTCATCTCATACTTCTGAAGGTTTGAGGGTGCTGCCTGTTCCATACCCCCCCTACTCCTCATCTAGCCTTTTAGGGGTACAAACAATAGTAATTGGGGCCTAGTGTGGTTGTGTACGTGCGAGATACATACACTTTTTTTGATCATATTTCCTATTCCGCTATTCAATAAAAACCTTTGAGGATCAATTGAATTGCGGGATAGTCTGTGTCGGTACGTGTGAGAGAGATCCACCTTTCCAAGTTGTTGGGGTTCATCTCATACTTCTGAAGGTTTGAGGGTGCTGCCTGTTCCATACCCCCCCTACTCCTCATCTAGCCTTTTAGGGGTACAAACAATAGTAATTGGGGCCTAGTGTGGTTGTGTACGTGCGAGATACATACACTTTTTTTGATCATATTTCCTATTCCGCTATTCAATAAAAACCTTTGAGGATCAATTGAATTGCGGGATAGTCTGTGTCGGTACGTGTGAGAGAGATCCACCTTTCCAAGTTGTTGGGGTTCATCTCATACTTCTGAAGGTTTGAGGGTGCTGCCTGTTCCATACCCCCCCTACTCCTCATCTAGCCTTTTAGGGGTACAAACAATAGTAATTGGGGCCTAGTGTGGTTGTGTACGTGCGAGATACATACACTTTTTTTGATCATATTTCCTATTCCGCTATTCAATAAAAACCTTTGAGGATCAATTGAATTGCGGGATAGTCTGTGTCGGTACGTGTGAGAGAGATCCACCTTTCCAAGTTGTTGGGGTTCATCTCATACTTCTGAAGGTTTGAGGGTGCTGCCTGTTCCATACCCCCCCTACTCCTCATCTAGCCTTTTAGGGGTACAAACAATAGTAATTGGGGCCTAGTGTGGTTGTGTACGTGCGAGATACATACACTTTTTTTGATCATATTTCCTATTCCGCTATTCAATAAAAACCTTTGAGGATCAATTGAATTGCGGGATAGTCTGTGTCGGTACGTGTGAGAGAGATCCACCTTTCCAAGTTGTTGGGGTTCATCTCATACTTCTGAAGGTTTGAGGGTGCTGCCTGTTCCATACCCCCCCTACTCCTCATCTAGCCTTTTAGGGGTACAAACAATAGTAATTGGGGCCTAGTGTGGTTGTGTACGTGCGAGATACATACACTTTTTTTGATCATATTTCCTATTCCGCTATTCAATAAAAACCTTTGAGGATCAATTGAATTGCGGGATAGTCTGTGTCGGTACGTGTGAGAGAGATCCACCTTTCCAAGTTGTTGGGGTTCATCTCATACTTCTGAAGGTTTGAGGGTGCTGCCTGTTCCATACCCCCCCTACTCCTCATCTAGCCTTTTAGGGGTACAAACAATAGTAATTGGGGCCTAGTGTGGTTGTGTACGTGCGAGATACATACACTTTTTTTGATCATATTTCCTATTCCGCTATTCAATAAAAACCTTTGAGGATCAATTGAATTGCGGGATAGTCTGTGTCGGTACGTGTGAGAGAGATCCACCTTTCCAAGTTGTTGGGGTTCATCTCATACTTCTGAAGGTTTGAGGGTGCTGCCTGTTCCATACTCCCCCTACTCCTAGCCTTTTAGGGGTACAAACAATAGTAATTGGGGCCTAGTGTGGTTGTGTACGTGTGATATACATACACTTTTTTTGGATCATATTTTCTATTCCGCTATTCAATAAAAACCTTTCTAGGGCAAGATCTTAAATTACAGAAATATGAGGAGACCGTCAAATAAGGGCCGTGGCCTGGGTCGTGGTGCTGCTGGTAGAGCTCCTGTTGCAAGGAGAGGACATGGTCGATCTGTGCCAGCTACACGCACAAGTGAAACACCTTCCTCAAGTGTGAGTAGGCGACAGAACCTGCATCAGTATTTGGTAGGGCATCAAACGCCCCTAGAAGTGATGAGGCCAGAACAAGTTGAGGCGATAGTAGATTGGTTTGCTGCTGACAGTGCCTCCAGTTCCTTCACATTGTCTCCCACCCAGTCTACTGCAGAAAGGTCAGAGTTGGCACCTGCAGCCAATGTCCAACCGTCTTTCACCTCACCCCCTTGCAAATCAGGCCAGCAGTCTGAGCCCCAAGCCATACAGCAGTCTCTTATTCTTTTTGAGGACTCTGTCAGCAGGGTTTCCCAGGGCCATCCACCTAGCCCTGCCCCAGAAGTGGAAGAGATTGAGTGCAGCGATGCCCAACCACTTATTTCTCAAGATGAGTACATGCAAGGATCATCGCAGCACGTCTCCGATGATGACGAAACGCAGGTGCCAACTGCTGCGGCGTTCAGCATTGTGGAGACCGACAAGGAGGGCAGGGGTGAAGACTGGGTGGAAGATGATGTGGAGGACGATGAGGTCCTCGACCCCACATGGAATGAACGTCATGCAGGTGAACTGAGTAGTTTGGAGGAAGAGGCGGTGGTCGCACAGAGCCACCAGCACAGCAGAAGAGGGAGCAGGGTGCAGAAGCGGAGCGGCCGTGCCCTAGACACTACGCCCGCTACTGCCCAACGCAACAAGGGAACGAGCGCACCAAAGTCAGCTCAAAGGAGTTCTCTAGCGTGGAAGTTCTTTAGAAAATGTGCTGATGACAGGACACGAGTGGTTTGCACCCTGTGCAATCAGAGCTTGAAGCGAGGCATGAACCTTCTCAACCTGAGCACAACCTGCATGATCAGGCATCTAAGTGCAAAGCACGAGCTGCAGTGGAGTACACACCTTCAAAACCAAGAAACGTCTCTGGCTCATCCTGCTTCCTCTTCTGCTGCAGTCTCGGCCGCTCCAGCCACATCTGTAGTGATACCGGCACCTGCCACCCCGCAAACAGACGATCTGTCAGCAACACCACCACCTGGGTCACCAACAACCATCTCCACAATGTCCCGTGGAAGCGTTCAGCTTTCCATCTCCCAAACACTTGAGAGGAAGAGGAAGTACCCCCCTACCCACCCGCGATCCCTGGCCCTGAATGCCAGCATTTCAAAATTATTGGCCTTTGAAATGCTGTCATTCCGTCTGGTGGAGACGCACAGTTTTAAAAACCTTATGTCGGTGGCTGTCCCACAGTACGTCATGCCCAGCCGCCACTACTTTTCCAGGCAAGCCATCCCTTCCCTGCACAACCAAGTGGGGGAAAAAATCAGGTGTGCACTGCGCAACGCCATCTGTGCCAAGGTCCACCTAACTACGGATACGTGGACCAGTAAGCACGGTCAGGGGCGTTATATCTCCCTAACGGCACGCTGGGTAAATGCAGTGGCGGATGGGCCTGAGGCGGATAGCAATTTGGCGCATGTCCTTCCACCACCGAGGATTGCAGGGCGCTTCAGTTTGCCTCCTGTTCCTAACTCCTCCTACTCCGCTTCCTCATCCTCTACCGCCTCCTCATCCGGACAGCGTAACACCTTCACCACCAACTTCAGCACGGCCAGGGGTAAACGACAGCAGGCAGTTTTACAACTTGCCTGTTTGGGGGACAAACCACACACCGCGCAGGAGTTGTGGAGGAGCATGGAACAGCAGACAAATGAGTGGTTGCTGCCAGCGAGCCTCAAGCCCGGCCTGGTGGTGTGCGATAACGGGCGAAATCTCATAGCAGCTCTGGGCCTAGCCGGTTTGACGCACATCCCTTGCCTGGCGCATGTGCTGAATTTGGTGGTGCAGAGGTTCCTTAAAAACTACCCCGATATGTCAGAGCTGCTGCAGAAAGTGCGGGCCGTTTGTGCGCACTTTCGGCGTTCTCACCCTGCTGCTGCTCGCCTGGCAGCGCTGCAGCGTAACTTCGGCCTTCCCGCTCACCGCCTCATATGTGACGTGCCCACAAGGTGGAACTCCACCTTGCACATGCTGGAAAGACTGTGCGAGCAGCAGCAGGCCATAGTGGAGTTTCAGCTGCAGCACGCACGCGTGAGTCGCTCTGCGGAACAGCACCACTTCACCACCAATAACTGGGCCTCCATGCGAGACCTGTGTGCCTTGTTGCGCTGTTTTGAGTACTCCACCAACATGGCCAGTGGCAATGACGCCGTTCTCAGCTTAACTATCCCACTTCTATGCCTCCTTGAAAAAACAATTCGGGCGATGATGGAAGAGGATGTGGCACAGGATGAGGAGGAGGAGGAGGATGAAGAGGTAACATTTCCAAGGCTTTCAGGGCAGTCATTCGCAAGGGGCTCCGAGGGTGGGTTCCTGCACACGCAAACGCCAGGGACGCAATTGTCCAGCAGGGGCACAGTTCTGGAGGATGAGGAGGATGAGGAGGAGGAGGAGCTGGAGGAGGAGATGGAACCATGTTCACAGCAGGGTGGCACCCAGGCCAGCTCATGGCCATCACTGGTGCGTGGCTGGGGGGATACAGAGGACACGGACCATACACCTCCCACAGAGGACAGCCTTTCGTTGCCTCTGGGCAGCCTGGCACACATGAGCGATTACATGCTGCAGTGTCTCCACAACGACCGCCGAGTTGCCCACATTCTAACTTGTGCTGATTACTGGGTGGCCACGCTGCTGGATCCCCGTTACAAGGACAACGTACCGTCCTTAATTCACTCACTGGAGCGCGATCGCAAGATGCGCGAGTACAAGCGCACGCTGGTAGACGCCATGCTGCTGGCATTCCCATCTGACAGCGGGGCCACAGTGGAAGCACAAGGCAGAGGAGGAGGAGGAGGAGGTCGCCAACGCAACCAGGGCACCGCCAGCACCTCAGAAGGCAGGGTTAGCATGGCCGAAATGTGGAAAAGCTTTGTCAGCACGCCACAACAAACAGCAGCACCAGCAGCTCAGATGGAACGTCTTAGCAGGAGGCAGCATTTTACCAACATGGTGGAGCAGTATGTGTGCACACGCCTACATGTAGTGAATGACGGGTCTGCCCCCTTCAACTTCTGGGTCTCCAAATTGGGCACATGGCCTGAGCTTGCCCTTTACGCCTTGGAGGTGCTGGCGTGCCCTGCAGCCAGTGTATTATCTGAACGGGTATTTAGCACGGCTGGGGGCGTTATAACAGACAAGCGCAGCCGCCTGTCCAGAGACAATGTGGACAAGCTCACGTTCATTAAAATGAACCAGGCATGGATCCCACGGGACTTTTCCGTACCTTGTGCAGAATAGCAATGGATACCGACCTTACCCACCCATTGTTCCATTTTTGCTCTTTCTCACTCTTTTGGGGTGTACCCTCATTTAAAATTTGTGAAAAGAAGCAGTGTTGGCTACCTCGTCCTCCTCCTCAGGGCCAGATTAATGTAGGGGCTATTGGAGCTGCAGCTCCAGGCCCCTACCTTTTATATAGGCCCCGGGTTGGCCATATTCACTGTTACCGCTCTTCTGTCACTTGTAAACACAGAAGTCTGGCTTCTATGCTCGCTTCCCCAGGCAGCACCCTCAGAACCTCCCCACACAGCGTGAAGGCCGGACAAGGAGGGACAGTTGGCGATGCATGGATGTGTTTATGGGCTTCAGAGACAGCATCCCATGTTGAATTAGGCATGCATGGCTGCACCCTTCCTCCTCTGGGTGCATGGCAAGGCACGGCCCTAAGGCCCTTCAAAATCCTCAGCACCAAGCCCATGATGCTGTTAATCCGGCCCTGGTCCTCCTCCACCGCCGCTTCCACCTACACCGCCCATAGGTGTGCGCAGCCTATTGCATTAAGGTGTGCACCCCAAAGTTGAAATACACATGCATGTGTTTGCCAGCAGGGAGAGTAATGTATCGGGGCCATGTACCTGTAGGCAAGGAGAAATAGAGCAGAGCAGGTCCCAGGGAGATCTTTCCCATCTCCTCACTGGCAATGCTATGTGCCCTAGGTGATTAGGGTGTGCCCAGGCACACCCAGCACACCCTGTGCGCACGCCTATGTCACCGCCACATCCACCACCACCTCAACCTCCCTCCTACTCCATATGGGCCTCGTCCTTCAGAGATGAAGAAGAACATTGTTTTATTTTTCTGTTTTTTTTTGTTGTTTTAAGTTATTTCCCTATCCACATTTGTTTGCAGAGCACTTGCCATGCTCTTAATTACGTTTTGCTGCCATTTGCAGCACTCTAGCCCTTTCCTTTGGTGTTTTAGAGCCATTTTAGTGCCTTAAAGTTCGGGTCCCCATTGACTTCAATGGGGTTCGGTGTCCGGGAAAAGTTCGGTAAAAGTCCGGGACACGGACCCGGACTTTTTTTTAAAGTTCGGCCGAACCCGTCGAACACGGACATCTAGGTGTCCGCTCAACCCTAGTGATGATGTGTGTTAGCTGTCCAATTTTTGTTTTAATTTACTAGTAAATTCCACTTTTACTTCTCATCAAGAGTCACTGGGCTGCATGAAGACGAATTGGACGCCAAATGTATTTTTAACCAAATTTTAAACATTTGGTTCTCAACGATATTTATAAGTAACGATAAAAGAGTACTAAAATCATTTTGCCATTCTTGGTTATAAGTTGCCTAAAGGAAAACTTAATTTTCTTAAAAAAAAAAAATAAGCACAAGCCATTTTTTCTTTTACTTTTATTTAAAATGTCCCTTCCCTTTTAGCCTACAACTCTATTTCCTGATGTGTGATTGGCTCACTGGTTAACTCAGAGTCAAATTGTAGGCATCTCCTGCAATAGAACTTTCATTTTTGGTGAGATACTCCTGAAGTTCTCTGCTCTTCTAAATGGATGCAGACATTGCATCTTTCTCTATTACAACAATGAGATTTAAATCCACTTGACCTCCAGTAGATTTACCCCCCTTCCTGACCTGGCCATTTTTTGCCATACCCCACTGCATTAATTTACCTGACAATTGTGCGGTCGTGGGACGCTCTACCCAAATAAAATGTATGTCCTTTTTTCCCCCACAAATAGAGCTTTCTTTTGGTGGTATTTGATCACTTCTGCGGGTTTTTATTTTTTGATCTATATACAAAGAACGACCGACAATTCTAAAAAAAAAAAAACATTTTTTTTTACTTTCTGCTATAAAACATATCCAATAAATAATGTTAAAAATCTTTTGATAAATTTAGGCGCATATGTATTCTGCTACAAATTTTTGGTACAAAAAAATCCCAATAAGCGTATATATTGATTGGTTTGCGCAAAAGTTATTTCGTCTACAAACTATGGGATGTATTTAAGGATTTTTTTATTTTTATTTTTGTTTTACTAGTAAGTACGGCGATCAACGACTTATAGCAGGATTTCAATATTGTGATGGACAAATTGGACACCTGACACTTTTGGCGCTTTTTTGGGAACCAGTGACACTAATACAGTGATCAAGGCTAAAAATGTGCACTGTCACTGTACTAATGACACTGGCTGGGAAGGGGTTAACATCAGGGGTGATTAAAGGGTTAACTGTGTGCCGAGCTGCTGTTTCAGTGTAGTGGGTGGAGGTGCTTTTACTAGGGGAAGGCATGGATTGGTGTTCCTGCTTTGCAGGAACACAGGATCCATGCCTTCCCTACCAAAAGAGCGGCAATCTGCCTCGTTTACAAAGGCAGACTGGCATTTTGCCTGTGTATTGAATGATTAGCTGGTGCCGGCAGGGATCAAGGCTCTGGGACCCACTGATCAGCTCCTGCTGTGTCAAATAACAGGGGGAGCGAGCCGTCCGCAGTGCGCCCTCGTGCCCGATATCCCTGAAGTGCAGGAACACGTGTATACAAGTGATCCTGCACAACGCAGCCGTCCTGTAGCAATAAATCTGCTATGGGGCGGTCGGCAAGTGGCTAACCCTCCCATTTAGAAAAAGAAGAGCACATTGTTAGAACAAACAGCTAATACTACAGTACAGAAAATAGGAAACGGCAACAAGGTTTGCTAATATCTCTATAATGTATAAAAAACACCTAGAGGTGATTGAGTTTTTTGTAAAATAAACAGGAATTACATTTTGGAGGGCTTATATTGGTGCTTCCCAAAATGTATCCAGGTGCTTGTCATCATCACACCCTTTGTAGAGGCGTAAAAGGCACCATTAAAAATGACATCATCCCTCAGACTCTCACCAATCTTCAATGCCAGAATCTAGTTCAGCCATTCTCAACCATGGTTCCTTCAGAGGTTGTAAGGGGTTTCTGGAGCTGCTGTTGGTTGACCTCCCATCTGATGGTGCCTGTCTAGCATGGGGCCAATGCTACTTGGTAGAGCCAAGTTATTTTTGGTCAATGATGTCACCACCATTCCAACCCCCTTCCATATACAGCTGAGTACAGTTTGGGAACTGTTCTTCGTCTATGTGTGCCGTTGGCATCGGTCATGTGTGCCAGGTCACCAGGTTTTTCTCTTTTTTCTGCGAATTGGCGGGCTGGGAGCATTGTAGTTGGTGATGGATTTACAACAAGGGAAATTTTTGGGGGATTTTTTTAAAGGACCTAAATGTTCGGGTGTCTTTTTTTTCTAGATTACAAGTGTAGCACCCTACAGGTAGGTGCTAGGTAAATGCACAGTAGGCCTTGTCTGCCTAACAACAGGGCCATGTTTCTTTTTGTCAGGTAGGCTGTCATGGCTCCCAAGTGTGTCTTCTGAGAAGGTGAGTCTCCCCACTGGCTCTGTTGGAGGCTTCTGATAGGGCAGTGGAAGAAACCCAATCAGAGATACATTCAGACTTGTATCTACCCCAGAAGGCAGATTCTGCCTGCAGAGGATTCTGGGAGAGGGTATAAGTCTGAAGGGGGCACATGACTCAGCGTCTTTTGCAGGAGCTGAGTCCCAGGAGGGAGAGAACGGCTGTCTCTCCTCCTGTCTGAGGAAGTGGATGTCTCAGGGTGTCGTCTGAGAATCAAGAGAGTGCTGAGTTGAGCTGAGGGGATCCGTTGTGCCGAGAACCAGTGGAGAGCGAGAGGGGTCCAGTCCCAGGAAAGCCTACACAGGTCATGAGTACTGAGGATTGCCCCTGGGGGTCGGCCTGAAGTTCTAGAGGAGGCTACTCCGGAAGAGGTTCTGGGATCCAGTGTCAGCTAGCTGTAAAGGGGATACCTAGGTTGAGAACCCTGAAGTAAGAGAGGGTGTACATAGTCAGTGGACCCTGAAGAGCTAAAAGTCTAAACGGGGTGCCTGCAGTTTTGGCCCTGAATAGTGCAGAGTACCAATTGAGAGTTGCAGCTATACAGAAATTCACAACAAGAAGCTAACTCAAGCCAGTGCAAGTCAGTGACTTTGCAGTGTCAGCAGATCCATATTCTATAGTCCTGAGTCTTCTGAACTTTGCCTGTGTACTGAATGATCAGCACTTCTTTCAAGTTACAGTATGTTCTAAGCGTCAGTGAGCATTGGCTGGTGTCGGCTGGCGTCAAGGCAGCGTTAACAGACATTTTTCTGGATAAAGTCCCGAGTTTTACTTAGTTGAGCCTGAAGGAGTATCCCACTCACTCCCTTCTCCCATCCCCTTAAATACAATAAAACCACAAAACAAAGATCCCAGAGTTGTCCATGTCTCAGTTCTCACACCCAGGGTCGCAGCTCACATGGGCTGGAGAGGTAACCGGTAACGATGGCAGACCCACATCAGGCCCAATGCCTGGAAAACCTGCTACACAAGTCTTTTTTTTTGTAAAAGAGTGGGGGGGTTATTGTTAAGAGGAATTCCAGATTCCTAAAAGCATATTTATGCCCCTAGAACGCCGGATGGTGCTCCTTGGTTTTTGGGCCCCTCTTTGTATCTAGGCTGTAAAAAAAGTTTCACACATCTGGTATCTCCATACTCTGGAGGCATAGTAGAATGTGTTTTAATTAATAATTGTAAGTATGCCTATAGTATTTGTGAAAAATAACTTCACAGTGCGGACAGTGAGCACAGGGCCCACTAGAGGACAGTGGGCCCTCATGCCACCCTGAAGTCTGTTTCTGATTGTTTGGTCAGAGACATTCACACCCATGGCCTGCTGGAGGTCATTTTATAGGGCTCCGGCAGAGTTCATCCTGTTCCTCCTTGCACAGGAGCAGATATCGGTCCTGCTGATGGGTTAAGGACCTTCTACGGCCCTGTCCAGCTTTCCTAGTGTAACTGCCTGCTTCCTGGAATCTCCTCCATGCTCTTGAGACTGTGCTGGGAGACACAGGAAACCTGGCAATGGCATGTATTGATGTGCCATCCTGGAGGAGTTGGACTGCCTGTGCAACCTCTATAGGGTCCAGGTATCTCCTCATGCTACCAGTAGTGACACTGACCCTAGCCAAATGCAAAACTAGTGAAAAACAGTCAGAAAAATGAGTAGGGAAAAAAATGTTAGTGACCTCCACCTGTAAACCATTCCTATTTTGGAGGTTGTCTCATTGTTGTCCATCTAGTGCACATGTTAATTTCATTAACACCAAAACCCCCTTTGCTACTTAACTGACCAGATCAATATCCCAGGAGTTTAGTGGACTTGATGCTATACTCTGATTAAAAAGTGTCCCTTTAATTTTTTTGAGCAATGTATATACTGTACACTGTATTCATACCATAGTTTGTAGACTTTATAGGAGCAATTTACTAAAATCTGGTGCAGCTGTGCATAGTAACCAATCACCTTCTAGGTTTTAGCGTCAAAGCTTAAAAGAGTTGTAAAGTCAGAACGTTTTTTTATCTTAATGCATTCTATGCATTAAAATAAAAAGCCTTCTGTTTGCAGCCCCCTCTTAATCCAACGATGTCCACAAGTGCCTCAGCCGTCCGGGACTCTCCCTCCTGATTGGCTGAGACACAGCAATGACGCAATTGGCTCCCGCTGCATTCAATCAAACTCAGTTAGCCAAACTCAGTTAGCTTCATGTCTGAATGGATACACAAATCTGCGGCTTGGCTGAGGTTCCCCCATAGCAAGCTGTTTGCTGTGGGGGCACTCAACAGAAGGAAGGAGCCAGGAGCCTCAGCCAGTGACCCGAAAAGAGGAGTATCGGGGCCACTAGCAAAAAAATGACGATAAGATTAAATCAAATATTATATTGGTCTCCCGTGGGGAAATCAAAAATAGTATTATTTATAACCATACCAACCTATCATTTTTTGCCCATTTGTAGTGGACTGGTTTGTTTTCATAGGTTCACTTCCATATTAATAAATATAATTTATCTGCTTTAATTTTTAAAAATTTCCCTTAGAATGTCTCTATACTGTATGATGTTTTATTTTCACCTAGGGAGACATTTTATTTCTTTTGTATTATAAATGTATCAGTCTTTATATTTAAGAGTCAATTTTCCCCTTTTTCCTCATTGCTGGCAAGGTTGATATCTAGTCTGGTCAGATTCCCTTTCCCAAAATGGCCGATTGGTCGCATAACCACTTGTGATTCAAACCAAGGCTTGTTTTCGTGGCTGCTCGTGTCCCAGGGCGACGTCACCCGTGACGAAACGCGTCGGAATAGTGACGCGTTAACGTCACCGCGCTCTTACGATACTGGAAGGACAGGTGTTTAGCTGCAGCCGGCCAGCTTTACCTACAATATTTATGCTTTTAACGTCTATTTACATGTAAGTTCAATATGTAAAGATCTTTTTCAATAAATATGAGAGTTTTACACTATGGTGCCTTTCCCATTTTTTATGGGTATGTACGTCCTATTATCCCGTGATCTCTGAGGGACCTCTATAGATGAGTGACTGTGATCCCCTGTTTTGACGCAACAATCTGGTGAAGTGTACAAGTGTCTTGTGACCCTTGTGGTCAAGTGACTCTGGTAAGCAGCCATTTTTACTGGCGGTGGACATCTTTAATCGGTGGTGGTTATCCATTAAACATACAGTCTCACACTGTGTTTCCACATTGAAGAATCACCTTTGGAGTGTCACTGGTCATATTATAGACTCATACCAGTATACAGTTTCATACTGTATCTACATTTTTCCAATGTTGGACTATCACTGGTGGTTTATTATTGTCGTTTATATATCACCTTACATATGCTTTGTGTTTGTTACTGTACACAATTATTCATTGCATTTTTAGCGCAACTATTTTTTGGATGTATATATATATATAGATATAAATCTATCTATCTATCTATCTATCTATCTATCTATCTATCTATCTATCTATCTATCTATCTATCTATCTATCTATCTATCTATCTATCTATCTATCTATCTATCTATCTATCTATCTATCTATCTATCTATCTATCTATCTATCTATCTATCTATCTATCTATCTATCTATCTATCTATCTATCTATCTATCTATCTATCTATCTATCTATCCTATTTATTCAAAAGCATCCCAGTCTTAGTCCGTAGGGTTCAATATTGAGTTGGTCCACCCTTTGCAGCTAAAACGGCTTCAACTCTTCTGGGAAGGCTGTCCACAAGGTATAGGAGTGTATCTATGGGGATGTTTGACCATTCTTTCAGAAGCGCATTTGTGAGGTCAGGCACTGATGTTGGAGAGAAGGCCTGGCTCACAGTCTCCACTCTAATTCATCCCAAAGGTGTTCTATCGGGTTTAGGTCTGGACTCTGTGCAGGCCAGTCAAGTTCCTCCACCCCAAACTCGATCATCCATGTCTTTATTGGCCTTGATCTGTACATTGGTCCAAATCATTTGGTGGAGGGGGGTTATGTTGTGGGGTTGTTTTTCAGGGGTTGGGCTTGGCCCCTTAGTTCCAGTGAAGGGAACTCTTACGGTGTCAGCATACCAAGACATTTTGGACAATTTCATGCTCCCATCTTTGTGGGAACAGTTTGAGGATGGCCCCTTCCTGTTCCAACATGACTGAGCACCATACTTTTGACAATATAGTGTATATAGATACTGATTTAAGTTATTTTAACAATGAAATGTAGCAGAATACATTTTGGCCTAAATTTATGAAAAATATTTTTTTTTATTAGTAACAACTTAAAACAAAAACGAAAACGTTTTTCAAAATGTTCATTTTTTTTTATTTATAAAGCAAAAAATAAAAAATACCCAGTGGTGATTAAATACCACCAAAAAAAAGCTTTATCTGGCACAAAATAATAGAAAAAAAATTATTTTGGTACAGTGTTGCATGACTGAGTAATTGTCATTCAAACTGTGAAAACTGAAAAATGGCCCGGACTGGAAGGGGGTGAAAGTTCCCAGACTTGAAGTAGTTGAAGGAATTGGGTATTTTTAATGTTTCGCTTTAAGCATTAAAAAGAAAATCATGGGGCGTAGCTTGGACATGACCGAGTGAGGACGCATGGCTCTTCAGCTCCCGCATCCTGCCGCTTCTTTTGCCTTATACCGGCCGCTACAGCCACCCACGGTGCTCACAAACCCCATGCCGCAGCGCAGGAGGACCCAGTCACAGCCCCAGGGCCCCTCTCGGCTGTCCGGTGCCACCATCAGCTCCTTCTTCACTGAAGATCGGGGACCGCGTGCTGAGTCTTCCAAGATGGCGCCCAGCCGAGACACACAGGGAGATGCTGCTCCCTCGGCCGGAGGCTCTACACAGCTCGAGGCGGTGAGTGACTCTGTACCCCCACCTTCCCCGGGCTCCACTGCCTCCCTGGATAAAGGCTCAGATGCCTACGACTTACTTGGGGATAGGGATTTGAGACAACACATTTGGGCCCTCCCCACTAAAGCTGATTTGGACCGCTTTATTTGCCGAGTGGAGACTGCCTTTAAGCAGGACATTGAGCAGCTAAAATCTGATACTGCACACCTGGGCAATAGGCTGGAGTCTCTGGAGCAGAAGGTTGATGACTCCCTTCCTGTATTGGCACAGTTTCAGGATAGATTTAAAGCGCAAGACCAGCGCATTGAGGCCCTCATTTGTCAACTGGATGATTATGAGAACCTCAGTCGCCGCTCTAATATCAGAATCAGGGGAATGCCTGAGGCTACAGCTGCCAGAGATATTATCCCCACCCTGCAGGATATCTTTAGGGAGATCCTGGATTTGCCCGCAACTGCCCCTATGGAGATTGACAGGGCACACAGGGCGCTCCGACCGCCATCACAGGATGTGGACAATCCCAGGGACATTATTTGTAAGCTACACCGCTATGGTATCAAGGAACAGATTATGCAGCGTATGCGCAGACGCCCCTTTTTTTATTTTGATGGCGCCCACCTCTTCTTTTATCAGGATCTCTGTAGACGCACATTCATGCAACGGTGGGCGCTCCAGCCCCTTTTGGAATCCCTGAAGGCTGCGGGAGCTACCTATCGCTGGGGCTTCCCCTTCAGCTTACAAGCTGAACATGATGGCAAATCTGTGGTGCTGCGCACGAAAGATGACCTCCCTAACTTTCTGGCGTGCCTGGACTTGGGCCCTGTGGACTTTGTGGACTGATGCCAGGACTCCAACCTCGCTATCCTGTAATTGGCGGGTTCCTGGCTCCCTGCCCGGGCCCGGAGGGGCTCTCGGGGGCCACAAACGCCAATCGGGCGGGTCACCTCATGATCCTGCCCCCCGTGCCAGCCCGGCCTGAAGACCCTTGCCTTGCTCTGCTCCCATCCCCTTCTCAGTGGCTGTCCGACTTTACCCCCGCTCCAATCTCCGGATGGGGGTTGCCTCCTCCTGAGTCTTCCCCATAACTGCTAACTGTGGCGCGCTGTCTGGTTCTGGGGTTTGCAATACACCCCCCGGTTTTTGGTATCTATTGCACTGATATGCAGGGGGCTGTGCAGGCTCCTGCTCCTCGTGTCTGACTACGTTCCTCACCCTTGTTCCTTTTGGGCCATGGGTACTTTCCCGTATTTGGGCACCATGCCTGGCCGGGCAGCCTTTCCCTCGTGGGGAGTCCCTGGGGTCAGCCATGTCATTAGACATGGGCCCAGGGGTGGGCCTCCTGCCCTCCCCTGGCCTCATTGCCTGGAGTTTCTGTCCAGGTTATTATGCCTTATATTCTTCCACTTTTTTGTGGTTAAGTGTTTGCATGTTCATGTTTTTTGTTGTTTTTTCTCTGCCTCTCCCCCCCCCCTTTTTTTCTTTTTCTTTTATTTTCCTTTAGGTTCCGGTTTGCCCACGCCTGGCTCCCTGTTTCTGTGGCTGTGCCGCTGGTGCTTACTTTTCTGGTATCATGGCTGAAGTTAAGGTAGTATCCTACAATGTCCGGGGTATCTGCTCCCCCAATAAGCGTAGCCGCTTGTGGCTGGAGTTGAATCGTCTTAAGGCGCAGGTGGTCTTCCTGCAGGAGACTCACTTCAAGGCCTCTTCCACCCCTAGGTTAATGACTCACCTATACCCTCAGTGATACTTGAGCACCTTGCCGACACCTAAGTCCCGGGGGACGGCCATTGCGATTCACAAGACTTGCCCTTTCCAGATGTCAGCCCACCAATCTGACCCCCAGGGCCGTTTTGTGTTTCTCAAGGGCACAATTATGGGTTAGGCCTACACTTTTGCTACGTCGTACGCCCCCAACTCCCAACAGATTACTTTCATAGATAAAGTGCTGGAACTCCTGGCCAGCTTCCGGGAGGGCCATTTGATACTAGGAGGGGACTTTAACGTGTCCCCTGACCCATCCTTGGATGTGTCGGCGGGTCGCTCGACACATTCCTACGCTTTCCTGCGTCACTTCCGCAAATCTTTCCAGGAACATGCACTGGATGTCAGCTGGTGCGTGCTCAATGCCACCGCCTGTGACTACAGTTACTATTCTAGCGTCCATGGCGTTTATACCCGGATCAACTTACTGTACGTCGAATACGGCACCCTGGACCTGCTCCTAGACTCCACCGTTGAACAAATTACAATATCTGACCATGCACCCATTACTCTGCGCGTCGCTCTATCGTCGGTGTCCGCCAAGCCCTGGTCCTGGAGGCTCAACGAGAACCTCCTGGATGACCCTCGGGTCACCTCGGGGATAGAGGAGATGTTGGCTCACTACTTTACGGACAACGCTACGGGGGAAGTGGATGGTGGTATGGTGTGGGAGGGTCACAAAGTGGTGGTTTGCGGGGCTCCCTTATTGCCTGGGGTTCTAAACTCAAAAAGGAAAGGCAGGTGGACTTTCAGCGTGTCCTTACTGCTCTGCAGCATGCGGAACTTACACATAAGCATAACTCTGACAACGCGACTCTGACTAAGCTGACTGAACTGCGCACCATGTTTTCTAAACTTCTGGACCGCCAGATTTCCCGCAGACTACGCTATATGGTCCATAGATACTAGGAGTTCGGTAACAAATGCGGTAGGATGCTAGCCAGGGCCCTCCAAAAACACCGGCTGTCTGTCCATGTTGCTAAGCTCCATTCCCCGCGGGCAATCCGGTGTACCATAACTCTAAAATGGCGTCGATGTTTCATGATTACTACGCAGCCCTGTATAATCTTGATCCTGGCTCTGGCGTGACCTCCCTGTCGCGAAAGAGTTGGGAGATTGATGACGACCTGTCCTCCGTGGATATGCCCAGTATCTCCTCGGCCCAACGAGCGGAATTGGAGGCCCCCATCACGGCGGAAGAACTGCTGGTCATGGTGAAGTCCATCCCGGACGGGAAAGCCCCCGGCCCGGACGGTTTTACAAAAGCGTACTATGTAAAATTCTTTCCATACCTCCAATCTCACATGTGCACTTTCTTCAATACCCTGGCCGAGGATGGTCGCCTTCCTAGGGACATGTCCTTGGCGGACATTACTGTTCTTCCAAAGGACAGCAAGGACCACACTCTGCCACAAAATTACCGCCCGATCTCGCTTTTGAACGCAGATCTGAAGCTATTTGCCAAGATCTTGGCTAATCGGCTGAAATCTCTGGTCCCCGGAGTCGTGCACCCAGATCAGATGGGATTCATCATGGGACGGGAGGCTAGGGACAATTCTGTCCGTGCCCTTCATCTCATTAATTTGGGTCCGCTCACAGACCCAGCAGCCCCCCTATTTGTTGCTCTCGACGCACGCTGAGAAGGCTTTCGATCGGTTGGATTGGAGCTTTCTCACAGCCGTCTTGAAGCGCTTGGACATGGGCCCCCGTATGTTACATAGTTACATAGTTACATAGTTAGTGAGGTTGAAAAAAGACATCAGTCCATCCAGTTCAACCTATGATGCGTGTGTGTGTTTGCTTTTAACCGTACATTGTATACCCCTGTATGTTGTGGTCTTTAAGGTGTCCATCTAATAGTTTTTTGAAACTATCAATGCTCCCTGCTGATATGACTGCTTGTGGAAGAGAATTCCACATCCTTACCGTTCTTACAGTGAAGAACCCCTTACGCACTTTAAGGTTAAACCGCCTTTCCTCTAGTTTTAGTGAGTGGCCACGTGTCTTATTGTATCTCCTTTCTCTGAATAGTTTGTTCCTTATGCTCGGGTCACCAGTACAGTATTTGTACATTGATATCATATCCCCCCTCAATCGTCTTTTCTCCAGAGAGAAAAGGTTCAGTGCTTGTAGTCTTTCCTCATAGCTGATGTCCTCCATTCCCCTAATTATTTTTGTTGCCCTTCTCTGGACTTTCTCCAATTCCAGCACATCCTTCCTGAGGACCGGTGCCCAGAACTGGACAGCATACTCCAGATGTGGCCGGACCAGAGTCTTGTAGAGTGGGAGAATAATCTCTTTATTTCTGGAGTGAATCCCCTTTTTTATACATCCCAGTATTCTGTTGGCTTTGCTTGCGGCGGCTTGGCATTGCATGCCACTGCCAAGCTTGTTGTCTACCAGTACCCCCAAGTCCTTTTCCATCCTAGACTCACCCAGAGGTTCCCCCCCTAGTGAGTAGCTTGCTTTCTGGTTTCTGGCCCCCAAGTGCATTACTTTACATTTATCAAATCTGTAAAGAAAAGCACACGCAACCTCGGGCAATAACGCTTTAATAAAGGACAATAAAACAGTACATTGGAATTGCACTCACACTTTTCCTTTAAGACAATCGCTTTACAGCATTCCAACAGGAGCTACTCACTCCTCCCGTCCCTCCAGATGGTGACTCTGCGGTCTCCTCATCCGCGGCTGCCACCGCTGTATCCCCGCTCTCCTTCACTTCCTGTGTTGCCTGGTCACCGGATGCCGGTTCTAGTGCGCCTGCACACTATACCGACGTGATCTACGGCGCCTCAGGAGAGCCTCAGCCAAAGCCGGAGCCACAAGTTGTACGGAGCTGCGAGGTGGGGGATTCAAGGCACGGGTGCACTGCCTCTGCTGTTACTACGGACCGGCCTTGAATCCCCCACCTCGCAGCTCCGTACAACTTGTGGCTCCGGCTTTGGCTGAGGCTCTCCTGAGGCGCCGTAGATCACGTCGGTATAGTGTGCAGGCGCACTAGAACCGGCATCCGGTGACCAGGCAACACAGGAAGTGAAGGAGAGCGGGGATACAGCGGTGGCAGCCGCGGATAAAGAGACCGCAGAGTCACCATCTGGAGGGACGGGAGGAGTGAGTAGCTCCTGTTGGAATGCTGTAAAGCGATTGTCTTAAAGGAAAAGTGTGAGTGCAATTCCAATGTACTGTTTTATTGTCCTTTATTAAAGCGTTATTGCCCGAGGTTGCGTGCGCTTTTCTTTACAGATTTGAATTGTTTTGATCCGCCCCCCCCAGTGGAGTGAGAGAGGAGCAGCAGCAACCAGGACATTTCAGCTAAAAAACATACAAACAAAGGAGGTGAACACATGGACAGCGCCATGGGCTGGTGAAGTACTCCTCTTTGTACTTGTTGTATATCAGCATGTGCAGGATCTGTACTTTACATTTATCAACATTAAACCTCATCTGCCATGTAGTTGCCCACCCCGTTATTTTGTTCAGGTCTGCTTGCAAGGTTTCCACTTCCTGCATAGAAGATATTGGCATGCCTAGTTTAGTATCATCTGCAAATACTGAGATTGTACTCGATATCCCCTCCTCTAGATCATTTATGAACAAATTAAACAGGATTGGTCCCAGGACAGAACCCTGGGGGACCCCACTTTCCACACCCGCCCAATCAGAGTACTCCCCATTAATCACCACCCTCTGTACTCTCCCCTGGAGCCAGTTCTCTATCCAAGTACTCACCTTCTGATCCATACCTACCTTCCTTAGTTTGTACAGTAATCGTTTGTGGGGAACGGTGTCAAAGGCCTTTGCAAAGTCCAGATACACCACATCCACAGGCTTACCTTTATCTAGGTGGCTGCTCACTTCATCGTAGAAGGTTAATGGATTGGTTTGGCAAGAACAATTTTTCATAAATCCATGCTGATTACTACTTATAATACCGTTTTCATTACTAAAGTCTTGTATGTGGTCCCTTAACATCCCCTCCAAAATTTTGCAGACTACAGATGTTAGGCTGACCGGCCTATAGTTACCCGGGATATATCTCGGCCCCTTCTTAAATATTGGTACCACGTTGGCTTTTTTCCAATCAGCTGGCACCATACCCGTCTGTAAACTATCCTTAAAGATCAAGAATAATGGTCTGGCAATCACCTGGCTGAGCTCATTAAGAACCCTCGAGTGCAAGCCATCCGGTCCCGGGGATTTATTTATGTTAAGTTTCTCTAGTTTAGCTCTAAGTCTATCTTCTGTTAACCATGGCGGCACTTCCTGAGGTGTATTATTTAGTTCGGCCTTACAAGCTGGGTTCGTGTAGCCCCCCGATTCTTTTGTGAAGACTGAAGAGAAGAAATTATTTAACACTTCCGCCTTTTCTTTGTCCTCAGTGGCCATATTTCCTTTATCATCTTTTATGGGGCCAATGTGTTCTGGCCTCGCTTTCTTACTGTTTATATACTTAAAGAACTTCTTGGGGTTCTTTTTACTCTCCTCCGCTATATGTCTCTCGTGTTCTATTTTAGCCGCCCTGATTTCATCTTTACATTTCTTATTACACTCTTTGTAATGCTTAAATGCTGCCAATGACCCCTCAGTCTTGTATTTTTTGAAGGCCTTTTCTTTAGCACTAATATACATTTTTATGTTGGAGTTTAGCCATCCAGGGTTTATTTTTACTCTTTTAAATTTATTTCCCTTTGGAATGCACTGGCCAATCCCCCTGTTTAGTATGCTCTTGAAGCACTCCCATTTTTGCTCCGTGTTCTTTGTTCCCAGGTGTCATGGTCTTACCTTCTTGCTGTTCTCCTTCGTTTGACATGTGCTGGCGGCCATCTTGGTTTCTGGGTTTCTTGTAGCCTCCCACCCTGCGGCTCCTCCTTCCCACTGGGAGGAGCTGGATGCCTAGCTCATATATATAGGAGGTCTATGGCTTCAGTTCCCTGCTTGGTCCTCCTGTGTTCACATGCTTCTAAGACTGCTGCTGCTTTTGGTTCCTGATCCTGGCTTCGTCTGACTACCCTGCTGGTTCCTGATCCTGGCTTCGTCTGACTACCCTGCTGGTTCCTGATCCCTGGCATCGCAAAGACTCTGCATCGGTTTCGCCATCCGTTTGGACTTTTGCTTTATTGCTTGTTTTTCAATAAAGCTTTCTTATTTCACTTATCTGTTGTTGTACGTCTGGTTCATGGTTCCGTGACATTAGGACCAAGCCATGAATTCTGACGGTACAGGGCCATCCTCGCTACCCACGCTGGTTGCCAGACTTGATCAGCAGGATCACCTGTTGGGTCGGTTCGCCGTGGCGTTGCAAACCCTGCTTGAACGCACAGCACCACAGGCCATGAATTCTGACGGTACAGGGCCATCCTCACTACCCACGCTGGTTGCCAGACTTGATCAGCAGGATCACCTGTTGGGTCAGTTCGCCGTGGCGTTGCAAACCCTGCTTGAATGCATGGCTCATTTCGCTCCCGTTGCCGATGGGTCGGTTGTCGCTCCTGGGCCCGCTCCTACTGCCGCTCCGGTTGTTGCGCCAGAGTCTACCCCGACACCTGTTGTTGCGCCTGCGGTGTTTCGGGGTATGTCTGGTTCTGCCCCCCTTCCACAGCGCTTTGGGGGAGAGCCAACTCAGTGCCGAGGTTTCCTTAACCAGGTGGGCATTTATTTCGAGTTGCTGCCACATGCCTTTCCTACTGAGAGATCAAAGGTGGGCTTCTTAATCTCGCTGCTCTCGGACAAGGCCTTGGCCTGGGCCAGCCCTTTATGGGAGAACAACAATCCGGTGGTTGCCGAGTTTTCCGGTTTTGTTGCTTCTCTTCGGAAGGTATTCGATGTGCCGGCTCGTGCTGCCTCTGCTGCGAAGCTCCTTATGTCCATCAGACAGGGTTCACGATCCGTAGCTGAATACGCCATTGAGTTTCGTACCCTGGCAGCAGAGGTGGGCTGGAAAAATGAGGCTCTGGTCGCTGCTTTCTCTCATGGTCTCTCGGATGCCTTGAAGGATGAGGTTGCAGCTAAGGACCTACCAGTGGAGCTCGAGTCTCTTATTTCTTTCCTGATTTTGATTGACACCAGACTCAGGGAGAGACCTTCCTTTAAGGAGAGTCTGCGGAGGCCTCCTAACAGATTGGCGCCTACCTTTGCTGTCCCACCCGTGCCTCCCTCTCCTCCCACGCCTCCTGGGGATGACTTGTCTGGGGGTGAACCCATGCAGCTGGGGTTTGCTCGCCTGTCCGAGGGGGAGAGGGTACTCCGGAGACGCGAGGGCCGATGCATGTACTGTGGTCTCGGTGGGCATTTTCGGTTGGCATGTCCGAACCGTCCGGGAAACGCTCGCACCTGAGATCCTGTCGGGGGCAGATCTTGGGTGGAGTCTCCTCGTCCCCGGTTTCCCGTGTTGACAAACCACTGATCACTGTTGTCCTCTCCTGGGTCGGGGGCTCGGTGACGACCCAGGCGTTGGTGGACTCTGGTGCTGGTGGTTTGTTCATTGATAGTGTGTTCGCTGCCGCCAATTCCATTCCTCTGCAGGCTCGAGGTTCTCCTCTGGCTCTTGAGGCGATAGACGGCAGACCCCTTCTGCCGCCACACGTGACTCATGAGACCCTTCCAGTGGGGTTAGCCATTGGTGCCGTCCACAGAGAGTCGGTCTGCTTCCAGGTTATTTCGTCTCCACACTACTCGGTGGTCTTGGGGTACCCCTGGCTCCAGAAGCATAATCCGATTTTCGATTGGAGATCAGCCGAGATCCTCTCGTGGTCTCCGCAGTGTGGGGCTAGTTGCATCCATGGGCCTGTCAAGTTGCTGTGTACTTCCTCAGACTCTCTGTTGCCCCCTGAATACGAGGAGTACCGGGATGTATTCGATAAGGTGCGCGCGGTTGCCCTACCTCCGCACCGCCCATACGATTGTGCCATCGAGTTACAATCTGGTGCCGTTCCTCCTCGTGGCAAAGTCTATCCACTGTCGGTAGTGGAGAATGAGGCCATGGAGGAGTACGTGAGGGAGGCGCTTTCACGCGGACACATTCGCAAATCCTCGTCCCCGGCAGGGGCTGGATTTTTCTTTGTGAAAAAGAAGGGCGGTGAGTTGAGGCCTTGCATCGATTACAGGGGTCTCAATCGCATCACGATCAAGAACGCTTACCCGATACCCTTGATTTCCGAGCTGTTCGATCGCCTTAAAGGGGCCACGGTCTTTACCAAACTCGACCTGAGGGCGGCATATAACCTCGTAAGGATCAAGGCGGGCGATGAGTGGAAGACCGCGTTTAACACCAGGACCGGTCATTATGAATCCTTGGTTATGCCCTTTGGGCTGTGCAATGCGCCCGCAGTCTTTCAGGAATTCATCAACGATGTTTTCCGTGACCTGTTGCAGCAGTGTGTGGTGGTCTATTTGGATGACATCTTGGTATATTCTGAGTCCATGGAGACCCACATTCTGGATGTCAAACGAGTGTTGCAACGGTTACGAGAGAACAAGCTGTTCGGTAAGCTTGAGAAATGCGAATTTCACCGATCCCAGGTAACCTTCTTAGGTTACATCATTTCCGCTGAGGGGTTCTCCATGGATCCTGAGAAGGTTTCGGCTGTCTTACAGTGGCCCCAGCCCAGTGGTCTTCGCTCCCTGCAGCGCTTTTTGGGCTTCGCCAATTATTATCGGAAGTTCATCAGGGACTTTTCCATGCTAGCCAAGCCTCTCACTGATCTGACCAGGAAGGGCAGTAATTCCCAGGTCTGGCCGCCCGAGGCCATCCAAGCTTTTGAGGCTCTAAAGTCCGCCTTTGTGTCGGCTCCGATTCTGTCGCATCCCAACCCTGGGTTGCCCTTTGTCCTCGAGGTGGACGCGTCTGAGACGGGAGTAGGCGCCCTTCTGTCTCAGCGTAGAACACCAGAGGGTCCTCTGCTTCCTTGTGGGTTTTACTCCCGGAAACTGTCTTCCGCGGAGTGCAACTACCAGATTGGTGACAGGGAGTTATTGGCCATCGTGCAGACTCTTAAAGAATGGAGGCACTTGCTCGAGGGTTCGGTGGTTCCGGTCCTCATCCTGACGGACCACAAGAATCTGACCTACCTCTCTGAGGCCAAGAGATTGACACCACGTCAGGCCAGATGGGCTCTGTTCTTGTCACGTTTTAATTACGTGGTCTCCTACCTACCCGGTTCCAAGAACATCAGGGCGGATGCCTTATCACGGCAGTACTCCGACCTGTCCAGGGAGGAGTCGATTCCGACTTCGGTCATACCTCCGAATCAGATCCTGGCCGCCATTCGCACCAGCCTGACCTCTCCCCTGGGTGAGCAGATTTTGGCGGCTCAATCTGGTGCTCCCTCTGGGAGACCCAACGGCAAATGTTTTGTGCCTGAGGAGTTGCGCACTCGGTTGTTGCGAACCTACCATAACTCCAAGGCCGCAGGGCATCCTGGAAAGAATCAGCTGTCCTGGGCTGTTTCACGTCTGTTCTGGTGGCCTTCCCTACGTTCCGACATCGCCGCATATGTAGCGGCATGCTCCGTTTGTGCCCAGAGTAAGTCCCCTCGGCACCTTCCGTTGGGCCTTCTGCAACCCTTAGCCACCGGGGAGCGCCCATGGTCACACCTGGGGATGGATTTCATTGTGGACCTCCCTGCATCCCGAGGCCATACGGTCATTCTCATGATTGTGGATCGGTTTTCCAAAATGTGCCACTGTGTTCCTCTCAAGAAGTTACCCTCTGCACAGGAGTTGGCCACGATTTTTGCCAGGGAGGTCTTCCGGTTGCACGGTTTGCCCAAGGAGATTGTGTCGGATCGGGGGAGTCAGTTTGTGTCCAGGTTCTGGCGCGCCTTTTGCTCCCAGTTGGGGATTCATCTCTCCTTCTCCTCGGCCTACCACCCTCAGTCCAATGGGGCCGCAGAACGATCCAATCAGGCCTTGGAGCAATTCCTTCGTTGCTATGTCTCCGATCACCAAGACAATTGGGTTGACCTCCTGCCTTGGGCTGAGTTTGCCAGGAACACGGCGGTGAACTCTTCCTCTGGGACGTCTCCCTTCATGGCCAACTATGGGTTCCAACCTGCCGTGTTACCGGAGGTATTCTCTCCCCAGGATATTCCGGCTGTGGAGGATCACCTTTCCGTCCTACGTGCTTCTTGGGTACAGATCCAGAAGTCCCTTGAGGTCTCTGCGCAGCGCCAGAGACTCCAGGCTGATCGCAGACGAGCGCCTGCTCCTTCCTACCAGGCCGGAGACCGTGTATGGTTGTCCACCCGCAACCTCAACCTTCGAGTGCCCACTCCCAAGCTGGCGCCTCGCTTTGTTGGTCCCTTCCGAGTGCTTCGCAGGGTAAACCCGGTAGCCTATGCCCTTGCGCTTCCTCCTGGCATGCGGATCTCCAACGTGTTTCATGTCTCCCTGTTGAAGCCACTGGTGTGTAATCGTTTCACTTCCTCGGTTCCTCGGCCTCGTCCGGTCCGAGTGGGCAATCGTGAGGAGTATGAGGTGAGCAATATCCTGGACTCACGCCTGGTCCGCGGTCGGGTGCAGTTTTTGGTTCATTGGCGTGGTTATGGTCCAGAGGAGCGTTCCTGGGTTCCCTCCGCAGATGTCCATGCTCCTGCCTTGCTCCGAGCCTTCCACGCACGCTTCCCTCAGAAACCGTTCTTTACTCCGCGGAGGAGGGGCCCTTGAGGGGGAGGTACTGTCATGGTCTTACCTTCTTGCTGTTCTCCTTCGTTTGACATGTGCTGGCGGCCATCTTGGTTTCTGGGTTTCTTGTAGCCTCCCACCCTGCGGCTCCTCCTTCCCACTGGGAGGAGCTGGATGCCTAGCTCATATATATAGGAGGTCTATGGCTTCAGTTCCCTGCTTGGTCCTCCTGTGTTCACATGCTTCTAAGACTGCTGCTGCTTTTGGTTCCTGATCCTGGCTTCGTCTGACTACCCTGCTGGTTCCTGATCCTGGCTTCGTCTGACTACCCTGCTGGTTCCTGATCCCTGGCATCGCAAAGACTCTGCATCGGTTTCGCCATCCGTTTGGACTTTTGCTTTATAGCTTGTTTTTCAATAAAGCTTTCTTATTTCACTTATCTGTTGTTGTACGTCTGGTTCATGGTTCCGTGACACCAGGGTTCTATCCCAATTGATATTTTCTAGCAGCAAGCGCAGTTTAGGGAAATTGGCTCTTTTGAAATTCAGTGTTCTTATATTACCCCTCTGCTTCCTATTACTGTAATTAATACTGAAACTTATTGACCTATGGTCACTGTTTCCTAAGTTGTCCCGTATTTCTATATCCGTGATCAGGTCTGTATCGTTGGTAATCAGTAGGTCAAGTACCGCATTGTTTCTTGTCGGTGCATTCACCATCTGACCCATAAAATTGTCCTGCAAAACATTTAGGAACTGCCTAGCCTTGGCTGAGTGCGCGGTTCCTTCTGCCCAGTCTATATCTGGATAATTAAAGTCCCCCATTATAATGACATTTCCCATCCTTGCTGCCAATCCTATCTGTAAAAGGAGGTCCGCCTCACCCTCCTCCCTCTGGTTGGGGGGCCTATAGCATACGCCCAATATTACCTTCCCCGCCGTGCCATCCCTTTGAAGCTCTACCCATAGGGATTCTGCCTCATCCATAGCTCCATTATTAATATCATCCCTCATATTTACCTGTATGCTGTTCTTAATATACAGACATACCCCTCCCCCTTTTTTACTCTCTCTATCTCTGCGATAAAGGGAATACCCCTGAATGGTCGCCATCCAGTCATGAGAGCTGTCAAACCAAGTCTCAGTTATCCCCACAAAATCTAAGTCCTCCTCAAACATCAGCAGCTCCAGCTCTCCCATCTTGTTGGCCAGGCTTCTGGCATTGGTATACAAACCTCTTAATTTTGATCAGTTACATTTATCCTCATTTGATGTTTTTAGGCTGCTCTCTTGATTTTTCCCCATACCCACCCTGGGTATAGGAGCTCCGAACACCCTACCGCTAATGCCCCCATTTCTGCCCTCTGAAACTTGCTTTCCACTGTCTAATTCTACATCTGTACCCTCCCCCCCATTCCCTAGTTTAAAAGCCCCTCTAACTTTTTGGCCATCCTCTCACCCAGTACGGCTGCACCCACCCCATTTAGGTGCAATCCGTCCCTACCAAAGATCCGGTGACCGACTGAGAAGTCAGCCCAGTTCTCCAGGAACCCAAAACCCTCCTTACTACACCAGCTCCTCAGCCACTCGTTAACTTCCCTAATCTCCCGCTGCCTCTCTGGTGTGGCTCGAGATACAGGTAGTATTTCGGAAAATACTACCTTGGAGGTCCTAGTCCTCAACTTAGCGCCTAAGTCCCTGAAATCGTTTAGGACTCTCCGTCTTCCTCTGCCCATGTCATTGGTACCCACGTGTACCATGACAGCTGGGTCTTCCCCAGCCCCACCCAATAATCTGTCCACCCGATCCGCGATGTTACAATGGATCTCTGCAATCTACCAGTCCCCTTCGGCACAGGTCAGAGTTAATGGCTGCCTCTCCGACCCATTCCCCATCAGAGATGGCACGCGACAGAGCTGCCCCCTGTCACCCCTTTTGTTTGCTCTGGCTTTCGTGCCCTTGCTCCGTAAGGTGCGGGCGAACGTGAACATTAAGGGGGTCACCATGGGCTCCACGGAACACAAGCTCTCCGCATATGCGGACGACGTTCTGTTCCATGTGGTGGAACCGGTTACTTCGCTGCCCAATCTGATGTGGGAACTCTCGGCGTATGGTAAGGTATCCAATTTTCAAATCAACTACTCTAAGTCCGAAATTCTGCCTATCACGATACCTCCACCTATGGTGTCCATGCTGCGGGCTTCTTTTCCCTTCATGTGGACGGTCTCCTCTATGAAATACTTAGGTGTTCACCTTACTAACTCCATGAACTCCCTGTACACTTGTAATTATGCTTCTCTTCTCCGGCGGATTCGTGCGGACCTCGAATCCTGGGACAGATCCTCTTTTACGTGGATCGGTCGCACAAATATCCTCAAAAATGACTGTCCTCCCCCGGGTACTGTTTCTCCTACAGATGATCCCTGTGTCGCTTCCTAGATGCCTCTTTGCTGAACTTAAGAGCCTCTTTGCTGCTTACGTGTGGGGGGGGGGGGTAAGAGACCCCAGATAGCTGTTACTTTATTGCAGAGGACAAAATGCAATGGGGGTCTTGGCCTGCCTAATATTCTACAGTACTATAGAGCTGTGGGTCTCTTTGGAGAAAACGGTCCCAGGCCGCAACCTGGCGTATGTCCTATGGGTGCTGGCGGAGAATAGGGGACTGTCACACTGGGCGTCCCCTCTGACTACCCACTCACTACGTGTGTGGGATAAATTAAATGGCTCCTTGGCTCCTCTCACGTCTCTGCTAGGGCCTGTGGGGGGTTTCCCATGGTTCTCCCCTGGAGAGTGGCTGTCATCACTGGGCTCCTGGGCTAGAGATGGTGAGGTTAGTCTAGCTCGCTTCTGGTCTGCTGGGACTTTGGTCCCCTTGGCTACGCTGAGGGATCGCTATGACAGCTTTCCCTTTGACTTCTGGAGATACCGTCAATTGACCCATTTTGTGGCCTCTGCTCGTCAGACGGCCCAGATCAGAACCGAGCTCACTGACTTTGAACGCTTATGGGCAGCCCACGACCCGCAGCCGCATTTGATCTCAGCCCTGTATAAATTATTAGAGCTGGCCAAGCCCTCTTCTAAACCATACTTCATCAGAGTATGGGAAAAGGACTTGGACTTTGAGTTTACCTCGGACCAACTCCACCGCCTGTACCATCTGACCCACTCCAGTTCTGTGGATTCCAAGACACAGGAGAATAACTATAAGCTGCTCTCCAGATGGTAACGAGTTCCGGTGACCATAGCTAGATTTACCCTGGGGTTTCGGATGAGTGCTGGAGGGGCTGTGGGCAGAGAGGGACGCTCCTTCACGTATGATGGACGTGCCCTCGGATAAGGCCCTTCTGGGAGATGGTGAAGAAACACATTCTGGCCGGTCTCGGTCTAGACGTACCGGACTACCGGGGGCTTTTCCTCCTGCATGCCTTCCCCAGTGCCCATCCCGAGATATAAGCTAGGGGCTCTCCCACACTTACTCAACGCCGCCAAGCGCCTCATTCCTATCCACTGGAAGAATCCCCATGTCCCTAGCGAGGCAGATTGGCTTTGCAAAGTAAAGGAGATTATGGACGCTGAGAAGTGGATGGCCACATGTAGAGGTACCCAGGAGAGGTTTGACGCAGCTTTGTCACAATGGGGGCGTAATGACGCCATTGTGACAAAGCTTTGTCACAATGGCGTCGGTACGCCCCCAATTCGTTCCCTGTGTCCTCCAGTCTCGATGTGGCCCTCCTGGCGCTAGCTGACCCCTTATTTCCCTCAGCGGGTACTGCAAGCCTCGCACATCCCTGCAACTTAGCCTTGTTTATGTTCCCTTATTTATTGCTCTCGGAGCCGGGCGTGGGCACCCCTTCAGGTGACCTGATTCCCCCACTTGGATGACAGAGATAACCCCCCCCCCACCTCATTTTTTCTTCTCTCTTTTTTTTATGTAATATTTATTTATTTAATTTCATTTTTATGATACCCTATGCGGTGGCTCGCCCAGTTGTGGTGGGCCTAGATGGCCACGATGCTTTTTTCTCTGTACAGCTTCATTGTTTGGGGTCGTGGGCTCTCTCTCTCTCTTCCCTCCACGGAGGGAGAGAGGTGGGTCAAATGGGGCCGAATGCCTGGACCCGGGAGAGCCCCGTCTCCGCCGGCCATGGTCACCACTTCAGGGGCCCCGCACCATTCAGTTGACCTATTGTTTTGCACATTTATTGTAGATAGTCTAGTTACTATTGTTTCGCTCAGTTATGCTCCATTGGCCTTGTTTGTATTATGTTGGGTCTCCTTTTTCTTTTGTTTATGTACTGCATTGTTTGTTATTGCAACCCTTTCTCAATAAAAATTGATTATACAAAAAAAAATAAAAAATCACTGCTCCCTGCCAAATAGAATTTACATTTTTTTCTTTTTTGCATTCGTATATTTTCCCCAAGGCAGTGCATGCTATATATATATTTCTTTAACCCACTTACCTATTAGCCCACAAAATGGCTATTTTTAGTTTGAGACATTTGGCCCCTATTAATTTCAGTGAGGTTCGGTTTGGCATCTGAAAGTCATACGGAACTGAGTGAAGTTTGGCTCATCCCTAACATTAACACAATCAACCCTTGGAAAGAGAAAAACCGGTGCCTCTTACATTGGCTGCACATCACCTGCCCTGCACCATATTATAATCACGGCATTGTCTCTATTTGTCTATGTATTCTAATTAAGTAGCAAAATAAATAAACAAATAATAATAATGGAATGAAAACAAAAGTGGAAAAAAAAAATTAAATTTAGGCCCTAAAGTGTTTTTATAATTTTCTCCAGCTGGTGCAACCTGTCTCCGATATTAATGGTGAAGACGGGCCCCTCTATCTTCTACCTCATCTGAGTCTCTGCCTTCAAAAGCATTCCGGAACCGTGTTAAATTGTTGTCTCTCGTCTCATCGCTGGAGCCGTCCATGATTATTGCGTTGTTAATTACAGCGGAACCAATTCGTCCATGTACAATTATGTAACCGCCAGAACAAGTCAGCGCTTGTGTACACACTCTGAAATTTCTTCTTCTTTTCTTTTTTTTTTTGCCTCCGCTGTTTCGCCTGGTTTGAGAAAGGAAATTGTCAAACACATGGAAAAATGTGATTCGAGGATGGCGAAGCCGCTGTGCTCAGGAACAACTAGGATGGTCTATTTTAACCACTTCAGCCCCATAAAGGTTTTAACGCTTCCCGACTGCCCGCCGCAGTTATACGGCCCTCTTGCGCAAACCGACGTAGGTATACGTCAGTCGCGCGCCTGCAGCTAGGGGGGCGAGCGCGCGCCGCTGGCGGTGCACCCCCGTCCCCACTCATCAGCGGGGACTCCGTTGCACGAGGCAGGCAGCTCCAATTGCCGCCTGACACCCACGATCGTTCCCCACTGAGAGAGAAGAACGGTCAGCTGTTGTAAACACAGCTGACCGTTCTTCTCTCTGGAATGATCACAGAGCTTCTGTGATCTTTCTATATAGGATCACAGGTCTCTATGATCATTTCACAAGCCACGCCCCCCACAGTTAGAATCCCTCCCCTAGGTACACATTTAACCCTTTGATCACCCACAGTGTTAGCCCCTTCCCTGCCAGTGTCATTATTACAGTGACAGTGCATATTTTTAGCACTGATAACTGTAGTAATGTCACTGGTCCCCCCAAAAGTGTCAAAAATGTCAGTTAGGGGTCCGATCTGTCCGCAGCAATTTCGCAGTCCCGCAAAAAATCGCAGATTGCCGCCATTACTAGTAAAAAAAAAGATAAAAATGACATAAATCTTTCCCGTAGTTTGTAGACGCGATAACTTTTGCGCAAACCAATCAAAACACGCTTATTGTGATTTTTTTTTACCAAAAATATGCAGCGGAAAACAAATTGGCCAAAAATGTTAAAACATTTCGATTTTTTTTTTTTGAGGGGGGGGGGGAATGTTATATATCAGAATGTGAAAAATATATTTTTTTTTTTCAGAATTGTCGCTCATTTTTTTTGTTTATAGCGCAAAAAAAAAAATTGCACAGGTGATCAAATACCACCAAAAGAAAGCTCTATTTGTTTGGAAAAAAAGGACATCAATTTTATTTAGGTACAGCGTCACACAACTGCGCAGTTGTCCATTAGAATAACGCAGTGCTGAATCACAAAATATGGCCTGGTCATTAAGGGGGCAAATCCTTCCGGTCCAGAAGTGGTTAATATACTCTAAGGGCTCTTTCACACGGGCGTTCCTTTTTTTTTGCCCGATCAGGTCCTTTTTTTTTTTTTGTAACGGACACGGATGACACTTGTGTCATCCGGTCCGTATGTCCGTTTTACATCCCATCCGTTTGCGGATGAAAAACTGACATAATGCATGTCTATGTAAATACGGATGTCTGCGGATGACACCACTGACGTCCGTTTTTGCTTCAGTTCCGTTTTTTGAAAGGAAGAAAAAATAGGGTTCTCCTCCATTCAAAAAAACTGAACTGAACTGAACTGACAAAAAACGGATGTCAGAGGATGATCATCCGATGATATCCGTATTTACATAGAGATACATTATGTCAGTTTTTCATCCGCAAACGGATGGGATGAAAAACGGACATACGGAACGCCTGTGTGAAAGAGCCCTTAATCCCAAAAAGGTTAATTTAGATGACAATCAAACAGCAATATATGTGCAGTGTCCTTAAACAATCGCCAGGTGAGTCCAGCAACACCACAGAAATTCCCACACCTTTAGTGGTTAATAAGTGTCTCCTCTTCACCAACATTTAGGCACACAGACACTCACCTGGGAACTTTTTTTTTCTTTTTTTAATTCCTTAAGCCCCGGAAGATTTTACCCCCTTCCTGACCAGGGGGTATTTTGTGATTCGGCACTGCGTGACTTTAACGGACAATTGCGCGGTTGTGCGGTGCTGTACCCAAATGAATTTGACGTCCTTTTTTTTCCCACAAACAGAGCTTTCTTTTGGTGGTATTTGATCACCTGTGCGATATTTTGATCATTCGCTATAAACAAAAAAAAGCGACAATTTTGCAAAAATAACAATATTTTTCAATTTTTTTTATATGAAACCCCCCCCCCCCCAAAAAAAATGTAAAAATAAACATTTTTTAACATTTTAGGCCAATTTGTTTTCTGCTACATATGTTTGGTAAAAAAATCGCAAAAAGCGTATTTTGATTGGTTTGCGCAAAAGTTATTGCGTTTACTAACTAAGGGAAAGATTTTTGTCATTTTTATTGTTTTTCTTTAATGAGTAATGGCGGAGATCTGCGTTTTTTTTGCGGGACTGCGACATTGCGGCGGACAAATCGGACCCTTGACTGACATTTTTGACACTTTTGGGGTTACCAGTGACATTACTACAGTAATCAGTGCTATACATATGCACTGTTACTGTAAAAATGACACTGGGAGGGAAGGGGTTAACTTTATTGGAGAGGGAGGGGTTAAGTGTGTCCCTAGGGGCGTGTTTCTTACTGTCATTGGATGTGGCTGTGTGTTTAACAGCACAGATAAACGGTCCTACATAGCAGGACCGAGTGATCTGTGCTTTTACACAGGGAAGAATGACAGGCGGCTTTGTTTACATTAGCCGCTTGCCTTTCTCCCTCTCTACCCGACGATCGCGAGTGACCGGCCGACATCGGGTCTGCTGGTCACACACGCCGGCTTCTTCGGGTACGGGCGGGAGCGCGCCTCTGGCGGCGCGTGCTCGCCCCCTATTCGCTCCCAGGCTAGTGACGTAGCGGTACGTCACTTTGCCTGGGAGGGGCTGACCGCCGCCGTATATAGTCGGGCGCCGGTCGGCGGTCGGCAAGTGGTTAAATATGTTTATTGATTTTCAAGCATATAACAGAGAACATTTATAAAACACGGGCACAGCCACTTACTATCCAATCAATAGGCTAATATAACATACAATGGTATACTGAATAACAGGTGTGCATAGGTGATCTAAGTGCGGGAAAGGAAAGGAGGGTGGGGAATTAAAGGAGAAGAAGAAGAAAGGAGAAGGAAGGGAGGAGCAGAAGAAAGGAAGAAAGAGAGAGAAAGAAGAAGAAAGAGAAAGACGAAAGAAGAAAAGAGACAATAGGGGAAGAGGGGAGGGAGAGAGAAATGGGAAGAGTGGATTTGCACAAGGGGTGTTTGCACAAGAGGTAAAGTGTTATTGCTAACTGCATCATTGGGCAGGTAAGGCACAAGCGATACTTCATCAGAGATTATAAACTTCTTGGGTTAAGGCACCGTGTGGTCAGGAGACGTCTTGGGCAAGGTGGGTACTTTTATATCTGTGTTGGATACCAGGGTTTCCATATTAGGTCACATTTTGTGAAGGAATTTTGCTGCAGTGCATGAGATTTTTCCCATAGGTAAAGTTGGTGGGTAGTACTCACCGCTTCGGATGGATTAGGGGCCATGTGTTTTTTCCAATGTGTTGTTATGGTTAGTTTAGCAGATATAAGAATATTTGCTACTATTCCATGGAATATGGGGGGAAATTTATCGATGCCTAGGTTGAGTGCGGGATCGTCGGGAGTGAGGATGCCAGTTATGTCCGAGATTATTGAGAATATCTTTTTCCAGAAGCTGTGAATGATTTTACAGGACCATAGAATATGGGCTATGTTGCCTGTAGCACCACAACCCCTCCAACACATGGGTGAATTTGTGGGGAACATTTTGGCTAGTCTATGGGGAGTAAGGTACCACCTGAGGGAGATCTTTAAGGCCAGTTCCCAGTGGGTGATGCCATGTGTGTATCAGATAGCTTGGATCCACTGGTCATCGGAGAAAGAATTTTGGATATCCAATTCCCATTGGAGCATGGGCTTAGACTTAGTGAATTTGGTTCTACCATTTAGTGTATTATAGATGAGTGACGGTCTTTTGGTTAGGTAGAGGGGATTAGTAAGGTATTGCCATACTTAGGGATGTACCTTAATAGATGGTGGCAGAAACGTTTTTAAAAGGTTGCGTATACGGTAGAGGGTGTAGACGGTAGTCTTTGGCAGATGGTATTTGTTGATAATAATATCTAGCGGGCATTGGCAGGATCCTTCAAGGAGATCCCCCAATGTGGTGATGCCATTTTTGTGTGGGTGTTCTAAATTGATGTCAGGTATGAGATGCGCCAGTGTGGCAAGATGTGCTTTGTCGATAATATAGTCAGAGGATGGGTCTGCTGTGTGTATATTCCTCCACGTTCGGATGGACACTTCAGTTGTGGGAAGGAGCATAGATAGATTCAGCGGTTTTCACAAGTCTGCGTATAACAGGGAGCATAAAGTGGGGGTTTTGTTGGCTGCTTCTTCTATATCTAGCCAGAGTGGTTTGGCGGATGGGTCGAACCAGGATTTTAAGAGGGCTGAGTGGGTAGCCGTAAGGTAGTTCTGAAGGTCTACCATACTCATGCCACCAACTTTCCTGTGTTTCGTCAGGGATGCCTGGGAGCATCGGGGTCTCTTCCCTTTCCAGACGAAGCTTTTGAGCTGGGATGTGAGAGTTTTCATATGCTGTTGTGTGGGAGGTATATGGAGGGTTCGAAATATGTACAGAATTTGGGAAAGGATCTGCATTTTATAGGTTGCAAGTCTCCCCATGACATCTCTACCTGGGCTAGTCTTTTCAGTTCTGCTTCAGTTTTGGTTATGAGAGGTTTATAGTTGGCTTCCTCTAGGGCACAATAAGATGGGGTGATCAATAGCCCTAAGTAAGGTATGCTGTTTTCAGGCCAGGTGTATGGCAGATCCTGTTTTAGTTTACTGGTAGTTGTCGAGGGGATATTTAGAGCCAAGACAAGGGACTTGGAATGGTTACCTGGGAACATTTTGATCCCTATTACAGGTAATCAAAAACGGCATTGGGTATATTGATTGCACTTTCACTGATCCGCTGTTCCAATCATATAATCTTATAAGGGTTATCTCAGGGTACCCCACCAGCTATGGTGCTCCTGCGCCGTTAAATTCTCATAACAAATCTCACTCAGAAAAGGGAGGCAAAAGAGCTAGGCCTCTCATAATGCAGTACATCAAGTTTATTTAAAATCAAGATTTAAAAATCACACTTACAGATAAAAAACAGCCTTCAATATAAAATGGGAAAGCCAGTTTGCGCTCCACCTGCGTTCCACAGCGGCGTTAGTGACGTGTCACGTTGGTCCCACCCTACACGTTTCGTTGGTTACGTCTGACGTCATCAGGGGGTCACATGTCCAGACATGCCGCTTCCTATATATACACTACCACCATTTACAGCTGTCCAATTCAAATCAATCCACTTACATCCTCATTGTGAATTGACATAATAGTCTTCCAATGCTCTTTATGGCACATTTTGATACTTCTAGCCTTATATATACAAATTTGATAAAAATCTTAGTTATTAAAATGATCTAGTCAAATGGTTGTACGGCATCTAGTGGTAAAAAAGGAAGCTACAAGTTTATGAATGTTATGCCAAGCCCTCTAATGGTGGTACATATGTATTGCACCTAGATGAGTTCAAAATTGTGCTCCATCTAATGGCAGGTACTATGAAATTCAGGTTCCCAAGAACTGATATAAACCCAATACCCCCCAGAGGTAACAATGTTATAACTTTATACACTACTCTTAATTGTCTCCAAAACTGGACAATACTTAATAGCACCAAAATTCAAAATCATTTTAGGATTGAGTTCAAATAGGACACCTCTACATGGCCCAGCTCTACTGTCTTATATAGTCACATTTAGTAGTTTGATATTTAACAGTTTAAATCAATATCCACATACCCATACCACACCATACCATACCACACCATCCACATAGCGATATTATTACCCCCTGGATTTAAAGTATTTACAGTGCATTGGGAAAGTATTCACTGCATTTCACTTTTTCCACATTTTGTTATGTTATAGCCTTATTCTAAAAATGGAATAAATTCATTATTTTCCTCAAAATTCTCTAAACAATACCCCATAATGACAACGTGAAAGAAGTTTGTTTGAAATCTTTGCAAATTTATTAAAAATAAAAAAACTAAAAAAAATCCCATGTACATAAGTATTCACAGCATTTGCCATGACACTCATAATTGAGCTCAGGTGCATCCTGTTTCCACTGATCATCCTCGAGATGTTTCTACAACTTGATTAATAAATTCACCTTCTTGGACATAATTTGGAAACACACCTGTGTATGTAAGGTCCCACAGTTAACAGTGCATGTCAGAGCACAAACCAAGCCATGAAGTCGAAGGAATTGTGTGTAGACCTCTGAGACAGGATTGTATCGAGGCACGGATTTGGGGAAGAGTGCAAAAAAATTTATCCTTCTCAGTAAAAGGCACATGAAAGCCCACCTGGAGTTTGTCAAAAGGCACCTGAAGGACTCTCAGACCATGAGAAACAAAATGATCTGGTTTGATGAAACAACACTTGCCATTCAGGCCAAAGAGTTCAATCTTTATGTCTGGGGGAAACAAGGCACCACTCATCACCTAGCCAGTAACACTCCTATAGTGAAGCATGGTGGTGACAGCATCATGCTGTGGGATGTTTTTCAGTGGCAGGAACTGGGAGACTAGTCAGGATCGAGAGAAAGATGAATGCAGCAATGTACAGAGACAGCTTTAATAAAAACCTGCTCCAGAGCACTCTGGACCTCAGACTGGAGTGTGGGTTCATTTTCCAACAGGACAATGACCCTAAGCACACAGCCAAGATAACAAAGGAGTGGCTACGGGACAATTCTGTGAATGTCCTTGAGCGGCCCAGACAGAGCCCACACTTGAACCTGATTGAACATCTCTAGAGAGATCTGAAAATGGCTGTACACTGACGCTCCCCATCCAACCTGATGGAGCTTGAGAGGTCCTGCAAAGAATAATGGGAGAAACTGCCCAAAAATAGGAGTGCCAAGCTTGTAGCATCATACTCAAAAAGACTTGAGGGTGTAATTGGTGCCAAAGGTGCTTCACCAAAGTATTGAGCAAAGACTGATACTTATGTACATGGGATTTTTTTTGTTTTTTAGCTTTAATAAACTTGCAAAGATTTCAAACAAACTTTTTTTCACATTATCATTATGGGGTATTGTTTTCAGAATTTTGAGGAAAAATATGAATTGAATATTTAATCCATTTTGGAATAAGGCTGTAACATAACAAAATGTGGAAAAAGTGAAGCGCTGTGAATACTTTCCAGATGCACTGTAATTCCTAGATCCTTTGCGTCATATTACCTCCCCTCCAGTGTGGTTTGACTCTATCGATCCCACAGAAGGACATTAAGCTAGGGTCTCTATTGTGGTGAATCCTAAAATGGTTGGAGAGGCTTAGTTTAACCACTTTACCACCGGAGGATTTTGCTGTCTTCCGCTAAGGCCACTTTTTGCGATTCGGCGCTGTGCGACTTCAACTGAAAATTGCGCGGTCGTGCGACGCCGTACCCAAACGAAATTTACGCCCTTTTTTTCCCACAAACAGAGCTTTCTTTTGGTGGTATTTGATCACATGTGCGATTTTTACTTTTTGCGCTATAATGAAAAAAAGAGCGTTTATTTTGAAAAAATAACAATATTTTTAACATTTTTTTATATGAAATTCCCCCCAAAAAAGATGTAAAAACCAATTTTTTAAAAAATTTTTGGGCCAATTTGTTTTCTGCTACCTATGTCTGGTAAAAAAAAATCGCAATAAGCGTATTTTGATTGGTTTGCGCAAAAGTTATTGCGTTTACTAACAAAGGGAAAGATTTCTGTCATTTTTGGTGGTTTTTTTTTAACGCGTAATGGCGGCGATCTGCGATTTTTTTTGCGGGACTGCGACATTGCGGCGGACAGATCGGACCCTTGACTGACATTTTTGACACTTTTGGGGGTGCCAGTGACATTACTGCAGTAATCAGTGCTATATATATGCACTGTTACTGTAAAAATGACACTGGCAGGGAAGGGGTTAATTTTAATGGAGAGGGAGGGGTTAATGTATGCCTGGTGCTTATTGACGTGTGGGGGGGAGGTGACTGAGTGAGTCATGGACAGATCGGATGTCCAGCTATGCTGAACACTCCGATCTGTCACTCCCTGTCACATAGGAGATGTAAAACACAAGCGGGCGGATCTCCACACTAGATCCCCGGCGATCGGGGCAGAGCAGCGGCGATCGCCGCTGCTCCTCCCCTGGCCCGACTCCCGCTGTGAATGAAAACAGCGGGAGCGAGCCTCCGGCGGAGCGCAAGCGCCGCCCAGAAGGGGGAGTGTCTGACGACGTAGTACTACGTCGTCAGACGATAACGAGCCACTCTGCCGCAGTAATATTACTGTGGGCGGTGGTAAAGCGGTTAAGAAACCCTTTTTAATATTGTTTATATATTCGTTAATTCTGATCCCCACTTTACTTGTTGTGTGACCAACATACTGTAACACGCATGGGCAGGCTATAAGATCTGTCAAAACCAAGTAAACACTGCACTAAGTGACGGTTCACACTAATACGAATTGTCAGGCGACTTGGTCAGCCTGGCAAGTCGCGCACCGTCGTGGTCCATTGAGTAGTACAGGACCGGTTCTAATAGGAGCGACACAAGTCGCTCCGACTTAAAAAAGGGGTCCTGTACTACTTCGGGGCGACCTGGAGCGACTTGCATAGACATTTATTTTATGAAGTCCGTGCAAGTCGCATCGAAGTCGCGCTGCATGCGACTTCACAGGTCGCCCCCTAAGTCGGAGCGACCTAGTGTGAACCGGCACTTAGAGGGGAGCTGCTAGCACTTGGAATGGCGATACAGGCTTCCAAAACAAAACAATAAACAAATAGTGCAGCGCTAATGACAATAGATAAAAACATTAATTTGACATGATTGTAAAAGTGATCATAATAAAAATGATAATAAATAAAGATAATAATCAAGTTCATATAACGTCTATAAAAGTGATTAAATCCAGAAGAGAAGGGGTAGATGACACCACCAGTCCCAGGAGAACTAGAAACGGATAGTAAGAAAGGGTGACTAGAAAAACCAGGAAAGAAACTTCCCACCCTATGTGATAAGGTAATCTCCTTACCAGATCAAATGGACCACTAGATTATAGATGGTCAAACCAGGCAAAACATCTATCCATAAAAAGTGGTCATCTGTCCTCCAATACACCAAGTAGATCACTAGATAGTGGGTAGTCAGATCAAATGAACAATCGAGCCTCCATCCATAAACACCACTGGTGGTCATCAATCCTCACACTCATGAATCATGGAATAGAGAAGATGCTCCAATAGTGCATTAAAAGATATCACATTTATTTTTAAAAAAGATCAATTGCACTTACAAAAACAGGACACAAGCAGGCATGCAAAAGATGGTGCTGTTGCGGCATTCCTGCTGGCTTGGCTCCCCTAGCAAAGTTGGTCTGGCTGCCCAGACCAACCCCCAGACGACGTCACATTTGACTAAACATGTAGGGCATGGTCTACGGCGGTGATGACATCCCGCTTCCTGACTCTGGTTGGAGGTTTGCCGTTATCCCTCCCAGAATCCGGGCTAGTGAACCTTTTCACCACCAACTTGGACTGTTCAACATACTCCTCAATGTTGTCAGAGTTCTGCATAATTCGCATCAATTATCCCTTAGGGATACCCATCAACCATTTAGGTTGATGGCAACTTGCTGTGGGAATGTAGCTGTTTTAATCAGTCTCTTTAAATAATATTTTAGTGCTAATATATCCATCCCATTTGGTGAGGACTAAATCCAAGAAATGTTGTCTATTTAAATCCAAATTTCCAGTGAATCTTCATCCATACGTATTGATCTTTATACTCTCCATAAAGGCTTTTAAATTGTTCTCAGATCCATTCCACAAGATCACTATGTCATCTATGAAACTTTTGTAAAGAGCTACCTCAGGTATGGCTCATCCAAAGATTTCTTGTTCATCCCATTGCCACATTGGGAGTATACTTTGCTCCCATGGCTACACTACTTATTTGGTAAAATAGGAGCCATCATGCCAAAAATACTTGTTGGACATTACTAGTCCTAGGGCAGTGATGGTCAACCTTGGCACCCCAGAAGTTTTGGAAGTACATTTCCCATGATGCCCCACTACACTGCAGAGTGCATGAGCATCATGGCAAATGTAGTTGCAAAACATCTGGGGTGCCAAGGATCGCCATCACTGTCCTAGGACATCCACCAAAAACTCTTTACGCTCATTTCTGAGATGAGATTTTTTTTATCTATAGTTCTTTTAGTGGTGGATAAGACATCCTGCTGCCCCAGACTAGTGTGCAAAGATTCTACATCAATAGTTACGAGTAAGGTATCTTCTCTTACGGGGACATCTTTTAGGATGTTCATTAAATGGTAACTGTCTCTTAACCACTTAAGCCCCGGAGGATTTGGCTGCTAAACGACCAGAGGGCATTTTGCGATTCGGCACTGCGTGACTTTAACGGACAATTGCGCGGTCGTGCGACGCTGTACCGAAACGAATTTGGCGTCCTTTTTTTCCCACAAACAGAGCTTTCTTTTGGTGGTATTTGATCACCTGTGCGATTTTTTGATCACGCGCTATAAACAAAAAAAGAGCGTAAATTTTGCAAAAATAGCAATATTTTTCCCTTTTTTTATATGAAATTCCCCCAAAAAAAAATGTAAAAATCAAAATTTTTTAATATTTTCGGCCAATTTGTTTTATGCTACCTATGTTTGGTAAAAAAAATCGCAAAAAGCGTATTTTGATTGGTTTGCGCAAAAGTTATTGCGTTTACTAACAAAGGGAAAGATTTTTGTCATTTTTGTTGTTTTTTTTTTTAACGCGTAATGGCGGCGATCTGCGATTTTTTTTGCGGTACTGCGACATTGCGGCGGACAGATCGGACCCTTGACTGACATTTTTGACACTTTTGGGGTTACCAGTGACATTTCTACAGTAATCAGTGCTATACATATGCACTGTTACTGTAAAAATGCACTGGTAGTGAAGGGGTTAACTTTATTTGAGAGGGAGGGGCTGTGTGTGTCCCTAGGGGCGTGATTCTAACTGTGATTGGCTGTGGCTTCAACTGTATGCAGAGTGATCAATGGATCTACATAGTAGATCCATGTGATCAGCTCTCATACAGAGAGGAGAATGACAGGCAGCTTGTTTACACAAGCTGCCTGACTATCTCCCTCTCCCCCGCCGATCGCAGAGTGGCCGGCGGCGATCGGGTCCGCCGGTCACGCGCGCGGGGGGGTCCGTGACCACGCGGGAGCGGGAGCGCGCCTCCGGCGGCGCGCGCTCGCTCCCTAAACCCTCACAGGCGAGCGACGTAGACCTACGTCACTTTGCCTGTGAGGGGCTGACCGCCGCCGTAGATAGTCGTGCGGCGGTCGGCAAGTGGTTAAATAGGAAGGATACTCCTGCACCAGTGGCTGCAGAAAGTAATCCACATATTCACCTACTTGCGAAAAACAGTGAATCTATGCCACTTCTTTACAGGATGTCTCCAACTTTCAAGCTGACCTCAATGCACTGTTTCATTGGGCAACTATGTGGCAAATGAGGTTTAATGTTGATAAATGTAAAGTTATGCACTTGGGGGCTAAGAATATGCATGCATCATACATACTAGGGGGGAGTAGAACTGGGGGAATCCATAGTGGAGAAGGATCTGGGTGTTCTGGTAGATCAGAAGCTTAACCACTTGCCTACTGTGCACTTAAACCCCCTTCCCATCCAGGCCAATTTTCAGCTTTCAGCACTGTCACACTTTGAATGACAATTGCGCGGTCATGCTACACTGTACCCATATGAAATTTTTATCATTTTTTTCACACAAATAGAGCTTTCTTTTGGTGGTATTTAATCATCTCTGGGTTTTTTATTTTTTACAAAAAAAAAAGAAAAAAGACAGAAAATTTTGAAAAAAAAAAAAGTTTTTCTTATTTTCTGCGAGTAAATTTTGAAAATAAATACATTTTTCTCCTTCACTGATGTGCGCTGATGAGGCGGCACTGATGGGCACTGATAGGCTGCACTGATGGGCACTGATGAGGTGGCACGTATGGGCACTGATGAGGAGGTACTAATATGCCGCACTGATGAGCACTGATAGGCGGCACTGATAGGCGGCACTGATAGGCGGCACTGATGAGCACTGATAGGCGGCACTGATGGGCACTGAGAGGTGGCACTGCTGGGCACTGAGAGGTGGCACTGAGAGGTGGCACTGCTGGGCACTGAGAGGCGGCACTGACGGATGGCACTGATGGGCACTGGCGGATGGCACTGATGGGCACTGGCGGATGGCACTGATGGACACTGACGGGTGGCACTGATGAGCACTGATGGGCGGCACTGATGAGCACTGATGGGCAGCACCATCAGTGCCCACACTCAGTGCCCATAGTGCTGCCAGTCAGTGCTCATCAGTGCCTAGATGAGCAGGCACTTATGGGCACTGACTGGCAGCACTATGGGCACTGATTGTGGGCACTGATGGGGGGCACTGATGGCGAGCACTGTGGGCACTGAGTGTATGTTTTTTTTACCTTCTGTAATCAGGGCACTGGTGATCGGTGCCCTGATTACATGTCTCTGTGTCCCCGGCGCTGGGCAGCTCTCCCTCCTTCCTCACACTGCAGTCTCCGTGTGAGGAAGGAGCGCTGGCGATGAGAGATGATCTCATATGTTTACATATGAGATCATCTCTCATTGGACGGTCCGATCACGTGGTGAATGGCCGCTGTGATTGGCCATTCACCACGATCTGTGATCGGCTGTGTCCAAGGGACACGGCCGACACAGATTTTCCCCGATGCGCGCTCGCGGGAGCGCGCGGGGAGACTGTTTCTGGGAGGCCGTTTAAAAACGGCCTCCCGAAAATGTGAGTCCGCGCTGCAGCCGTATATAGGCTGTAGCGCGGATGGGAAGTAGTTACATAGTTACATAGTTACATAGTAGGTGAGGTTGAATAAAGACAATAGTCCATCTAGTTCAACCTGTGTAGGTATGTGTGGCTGTAATCATCTCCCATACCCCTGAATGTTCTGATCCTTGAGATGTAAGTCTAAGAGTCTTTTGAAAGCCACCATACTTCCCGCAGAAACCACTTCTTGTGGTAGAGAATTCCACAATCTTGTTGCCCTAACAGTAAAGAACCCCCCGCGTTGCCTGAGGTTAAAACGCTTCTCCTCTAATCGCATTGTATGCCCTCGAGTCCTCATGCAATCCCTTCGAATGAACAGCTTTATTTCTAAGCTGGGATCCCCATTAAGATATTTATAAATTGCTATCATGTCCCCCCTCAGACGTCTCTTCTCCAGGGAGAATAAATCGAGCAATTGTAGACGCTCTTCATAGTCAAGGTCCTCCAATCCCCTAATTAGTTTAGTTGCCCTTCTCTGGACTCTCTCCAGCTCCAACACATCCCTCCTGAGGACTGGCGACCAGAACTGGACGGAATACTCCAGATGCGGTCGGACCAGAGTTTTATAAAGTGGAAGGATTATAGTCTTATCTCTGGAATGCATCCCTTTCTTTATGCATGCTAATATTCTGTTGGCTTTGGAAGCTGCCGCTTGACATTGCATGCTGTTTCCTAATCTATCATCAACCAAGACTCCCAGATCCTTCTCCATTTTTGATTCCCCCAAGGGCTCCCCTCCTAACGTGTATTGTGCTTTTATGTTTTTAGTCCCCAAGTGCAAAACCTTACACTTCTCCACGTTAAACCTCATTTGCCATGTCGTTGCCCACTCTGTTATTTTGTCCAGGTCATTCTGTAGGATATCTGCTTCATGTTGTGAAGTTATTGCCCTGCCCAATTTTGTGTCATCTGCAAAAACTGATATCGAACTCCTGATCCCGACCTCAATGTTGTTTATGAATAAATTGAACAAGGTTGGTCCCAAGACTGAGCCTTGGGGGACCCCGCTTACCACCTCAGACCAGTCTGAGTATGCGCTGTTTATTACTACCCTTTGGACACGCCTTTTTAGCCAGTTCCGTATCCAAGAGCAAACCCTGCTATCGATACCTGCAGACCTTATTTTAGTTAGTTAGTTAGTTAATAATAGTATTCAATGCCAAGCTGCTGTTTCCAAAGCAAGCAAAGTCCTTTCTTGTATTAACAGAGGCATGGACTCCAGAGAGAGAGAGATAGCATTTTGCCCCTCTACAAATCATTAGTAAGACCTCATCTGGAATATGGAGTTCAGTTTTGAGCACCAGTTCTTAAAAAGGATATCGAGGAACTGGAGAAAGTGCAGAGAAGGGCAACTGATAAGAGGCATGGAGGAGCTCAGCTATGAGAAAATATTAGAGGAACTGAATTTATTCTCTCTTGAGAAGAGGAGATTAAGGGGGATATGATCAACATGTATAAATACATAAGGGATCCATATAGTGGACTTGGAGTTGAGTTGTTCACTTTAACCACCTGCCGACCGGTCACGTTGACCGTACTGCGGCAAAGTGGCTCGATATCGTCCAGCGACGTAGACCTACGTCGCTGGACTCCTCCCGTTGTGGGCGGCGCGCGCGCCGTCGGAGGCTCGCTCCCACTGTTTTCAGTCACAGCGGGAGTCGGGCCAGGGGAGGAGCAGCGGTGATTACCGCCGCTCTTCCCTGATCATCGGGGATCGAGTGTGGAGATCCGCCCGCTTGTGTAAACAAAGCGGGCGGATCTCCTAAGTGACAGGCAGAAACCAGATTGCAAGAATCAGCATAGCTGAACCTGCGATCTGTGCCTGTGTCACACAGTCCCCTCCCCCCACACACGTTAGTAAGCACCAGGCATACATTAACCCCTTGATGACCAATAAAAGTTAACCCCTTCCCTGCCAGTGTAATTTTTACAGTAACAGTGCATATTTATAGCACTGATTACTGTAGTAATGTCACTGGTACCCCCAAAAGTGTCAAAAATGTCAGTCAAGGGTCCGATCTGTCCCCCGCAATGTCGCAGTCCCGCAAAAAATTGCAGATCGCCGCCAGATCGCCGCCATTACTAGTTTAAAAAAAAAAACAATAAAAATGACATAAATTTCCCGTAGTTAGTAGCTGCGATAACTTTTGCGCAAACCAATCAAAATACGCAATTTTTTTTTAACCAAAAACATGTAGCAGAAAACAAATTGGCCAAAAATGTTAAAAAAATTAGATTTTTACATTTTAAAAAAATGTGAAAAATATTGTTATTTTTTCAAAATTGTCGCTCTTTTTTTGTTTATAGCGCAAAAAGTAAAACTCGCACAGGTGATAAAATACCACCAAAAGAAAGCTCTATTTGTGGGAAAAAAGGACATAAATTTAATTTGGGTACAGCATCACATGACCGCGCAATTGTCCGTTAAAGTAACGCAGTGCCGAATCGCAAAATATGGCCTGGTCAGGAATGGGGTAAAATCTTCCGGTCTTAAAGAGATTAAAAATACGCTCATTGAGAATTTTTTTGTCAAAGACATGTATATGACAAAAATTGAATATATTGGATATTTTTTAACTGTCAAAGTAGAAAAATATTGTTATTTTTTTCAAAATTGTCACTTTTTTTTTATTAATATCGCAAAAAATGAAAATTGCACAGGTGATCAAATACCACCAAATGAAAGCTCTGTTTGTGGGAAAAAAAGGACGTAAATTTAGTTTGGGTACGGCGTTGCACGACCGCATGTGACATGAATCACAAAAAGTGGCCTGGACGTAGGACAGCAAAATCCTCCGGTGGTAAAGTGGTTAAGGTCAACACAGAGGACAAGGGGGCACTCTTTACGTCTAGAGGAAAAGAGATTTCATCTCCAAATACAGAAAGGTTTCTTCACCATAAGAGCTGTGAAAATGTGGAATAGACTCCCTCCAGAGGTGGTTCTGGCCAGCTCACTAGATTGCTTTAACCACTTTACCTCCGGCCACTGTGCTGCTACTGCGGCACAGTGGCTCGTTATCGTCCAGCGACGTAGACCTACGTCGCTGGACTCCTCCCCCTGCTTTAAAAAAGGCCTGGATTCTTTCTCAGGTGTACATAATATAACTGGGTACTAAAAAATTTTTTAGGTAAAGTTGATCCAGGGAATATCCGATTACCTCTCGGGGGATCAGGAAAGAATTTTTTTCCCCTGCTGTAGCAAATTGGATCATGCTTTGCTGGGGTTTATTTTCGCCTTCCTCTGGATCAACAGCGGGTATAGGATTGTGTATATGGGATTGTATGGTTGGGCTTTCAATACTGGTTTTTTTTTTTGGTTGAACCGGATGGACTTGTGTCTTTTTTCAACCTGACTAACTATGTAATCATGTACCTATGATTATGGGTCTTCCAAGGGGGCAGTCTTTATTTTTATGGATATTGGGAAGTTGGTAAATTACTGGCAATCTCCGTGCATCAGGGACAAGGTACCTAGCTTCTTTTTTGGGTAATATTCCTTTTATGGGCATTTTTAACTAGTCTCTTCAATCGTGCTGTAAGTTTATTTGTGGGATTCTTTATTTTCTTGTGTGGCTTTCTTTCAAGCCATCCATTATGTACAATTGTGTTTCTAGCTGTGATTGGTCAATTTGATCACATGGTAAAGACAGGGCCAATCACAGCCCATCTATACCATGTGATTAGCTTTGACCAATCAAAGCTAATCACAACAAAACAGACTGAATGAATCAGTTTCATTCAGTAAAATGCTTGCTTATAGTAATATAATGCACTGCTATAAGCATACATAATGTTTGAAAAAAAAAAAAAAAGAAGAAAATCCTTATCACTTCCCTAGAGCAGTGAAATGTTACTATGGTAACATTAAATTGCTCTGGTCAAAGTGTATTAAAATAAATAAATAAAAATAAATAAAACGTAAAAAAAAAAAAAGTAAATAAATGTACTAAAAAAAAAAAAGATTACATAGTTAGGTTGAAAAAAGACAAGTCCATCTAGTTCAACCAAAAAAAAAAAAAAATAATAACCATACAATCCCATATACACAATCCTATAACTGCAGTTGATCCAGAGGTGAAAAAGCCCAGCAAAGCAAGATCCAATTTGCTACAGCAGGGGAAAAAATTATTTCCCGATTCCCTCCCTGGATCAACTTTACCTATAAATATTAGTACCCATTTATATTATGTACATTTAGGAAAGAATCCAGGCCCTTTTTTTAACCACTTTACCACCGGAGGATTTTGCTGTCTTACGTCCAGGCCACTTTTTGCGATTCGGCGCTGTGCGACTTTAACTGACAATTGCGCGGTCGTGCGACGCCGTACCCAAACGAAATTTACGTCCTTTTTTCCCCACAAACAGAGCTTTCTTTTGGTGGTATTTGATCACCTGTGCGATTTTTACTTTTTGCGCTATAAACAAAAAAAGAGCGTTTATTTTGAAAAAATAACAATATTTTTAACATTTTTTTATATGAAATTCCTCCCAAAAAAAATAATAAAATGTAAAAATCTAATTTTTTTAAAATTTTTGGCCAATTTGTTTTCTGCTACCTATGTTTGGTAAAAAAAAATCACAATAAGCATATTTTGATTGGTTTGCGCAAACGTTATTGCGTTTACTAACTAAGGAAAAGATTTCTGTCATTTTTGGTGTTTTTTTTTTTAACGAGTAATGGCGGCGATCTGCGATTTTTTTTGCGGGACTGCGACATTGCGGCGGACAGATCGGTCCCTTGACTGACATTTTTGACACTTTTGGGGGTACCAGTGACATTACTGCAGCAATCACTGCTATATATATGCACTGTTACTGTAAAAATGACACTGGCAGGGAAGGGGTTCATTTTATTGGAGAGGGAGAGGTTAATGTATGCCTGGTGCTTACTAACGTGGGGGGTGGGGGGAGGTGACTGAGTGAGCCAGGGACAGATCGGATGTTCAGCTATGCTGTCACTGAGGAGATCCACCCGCTCTGTTTACACAGGCGGGCGGATCTCCAAACTAGATTCCCCAACGATCGGGGAAGAGCGGCGGCGATCGCTGCCGCTCCTCCCCTGGCCCGACTCCCGCTGTGAATGAAAACAGCGGGAGCGCGCCTCCGGCGGTGCGCGAGCGCCGCCTACAGGGGGAGGAGTCCAGCGACGTAGGTCTACGTCGCTGGACGATAACGAGCCACTGTGCCGCAGTAGCAGCACAGTGGCCGGAGGTAAAGTGGTTAAAGCAATCTAGTGAGCTGGCCAGAACCACCTCTGGAGGGAGTCTATTCCACATTTTCACAGCTCTTACTGTGAAGAAACCTTCCCGTATTTGAAGATGAAATCTCTTTTCCTCTAGATGTAAAGAGCGCCCCCCTTGCCCTCTGTGATGACCATAAAGTGAATAACTTCACACCAAGTTCACTATATGGATTCTATTGTTAGCTATCTCCATTGAACCCCCTTGCAGTCCTGATCAGAGCTAATGACAATACAACGGGTTTCCTGTATGGCCCCCTACATAAAAAAGTCATGCTATATGCTAAATTGTAATTTTTTTTTTTTTATTTGTACCGGCACCACTCAGTGTCCCTGATCACCACCACACCAGTTATATGATGATGCTGTACTGCATCAGGTCCGCCGGTCACTCGCGCGGACATGTTAGGGAACGAGCGGGGGCGGGAGCGCGCCTCCGGCGGCGCGCGTTCGCCCACTAGAGGCTCTCAGGCTAGCGACTTAGTACTACGTCACTTTGCCTGTACGGGGCTGACCGCCGCAGTAAATAGTCGCGCGGCGGTCGGCAAGTGGTTAAATACCACAAAAAGAAAGCTCTATTTGTGTGAACAAAATGATCAAAATTACTATTATTAATATTAAGGATTTCTGTAGCGCCAGCAATTTACGCAGCGCTTTACAGTATTAGAGGGAGACAGTACATATACAATACAATAAACTACATGAGGATTTAGAGGGCCCTGCTCAGAAGAGCTTACAATCTAATGGGAAATTTAGTTTGGGTACATCGTTGCATGACCGTGTAATTGTCATTCAAAGTACAACAGCGCTGAAGGCTGAAAATTGGCCTGGGCAGGAAGGGGTAAAAGTACCCGGTATTGAAGTGGTTAAAATACAATAATACACAGAGTGGTCCTCAGGCTGATGCAGAGGAGCTGTAGCTGCATTGGAAAACAAATTTCAATGGGGTTTTGATTTTATTTTCAATGATAAAAATGTTGATTTTCTAATGAATTACTGTATGCTGTGTGGCTGCTTCAGATGCAAGCGGTGCATAGAGTTCCTCGTTATTAAGGAAACTCTTTATTCTGGGAATTGTACCGGTTACCTTGGAATAATTTACTACAAAATAAAAAAAAAAAAAGAGACAATTTTAGGTTGACGGTGACATGCTGGTCCCCTTTGTGGGTTTCACATTCCTCAGATCTCTGCTATATTAAAAGGGATGGTTGGAGAAGACGTTTCCTGTGGTTCCGTCTAATTGTCATTACATTCCTAGTTGCAATTAAGCAAATTGAGGACTTTTTTTTTTGAGACCCGCGTGACAGGCGGCGTTTACCATCTGTCCCTGGGGGCGTAACGCGTACAGAGCAGGATGATTGTCTTTGTGACCTATACTCCAATGTCTGCGTGAAGCTATGATAACATTGATGGAATGGGAGAAGAAAGAGGAATAGATAAGTTGAAATGATTACCTTTCCTGGAGAAAATGCTGCTTCAAGTTCCTTTAAGTGCTGCTGACATCTATGATGGTTTACCACTTATTATTTCAGGTTCTTATATAGCGCTGTCAATTTACGCAGCGCTTTACATATACATTGCACATTCACATCAGTCCCTGCCCTCAAGGAGCTTACAATCTAAGGTCCCTAACTCACATTCATACATACACAGTAGGGCCAATTTTATAGAGGATCCAATTAACCTACCAGCATGTCTTTGGAGTGTGGGAGGAAACCGGAGTACCCGGAGGAAACCCACGCAGGCACAGGGACAACATGCAAACTCCAGGCAGGTAGTATCGTGGTTGGGATTCGAACCAGCGACCCTCTTGTTGCTAGGTGAAAGTGCTAACCTCTACACCACTGTACCACTTGACTTGCAAAAGGTTTTTTACCCCCTTCGGGACCAGGCCGTTTTTGTTAGTCAACACTGTTCTGCTTATACTGGCAATTGCGCGGTTATGCAGCGCTAAAACCCAAACGAAATTTGTATCATTTTTTATTTTTTACACAAATAGAGCTTTCTTTTGGTGCTATTTAACCACTTCTGGATCGGAAGGATTTGCCCCCTTAATGACCAGGCCATTTTTTGTGATTCGGCACTGCGTTAATTTAACGGACAATTGCGTGGTCGTGCGACGCTGTACCCAAATAAAATTGATGTCCTTTTTTTTCCCCACAAATAGAGCTTTCTTTTGGTGGTATTTGATCACCTGTGCGATTTTGTTTTTTTGCACTATAAACAAAAAAAGAGCGACAATTCTAAAAAGAAAAAATAATATTTTTCACTTTCTGCTATATGACATTCCCCCCAAAAAAAAGTAAAATCAAAATTTTTTAACATTTTAGGCCAATTTGTTTTCTGCTACATATTTTTGGTAAAAAAAAAATCACAATAAGCGTATTTTGATTGGTTTGCGCAAAAGTTATCGTGTCTACAAACTATTGGACATATTTACAGTCAGGTCCATAAATATTGGGACATCAACACAATTCTAATCTTTTTGGCTCTATACACCACCACAATGGAATTGAAATGAAACAAACAAGATGTGCTTTAACTGCAGACTTTCAGCTTTAATTTGAGGGTATTTACATCCAAATCAGGTGAGCGGTGTAGGAATTACAACAGTTTGTATATGTGCCTCACACTTTTTAAGGGACCAAAAGTAATGGGACAGATTAACAATCATAAATCAAACTTTCACTTTTAAATACTTGGTTGCAAATCCTTTGCAGTCAATTACAGCCTGAAGTCTGGAACGCATAGACATCACCAGACGCTGGGTTTCATCCCTGGTGATGCTCTGCCAGGCCTCTACTGCAACTGTCTTCAGTTCCTGCTTGTTCTTGGGGCATTTTCCCTTCAGTTCTGTCTTCAGCAAGTGAAATGCATGCTCAATCGGATTCAGGTCAGGGGATTGACTTGGCCATTGCATAACATTCCACTACTTTCCCTTAAAAAACTCTTTGGTTGCTTTCGCAGTATGCTTCGGGTCATTGTCCATCTGCACTATGAAGTGCCGTCCAATGAGTTCTGAAGCACTTGGCTGAATATGAGCAGATAATATTGCCCGAAACTCTTCAGAATTCATCCTGCTGCTTTTGTCAGCAGTCACATCAACAATAAATACAAGAGAACCAGTTCTATTGGCAGCCATACATGCCCCCGCCATGACACTACCACCACCATGCTTCACTGATGAGGTGGTATGCTTTGGATCATGAGCAGTTCCTTTCTTTCTCCATACTCTTCTCTTCCCATCACTCTGGTACAAGTTGGTCTTGGTCTCATCTGTCCATAGGATGTTGTTCCAGAACTGTGAAGGCTTTTTTAGTTGTTGTTTGGCAAACTCTAATCTGTCCTTCCTGTTTTTGAGGCTCACCAATGGTTTACATCTTGTGGTGAACCCTCTGTATTCACTCTGGTGAAGTCTTCTTTTGATTGTTGACTTTGACACACATACACCTACCTCCTGGAGAGTGTTCTTGATCTGGCCAACTGTTGTGAAGGGTGTTTTCTTCACCAGGGAAAGAATTCTTTGGTCATCCACCACAGTTGTTTTCCGTGGTCTTTTGGTGTTGCTGAGCTCACCGGTGCGTTCTTTCTTTTTTTGGATGTTCCGAACAGTTGATTTGGCCACACCTAATGTTTTTGCTATCTCTCTGATGGGTTTGTTTTGTTTTTCCAGCCTAATGATGGTTTGCTTCACTGATAGTGACAGCTCTTTGGATCTCAGATTGAGAGTTGACAGCAACAGATTCCAAATGCAAATTGCACACTTGAAATGAATTCTGGACCTTTTATCTGCTTCTTGTAAATGGGATAATGAGGGAATAACACACGCCTGGCCATGGAACAGCTGAGCAGCCAATTGTCCCATTACGGCAAAAATATTAAAATTGTGTCGATGTCCCAATATTTATGGACCTGACTGTATATGTGCAGGAATTTTAATGTACTACATTTTTGTGAACTTTTTTTGTATTACCAATTAAAAATTTTTTGTTTTAGCTTTTGTAAGAGCATATTTTTCTTGGGCGCACTCAAATCCCCCATTTCCAGTGTCGTCCTTCTCTTGAGACCTGGAACACATTTTGTACTTTTTACTCCTTTTGGGGACACAAGAATCTCCCTCCAGTCAACATTTCTTTTATATCTGGATGATGCCTGCAGCTGCACCCATCATCCAGATACTGTATCTTCACTCAAAGTCTAGGATGTCATATGACGGCCTATGGGAGGCAAGTGGTTACTAGGTCAATGTCATCCCAGTTTTAGTTATTATGGTGCAGGTGTCCCACACGGCAGTAATGTCTCTCCATATGTTCATTATGGCTGTGCTTGTAACATTGAAGGCTTGTACAAACAATAGGGAAGGTTTACTAAAACTGGAGGACTTAGAATCTGGTGCGGCTGTGTATGGTAGCCAATCAGCTTCTAACTTCAGCTTGTTCAAGTAAGCTTTGACCATCAAAGATGGAAGCTAATTGGTTTCTATGCAGAGCTGCACCAGATTCTGCACTCCCCAGTTTAAGTAAATCACCACCCAATGTCTCACTCACTTGACTCTAAAACAATCTTTTTCAACCTTTTCAACACAGAGGAACCCTTGAAATACATTTCCGGTTTCAGAGAACCCTTGCTAAAAATGCTATATCTGCAACTCTTGATACATTAGTGTGATGGCCATTGGGAAGAATGCTCCTTACACTTGTGGTTATTAGGAAGAATTATCCCCTACAGATAGCTAAAACAATGAATGGTGTCAGTGGGAACTTATCTGAGAGGCAGAAATTGCTCATTGCTCAAGGAACCCCTAGCAACCTCTGGAGGAACCCTGGTTGAGAAACGCTGCTCTAAAAGGAAGACTTTTCCTTGGTCATATAAGAGCCACCAATGGACCAATCTATTTCTTCTTAAAGGTAGATTTGAAGATGCCAGGAATTGAACCTGGGGCCTCACACATGCAACACATGCATTCTGCTACTGAGCTACATCCCTTTTCTCTTTGGATGTCTATTTATCACAGGGAAACCAGAACCTTCTGATTTTTGGTCTGGGCACACTCTTTACTCTAGAACAGTGGTCTCCAAACAGCAGCTCTTTGCTTACTTTTATCCAGCCCTTGGGGCACTTTTCCATCAACTGACACCAACGATGGGGCACTATTCCTCCCAATAACACCAATTGTGGGGCACTATTCCCCCCACTGACATCAATGATGAAGCACTATTCCTCCCACTGATACCAATGATGGGGCACTATTCCCCCCACTGACATCAATGATGAAGCACTATTCCTCCCACTGATACCAATGATGAAGCACTATTCCCCCCACTGACATCAATGATGAAGCACTATTCCTCCCACTGATACCAATGATGGGGCACTATTCCTCCTACTGACACCAATGATGACGCTCCATTCCTTCCACTATACCAATGATGGGGCATTTTTCCTCTCAATGACACCGACATTGAATGGACATTATTCCTCCCAATAACACCAATTATTGGGCACTATTTCTCCCACTGACACCAACGATGGGGCGCTATTCCTTCCAATAACACCAATTGTGGGGCACTATTCCTCCTACTGACATCAATGATGAAGCACTATTCCTCCCACTGATACCAATGATGAGGCACTATTCCTCCCCACTGACACTCAATTCCTTCCACTATACCAATGATGGGGCACTATTCCTCCCACTGACACCAATGATGAGGCACTATTCCTCCCCACTGGCACCAATGATGAGGCACTATTCCTCCCCACTGACACTCAATTCCTTCCACTATACCAATGATGGGGCACTATTTCTCCCACTGACACCAATGATGGGACACTATTCCTCCCACTGATACCAATGATGGGGCACTATTCCTCCCACTGACACCAATGATGGGACATTATTCCTCCAACTGATACCAATGATGGGGCACTATTTCTCTTACTGACACCAATGATGGGATGATGGGACACTATTCCTCCCACTGACACCAATGATGGGACACTATTCCTCCCCACTGACACCAATGATGAGGCACTATTCCTCCCCACTGACACTCAATTCCTTCCACTATACCAATGATGGGGCACTATTTCTCCCACTGACACCAATGATGGGACACTATTAATCCCACTGATACCAATGATGGGGCACTATTCCTCCCACTGACACCAATGATGGGACATTATTCCTCCAACTGATACCAATGATGGGGCACTATTTCTCCTACTGACACCAATGATGGGATGATGGGACACTATTGATCTTTTATTGAAAAGAATCAAGCAACATATTTTATACAAAAGTAAAAAACAGAACTATAGTACAATATTCCAACAAAAAAAACAAAGGAATTCACATCCATGTGCAGAATATATACAATATATACATAATCCACTTCCAACATTCTTAGAAAACTATTTACATAATGCAGCAGAGAGGGCCTAAGAGGCACAACCCATCACCTATGTATGCAGCCATTTATCAAAAACTGAGCATTAAGAAAAAATCTAGGGTGATAAGAGACAGAAAGCCACACCCGGGAAAGAGACTCCTGGCAGTCAGGGAGGCTTGAAACCCCTCCACGCCTTCAGCCAAGCCCTCTGACCCCACTTGTCTCTCTCAAGCGCCCGAATCTTCCCCACCTCATGCAGAATGTCACACACCACCACCTGAACAGGAAGGATTTTACGCCGAAGGGTGACCTGACACCGTGCGTTCCATGTGTAATAACGGACTACTAAACTAACTAAAAAAAGTGTATCCAAACAAAAGCCCCCACCAGTATTGAATGCTCCGTACACCCACTCAGCATAACCCAGCCTGGAGAGGAAAGGAACACCGAGGGCCCGCCCAACCTGTTTGTATACCTCTATGTTAAAAGGGCAACGAAGCAGAAAATGGTCCATAGTCTCCTCCTCACCTGCACATTCCTCCCGAGGACAACCACGATCCATCCCACTGCGGAATTTCAAATTGCCCCGAACATAGAGCCTCCCGTGGAAGCACAACCAGGCCAGATCCCTGAATTTAAGGGGGACTCTAGCCAAATTAATCAATCTTAACCCTTCCCTCAAAATTGGGCCTGGGCAATCCCTTAAGGCCAGTGGGTCATGAAAGACTTCACTCAAGACTCGGCTCATAAGGACTTTCCTCGGAGCGGATCTGAGATCTTCAGCCGACAGTCGCCACTGCCGCAGCAACTTCAGACACGGAGCGACATAGGCTGGGAGCGGACCACGATGACCCCTGAGATTCTTCACTTGGCCACCTTCTTCCCAAAGTCGCAGAAAAGGCCTAAACCAAGATCTAAACATGCCTGCCCATCCAGGAGGTTCCACTGCAAGCATACTACCAATGTTAAACTTGAGAAATAGCAGTGAAAAGAAAAGAACGGGGTTGACCATACCTAAGCCACCCTCCCTCCTGGATAGATAGGTGACATTCCTCTTGATGGGGTTCAGTCTGTTCCCCCACAGCATCTGGAAGAACACACTATAGATCCTAGCATAGAGAGACACTGGCAAGATGCAGACAGGGCTGACATACAAGAAGATCGGTATCAGGTAAGTCTTAATCAGATCAACCCTTTCCCTCAGAGATAACTTCCATCTCTTCCAGCTGACCACCTTAGTATTGGCAACTTCCAGCCTGCCCTCCCAGTTTTTGAGGCCATAATCGCCAGGTCCAAATTCAATGCCTAATATCTTAATTTTTTCCTGGGGCACTGGAAAAGTGTCCGGGAGATCAAACCCCTCACCTTCCTTTCCCATCCAAAAAACTTCACTCTTTTCCTGATTGATCTTGGAGCCTGATGCTTCAGAGTACCGTGATGTCAGAGAGACCACCTCCTCCGCTTCATCTGTCCCAGTGACAATCACTGACACATCATCCGCATAGGCAACAACCCTCAAAGGCGGCTCACCCGGGATTCCCACTGGTACCCCACACAACATGCTGCTCTCTAGCCTCCTGATGAAGGGGTCGATTGCAAACACATAGAGCAGGGGACTCAGCGGACAACCCTGGCGCACCCCAGAACCAACCTCAAAGGACTGTCCAACCCAACCATTAACAAGAGGGAAGCTTTCTGCCCCCTTATACAAAACTTTTAACCAATCGACAAAACCACCCGGCAGACCGTACTTACTAAAGAGCAACCACAGGTACTCATGGTTGACACGATCGAAAGCCTTTGCCTGATCCAATGCCAGTAGATACTTTCCCCAGCCTGCAGCCCTGCACTGCTCCAAGGCCTCCCGGACAGCTAAAACCGCTGTGAAGGTGCTCCTACCCTGGATCGAACAGTGCTGATGGCGAGAAAGCAAAGACTCTGCTACTGCCGATAGGCGCCAGAAAAGTATCTTCGCCAGCACCTTTCTATCGACATTGAGAAGGCTGATGGGGCGCCAATTCTCAATCATCGAAGGATCTTTACCTTTTGAAAGAAGAATCACAGCTGAGTGTCTCATGGAAGGGGGAAGCACCCCCTCAGCAAGACAACTGTTAAAAATCTCTACCAAATGTGGGGCCAGAATAGACTTAAAGGCTTTGTAAAACTCAGCCGTCAGACCATCCGGTCCAGGTGACTTCTTGATGGCAAGCTGTTCAATTGCCCTCGTCACCTCTTCAACTGTGATCTCTTCTGTCAAATTCATCAAAGGGACATCTCCACCATTTAGACCTGGAATAGAGTCCAAAAAGCTTTCCATCTTGTCTCGGTCAAGCTCCTTCCTCCCAAGAAGTTCAGCATAAAAAGACCTCACGACCTCCAGGATCCCTGACCTGGACTTTGTCAAGGAACCTGTACTATCCTTAAGGCCAACGACCATCTTAACAGCTACACCCTGTTTGCAGTTCTGGTAAGGGTCAGGCGAGTGGTATTTCCCATAGTCCCGCTCCAGAACCAAAGAGGTATGCCGGTCATATTGACACTTCCTGAGGAGGATTTTCACTTCAGAGATTGCCCCAGGATCTCCTCCTCTCGAGACAAGAATATCCAGCTTCCTCCGCAAACGTTGGTAGGTCATGTATCTATTAAACTGTTTTTTATTGGCTAGGCCCCTGAAGAATCCAGCAATCCTCTTTTTGGTCAGCTCCCACCACTCAGCCTTGCTGCTACAAAAGTCCAGGATGGTCACCTGTGCCTGAAAGAATTCCTCAAAGGATTGTCTAACATGTTCTTCCTCAAGGAGAGTCGAATTTAATCTCCAGATGCCTTTGCCCCTCTGAGGGAAATCTGAAGCATTCAAGACCACAGATAGCATACAGTGATCAGAGAACTCCACCGCCTGCACCACTGGGGGTGAGAAAGCAGAGGCCTCCTTCAAAAAAAACCTATCTATCCTACTCTGACTATTACCTCGATGAAAGGTGAACCCTGTGTCATCCGGGAGGTGCTTAATGTGCACATCCACAAGACCAGCATCCCTAACCATACTATTTAAAAAAACGCTATCATATCCCAGCCGGTCATTGAAGTCCTTCCTGTCCTTGGGCCTAGTCACAGTATTAAAGTCACCTCCAAAAACCACTTGCCGGGATGTAAAAAGAAATGGCTTGATCCTTGTAAAAAGGCATTTCCTGTCCCACTTTGTGTGCGGCCCATAGATATTAATTAGGCGCAGGTCCTGCCCTCCCACAAGAACGTCTAAGACCATACATCTCCCAATCTCCACCTCAATAACCCGCCGGACAGTTACCATGCCGGTTTTAAACAACACCGCCACCCCGCCGTAAGGCTCGGCCGCAAGAGACCAGTAAGATGGACCATACCTCCACTCTCTCTTGGCCATATGAATATCTGCCAAGGAGGTGAGCCTAGTCTCCTGCAAAAATAAAATTTCAGCATCTAATTGGCTGAACAAAAATAAGGCCATAGAACGAGCTCTTACCGACTTAATGCTGGCGACATTTATTGTCACCACTTTTAACGGAGGGGGAACCGCCATTTGGGTTATTGGGTGGATTGCTTCTTAGCTCCCCTCTGCTGCTCATCACCAGAAGCCTCTCTCTTTCTTGAAGCCTCCTCCAACTCCATTTCAATTTCTGAATTCTGCTCAGAAGAATCCCCAGATGAGGAGATATCCCAAGCAGAAGCCCTAGAACGGTTGGAGACAGTCACTGAGGCATCCTGTCCCTGTTCCGTCCTCACCGTCTGTCTCTTCCGCCTCACAACCTTCCTTCTCTCCTCCAGGTACTGAAGGTCAGATTCAGAGATGCTTTCATCTCTTGTTTTCTTCTTCTTCTTTGAAGTCTTCACAGAAGACTTCTTTACAGAGGAAGCCGCAGCAGCACCCTTTTTGGTACCTGGTGGGTGGGGGGCTTCTTTAAGGTCACACTTAGGAAGGGAAGACTGATCGGGAATAACTGACTCAGGGGGCACAGACTTGGCAGATTCTGACACAAGAGGAGCCGGTACAGTAGGCTGGGGGGACACAGGGACAGACACAGAAGGAAAACTTACAGATACAGGAGGGGTGGGCACAGGGACTAGGGAGGGATCCTGCACAAGACCAGGGGGGTCAGTCACCGCAGAGGAGGGTGGTACAACAGGGGCCTCATCCTCCATCCTGTCCAGCCTTAACAGATCATCTATCACCTCTCTATCCATATTATGCCAGGCTTCAGGACATCGGCTGTAGGGGTGGCCAAGGCGCAGGCACAGGTTGCACCTTATCGCCTGGGTGCAGTCCCTGGCCACATGACCCTGCCCCCGACACACTGAACAGATCAGAGCTGAACAAGAGGAGCTAAAATGCCCCTTTTCTCCACAGCGGTGACACAGTTTTGGCTGACCGGGATAAAAAATGGTCATCCTATCCCTCCCTATAAAGGCAGAGGAGGGCAGGTGACGGACAACATTCCCATCCCTAGCCAACCTGACCGTTACCGACCAACCCCCGGTCCAGATGCCACGCTCATCATGAATTTTATCCGGCCTGGTCAAAACATCCCCATAATTTCTCAACCAGACCTCTAAGTCCCGAGCAGGAACACTCTCATTTGTAAGGACAATAGTAATTTTCTTCACTGTTGACCTTTGGGAAACTGCCACTGGCACCAGACCTTCCCATTCGGGTCTTGACCTGCACCGAGCCATATATCGTTCCCAGAACAAGTCAAGACCCTCTGGTCTGGTGAAACTAACTGTGTATTCCCGGCTTCCAGCCACATGTATCAGGGCATATAGGTCATTAGCCCCAAAACCCATATCTAAGATCAGGTCCACCACCATACGCCTTGCTAGAGGGACTGCACCACCTTCCCATTTAAGGAGGACTACGTTCCGCCTTGGACCCCCAGCAGAAGCCATAGATCCAATACCAGATCCAATGGTGCTCATAGTGGCAGCCCGCGAGGGAAAACCCTGATTAGAAGCAGAGCTCCTCCTTGATTGTAACCCTGGCTTGGTGATATTGCCAGGAGCACAGCTTACCACCTGTGCAAATGTAGGCTTATTAGGGCCAAGACCCCACACTGATGTCACATTATCAGGTACACTACTATTATTATTTTTACCAGCTTGGCCTAAACAAGCAGCATTATCAGTTCCACATATAATGGTGGGATCCACCATGCCTGCAATGTTATTAGGGATAACTGTTTCTGATGCAGTACCAGATGTTTCCTGCTGCTGCGCTGTAGAGTCCTGTTCAACAGTGACTGAAATAGTTTTAAGCTCAGCAGAAGGGGGGTTAATCGGCTCTTCTGGGTTTTGTGGTTCTTCAGCAGAAATGTCATTTTTTAAACACAACTTTTCCTGTTTAGAGACATCAGCAGCAGGCACAACATTGCTGAGCATAGGGGAATCACCCGGAGTGTCATTAGGAAACCCATCATTAGGCAAGGTGCTAAAAGGCACAAAAACTGTTTTATCTGTAAGCTGGGGCTTTATATACTTTACTTTATCAGGCACACTCTCAGGTAAGTCCTCCACATCACCAAACACCAGCTGATCTTCCTGCATTGGAGACTCCATTACCTGTATAACTTTCAACATGCCTCCTGAGCCCTGAGATGGCAATGGGCTGCTTACCTCACCTTGAGGGGGAAGGGGGTCAGAACCGGGGGTCTCCTCCTCCACCTCCATCTTTGCAAACCTCCGTTCATTGCAAAACTTCTCCCTGAAGGGACCATCCCTGCCTTCCATCATGGCCACGATAGTTTCTTGATGATCCACACGGACTTTCGCTAATTGGACCTCTGAATCCATTGATCCACGGTTCTTGCTGAACAAGCCTTCACGCTGCTTTCTCAGGCGCTTTAAATCCGCTCTAAGCTTGTAGAGCTTGTCTCTCTCCTTATTGAGGACTTTGATCCCGGCCACCACTCGCTCCCGAATGGATCCAGCATCTTCATCCTCACCAGGTGCAGAGAGATCACCAACCACGGGCTGCACAGGAGCAGGGGTGCCATCCATCCGCCCAGGGGATGTCTGAGAGCCTCCAGCAGGAGAGGCCCTGCTGGCCTCCATGGCTTCCCCAGAAGGGGGCCAGGAGAGCTGGGAGGGATTTCACCTCACACCCTCTTACACAGATCACCTGCAGCAGCAACAGACACACAGCCAGAGAACCTTCCAGCAGCCACACCCGAAGCTGAATGATGGGAAACGACTCCTCCCACTGACACCAATGATGGGACACTATTCCTCCCACTGACACCAATGATGGGACACTATTCCTCCCACTGACACCAATGATGGGACACTATTCCTCCCACTGATACAAATAATGGGACACTATTCCTCCCACTGACACCAATGATGGGACACTATTCCTCCCACTGATACCAATGATGGGGCACTATTCCTCCCACTGACACCAATGATGGGGCACTATTCCTCCCACTGACACCAATGATGAGGCACTATTCCTCTCCACTGACACTCAATTCCTTCCACTATACCAATGATGGGGCATTTTTTCTCTCAGTGACACCAACATTGAATGGACATTATTCCTCCCAATAACATCAATTATTGGGCACTATTTCTCCCATTGTCACCAGTGATGGGGCACTATTCCTCCCACTAACACCAATGACGGGGCGCTATTCCTCCTACTGACACCAATACTATGGCACTATTCCTCCCAGCAATAGTGTTCCGTCATTGGTATCAGTACAAGGAATAGTGTCCCATCATTGGTGTCAGTGTAAGGAATAGTGCCCCATCATTGGTGTCCGTGGGAGGAATAGTGCCCCATTATTGGTTTCAGTGGGAGGAATAGTGCCCCATCATTGGTGTCTGTGGGAGGAATAGTGTCCCATCATTGGTGTCAGTGAGAGGAATAATGCCCCATCATTGGAGTCAGTGGGAGGAATAGTGCCCCATCACTGGAATCAGTGGGAGGAATAGTGCCCCATCATTGGTGTCAGTGGAAGAGATAGTGAAAAATAGTACAATGGTGTCCTAGTCAATCACATCAGCACCACATCCCAATAATGAAATACAACACATGGAAAGGAAGGAAAGACGGGACTTTAACAGTGCTGACTACCCACTCAATTCAAGAAAATCAGTTCATTTGCAATAAAAATATGTATTCCTGAGTCACAGACACCGTCCTTGTGACCAAGAATAATATTGAGCATAGTAAAACAAGGTACCTAAATACACCACCCTCAGACTGTAGAAGTTTAAAACCCTCCCAGAGATCTGCTGTATCATACAGAATGACCCATGTGAATAAAGGAGGGCAAGAGACTCCTCCCCATTATTGGTGTCAGTGGGAGGAATAGTGCCCCATCATTGGTATCAGTGAGAGGAATAGTGCCCCATCATTGGTGTCAGTGGGAGGAATAGTGTCCCATCATTGGTGTCAGTGGGAGGAATAGTGCCCCATCATTGGTGTCAGTGGGAGAAATAGTGCCCCATCATTGGTGTTAGTGGGAGGAATAGTGTCCCATCATTGGTGTCAGTAGGAGAAATAGTGCCCCATCATTGGTATCAGTGGGAGGAATAGTGCCCCATCATTGGTATCAGTGGGAGGAATAGTGCCCCATCATTGGTGTCAGTGGGAGGAATAGTGCCCCATCATTGGTATCAGTGGGAGGAATAGTGCCCCATCATTGGTATCAGTGGGAGGAATAGTGCCCCATCATTGGTATCAGTGGGAGGAATAGTGCCCCATCATTGGTGTCAGTGGGAGGAATAGTGCCCCATCATTGGTGTCAGTGGGAAGAATAGTGCCCCATCATTGGTGTCAATGGGAGGAATAGTGCCCCATCATTGGTGTCAGTGGGAGGAATAGTGCCCCATCATTGGTGTCAGTGGGAGAAATAGTGCCCCATCATTGGTGTCAGTGGGAGGAATAGTGTCCCATCATTGGTGTCAGTAGGAGAAATAGTGCCCCATCATTGGTATCAGTGGGAGGAATAGTGCCCCATCATTGGTATCAGTGGGAGGAATAGTGCCCCATCATTGGTGTCAGTGGGAGGATTAGTGTCCCATCATTGGTATCAGTGGGAGGAATAGTGTCCCATCATTGGTATCAGTGGGAGGAATAGTGCCCCATCATTGGTGTCAGTGGGAGGAATAGTGCCCCATCATTGGTGTCAGTGGGAGGATTAGTGTCCCATCATTGGTATCAGTGGGAGGAATAGTGTCCCATCATTGGTATCAGTGGGAGGAATAGTGCCCCATCATTGGTATCAGTGGGAGGAATAGTGCCCCATCATTGGTATCAGTGGGAGGAATAGTGTCCCATCATTGGTATCAGTGGGAGGAATAGTGCCCCATCATTGGTGTCAGTGGGAGGAATAGTGTCCCATCATTGGTATCAGTGGGAGAAATAGTGCCCCATCATTGGTATCAGTGGGAGGAATAGTACCCCATCATTGGTGTCAGTGTTTGATCTGTCCTGGCATTCTATGACCAACATTAGAAGATTCCGCCACACATCCACCCACTCTTCTAATGTTGGGCACACATGTAATGTTCTTTTTTTCGTTCAACCCGTGGGCTCGATCGATGCGGATGAGGAAATCTCTGACAGACAAAAAAGTAAAAAAATGATCTGCCGAAGCATAGGAGCGATCCACCCTCTGACCACCCCAGGCCCCTCATGCTTGGGCATACACGTTTTAGTTGACCATCAGAAAGTTTTATCCCCTTCATGACCAGGCCAGTTTTTGCTATTCAACAATGCGCTAACTGGTAATTGCTCGGTCATGCAACGTTGTACCCAATTGAAATTTATAAAAAAAAAAATTGTTTTTGGTGTTATTTGATCACCACTGGGTTTTTAATTTTTTATTATGATGTAAACAGAAAAAAAGAGCGAAAATTTTGAAAAATGTTTTTTTCTATTTTTTTGTTATAAAAGATATCCAATAAAATTTCTTCATAAATTTAGGCCAAAATGTAACTCTTTGGTTAAAAATAAAAGTCCAAATAAGTGTAAATTGATTGATTTGTGTGAAAGTTATAGCGTCTACAGATGGGATATATTTGAAAACTGATCAATCCTGATGTACTGATGGCCTATCTCAATTTTTCGAGGCTCAAAAATGCCAGGACAGAACAAATACCCCCCAAATGACCCCTTTTTGGAAAGTAAACTGTCTTAGGTATTTAGTAGGAGGCATGGCGAGTTTTTTGAAGTAGAAATTTTATTGTCACAATTTCATATAATCCCATATACACAATCCTATACCCACAGTTGATCCAGAGGAAGGCGAAAAACCCCAGCAAAGCATGATCCAATTTGCTACAGCTGGGGAAAAAATTCCTTCCTGATCCCCCGAGAGGCAATCGGATATTCCCTGGATCAACTTTACCTATAAATATTAATACCCATTTATATTATAGCCTGTCCATATTCTACCCTAGCCTGCACCTATACTACCCAAACCTGTCTATATACTACAATAGCCTGCCCCTATACTACCCTAGCCTGCCCCTATACTACCCTAGCCTGCCCCTATACTACCCTAGCCTGTCTATGTACTGCCCTAGCCTGTCCATGTACTGCCCTAGCCTGTCCATGTACTACCCTAGCCTGTCCATGTACTGCCCTAGCCTGTCCATATACTGCTCTAACCTGGCCAGTTACGACCCTAGCCTGTCCATATACTACCCTAGCCTGTCTATATTTTACCCTAGTTTGCACCTATACTACCCTAGCCTGTCTATACACCACCCTAGCCTGCCCCTATACTATCCTAGCCTGTCTATATACTACCCTAGCCTGTCTATATACTACCCTAGCCTGCACCTATACTACCCTAGCCTGTATATATACTACCCTAGCCTGCCCCTATACTATCCTAGCCTGTCTATAAACTACCCTAGCCTGCACCAATACTACCCAAACCTGTCTATATACTACCCTAGCCTGCCCCTATACTACCCTAGCCTGCCCATATACTACCCTAGCCTGTCCGTATACTGCCCTAGCCTGTCTATAGACTACCCTAGCCTGTCTATATACTATCCTAGCCTGCCCCTATACTATCCTAGCCTGTCTTTATGCTTTACTAGCCAATCTATATACTAGCTTAGCCTGTCCATATACTACCCTAGCCTGTCTATATTCTACCCTAGCCTGTCCGTATACTGCCCTAGCCTGTCTATATTCTACTCTAGCCTGTCCATATACTATCCTAGCCTGCCTTTATACTATCCTAGCTTGTCTATATACTATCCTAGCCTGTCTATATACTACCCTAGCCTGCACCAATACTACCCAAACCTGTCTATATACTACAATAGCCTGCCCCTATACTACCCTAGCCTGCCCATATACTAACCTAGCCTGTCTGTATATTGCCCTAGCCTGTCTATATACTATCCTATCTATATACTAGATTAGCCTGTCCATATACTACCCTTGCCTGTCCATATACTACCCTTGCCTGTCCATATACTGCCCTAGCCTGTCCATATACTGCCCTAGCCTGTCCATAGACTACCCTAGCCTGTCTGTATACTATCCTAGCCTGCCCATATACTATCCTAGCCTGTCTATATACTTCCCTAGCCGGCCCCTATACTATCCTAGCCTGTCTATATACTACCCTAGCCTGTCTACATTCTACCCTAGCCTGGACCTATACTACCCTAGCCTGTCTATATACTACCCTAGCCTGCCTTTATACTATACTAGCCTAGCTATATACTAGCTGAGCCTGTCCATATACTACCCTAGCCTGTCTATATTCTACCCTAGCTTGTCCATATACTGCCCTAGCCTGTCCATATACTATCCTAGCCTGCCTTTATACTATCCTAGCTTGTCTATATACTACCCTAGCCTGTCTATATACTACGCTAGCCTGTCCCTATACTATCCTAGCCTGCCTTTATACTATCCTAGCTTGTCTATATACTACCCTAGATTGTCTATATACTACGCTAGCCTGTCTATATACTACCCTAGCCTGTCCCTATACTATCCTAGCCTGCCTTTATACTATCCTAGCTTGTCTATATACTACCATAGCCTGTCCATGTTTTGCATTCCCATTATTTTAGGGTATGTTAAAGGAGAAGCATGGTAAAGCTCTTTTGGCCATACATCTCCTGTGGGTCACAGGGGTGCATTTAGTTCTGCACTTCTGTGACCCAGATTTGGACAGTCCCACTGCATGTGGTATGAATGGACCCATTTACACTTGCATTGGGGGGGGGGGGGCAGTAAAACCCAGTTGTTGAGCTGCATTTTGACTGTCCCTCAACCACTCCCCTGTTCCTGCAGAGGGTGTACATGCAGTGCTGTATTTTGGCCTAGGCCAACAAGGCCCAGGCCTAGGGCAGCACTTTGCAGGGGGGCAGCAAAAAAGCCACCCCCACCACCTGAGACTCTATTGGCCACTAGAACCACCCCTCTCACCCCCCTCTCTCTCACTCACCCCCCTTTCTCACTCTCTCACCCCTCCACTCTCTCTCCCTCTCACCTCCCTCTCTCTTTCTCATCCCCTCTCTCTCTATCATCCCCCTCTCTCTCATCTCCCTCTCTCACCCCCCTCACTCTCTCTCTCATCCCTACTCTCTCTCGCTCTCCCTCTCTCACCCCCCCTCTCTCTCTCTCATCCCCCCACTCTCTCATCCCCCCACTCTCTCATCCCCCCACTCTCTCATCCCCCCACTCTCTCTCATCTATTCCCCCCTCTATCTCTCTCTCTCTCATCCCCCACTCTCTCTCTCATCCCCCCTCTCTTAGCCCCCTCTCTTTCCCTCCCTCACCCAACCCCTCTCTCTCTCCCTCCCTCACTCAACCCCTCTCTCTCTCTCTTTCATCCCCCCTCTCTCTCCCTCCCTCACCCACCCCCCTCTCTCTCTCCCTCACCCACCCCCCTCTCTCTCTCCCTCACCCACCCCCTCTCACCCCCCCTCTCGTGAGATCTCAGGGGTTCATGCTGGGACTTGTAGTCCTTCAATTTAGGAGGAAGACACATCCGTTAAAAAAGGAGTGAGGAAAATTTACATGGGGAGGGCGCCCAATTTTAGTCTTGCCTAGGGCAGCACAAAACCAAAATACACCACTGTGTACATGTGCTGCCACCACGATACTTTGCTTCTTGGCTGCAATAGGAATTATAGCTCCTAACATGCTCGGTACCCCCCCCCCCCCCCCCAAGCGCAACTCATTCAAACGTATGGGCCGCTTTGCAACCATCCGTGGTTGCTTCACAATTGTCTGGTCTTTAGTGGGCGATAGACCACGAGCAGGGTGTTACTACCACTACTTCCGAAAGTTCTGTCTCCTCTTCTTGTCTTGGGGGTCTTTTCATGGATGCACGTATCTTCATCGTTGCAAATGCTTCTTCCAGCGCTCCGAGTACATTTTCTATTCTCATTTGCCTGTCCATCATTTTTGGTCTGTTCTTGTAGTACCAAATTCTGTAGGAATAAAGAAAGATATGTTATAAGAACATGTCTATAAGCAAGCGGAAATGTTCAGAATGAATAGCGGACTTCACCTAAATCTGTGTTTGATAGAAAACAAATAGTCACTCGCCATCACCCCATTTGTTACTGTTACCAGCACCCTCAGTTCTTTTACCTCTCCCCCACAGAACAAATGATAGAGATGGGTTTAATCTCATTATGACCTGTGACGTGACGGGCTTCTGCTGCTAAAGCCTGGGGCAATGAGCACAGAAAACACACCGCCTCGGTCTGATCAACTGCCTTCCTACAGGCAGGGAAAAGGTAAATACCAGAGTTGTATAAAGTACTCGAAACCCATACTTGAGTAAAAGTACAAGTGCTCGATCAAAAAGTGACTTGAGTAGAAGTGGAAGTGCTCGATCAAAAAGTGACTTGAGTAGAAGTACTAAAGTATTCAACATTTTTTGTACTTAAGTATTGCAAGTAGTTTTTTTTTTAATTTTGCTACTCAAGTACTGAAAAGTAAAAGTACCAGTAGTTTTGAAAAAAAAAAATTGCTACTCAAGTACTGAAAGTAAAAGTACAAGTACTGTGTTATGTAGTTATTAACCACTTAACGTCTAGCCACGTAGACCTACGTCGGCTGACTTTGCGGGGTTATACCGGGATGATGCCTCTAGCTAGAGGCATCATCCCGGTACCGTGGTTTGAAGCCGACGGTCGGCTTTCCGTCGGTAACGACCGATGCGGCTCGGGAGCCGCTCGATCGTTACCCGGGGGGGCGGGAGGGGACGTCCCCCCTCCGCCGCCTTCCGTGGCTTTGCTTGGGGCTCCCGTCCCACCGGGAGCCCCGAGCACCCAGCCGGCACGTCCGCCGGCTGGATGGAGTCCCGATGAATGCCGGAAGCGGCTTTGATCGGGTCTCCAATGACGTAACCCGGAGGCGGCGTCCAGGACGTCACTTCCGGGTTAGTGTACTGCAAAAGGCGGCAGATTTGAAAAACAGCTATATGCAAAAATGCCGTTTTCGGCGTTTTGCATACAGGGAAGTGTAGTGGAGGGGTCTAGGGTCTTTTAGACCCTCGATCCCTCCATAAAGTGTACCTGTCACTACATATTGGTGTCACAAGGGATGTTTACATTGCTTGTGACAGCAATAAAAGTGATCAGATTTTTTTTTTTTTTTAAAAACCTGTAATAAAGTTAAAAAAATAAATAAAAAATAAATAGGAAAAAAAAAATAAAAAAATGTAGCCGCCCCCGTCACCGTTAGCTCGCGCACAAAAAAAAACGTATACGCAAGTCGAGCCGCGAATGAAATCTCTGTTCAAACCACACATGTGAGGTATCGCCACGATCATCAGAGCGTGGGCAATAATTAAAAAAAAGAGCTACACTCTAACTCAAAACTGGTAACCGTTAAATAAATTTAAAGCGTCGCAGATTGAGATCTCTATTGACCTTAGTTTGTCGCCATCCCACGGGGGGGCGCAATTTTAAACCGTAACATGTTGGGTATCTATTTACTCGGCGTGACATCATCTTTCACAATATATTAAAAAAATGGGCTAAATTTACTGTTTAGTATTTTTTAAATGCAGTGAAATGTGATTTTTCTAATTTTTTCCAAAAAAATGGCGTTTTAAAGACCGCTGCGCAAATACCGCGTGACAAAAAATTTTGCAATGACCGACATTTTATTCTCCAGAGTCTTTGCTAAAATATATATATATATATATATATATATATATATATAATGTTTGGGGGTTCTAAGTAGTTTTCTAGGAAAAAATACTGGTTTTAACTTGTAAGCAAAAAGTGTCCGAAATAGGGCTGGTGGGTAAGCCCCCGTTCACATGCACGCGATCCAACTTCGGGTGGCGACCTCCGAGGTCGCGGTGCGAGCAGCGCGCCACGACCTCGGAGCGGCCGCCACGGACTTCATAACATTGAAGTCTATGGCGGTCGCCTCCTGGTCGCCCCAAAGAAGCTCCGGACCCTTTTTCTAGGTCGGAGCGACTTGTGTCGCTCCTATTAGAACGGGTCCGCAGCTTCCCTATGGGAGGCGACCTGCGGCGACCTGTGAGGTGACCAGGTCGCCTCACAGGTCGCCCTAGTGTGAACCGAGGCTAAGTGGTTAAAGAAAGAAGTCAAAAGTTTGAACATCATATTGTTTTTTATTATTTCAAATGCAGCTTTTATTTATACATACAGTAGCTTTTATTTTCCTATGCGCTGATTATACACATGTTTTGAGCTTCATGAAACCTGCCATCTACTGTTCTGGCAGTGGTAATTTTTACAATTGTAACAAGTAACTATGCAGCACAAAAGAAAAATATCGGAGTAGAAGTATTGAAATCATTGAAAAAATGTAGTGAAGTAAAAGTGGAAGTAGGAGAAAAAAATTCTACTCTAGGAAAGTACAGATATCGCCTTTCGGTACTTAAGTACAGTAGTGAAGTAGTTCTACTTAGTTACTATACATCTCTGGTAAATACAATATAGAAGGTGGGGGCGGCTCAGTGACAGTGGGCGATAACATGAAAACGTGTAATGTAGAAAATAGAGAAAACCTATTAAGAATCTACAATGACTTACCCAAAGCAGCATCCTACTGTACTGGTGATGAACACGATTAGAAGGAAGAGTCCAACCAGTATGGCTAAAAATAGAAGGAGGCCATGATCCTTTATTTGATAGAGCGTTCTGGCGATAAAGTCCATGATTCCTGAATCATGGTCACTGGTCTCAGTCATTGGTGGAAGCATCCTGGAGCCCTCAGTGCCAGCGACTGAAGGTGTTGGGCTCTGTATATCATGGCTTCCTGAATCATGGCCACTGGACTCAGTCATTGGTGGAAGCATCCTGGAGCCCTCAGTGCCAGTGCCTGAAGGTGTTGGGCTCTGTATATCATGGCTTCCTGAATCATGGTCACTGGACTCAGTCATTGGTGGAGACGTCCTGGAGCCCTCAGTGCCAGCGACTGAAGGTGTTGGGCTCTGTATATCATGGCTTCCTGAATCATGGCCACTGGACTCAGTCATTGGTGGAAGCATCCTGGAGCCCTCAGTGCCAGCGACTGAAGGTGTTGGGCTCTGTATATCATGGCTTCCTGAATCATGGTCACTGGTTTCAATCATTGGTGGAAGCATCCTGGAGCCCTCAGTGCCAGCGACTGAAGGTGTTGGGCTCTGTATATCATGGCTTCCTGAATCATGGCCACTGGACTCAGTCATTGGTGGAGACGTCCTGGAGCCCTCAGTGCCAGCGACTGAAGGTGTTGGGCTCTGTATATCATGGCTTCCTGAATCATGGTCACTGGTTTCAATCGTTGGTGGAGACATCCTGGAGCCTTCAGTGTCAGTGACTGAATGGGACGTGCTATCCTCACCTAGGCTTCCCGAATCATAGTAAACATGATCCCTGGTTTCAGTCCTTGGTGGAAGCATCCTGGAGCCTTCAGTGTCAAGGACTGAATGGGACACGCTATCTTCATCTAGGTTTCCTGAATCATAGTAAACATGGTCCTCGGTTTCAGTCCTTGGTGGAAGCATCCTGGAGCCTTCAGTGTCAGTGATTGAATGGGACACGCTATCTTCATCTAGATTTCCTGAATCATAGTAAACGTAGTCACTGTTCTTAGTCTTTGCTGGTGGAGACATTGTGGAGCCCTCAGTGCCAGTGACTGAATGGGTCATGCTATCTTTGTCTAAGCTTCCCGAATCATAGTCACTGGTCTCAATCATTGGTGGAAACACCCATGGGCCCTCAGTGTCAGTGACTGATAGGGTCTCGCTAGGTTTATGTTGGTTTCCGTGGTCCTTCTTGACTGTCTCGGTATCAGCGGCCTCCAAAGTGGAATCTGATGGAACAAAAACAAAGAAAATTAGCTTAAATGTCCGAATAATGAACACTAGAGTTGAGCAAACCAGGGTGCATCCATGACTATAAATCTACTCCAAATGACCCTGGTCCAATTGGTCATTAATCAAATCAAAACAATTTTAGCGCAGTTCGTTATGGTGAACTCCAAATCTGATTTTATAAAGCGTTTAACCACTTGCCGACCGCCGCACGACTATTTACGGCGGCGGTCAGCCCCGTACAGGCAAAGTGACGTCACTAGCCTGTGAGCCTCTAGGGGGGCGAGCGCGCGCCGCCGGAGGCGCGCTCCTGCCCCCGCTCGTTCCCTAAGAAGTCAGCGCGTGTGACTGGCGGACCCGATGTCTGCCGGTCAGTCGCGATCTCCCCGTGGAGAGGGAGAAAGGCAGGCGGCTGATGTAAACAAAGCCGTCTGTCATTCTCCCTGGTGTAAGAACAGATATCATACGATCCTGCTATGTAGGATCGTATGTCTCTGTGCTTACATCACCAGCCACACCCCTTTACAGTTAGAAGCACACCCCTAGGGACACACTTAACCCCTGCATCACCAATAAAGTTAACCCCTTCCGTGTCAGTGTCATTTTTACAGTAACAGTGCATATGTATAGCACTGATTACTGTAGAAATGTCACTGGTAACCCCAAAAGTGTCAAAAATGTCAGTCAAGGGTCCGATCTGTCCGCCGCAATGTCACAGTACCGCAAAAGAAATCGCAGATCGCCGCCATTACTCGTTAAAAAAAAAACACAAAAAATGACAGAAATCTTTCCCGTAGTTAGTAAACGCAATAACTTTTGCGCAAACCAATCAAAATACGCTTATTGCGATTTTTTTTTTTACCAAACATATGTAGCAGAAAACAAATTGGCCAAAAATGTAAAAAAATTTAGATTTTTACATTTTTTGGGGGGGAATTTCTTATAAAAAAATTTGAAAAATATTGTTATTTTTTCAAAATTTACGCTCTTTTTTTGTTTATAGCGCAAACAGTAAAAATCGCACAGGTGATCAAATACCACCAAAAGAAAGCTCTGTTTGTGGGAAAAAAAGGACGTGAATTTCATTTGGGTACAGCGTCGCACGACCGCGCAATTGTCCGTTAAAGTCACGCAGTGCCGAATCGCAAAATAGGGCCTGGTCAGGAAGGGGGTAAAATCTTCCGGGGCTTAAAGTGGAAGTAAACCCTCCTCGGCAAGTTGTACCTATAGGTGATCCTATGATAAGGCTTACTTATAGGTACTGTAAATATCTCCTAAACATGTACCGTTTAGGAGATATTTACCTTCGATGCATCCAGTGCCGTCACTGGTGCCGTTCCTTCAGAGCCCCGTGCCGTGACTGTCGGCTCCTGCGCGGAAGATGGGCGACTGGACATGTCGCCCGTCATACAGGTAAGCGGGCGGCGCGGCGGGGGCTCGTTCTAAGGTAAGTATTTTATAATGAGCTAATATGCAATGCATACTAGCTCATTATGTGTTTGTCTTTCAGGGTAGAAAGGAAAAAAGAAAAAAAAAAAAAAAAAGGGTTTACAACCTCTTTAAATGGTTAAGGTATCTATGGATCATTATGGACGCTTAGAATTGTGAGCCATGCCAGATTGGGTATCTATTGACTGGATTCGGTCTCACCTTTTATTTCAAATGGTAAGACTTCATTCTGTTGGTGTTCACAGAATGTAATATGAGTTTTTATTTAACAGTTGTACAAATATTTTGCAAATTAAAAGTATCAACTGTCACTGATTAACCACTTAAGCCCCGGAGGATTCGGCTGCTAAAAGACCAGGGGGTATTTTGCGATTCGGCACTGTGTGACTTTAGCGGACAATTGCGCGGTCGTGCAACGCTGTACCTAAACGAATTTGACGTCCTTTTTCTCCCACAAACAGAGCTTTCTTTTGGTGGTATTTGATCACCTGTGCGATTTTTTGATCACGCGCTATAACAAAAAAAGAGCGTCAATTTTGCAAAAATAACAATATTTTTCACATTTTTTTATATGAAATTCCCCAAAAAAAATGTAAAAATCAAAATGTTTTAACATTTTAGGCCAATTTGTTTTATGCTACATATGTTTGGTAAAAAAAAAAAAAAAATCGCAAAAAGCGTATTTTGATTGGTTTGCGCAAAAGTTATCGCGTTTACTAACAAAGGGAAAGATTTTTGTCATTTTTGTTGTTTTTTTTTAACGCGTAATGGCGGCAATCTGCGATTTTTTTTGCGGTACTGCGACATTGCGGCGGACAGATCGGAACCCTTGACTGACATTTTTGACACTTTTGGGGTTACCAGTGACATTACTACAGTAATCAGTGCTATAAATATGCACTGTTACTGTAAAATTACACTGGCAGTGAAGGGGTTAACTTTATTTGAGAGGGAGGGGCTGTGTGTGTCCCTAGGGGCGTGATTCTAACTGTGATTGGCTGTGGCTTGAGCTGTAGGAACAGTGATCAATGGTCCTACATAGTAGAACCGTATGATCATTGTTTCTACACAGGGGAGAATGACAGGCAGCTTGTTTACATTAGCCGCCTGCCTTTCTCCCTCTCCCCCGACGATCAAAGAGTGAGCGGCAGACATGGGATCTGCCAGTCACACGCGCGGGGGGGTCCGTGACGGCGCGGGAGCGCGCCGCCGGTGGCGCGCGCTCGCTCCTCAGAGCCTCACAGGCTAGTGACGTATATATATGTCCCTTTGCCTGTGAGGGGCTGACCGCCGCAGTATATCTACTTGCGGCGGTCGGCAAGTGGTTAACGAGCGCTTCCAGGTACAATATAAATTACCTGGGACTGGCTCCTATTTGTAGGGACTGTCCCAGGAAAAAAGGGACAGTTGGCAAAGTATGAGATATAATGCATCAGATTGCAATGACCAGCCGTCTTCTGTGTTGATGATTTTTGGGTATAAAATGCAGGGCCGCTGTTAGAAATCATGGGGCCCCATATAGCCTACCTGATGGCCCCCCCCCCCCCATCGACCCCGCCTCTAGCCCTGTCAGCAATTAGGATATTTATAGGCAGGTACAGAATTCACTCTGGTTATTGACATGGAAGTTCTAAAATAAGGCATCTCTACTTAGAGTGTGCATCATGTATAATAAATTTATTACAAACGTAACCACTTTACGTCTGCCTGCAGTAATATTACTGCGGCAGAGTGGCTCGTTATCATCTGACGGCGTAGTACTACGTCGTCAGACACTCCCCTTTCTTGGCGGCACGGCCGGAGGCTCGCTCCCGCTGTATTCAGTCACAGCGGGAGTCGGGCCAGGGGAGGAGCAGCGGCGATCGCCGCCGCTCTTCCCCGATCGTCGGGGATCTAGTGTGGAGATCCGCCTGCTTGTGTAAACAGAGCGGGCGGATCTCCTAAGTGACAGGCAGGGTCAGATTGCAGGGTTCAGCATAGCTGAACATGTGATCTGTCCTTGTGTCACTCAGTCACCTCCCCCCACACACGTCAGTAAGCACCAGGCATACATTAACCCCTCCCTCTCCAATAAAATTAACCCCTTCCCTGCCAGTGTCATTATTACAGTAACAGTGCATATGTATAGCACTGATTACTGTAGAAATGTCACTGGTACCCCCAAAAGTGTCAAAAATGTCAGTCAAGGGTCCGATCTGTCTGCCGCAATGTCGCAGTACCGCAAAAAAAAAAAAAGATCGCCGCCATTATGCGTTAAAAAAAAAAAAAAACAACAAAAATGACAGAAATCTTTCCCTTGGTTAGTAAACGCAATAACTTTTGCGCAAACCAATCAAAATACGCTTTTTGCGATTCTTTTTTTACCAAACATAGGTAGCAGAAAACAAATTGGCCAAAAATTTAAAAAAAAAAATTGGTTTTTACATCTTTTTTTGGGTGGGAATTTCATATAAAAAATGTTAAAAATATTGTTATTTTTTCAAAATAAACGCTGTTTTTTTGTTTATAGCGCAAAAAGTAAAAATCGCACAGGTGATCAAATACCACCAAAAGAAAGCTCTGTTTGTGGGAAAAAAAGACGTCAAATTTGTTTAGGTACAGCGTCGCACGACCACGCAATTGTCAGTTAAAGTCACACAGTGCCGAATCGCAAAATAGGCCCTGGTCAGGAAGGGGGTAAAATCTTCCGGGGCTTAAGTGGTTAAGGTATCTATGGATCATTATGCACGCTTAGAATTGTGAGCCATGCCAGATTGGGTATCTATTGACTGGATTCGGTCCGATCTGTCCGCCGCAATGTCGCAATCCCGCAAAGAAAAAAATCGCAGATCGCCGCCATTACGCGTTAAAAAAAAACACCAAAAATGACAATAATCTTTCCCTTAGATAACTTTTGCGCAAACCAATCAAAATACGCTTTTTGCGATTCTTTTTTTACCAAACATAGGTAGCAGAAAACAAATTGGCCAAAAATTAAAAAAAAATTTGATTTTTACATTTTTTTGGGGGGGAATTTCATATAAAAAAATTTGAAAAATATTGTTATTTTTCCAAAATAAACGCTCTTTTTTTTGTTTATAGCGCAAAAAGTAAAAATCGCACAGGTGATCAAATACCACCAAAAGAAAGCTCTGTTTGTGGGAAAAATAGGACGTAAATTTTGTTTGGGTACAGTGTCGCATGACCGCGCAATTGTCAGTTAAAGTCGCACAGCGCCGAATCGCAAAAAGTGGCCTGGACGTAAGACAGCAAAATCCTCCGGTGGTAAAGTGGTTAAACTTATAAATATTCTAAAGCAGCAGAGATGTCTTATTTTAGAAATGTTTGCAACTAATTAGCAAGGATGAGCTCAGGAGTGTTTGGACCCCCAGTCTGACTCCGCCTCCGCTATCCTGCCAGGAAGGTGACACAGTGCCTCCATGAATTATAAAGATGTCTCCCCCATTATCATGTATTCCAGTATAAAAAAAAAAATAAAGCAATATATATATATATACTGTATATGAAATAAAGCTGCTGCTGTCACTTAGAAGCTTATCCTTAGCCTGTGATGATTTGCAATATGAGATATAATGCAGCGCTGCCTCTTACAAAGTGCAATGTGACCAGGGGGGGATCCAGGGGGGGGGGGGGGGCAAATATTAAGTCCACAGCTTATTTAATAGGTGTCACACAGTTCCAACTAGCTACATTTTCAATTGATGTAGCTGCACTCTCACTGGGGGCGGTCCCAGCTCCTGTATTACACTGTGGTTGGTTGTTAGGACCGCTCAGCGTCTAGCAACCAACCACGGGGTTAATGACTCCGCCCCCCGGCATTCAGCAGAGAGGCGGAGCTATGTCTTGCAGTCCTGGGCTGGCTGGCTGCTGCCACACCTCCCGGCTTACTACAGCTCCAGTGGTTGGTTGCTAGGAAACCAATCACATTGTTTGTCTGACTCTGCCCCTAGTGTGTGGAGGTGGAACTTCCTCCTTTGGTTCTGGCTGCTAACGGTGCTCTGCCTCCCCTCCCCCATGCTTCTCACTTGATGAGTTTATGTAAGGTAAGGAACTTCTGGAGGCTCAAATTTAATATTAGAGGAGCAATTTTGGGGACTCTGATTGGGGGGGGGGGGGCTCTTTGGGGACCCTGAGGTGAGGGGGGCTCTTTGGGGACACTGATCTGAGGGGGGGGGGGCTCTTTGGGGACCCTGAGGTGAGAAGGGGGGGGCTCTCTGGGGACCCTGAGGTGAGGGGGGCTGTCTGGGGACCCTGACCTGAGGGGGGCTCTCTGGGGGCCCTGATGTGGTGGGGGGGGGGGGGCTCTTTGAGGACCCTGAGGTGAGGGGGGGCTCTTTGGGGATCCTGAGGTGAGGGGGGCTGTCTGGGGACCCTGATCTGAGGGGGGGCACTTTGGGGACCCTGATGCGAGGGAGGTGCTCTCTGAGGGCCCTGATGTAAGAAGGGGGCTCTCTGGTGGACACTGATGTAAGGGGCCTCTCTGGGGACCCTGATGTGAAGGGGGCCTCTCTGGGGGCCCTGATTTGAGAGGCCTCTCTGGGGACCCTGATGTGAGGGGGGCCTCTCTGGGGACCCTGATGTGGGGGGGGGGGGCTCTTTGAGGACCCTGAGGTGAGGGGGGCTGTCTGGGGGCCCTGATCTGAGGGGGGGGCACTTTGGGGACCCTGATGCGAGGGAGGGGCTCTTTGGGGATCCAGAGGTGAGAAGGGGGGCTCTCTGGGGACCCTGATGTGGGAGGGTCTCTTTGAGGACCCTGAGGTGAGGGGGGGCTCTTTGGGGATCCTGAGGTGAGAAGGGGGGCTCTCTGGGGACCCTGATGTGGGGGGGGGCTCTCTGGGGACCCTGATGTGAGGGAGGGGGCCTCTCTGGGGACCCTGATGTGAGGGGGGGCTCTCTGGGGGACCCCGATGTGAGGGGGGGCTCTCTGGGGGACCCCGATGTGAGGGGGGGCTCTCTGGGGGACCCCGATGTGAGGGGGGGCTCTCTGGGGACCCCGATGTGTGAGAGGGGCCTGTCTGGGGACCCTGATGTGAGGAGGGGGCTCCCTGGGGGACCCTGATGTAAGGAGGGGGGGGGCTCTCTGGGGACCCTGTATATATAAATGAAAATCGGCACTAATTCATGTACAATACGGATTCCAAAAAGGCAATTCACACGATCCAACTATAAAACTAGAATGCTAAAGTGTAAATACTAAAATACTAAAATAAAAACGTGTTATGATAAAAATTGCTGTTCTTAAAAGATGGATAAATGACTCCTCCGTACCGCTGGATAATCAGCAAGAAGATGAATGAAGTTTATCTTCTAATCTGTGAATCCAATATAGAAGGAAAGGCTCTCCCTGGTATATTAATATGAGTGAACGGTACAGATGGATAAATCTGTACACAGTCAATCAATGATGAAAATATTGTGCATCAAAGGTTTATAACATAATGAAAGCATAAGTGTGTGAATCCATAAATGTCATACAAATAACTAAATGGTGCAGATGGATAAATTAAAATATATTTCTCTCTGGGGACCCTGATGTGGGGGGGGGAGGGCTCTCTGGGGACCCTGATGTAAGAAGGGGGCTCTCTGGGGACCCTGATGTAAGAAGGGGGCACTCTCTGGGGACACTGATGTGAGGGGGGTGGGCTCTCTGGGGACCCTGATGTAAGAAGGGGGCACTCTCTGGGGATCCTGATGTGAGGGGGACTCTCTGGGGACCCTGATGTAAGGAGGGGGCTTTCTGGGGGACACTGATTTAAGGGGCCTCTCTGGGGACCCTGATGTGAAGGGGGGCTCTCTGGGGGACACTGATGTAAGAAGGGGGCTCTCTGGGGACCCTGATGTGAGGGGGGCTCTCTGGGGACACTGATGTGAGGGGGGGCTCTCTGGGGACCCTGATGTAGGGATGGGGGGCTCTCTGGGGGACACTGATGTAAGGAGGGGGCTCTCTGGGGTCCCTGATGTGAGGGGGGCTCTCTGGGGACCTTGATGTGAGGGGGGGGGGGGGCTCTCTGGGGACCCTGATGCAGGGATGGGGGCTCTCTGGGGACCCTGATGTAAGAAAGGGGTTCTTTGGGGAACCTGATGTAAGGTGGAGGGATCTCTGGGGACCCTGATTTGAGAGGGGGCTCTCTGAGGACCCTGATCTAAGGAGGGGTAGGCTCTCTGGGGCCTTGATGTGAGGGGGGCTCTCTGGGGACGCTGATGTAAGGAGGGGGGCTCTGGGGACCCTGATGTAATAAAGAGAAGGCTCTGGGACCCTGATGCATGGAAGGGTGGCTCAGGGGACCCTAATGTAAAGGGGTGGCTCTGGAGACCCTGGAGTAAGGAGGGGGGGTGACTCTGGGGACATAATGGGGAGGGGTCTATGACGTAACGTAAGGGGGAGGACTCTGATAAAGAGGGAGGATGGGGATTTATGATGTAACGGGGGGGGGGGGACATTCACGTAAACAAGGGGGCTTTTCATGACTGTAGAACTCTATCTGTTGTTTTGTCTGATAGACTGGCTTCTGATAAACAGTCCTGCAGTATTCGATCAGCACATGCAGCCAGTGACTGCAATGCTGATCAGAGTATTCTGACAGTGGGGGAATCCTGCTATCAGAATATACAGACACAACAGGGAGGATTTCCCCATTCACCGTGAATGTGTGGATGGGGAAATGTATTCAGTTTATTTTGTTCAACTGGCTGAATGAAAAATACTGAACCATGTATGGCGAGCTTTACTCATGGCCCCTGTACTCTATACATTACTCATGGCCCCTGTACTCTATACATTACTCATGGCCCAGTACTCTATACATTACTCATGGCCCAGTACTCTATACATTACTCATGGCCCTGTACTCTATACATTACTCATGGCCCAGTACTCTATACATTACTCATGGCCCAGTACTCTATACATTACTCATGGCCCAGTACTCTATACATTACTCATGGCTCCTGTACTCTATACGTTACTCCTGGCCCCTGTACTCTATACATTACTCATGGCCCCTGTACTCTATACATTACTCATGGCCCCTGTACTCTATACATTACTCATGGCCCCTGTACTCTATACATTACTCCTGGCCCCTGTACTCTATACATTACTCCTGGCTCCTGTACTCTATACATTACTCATGGCTCCTGTACTCTATACATTACTCATGGCCCCTGTACTCTATACATTACTCATGGCCCCTGTACTCTATACATTACTCCTGGCCCCTGTACTCTATACATTACTCCTGGCTCCTGTACTCTATACATTACTCATGGCTCCTGTACTCTATACATTACTCATGGCCCCTGTACTCTATACATTACTCATGGCCCCTGTACTCTATACATTACTCATAGCTCCTGTACTCTATACATTACTCCTGGCTCCTGTACTCTATACATTACTCCTGGCTCCTGTACTCTATACATTACTCATGGCCCCTGTACTCTATACATTACTCATGGCCCCTGTACTCTATACATTACTCATGGCCCCAGTACTCTATACATTACTCATGGCTCCTGTACTCTATACGTTACTCCTGGCCCCTGTACTCTATACATTACTCATGGCCCCTGTACTCTATACATTACTCATGGCCCCTGTACTCTATACATTACTCATGGCCCCTGTACTCTATACATTACTCATGGCCCCTGTACTCTATACATTACTCCTGGCTCCTGTACTCTATACATTACTCATGGCTCCTGTACTCTATACATTACTCATGGCCCCTGTACTCTATACATTACTCATGGCCCCTGTACTCTATACATTACTCATGGCCCCTGTACTCTATACATTACTCATGGCTCCTGTACTCTATACATTACTCATGGCTCCTGTACTCTATACATTACTCCTGGCTCCTGTACTCTATACATTACTCATGGCCCCTGTACTCTATACATTACTCATGGCCCCTGTACTCTATACATTACTCATGGCTCCTGTACTCTATACATTACTCATGGCCCCTGTACTCTATACGTTACTCCTGGCCCCTGTACTCTATACGTTACTCCTGGCCCCTGTACTCTATACGTTACTCCTGGCCCCTGTACTCTATACGTTACTCCTGGCCCTGTACTCTATACGTTACTCCTGGCCCTGTACTCTATACGTTACTCATGGCCCCTGTACTCTATACGTTACTCATGGCCCCTGTACTCTATACGTTACTCATGGCCCCTGTACTCTATACGTTACTCATGGCCCCTGTACTCTATACGTTACTCATGGCCCTGTACTCTATACATTACTCATGGCCCCTGTACTCTATACATTACTCCTGGCTCCTGTACTCTATACATTACTCCTGGCTCCTGTACTCTATACATTACTCCTGGCTCCTGTACTCTATACATTACTCATGGCCCCTGTACTCTATACATTACTCATGGCCCCTGTACTCTATACATTACTCATGGCCCCTGTACTCTATACATTACTCCTGGCCCCTGTACTCTATACATTACTCATGGCTCCTGTACTCTATACATTACTCATGGCTCCTGTACTCTATACATTACTCCTGGCCCTTGTACTATATACATTACTCCTGGCCCCTGTACTCTATACATTACTCCTGGCCCTTGTACTATATACATTACTCATGGCCCCCTGTACTCTATACATTACTCATGGCCCCTGTACTCTATACATTACTCATGGCCCCTGTACTCTATACATTACTCATGTCCCCTGTACTCTATACATTACTCATGGCCCCTGTACTCTATACATTACTCATGGCCCCTGTACTCTATACATTACTCCTGGCCCCTGTACTATATACATTATGATGTTTTGTATGTTACTCCTCCTGACCCCTGCAGTATTTTGTGGTAGAAGGAAGGTGGTATGTGTGTGCAGTGTGTACAGCGAGTCGGCACAGATTCTGTTTTATCGCCCCCCTTTAAGCCCTTTCCACTTCTGTCTGGGTACACACTTTAACCGGTTGCCGACTGCGCACAGTATATTTACTGCGGCGGTCAGCCCCGGCCAGGCAGAGTGACGTAGGTCTACGTCGCTAGCCTGTCACCGGGTTTTGAGCCAATAGCGGGCGAGCACGCGCCCGCTGGGGTGCGCGCCCACCTCGACTCGTTCACAGAGGAGTCCGGGCGTGTGACCGGTGGACATCGGGTCACACTACGATCATCGGTAGATCGGGAGAAAGGCGGGCGGCTTATGTAAACAAGCCGCCTGTCATTCTCCCCTGTGTAAAAATGGAGATTAGACGGTTCTACTATGTAGGATCATTGATCTCTGTTCTTACAATAGGAGACATGTCCCATCACAGTTGGAAACACGCCCCTAGGACACACTTAACCCCTCCCTCTCCAATACAGTTAACCCCTTCCCTGCTAGTGTAATTTTACAGTAACAGTGCATATGTATAGCACTGATTACTGTAGTAATGTCACTGGTAACCCCAAAAGTGTCAAAAATGTCAGTCAAGGGTCCGATCTGTCCGCCGCAATGTCACAGTACTGCAACAAAAAAAAAAAAAAAATCGCAGATCGCCGCCATTACTCGTTAAAAAAAAAAAAAAAAACACCAAAAATGACAAAAATCTTTCCCTTTGTTAGTAAACGCAATAACTTTTGCGCAAACAAAATACACTTATTGCAATTTTTTTTACCAAAAATATGTAGCAGAAAACAAATTGGCCTAAAATATTAAAAAATTTAGATTTTTACATTTTTTTTGAGAATTTCATATAAAAAAAATGTGAAAAATATTGTTATTTTTTCAAAATTGTCTCTTTTTGTTGTTTATAGCGCAAAAAGTAAAAATTGCACAGGTGATCAAATACCACCAAAAGAAAGCTCTGTTTGTGGGGAAAAAAGGACGTCAATTTAATTTGGGTACAGCGTCGCACGACCGCGCAATTGTCCGTTAAATTCACGCAGTGCCGAATCTCAAAATAGGCCCTGGTCTTTGAGCAGCCAAATCCTCCGGGGCTAAGTGGTTAAAGGGGATTACGTACGTCTCAACTTGTTAAAATGGGTGGAACTCCACTTTAATTATAGCCTGTGTGTCAGTGTGAGTGTTGGGGGCTGCTTGCCTGTGTATCTCCCCCCACCATCAGTCTCTGCCCACCATCACATCAGTCTCTCAGGCTTCCTCCTCAGAGCCGGAATATGAGAGGGGGAGGAGCAGTCCGGATCTACATATGAATCAATCCGCCAGCATAGCAGTGTACAAAGGCCGTCTGGGACTGTGCAGAGCTACATGCGGCACAGGAATATCTGACTGCACCCGAAAATAAATAAAAAAGTCCCTCCTCTGCTGTCATCTCCTGGGCTCCTCTCTTAACTTCATAGGGCCCATAAAATTGTAACTTTACACCCAGATAAGCAAGGGGGTGTGGTTAATGCCTGTTTTATTCCGTTTTTTGCTAAAAATGAATTTTACAGATGCCGGCCCCCCTATACTGCTGATGGAGCCCGGGCCCGGTACAACAGGGCTGGTTGTGCGGCCCTGATAAGATGTGTGTTTTACCTTGTATGAGGCAGAAAACTGGCAGGGAAAGGGTTAACCTTCCTAGCGGTATTCCCGATTGTGGCTCAGGGGTTAAATTTCAGTGCCAAAAGCGGTAACCCCGAGCCGCACTCGGGGTACCGCTAGGGAGATCGCTGGATCCTGTAAGAGAGGGTACTCACCTTGTCACCGGGATCCAGCGACGTGAGCGGCGGCGGAACTTCCTTTCCGATGCTCTGTGGCCCGGCTTCCGCCTCCTGCGACGTGACGCTCGCAAGGGGGGTGGGACCGGCGGCAAATTCAAATAGTAAAACACACCAAACACACTGATACATTGCAAAATAAAATAAATTCACATTAGTTTGCCCTCCCCCAGTGCCCTTTCCTGCAGTTTTACTGTGTTTTTTATGTATATATATATATATATATACAGTATGTGTATGTATGGATGGATGTAAATATGTGTGTGTGTATATATATATATATATATATATATATATATATACATAAAAAGTACAGTAAAACTGCAGGAAAGGGCACTGGGGGTATGTGTGTATATAATATATATGTATATATATAATATATATATATATGTATATTATAAAGAACGCACAGTAAAAAAAAAAAATCCTATGTAAATAGTTGGTTTGGGCTGCTCATTCTTAAGAATTACATGCAAAATAATGGTACCGCTTCCAGCACCTAAAATCGGAAACAATCACACCGCCAGGGAGGCTAAAAGACTGCCCAGCAGCCCACAAGTACTGTGAGCTGTACCTGCCCAGCCTGGTCCTGGTCTTCAGTAGACTCCGCCCCCCCCCCTCCCCCCTCCAACAGCAGGAGAGGACCTCCATAGAATAAACAATAAAACAAAACCTGTAACACTTACCAGTCACGTGAACGATGACCTTCTTGAATGGGCGACGCTGGACGTTGTCCACGGTGAAGCGGACCTCGTAGATTCCGCTGTCACTTTGCAGGACGGGGCTGATGACCAAGGAGCAATCCTCTTCATCTAAGTGGGTCAGACCCAGATGAAACCTTTTACCTTGGTGCTTCTGTAGGTTGACGTCACTGTGGTACCAAATGGGAGTGTAGGGACCACCTCCTTCCGGAGTCATTCCCCACTCAATCTCAACACTACTTGCACCAGAGAGATGATTGGTGGTGACCACACATGGGATCACCAGTTTAGAGCCGGCTGTAACCTCCTGGCGGGTGTACAATGGCCGGGCATGAGCAAATTCCACACCAAATACAAGGTGGAGAAAGCAGAAAATGGCTAGCACTTTAAAAAGGCTCATTTTCCAAATTTGTCACAAAGAATAGAGAAAAGTGACAAAAAAAATAAAGATCAGTATATTCACTCAGCTAATCACAAAGATATCTGAATATTCGCTTTGTAAATCTAATGAGAGTTGTCAGAGCAGATCACAACAGGTGTGTTTACTTCAAAAGTCAAATCTCAACTGCCACGGCAGCTCTGCTGAGGTCTCTTATATAGAGGTCTAAGTGACAGTTGGGTTTGGTCAGTTAGATTCTTGCACTCTGCTTAACAGCACTGATGCAAAATTTCTGTTCAGTAAAATTCCTGCATTACAAATGAAATGGCAGCAAAGGATTAACCCCCCTCCCCCCCATGGTTTATCCCAATCTATGACTGCAGGGGAATAATACCCCATTTCACTACATAGAAATTTATGGGAGGGGGGAGGGGCGGGAGATGGGGGGTTAAGCCTGGATTTTATCTGCTTGTCTTCAATTTGTAAATCACACTGACCTCAGCTAAAAATAGTTTCAATGATTTTTTCAGATGACCACAATTTACACTTATTTGCATCCTGGTGTGAATTAAAGACACAGTTTAAATGACTCTGATTTGAGATATATACACATATATATATATATATATATATATATATATATATATATATATATATATATATATATATATATATATATATATATATATCTATATATATCCAGTTTTATTCATTTCTAATTTAATAATAATAAGAAGAATAAGAATAATTTAAATAATAACACATACATAAAATAAATATTATAGAAATGTTCCTAATAATAATTATTGTCTTATGTTTTTATTTCAGAATAATAATATTAATAATAGTAAATTATAAATTATTATTAAAATAGTTTTATTCATTTCTAATTTCATAATTAATAATAATAATAAGAAGAATAATTTAAATAATAACACATACATAAAATAAATATTATAGAAACATTCCTAATAATAATTATTGTCTTATGTTTTTATTTCAGAGTAATAATATTAATAATAGTAAATTATAAATTATTATTAAAAATAGTTTTATTCATTTCTAATTTAATAATGAATAATAATAAGAATAATTTAAATAATAACACATACATAAAATAATAATTATAAAAAAATTCCTAATAATAGTTAATGTCTTATGTTTTTATTTCAGAAAAATAATAATAGTAAATTATAAATTATTATTAAAAATAGTTTTATTCATTTCTAATTTCATAATTAATAATAATAAAAATAAGAATAATTTAAATAATAACACATACATAAAATAAATATTATAGAAATATTCCTAATAATAATTATTATCTTATGTTTTTATTTCAGAGTAATAATATTAATAATAGTAAATTAGAAATTATTATTAAAAATAGTTTTCTTCATTTCTAATTTCATAATGAATAATAATAAGAATAAGAATAATTTAAATAATAACACATACATAAAATAATAATTATAGAAATATTCCTAATAATAATTATTATCTTATGTTTTTATTTCAGAGTAATAATATTAATAATAGTAAATTATAAATTATTATTAAAAATAGTTCTATTCATTTCTAATTTAATAATGAATAATAATAAGAATAATTTAAATAATAACACATACATAAAATAATAATTATAAAAAAATTCCTAATAATAGTTAATGTCTTATGTTTTTATTTCAGAAAAAAAATATTAATAGTAAATTATAAATTATTATTAAAAATAGTTTTATTCATTTCTAATTTCATAATTAATAATAATAATAAGAATAATTTAAATAATAACACATACATAAAATAAATATTATAGAAATATTCCTAATAATAATTATTATCTTATGTTTTTATTTCAGAGTAATAATATTAATAATAGTAAATTAGAAATTATTATTAAAAATAGTTTTCTTCATTTCTAATTTCATAATGAATAATAATAAGAATAATTTAAATAATAACACATACATAAAATAATAATTATAGAAATATTCCTAATAATAATTATTATCTTATGTTTTTATTTCAGAGTAATAATATTAATAATAGTAAATTATAAATTATTATTAAAAATAGTTCTATTCTATTCATTTCTAATTTCATAATTAATAATAATAATAATTTAATAACACATACATAAAATAAATATTATAGAAATGTTCCTAATAATACTTATTGTCTTATGTTTTTATTTCAGAATAATAATATTAATAATAGTAAATTATAAATTATTATTAAAAATAGTTTTATTGATTTCTAATTTCATAATTAATAAGAATAATTTAAATAATAACACATACATAAAATATATATTATAGAAATATTCCTAATAATAATTATTGTATTATGTTTTTATTTCAGAGTAATAGTATTAATAATACTAAATTAGAAATTATTTTTAAAAATAGTTTTATTCATTTCTAATTTCATAATTAATAATAATAATAAGAATAATAATAATTTAAATAACACATACATGAAATAAATATTATAGAAATGTTCCTAATAATAATTATTATCTTATGTTTTTATTTCAGAGTAATAATATTAATAATAGTAAATTTGAAATTATTATTAAAAATAGTTTTCTTCATTTCTAATTTCATAATGAATAATAATAAGAATAAGAATAATTTAAATAATAACACATACATAAAATAATAATTATAGAAATATTCCTAATAATAATTATTATCTTATGTTTTTATTTCAGAGTAATATTAATAATAGTAAATTATAAATTATTATTAAAAATAGTTTTATTCATTTCTAATTTCATAAATAATAATAATAATAAGAAGAAGAATAAGAATAATAAGAATAATTTAAATAAAATAACACATACATAAAATAAATATTATAGAAATATTCCTAATAATAATTGTCTTATGTTTTTATTTCAGAATACTACTAATAATAATAGTAAATTATAGATTATTATTAAAAATTGTTTTATTGATTTCTAATTTCATAATTAATAATAATAAGAATAGGAATACGAATAATTTAAATAATAACACGTACATAAAATAATAATTATAGAAATATTCCTAATATTAATTATTGTCTTATATTTTTATTTCAGAATAATATTAATAATAGTGAATTATAAATTCTTATTAAAAATAGTTTTATTAATTTCTAATTTAATAATTAATAATAATAATAAGAAGAATAGGAATATGAATAATTTAAATAATAACACGTACATAAAATAATAATTATAGAAATATTCCTAATAATTATTGTCTTATGTTTTTATTTCAGAATAATAATAATAATAATAGTGAATTATAAATTATTATTAAAAATTATTTGTATTCATTTTTAATTTCATAATTATTATTAATAATAATTATTATAATAAGAATAATTTAAATAACACATAAAATAAATATTATAGAAATATTCCTAATAATAATTATTGTCTTATGTTTTTATTTCAGAATACTAATATTAATAATAGTAAATTGTAGATTATTATTAAAAATAGTTTTATTGATTTCTAATTTAATAATTAATAATAAGAAGAAGAATAGGAATACAAATAATTTAAATAATAACACGTACATAAAATAATAATTATAGAAATATTCCTAATATTAATTATTGTCTAATGTTTTTATTTCAGAATAATAATATTAATAATAGTGAATTATAAATTATTATTAAAAATAGTTTTATTCATTTTTAATTTCTAATTATTATTAATAATAATTATTATAATAATAAGAATCATTTAAATAACACATACATAAAATAAATAGTATAGAAATATTCCTAATAATAATTATTGTCTTATGTTTTTATTTCAGAATACTAATATTAATAATAGTAAATTATAGATTAATATTAAAAATAGTTTTATTGATTTCTAATTTCATAATTAATAATAAGAATAATTTAAATAACACATACATAAAATATATATTATAGAAATATTCCTAATAATAATTATTGTATTATGTTTTTATTTCAGAATAATAATATTATTAATAGTAAATTAGAAATTATTATTAAACATCGTTTTATTCATTTCTAATTTCATAATTATTAATAATAATAATAATAATAATAATTTAATAACACATACATAAAATGCATATTATAGAAATATTTCTAATTTGCTATATAGATAATATATTCATTTAAGCTCCTCCCCTCATTATGCTTCTTGTTAGTGCATGAAATAAGAAGCTTGTTATTCTACTTCTATTTAAGCCCCCATAGACTGCTCACATTTCAGTTTATTCCTGCTGAGTCATATAATATTCTAGCCATGGGTGGAAGCATTCCTGGTTTTTAAAAAATTGATTTTGGGTCCTTTCACACGACCGATCCGATCAGATCCACCTGTCAGTTTATTAGGCGGATCTGATCGGATCCTCCATGCATCCCTATAGGGCAGCGGATGTCAGCGGTGACATCTCCACTGATACGGCTGCCATCCGCATCCGATCCTGTCCGTGAAATCCGGACAGACGGAAACCCCATTTTCCATCTGTCCATTGGATCGGATCGGATGAGAGCGGACAGGCGGTCCGTTTTCATCCGATTCCCCCATAGAGAGCAGCGGGGCTCTGACACCTCCCTCTCTGCACACAGTGCGGTGACACGGAGCTGTCATCCGCCTGCTCAGCAGGGATCGGCGGATCGATTCCCCGCTGAGCAGAGAACGGAGCTCATCGCAAGGCGGATCGTGTGAAAGGACCCTTAACCACTTACCGCATACTAACGTACCGATACGTCGGTACACTTTGCGGGGTTATACCGGGATGATGCCTCTAGTCAGAGGCATCATCCCGGTACCGTGCTTTGAAGCCGACGGTCGGCTTTCCGTCGGTAATGATCGGGAGTCGCTCGATCGTTACCCGGGGGGGGGGCGGGAGGGGACGTCCCCCCCCCCCCTCCCGCCGCCTTCCGTGGCTTTGCTCGGTGCTCCCGTCCCACCGGGAGCCCCGAGCACCCAGCCGGCACGTCCGCCGGCTGGATGGAGTCCCGATGAATGCCGGAAACGGCATTGATCGGGTCTCCGATGACGTAACCCGGAGGCGGGCGTCCATGACGTCACTTCCAGGTTACTGTGCTGCAAAAGGCGGCAGATTTGAAAAACGGCTGTATGCAAAAATGCCGTTTTTGGCGTTTTGCATACATGGAAGTGCAGTGGAGGGGTTTGGGGTCTTTTAGACCCTCGATCCCTCCATAAAGAGTACCTGTCACTACATATTGCTGTCACAAGGGATGTTTACATTGCTTGTGACAGCAATAAAAGTGATCAGATTTTTTTTTTTTAAAAAACCTGTAATAAAGTTTAAAAAAAAAAAAAAAATAGGAAAAAAAAAAAAATTAGCCGCCCCCGTCACCGTTAGCTCGCGCACAAAAAAAAACGTATACGCAAGTCGAGCCGCGAATGAAATCACTGTTCAAACCACACATGTGAGGTATCGCCGCGATCGCCAGAGCGTGGGAAATAATTAAAAAAAAAGAGCTACACTCTAACTCTAAACTGGTAACCGTGAAATAAAATTAAAGCGTCGCAGATTGAGATCTCTATTGACCGTAATTTGTCGCCATCCCACGGGGGGGGGGGGGGGGGCGCAATTTTAAACCGTAACATGTTGGGTATCTATTTACTCGGCGTGACATCATCTTTCACAATATACAAAAAAAATGGGCTAACTTTACTGTTTAGTATTTTTTAAATGCAGTGAAATGTGATTTTTCAAATTTTTTCCAAAAAAATGGCGTTTTAAAGACCGCTGCGCAAATACCGCGTGACAAACAATATTGCAATGACCGCCATTTTATTCTCCAGAGTCTTTGCTTAAAAAATATAATGTTTGGGGGTTCTAAGTAGTTTTCTAGGAAAAAATACTGGTTTTAACTTGTAAACAAAAAGTGTCCGAAATAGGGCTGGGGCTTAAGTGGTTAAAGTGACACAAAAAGTTTAGCGCAAACCAATCAAAATACAGTTATTGCAATTTTTTTTTTTACCAAAAATATGTAGCAGAAAACAAATTGGCCTAAAATGTTAAAAAATTTAGATTTTTACATTTTTTGGGGGCGGGGGGAATGTTATATAGCAGAATGTGAAAAATATTTTTTTTTTTTTTTTCAGAATTGTCGCTCTTTTTTTGTTTATAGCGCAAAAAAACAAAAATCGCACTGGTGATCAAATACCGCCAAAAGAAAGCTCTGTTTGTGGGAAAAAAAAGGATGTAAATTTCGTTTGGGTACAACGTCGTTCGACCGCGCAATTTTCCGTTAAAATAACGCAGTGCAGAATCGCAAAATAGGGCCTGGTCATTAACCACTTAAGCCCCGGAGGATTTGGCGGCTAAAAGACCAGGGGGTATTTTGCGATTCCGCACTGCGTGACTTTAACGGACAATTGCGCGGTCGTGCGACGCTGTACCTAAACTAATTTGACGTCTTTTTTTTCCCACAAACAGAGCTTTCTTTTGGTGGTATTTGATCACCTGTGTGAAATTTTTTTGATCATGCGCTATAAACAATGAAAGAGCGTCAATTTTGCAAAAATAACAATATTTTTCACATTTTTTTTATATGAAATTCCCCCCCAAAAAAAAGTAAAAATAAAAATTTTTTAACATTTTCGGCCAATTTGTTTTATGCTACCTATGTGTGGTAAAAAAAATTGCAAAAAGCGTATTTTGATTGGTTTGCGCAAAAGTTTTGCGTTTACTAAGGGAAAGATTTTTTTCATTTTTGTTGTTTTTTTTTTTTTTAACGAGTAATGGCGGCGATTTGCGATTTTTTTTTTTTTTTTTTTTGCGGTACTGTGACATTGCGGCGGACAGATCGGACCCTTGACTGACATTTTTGACACTTTTGGGGTTACCAGTGACATTTCTACAGTAATCAGTGCTATATATATGCACTGTTACTGTAAAATTACACTGGCAGGGAAGGGGTTAACTTTATTTGAGAGGGAGGGGCTGTGTGTGTCCCTAGGGGCGTGATTCTAACTGTGATTGGCTGTGGCTTGAGCTGTAGGAACACTGATCAACGGTCCTACATAGTAGAACCGTGTGATCAGTGTTTCTACACCGGGGAGAATGACAGGCAGCTTGTTTACATCAGCCGCCTGCCTTTCTCCCTCTCCCCCGACGATCGCAGAGTGACCGGCGAACATCGGGTCCACCGGTCACACGCGCAGGGGGGGTCTGTGACGGCGCGGGAGCGCGCCGCCGGTGGCGCGCGCTCGCTCCCCAGAGCCTCACAGGCTAGTGACGTATATATACGTCACTTTGCCCGTGAGGGGCTGACCGCCGCAGTATATGTACTTGCGGCGGTCGGCAAGCGGTTAAGGGGGCAAATCCTTCCGGTCTTAAAGTGGTTAATATTAGGTGGGTGTTCATAATGTTATGGCTTATTGGCGTACGTTACACGGTGATTTGGAAAATGTAATGTAGATCGGTTACGGTTTACATCTACTGTAGATTTAAATTTCACGGCACAGCGACGGGTTAACCTAATCACAGCTCACCTTGGAATGGTTTCCCAATTACCTGTCCCGGTGATGACACCCCGGCGTCTAAGAGCCAAACTGTGGTTTTCGGCAGCAGCCCAGTTTTATCATGCCTGCGGTTATGAGGATTGTTGAAGTGTGTCACAGGCATTACATTGGCACAAGGCCTGTTGGGTAATATTGGCAAGCAAACTAAATCCAAAATGGACTTTACAGAAGTGATATTTAATGGGGCATGAAATTCGATAAAGAGCGGCTAATACTAAATACACACTTAGGTGTAATGTTCAGTGTAGCCTTTTGTTCTCTTTCAAATGCTACTTTATTCAATGACATGCCTCCTAGACGCAGTCTGTGTAGACAGTATGGCCACTTGCTGATTTGACAAAATCCACAGGCAGCTTAACTCGTCAATAAGACACAGAAGATTAACCGCTTCCCACCCACTGTATAGATAAATGATGGCGGGCGGGATGCACTCTTGTTCTGGAATGACGTCATATAACAGGACCCATTGCACCACGATCGCGTTCCGGCGGGGTCGATCGTGGGCGCGCATGGTACCTGGGACGCGGTGCCACCCTGATGAAGGCGCCTCTTTACCCATGTGATCAGCTGTGTCCAATCACAGCTGATCACATGTAAACAAGGAATTTCCGTTTATTGGCTCTACTCGCTTCACACTGACAATAGTGAGAGGGGAGGAGAGCTGATCAGCGGCATTTCCTCACAGGGGAGACCTGTATAGATAATCAGGGCACTGATCATTGGTGCAGCCCCAACAGTGCCCAGCAGTGATGCCAATCTGTGCCAGTCAGTGACACCAATCTGTGCTCATCAATGATGCTAATTTGTGCCCATCAGTAAGGCCAATCAGTGCTGCTTTTCAGTACCCATCAGTGCAGCCTATCTGTGCCACCTATCAGTGCCACCTATTAGTGACCATCAGTGCTGCATATCAGTGCCTCCTCATCAATGCCCTTCAGTGCAGCCTCATCAGTGTTCATCAGTGCTGCATATCAGTGCCTCCTCATCAATGCCCTTCAGTGCAGCTTCATCAGTGCCCATTAGTGCTGCATATCAGTGCCTCCTCATCAATGCCCTTCAGTGCAGCCTCATCAGTGTTCATCAGTGCTGCATATCGGTGCCTCCTCATCAATGCCCTTCAGTGCAGCCTCATCAGTGCCCATTAGTGCTGCATATCAGTGCCTCCTCATCAATGCCCTTCAGTGCAGCCTCATCAGTGCCCATTAATGCTGCATATTAGTGCCTCCTCATCAATGCCCTTCAGTGCAGCCTCATCAGTGCTCATCAGTGCTGCATATCAGTGCCTCCTCATCAATGCCCTTCAGTTCAGCCTCATCAGTGCCCATTAGTGCTGCATATTAGTGCCTCCTTATCAATGCCCTTCAGTGCAGCCTCACCGGTGCCCATTAGTGCTGCATATCAGTGCCTCCTCATCAATGCCCTACAGCGCAGCCTCATCAGTGCCCATTAATGCTGCATATTAGTGCCTCCTCATCAATGCCCTTCAGTGCAGCCTATCAGTGCTCATCAGTGTTGCATATCAGTGCAGCCTATCAGTGCTCATCAGTGCTGCATATTAGTGCCTCCTCATCAATGCCCTTCAGTGCAGCCTCACCAGTGCCCATTAGTGCAGCCTCACCAGCACATATCAGTAAAGGAAAATTTCTTATTGACAACATTTTCTGACAGAAACTAAGAAAAACTTTATTTTCAACATTTTTGATCTTTTTTATTTTTATAAGCAAAAAATAAAAAACCCAGCAGTGATTAAATACCACCAAAGAAATCTCTATTTGTGGGATAAAAATGGTAACAATTTTAATATGGGTACAGTGTTGCATGACCGCGCAATCGTCATTCAAAGTGCGACAGTGCTGAAGGCTGAAAATTGACCTGGGCAGGAAGGGGAGTAAAAGTGCCATGTAGGCGAGTGGTTAATCCAGTGTAGGTTTACTTCAGAAAAGTGCAGTACAGGAGGATGTTCTTACAGTCTTTTGAAGTGAAAGTAGACAATGACTTTCCTGAGACTTCCTTTGCTTTGAAAAGTGACACTAAATAAAGTTTTATAGAGTGAGAGGCAGGGAGTGTCTAGCTAAGTACTGTACATACTAGCACCAAAAAGGCAGGGGAGCATACCAAGGATACGAAAAAAAAAAAAAAAACAGGCTGCAGTGGTAGCACAGTCTTCTGTTTTCCTCCCCCAGTGCTGAGTCCTCCTCTTCATTCATAAGCACCATCAATATTTTATGTTAGCTTGAAAATGAGATTCTGGGAAATTCCCATATTGCAGTTCCCATGCTCCTAGGTTAAAGAGCCATTGTTGTAAAGACAGCATAGAGACAACAACGTCTCTACATGATTACCATACCACATCTTTTGAATTAAACTTTTTGTTCTCTTGTTGCGCCAGTAATAATTAAATTTACTATAACAGTCTTTTGGCAAAGATTTATAATAAATACCATACGGTACATTAGGTTCAACGTTTGGTAACGGGAGCGTTGGAATCTATCAGCATCTAATGCTCTAAGTCGGCCTTTCTCAACATTTTACCATTTTTACCCCAGAGGGAACCCTACAATAATTTTCAGGTCTCGAGGAACCCTAGCTAAAACGAATTCATTGGGGATCCATGAGAAAAATGCCGCTTACATTGGTAGTCAGGAGAAAGAATGCAACCCTTACAGAGGTGGTCAGTATGCCACCATTACAGACAGCCCAAAAGATAAAGTGGTGGCATACTGTTAGCTTGGTCAAGTGGTGTTGGCCCAGGAACTATGCAAGTACCAACAGATGGGAGGTCCATCAGTCACAGCTCAAGGAACCCCTAGCAACCTCTGGAAGAACCCTGGTTGAGAATGACTGCTCTAGGCACTACCATTGTTAACCACTTGCCGACCGCCGCACGCCGATCCACGTCGGCGGTCAGCCCCTCACAGGCAAAGTGACGTAGGGCTACGTCACTAGCTTGTGAGGGTCTAGGGAGCGAGCGCGCGCCGCCGGAGGCGCGCTCCCGCTCCCGCGTGGTCACGGACCCCCCCCCCCCGCGCGTGTGACCGGCGGACCCGATGTCCGCCGGCCACTCTGCGATCGGCGGGGGAGAGGGAGAAAGTCAGGCAGCTTGTGTAAACAAGCTGCCTGTCATTCTCCCCTCTGTATGAGAGATGATCACATGGATCTACTATGTAGATCCGTTGATCACTCTGCATACAGCTGAAGCCACAGCCAATCACAGTAAGAATCACGCCCCTAGGGACACACACAGCCCCTCCCTCTCAAATAAAGTTAACCCCTTCACTACCAGTGTATTTTTACAGTAACAGTGCATATATATAGCACTGATTACTGTAGAAATGTCACTGGTAACCCCAAAAGTGTCAAAAATGTCAGTCAAGGGTCCGATCTGTCCGCCCCAGTGTCGCAGTACCGCAAAAAAAATCGCAGATCGCCGCCATTACGCGTTAAAAAAAAAAAACAACAAAAATGACAAAAATCTTTCCCTTAGTCAGAAGACGCAATAACTTTTGCGCAAACCAATCAAAATATGCTTTTTGCGATTTTTTTTTTTACCAAACATAGGTAGCATAAAACAAATTGGCCGAAAATGTTAAAAAATTTTGATTTTTACATTTTTTTGGGGGGAATTTCATATAAAAAAAAGGGAAAAATATTGCTATTTTTGCAAAATTGACGCTCTTTTTTTGTTTATAGCGCGTGATCAAAAAATCGCACAGGTGATCAAATACCGCCAAAAGAAAGCTCTGTTTGTGGGGAAAAAAAGGATGCCAAATTCGTTTAGGTACAGCGTCGCACGACCGCGCAATTGTCCGTTAAAGTCACGCAGTGCCGAATCGCAAAATACCCCCTGGTCGTTTAGCAGCCAAATCCTCCGGGGCTTAAGTGGTTAATACTTTCCTACCCATCTTCTCAGATAAGACCCACGGCTTGTTACATAGTTACATAGTAGGTGAGGTTGAATAAAGACAATAGTCCATCCAGTTCAACCTGTATGTAGGTATATATGGCTGTAATCATCTCTCATACCCCTGAATGCTCTGATCCTTGAGATGTAAGTCTAAGAGTCTTTTGAAAGCCACCATACTTCCCGCAGAAACCACCTCTTGTGGTAGAGAATTCCACAATCTTGTAGCCCTAACAGTAAAGAACCCCCCACGTTGCCTGAGGTTAAAACGCTTCTCCTCCAATCACATTGTATGTCCTCGAGTCCTCATGCAATCCCTTCGACTGAACAGCTTTTTTTCTAAGCTGGGATCCCCATTAAGATATTTATAAATTGCTATCATGTCCCCCCTCAGACGTCTCTTCTCCAGGGAGAATAAATCAAGTGATTGTAGACGCTCTTCATAGTCAAGGTCCTCCAATCCCCTAATTAGTTTAGTTGCCCTTCTCTGGACTTTCAGCTCCAACACATCCCTCCTGAGGACTGGCGACCAGAACTGGACAGAATACTCCAGATGCGGTCGGACCAGAGTTTTCAAAAAGTTGGAAAATCTCTGCATTCAATAACAGGCACTTGGAATCAAAAATGCTAACAGCCTTTAAGGTTTACATGGTCCAGCATTTAACTTCTTACCATCCGCGCTATAGCCAAAGTATGGCTACAGCACGGACTCGAATTTCCGGGAGGCCGTCTTTATACGTCTCCCCGCGCGCTCCCGCGAGCGCACATCGGGGAAAATCTGTGTTGGCCGTGTCCCTTGGACACAGCCAATCACAGATCGTGGTAAATAGCCAATCACAGAGGCCATTTACCACGTGATCGGCCCATGCAATGAGAAATGATCTCATATGTAAACATATGAGATCATCTCTCATTGCCAGCGCTCCTTGCTCACACAGAGACTGCAGTGTGAGGAAGGAGGAGAGCCGATCAGCCGTCGGGGACACAGTGGAATGTAATCAGGGCACTGATCACCAGTGCCCTGATTACTACAGAGGTAAAAAAAAAACCAATGTGCCCCCCATCAGTGCCCACAATCAGTGCCCATAGTGCTGCCAGTCAGTGCCCATCACTGCCTGCTCATCTAGGCACTGATGAGCACTGACTGGCAGAACTATGGGCACTGAGTGTGGGCACTGGTGGTGCTGCCCATCAGTGCTCATCAGTGCCACCCGCCAGTGCCCATCAGTGCCACCCGCCAGTGCCCATCAGTGCCACCCGCCAGTGCCCATCAGTGCCGCCTATCAGTGCCCATCAGTGCCACCCGCCAGTGCTCATCAGTGCCGCCTATCAGTGCTCATCAGTGCCGCCTATCAGTGCCGCCTATCAGTGCTCATCAGTGCGGCATATTAGTACCTCCTCATCAGTGCCACCTCATCAGTGCCACCTCATCAGTGCCCATCAGTTCAGCCTATCAGTGCCCATCAGTGCCGCCTATCAGTGCCCATCAGTGCTGCCCATCAGTGCCGCCTCTCAGTGCCCAGCAGTGCCGTCTATCAGTGCTCATCAGTGCCGCCTATCAGTGCTTATCAGTGCCGCCTATCAGTGCTCATCAGTGCCGCCTATCATCGCTTATCAGTGCGGCATATTAGTACCTCCTCATCAGTGCCACCTCATCAGTGCCCATAAGTGCCACCTCATCAGTGCCCATCAGTTCAGCCTATCAGTACCCATCAGTGCCTCCTCATCAGCGCACATCAGTGAAGGAGAAAAATTTATTTATTTTCAAAATTTACTCGCAGAAAATTAGAAAAACTTTTTTTTTCTCAAAATTTTCTGTCTTTTTTCTTTTTTTTTGTGAAAAAAAAAACCCAGAGAGGATTAAATACCACCAAAAGAAAGCTCTATTTGTGTGAAAAAAAATGATAAAAGTTTAATTTGGGTACAGTGTAGCATGACCGCGCAATTGTCATTCAAAGTGTGAGAGCGCTGAAAGCTGAAAATAGGCCTGGATGGGAAGGGGGTGAAAGTGCCCGGTAGGCAAGTGGTTAAGAGTTGTGTTGGACCAACAATTCAGGGATGGGATGGGCCTTTTTTTTCAGCGGGAACGTGAACAATGCACAACTTGAGGACATCTAGCTATGTTGAGTGCAGCAAGGCCGCTGCTTCACCTTGCCACTGAAGTGAAGTATTTGCTAGGCGAACTATGTAGTGAATTACTCTTCAGGGTTCTACTTGGCACCCCCTTTACCCTTACTCTTCAGGGTTCTACTTGGCACCCCCTTTACTCTTGCTAACTGTGTGAGCTGACCTTCTGTCCTCTGACCTCACTGGAGTGGTCCCCTTCCTGGGCAGACCCCTTGGCAAGCCCCCTGGTACTCACGGACACTGTTTTTCCCAGGTGACTCTGCCTGCAGTTCCACCGTCCGCTTTCCAGGATCCTCTATGGCTCAGCTCCACACATGGCTCACTAGGTCGACTGCCTGTGACCACTTTCCTCAGACTGCAGGAGGAGAGACAGCCGTCACCCTCTTCCTGGGACTCTGCTTCCCGCCAAAGACTCCCTGTCACATGTGCTCGTGGCTTTTATGATCAATTATGAGCAACCATTTAGGATGTGCCCTCCCACTGTGACTTTCACAGAAGCCTGTGTGTCACTGGCTGGGTTTCCTCAACTGTCCAACAGGCCCCCCTATTGGATACAGTAAGGACACTCCCTCAGACCAAGTGAATCACGCCTGGACACATGCAACAGGCAAAACTAATAGATCAGTCTCCCCTGATAAGCAGACTGAGCATAACAATGCTTTTAACCTAGCCCCTAGCTAGGAGGGTGCTACTTATGTAATAGCATGGGGGGTGGGGTGTACTGGAGGGTCTATTGATTCTGACTGCTGGGGAGATCTATTTTTACTGGTGGGGATCTGTTTTTGTGTGAGGGTCTAGTGTTGCTGGTGGGGGAGTTATTGTTGTTGGGGGGTCTTATGTTGCTGGTAGGGATCTACTGTTGAGGCAGAGGTCTGTTGTTGCTAGCTGATGTAGGGTCTATTGATGCTGGCTGCTAGGAAATTGTTTTTTGCTGGGAAGGGGAGGACTGCGGCAGGGGGGGGGGCAATTGCCCCCTGGGTCACTCTGATGCTCCGTAAAAAGGCTGCCCTGGTTATGCCACAGACATGCCCAAAGGACTCCTGGGGAAGAGGAGTGATAGGCTGAACTGATGGGCACTGATGAGGTGGCACTTATGGGCACTGATGAGGTGACACTTATGGGCACTGATGAGGTGGCACTGATGAGGAGGTACTAATATGCCGCACTGATGAGCACTAATAGGCGGCACTGATAGGAGGCACTGATGAGCACTGATAGGCGGCACTGATGAGCACTGATGGTGGCACTGGTGGGCACTGAGCGGCGGCACTGATGGGCACTGTGCAGAATGAAAACAAGGACAGAGCACAGACCCCCCCCCCAGCATGGATGGTGTAAACTGTGTCTGAGCAGAGGCCGGTTCCATGCCCCACTAGAGACTCTCCTCCCCCAGGCAGCCCCAACTGAGCCCTCCCAGCTCCCCCCAAACTGCCCCCTGCTGGCTAGGTCCGGAACCCAGATTCAGCCGGTGGGTGGAGAGTACCTGGAGCAGAGCCTCAGCCAGGAATAGGGGTCAGAAGGAGGCCAGGAAGAGGGAGTGGGAGGGGGGCCGACTATCTGCACCATGGGCCTCTCGTTTGCCCTTGCCCCCTGGGCCGAAAGTTGCCAGTCAGCCCCTGTAGCTGGGGTGGATCTTTTGTTGCTGGGTGTGGTATTTTGCTGTAGGTGGTCCATTGTCGCTGTGTGAGTGGGTCTGTTGTTGTGTGGGGGATCTATTGTTGCTTGGGTGGGGTCTATTGTTGCTGGCTGTAGGGGATCTATTGTATTGCTTTTCTTGTTATCATTAAGAAATCTCATTCAAATATCTTGGCAGCACAAAATTAGACTTGGTTCTGTATTCTCGAAAAGGGATGGTACGGTACTGGGAGGTGGAACCACGGGACGGTGCTCAGAGGTGGGTAGTGGGTGGAGACAAGAGGTGACTCAGTACGGAGGAGTTCCTGCACCCATTCTGGGAGACAAAAAGCCCATCATAAATATATCATATTCGGTCTCTATTGAATTGTATTTTATTTATTTTAAATATTTTTGTCACAACTTTGAAATTTGCTGCCATCAGGGGGTAGAACGGCTGACCAAGACCAGTGTAGCACATAGAGCACAGAGGCAATACAAAGAAGAACCAATGAAATGCAAGATGAATCACTGGGGTTTAAAAAAAGAACCCCCTTGGGTGGTTGGGACTTTAAGTCCCGGTTCACACTTGTGCGATGCAGGAACGCTGAGACTATGCAGCTTGATCCCGCATCGCATCCGCACATCTGGCAGTTCACACTGCCATATGCGATACGCAGGGGGTGTCAATTAAATGTTAACCACTTGCTGACTGCCTAACGCAGATCTACGTCGGCAGTCAGCCCCTCACAGGCAAAGCGACGTAGGTCTACGTCGCTAGCTTGTGAGGGTCTAGGGAGCGAGTGCGCGCCGCCGGAGGCGCGCTCCCGCGCGGTCACGCACCCCCCTGCGCGCGTGACCGGCGGACCCGATGTCCGCCGGTCACTCTGCGATCGTCGGGGGAGAGGGAGAAAGTCAGGCGGCTTGTGCAAACAAGCTGCCTGTCATTCTCCCCGGTGTATGAAGGAGGATCATACGGTTCTACTATGTAGAACCGTTGATCACTGTTCATACATCTGAAGCCACAGCCAATCACAGTAGAAAGCACGCCCCTAGGGACACACATAGCCCCTCCCTTTCAAAAAAAGTTAACCCCTTCACTGCCAGTGTATTACAGTAACAGTGCATATGTATAGCACTGATTACTGTAGAAATGTCACTGGTAATCCCAAAAGTGTCAAAAATGTCAGTCAAGGGTCCGATCTGTCCGCCGCATTGTCGCAGTACCGCAAAAAAAATCGCAGATCGCCGCCATTACGCGTTAAAAAAAAAAACAACAAAAATGACAAAAATCTTTCCCTTTGTTAGTAAACGTGATAACTTTTGCGCAAACCAATCAAAATACGCTTTTTGCGATTTTTTTTTTTTTTTTACCAAACATAGGAAGCATAAAACAAATTGGCCGAAAATGTTAAAAAATTTTGATTTTTACATTTTTTTGGGGGGGGAATTTCATATAAAAAAATGTGAAAAATATTGCTATTTTTGCAAAATTTACGCTCTTTTTTTGTTTATAGCGCGTGATTAAAAAATCGCACAGGTGATTTTCGGCCAATTTGTTTTATGCTACTTATATTTGGTAAAAAAAATCGCAAAAAGCATATTTTGATTGGTTTGCGCAAAAGTTAGGGAAAGATTTTTGTCATTTTGGTGTTTTTTTTTTTCATCAATAACAATTGGAATGTATAGAGGAAAAAAGAAGAAGTGCTTGGCGCTGCCAATATATGCGTTTAGAAGTGTGGAAGGTAGAAGCTAGTATAGACAACACAGATGTCACAAATATTATAACTATTATGCACGTTTGAAAAAATGGATATTAAATAAATAAGTGAGGTTTTAAATGAGGTAAAAACAGGAATAAAGTGTAAGAGCATAAAACCTAAAGCCCAATATTTAAATGTATAAAAGTAAATAGGTATGCAAAAAAAGAAGGTGACATATACATCCACAATATACTCTAGTAAAAGATATATATATATATATATATAGTGCCCTTCAAGTGAGGGTGAAGTGGTGGTGTTAAAACAATAAATAAATATATAAATTCAAAAATGGTATTATAGTGCAGTGACTATTAGGTGATATGTAACACAGGTGTATAAGTGATAATAAAAAGGTAGAGTAGAAAAAATTAGTATATATAAATTATTTTACAGTGACTTGAGTGACCATAAAGTGACATGTGCAAAAAAGGAAAAGAAACCTCAATCCCAAGCCTGGGAAGAGAGAGTGCCCAATATGGTTCCCCAAAAATGACAATGGGGTGGGCCACAGATGGAGGAAAATAAATCCAAAAAATTAATAATAGAAAATGCTGAAAAAAATATATAAAATGGTGGCTAAGTGATTGGTACACAGAATATCTCAAAATCAATAGTGTGCTAGTGAAAAAATGCGCAAAGAAAGTGGTCAAAAATGCATAAGAAAAAACATCCACTGAGTCCTTAAGAAGCGCATAGAGGTATATCAGTCCAAAATAGTGATGAGGTGCCAAAATCACAGGTGCGACCGGTTGGATGATTCTTAGAGTGAGGACTATGGTGCTCCCCTATTCAGTGGGTCCGGTGCTCCCCTTTCTAGTAAATACCGAGCTTACCAGAAAGTGCTACCCCTACAGGGGTAGAGCGCAGGTCGATATTTGTAGGGATCGCTCCCAAAGCAGAGGGGTCCGGTCACCTGGTCCACTTCTAATATTCCAATTGCCCGAGTCACAACTAATTGGCGTGTTAGTAGGGGTGTTCCAACATTAATGCTCCAACCAAGCCATTCCAGGACATGTATATAAATAAAGAAAGATGCCTCCAAATGGTGAAATACCGCTAGACTTTTATTAAAAACATCCAAGATAAAAGCAGGTACTCACATAAAAAACAATGCTAACGATCCCTCAGGACTTAGGAGCCGCAAGGTCCTCTCTGGCGGTGGGGTGATGAACGGTAAGCGTTCTCCCGACCGGAGCTGCGTCCCAAGCCGATCAATACAATGCAAGCGGAAGTGATGCGGTGCGCACTCTACATGTTTCGTCGTATGACGTCATCAGGAGACTCCTGATGACGTCATACGACGAAACATGTAGAGTGCGCACCGCATCACTTCCGCTTGCATTGTATTGATCGGCTTGGGACGCAGCTCCGGTCGGGAGAACGCTTACCGTTCATCACCCCACCGCCAGAGAGGACCTTGCGGCTCCTAAGTCCTGAGGGATCGTTAGCATTGTTTTTTATGTGAGTACCTGCTTTTATCTTGGATGTTTTTAATAAAAGTCTAGCGGTATTTCACCATTTGGAGGCATCTTTCTTTATTTATATACATGTCCTGGAATGGCTTGGTTGGAGCATTAATGTTGGAACACCCCTACTAACACGCCAATTAGTTGTGACTCGGGCAATTGGAATATTAGAAGTGGACCAGGTGACCGGACCCCTCTGCTTTGGGAGCGATCCCTACAAATATCGACCTGCGCTCTACCCCTGTAGGGGTAGCACTTTCTGGTAAGCTCGGTATTTACTAGAAAGGGGAGCACCGGACCCACTGAATAGGGGAGCACCATAGTCCTCACTCTAAGAATCATCCAACCGGTCGCACCTGTGATTTTGGCACCTCATCACTATTTTGGACTGATATACCTCTATGCGCTTCTTAAGGACTCAGTGGATGTTTTTTCTTATGCATTTTTGACCACTTTCTTTGCGCATTTTTTCACTAGCACACTATTGATTTTGAGATATTCTGTGTACCAATCACTTAGCCACCATTTTATATATTTTTTTCAGCATTTTCTATTATTAATTTTTTGGATTTATTTTCCTCCATCTGTGGCCCACCCCATTGTCATTTTTGGGGAACCATATTGGGCACTCTCTCTTCCCAGGCTTGGGATTGAGGTTTCTTTTCCTTTTTTGCACATGTCACTTTATGGTCACTCAAGTCACTGTAAAATAATTTATATATACTAATTTTTTCTACTCTACCTTTTTATTATCACTTATACACCTGTGTTACATATCACCTAATAGTCACTGCACTATAATACCATTTTTGAATTTATATATTTATTTATTGTTTTAACACCACCACTTCACCCTCACTTGAAGGGCACTATATATATATATATATATATCTTTTACTAGAGTATATTGTGGATGTATATGTCACCTTCTTTTTTTGCATACCTATTTACTTTTATACATTTAAATATTGGGCTTTAGGTTTTATGCTCTTACACTTTATTCCTGTTTTTACCTCATTTAAAACCTCACTTATTTATTTAATATCCATTTTTTCAAACGTGCATAATAGTTATAATATTTGTGACATCTGTGTTGTCTATACTAGCTTCTACCTTCCACACTTCTAAACGCATATATTGGCAGCGCCAAGCACTTCTTCTTTTTTCCTCTATATATCTAATATAATCTCTAGTGGGTTATATTCTGAAGTGGGCTGCAGCCAATCGCTTTTTTCTACCCCCTCCCTTCGATATTATCCTAAGCGCGGATTCTTTTCCACTCTTGAACAATTGGAATGTAGGTACATACTAGTGATCGACCGATATTGTTTTTTCGTTGCCGATACCAATATTTTGGCCATTGCATATCGGTATCGGCTGATATTGGCCGATATTTTTCTACATTTAAAATTTTTAATTTTTTTTTTTTATTTTTATCACATGACAGGTACTCTTATGGAGGGATCTGGGGGTCTAAAAGACCCCAAACCCCTCCTCTGCACTTAAAAAGCATTCAAAACACCAAGTTTGGCTGTTTTGAATGCTGTCATCTTTTGAATCTGGCGCCGAGTACCCGGAAGTGATGTCATGACATCACTTCCAGGTATTTGCATGGAGACCCAATCAGAGCCAAATGCGGCTTTGATCGGGTCTTTGGTGGCCGTGCAGGCTGGTTGCTCGGGTCTCCCGGTGGGACGGGAGACCCGGGCGAGCCGCAGAAGGAGGGGGGAGTCCCCTTCCGCTCCTTGTAATGACAGACGGAGCGGCTTCTCAGCGGCATCGATTGTCATTACAAGACAGCCGACCGTCGGCTATGGACGCCGGTACCGGGGTGATGCCTCTAGCTGCAGGCGTCACTCCGGCACAGCACTTTCCGAAATATCAGCAATATCGGCCACCTTGGTGGCCGATTCCGATATATCGGGGAAAGTGCATATCGGATCATTGGTCTATCCCTAGTACATACAAAGTATAACTTAATCTATTTCTGAATTTCCGTGTTCCTCCCTACCCCCCAGGAGACGCATGGCGGTTTTCCGCCACTGTGATGTGGGAGGGAGTGGTTTTCGAGTCCAGGGGAATATATTAGGCTCCCGGTGTCTGCGTTTTTTTTTTCACATCTTCAGTGAGATTATCCTTGCCAGACCATTTTAAACTCAAGGCAATTTAGCTCTAGGATTATATTTTCTGGCTGCTACATTTGGAGACACTGTCTGTGTTTCCATGGCTTGACTCCCCTTCTCTCCCCAACTTCCGATGGGAAGAGTTGCACTCCCAAGAGGAGGAAGGATTTTTCTTTCATACTATGGTACTGTATGTTATCCATTGGAACAGTCGAATGGACGTAGAGGAATATTTAGTGGTTATAAGAGAGGATACTGATTATGGCATCAACTACTCATATCTGTGTTTCTCTTGATGAAGCGAACTACTGAATTTGCGAAACGCGTTGAGATCAATACTGCACAGATTGATAATGACCTAGCATTAGAATGTCAGAAATAGATGAAGTTATACCTGGTATGTACCTACATTCCATTTTTCATTGATGTATATCATTGATACTGTTAACATTTTTTCATGATTTGTTTTTATATGTATTTTTTCATGTAATTTATGTACTTTTTATGCTCACTGTGTGTCTCTTTAAAGCGGAGTTCCAGCCATTTACTCACCTGTCCAACGGTCCAGCGATGCGGCCGCCGGAAGCCTCGATCCTCTCCCTCGGCGCCGGCATCACTGCTGTGGGCACCCGGCTGTTACAGTTTGCGGCTTCACAGCCGGGTACCCACTGCGCATGCGCGAGTCGCGCTGCGCGCCGTGATTGGCCGGCAATCTTCTGGGACCTCTGACGTGTCCCAGAAGATTGCAGGGAGGGAGGGGGAGAGGAGAACTTCCGCTCAGGGCGCCGCGGCGCTCCGAGCGGAAGTGGGAGCGGGTACCTGTCAAAACTAGGTACCCGCTCCCCCCCCCCAAAAAATGACATGCCAAATGTGGCATGTCGGGGGGTCAGGACTCCCTAAAGCGGAAGTTCCACTTTTGGGTGGAACTCCGCTTTAAAGTCCCATGGGCCTCTAGTCTCTGTCATTGTGTACACTTTTGGGGACTGAGACATAATTGGATTCCACATGTATCAGCTTGGTCTTTTTGTATGTCAGATGAAGAATAATAAAATATTCTAGCACATCTATCAATACTCCACCCAGATCTTTTGATTGAGTGTAATTCATAGGCGTGCGCAGGGGGTGTGCCAGGTGTGCCTAGGCACACCCTAATCTGTGCAGTGCTGATTTTCCCTACTGCCCAGGCTTCCCCCTGTGTTGCACCCCCTGCAGTAGGGCTGCACGATATTGGGGAAAAAAGTATATTGCGATATTTCGTTTTTAACGATATATATCGCGATATTTCTCCAGACAGTCTCCGGAGGAGGGATCAGTTAGCAGAGCTCAGCTTTCTGCCAGGGGATCCACCACACTCCTAGAACTTCTCCCGCCCGAGCCTTCTGTCGGAGCCAGAGTGTAGAGGAAGCGAGCTGTCGGTAGCAGCCTTTGTCCCGCAGTGCTCCTCCGCCATGCTCCGGACGTCTCCCCCCTCTCCTGCTGCAAACACTGTTCCGCCGCCATGAAATCCGCCCCGTACTCCAGCCCTCCCTCTTAGTCAACAGCCGACCATTACTCCGCCCATTGTCTCTCCATTGAAAAACATTACAGCCTGATCCCGCCCCCGATGCAGCCAGGAGAGACAATGGGCGGAGCAAGGCGGAGTAATGGTCGGCTGGATACTAGAGGCAGAGCTGGGAGGGAAGTGTGGGACGGACGCAGTCACTGTAAGTCCTCCTCCTCCCCCCGAGTCCCGACTTCTCCCCGCTCTGCCTAATGCCTGAATATCGTGGCTTCGGTGATATGAATATCGCCCGTGCCTGAAGAACGATAGTCGATATCACATCGACTATCGTTCAGCCCTACCCTGCAGTGCTACTGGCTTTCCTCCTCTCCTCTTCCCTCGGCTGTTGCGGGGGATGTTTTAGGATAGAAAGCAGGGGAAGGGGCTGGTATGTCATTTACCATCCCCTTCCTTTTCTAAATGAACACAGTGAACACACTCACTCTCTGTGTTCATTCTTAGCTGAAGCATAGTAAACTGTTTTACTACGTGTTTACTATGCTTCAGTTTATGAATGAATAGGACGCTGCTCAGCACAGAGCACTTCCCATTCATTCACTGTCCAGTGCAGCTGAGGCTGCAGGGAAAGGCATGCATGTTTGAGCTATGGGGATGCACACCCTAATGCAATAGGCTGAGCACACCTATGGTGTAATTAGATCTAAAAAACCCTCTCTATGGACAACCAAAAGCTGTAGTATGTGGCAGCTGCAGCTCTCATTTAAAATTTTAAATACTACATGTAATCGGGTGCTGGGCTACAGCAATATGGAGAAGGAGACATCAGGGTTGATTTGCTAAAAATGGAGAGTGCAGAATCTGGCTACCATGCACAGCTGCAACAGATTTTTCACTCTCCAGTTTTAGTCCGAAAAGTCGGAGTCGGTTGTCGGAAGCATCATACTAAAGCTGGATACACACTATCCAACTTTTGTGGTTAGATTTCCTTCAGATTTACCTTTTCTATGTAGTGCAAGGGCCTGCCAGATTGCATACAAATTGAAAGTGTTTAGGTTTGACCTCATATTATATGGTTTTGGTAAGTCTAAAGGAAAAAGTCTTCAGAAAATCTTATAGTGTGTATGGCCCATTACAAGGCGAAAATCGCCCGATTGGACGTTGGCCGAAAATTCCCGGCCAATAATCGATGCGTGTGTACGGGGCATTCGTTTTCAGACTAGGCCAATGTAGTGGCATAGCTTTTTTATAAGTTGGTAACAAAGTTGGGTATTATAACAAAGGTTTGGGCTTTTTTTTTTCCAGTCAAAAGCATTAGGCATATATATAAATTTTAAATAGCACTCCAAACTTTTTCTATACAGTTCTCAACTAATGGAAAAAAAAAAAACAGAATGAGATTCAGCTGTAGCTGGGCTTCAGCGACTGGTTTGATTTAAGATTCTGCTTCGAGTAATTAAGGTGGGGAATTGTACATTCCACCAGAAGCCATTACATTTCCCTGAATAGCTCAGTAGAGCTGCTTTATGGTACAATATCCATATCGAGTTTCAGTTCTGAAGAAATAGGCTTTTCTGGTATTTCCAACCTTAAAGGTCCAGTCCATGATAATTATCTTGGCATTTAAAAGAGATCCAATCTCACAGTTTATGTCTAGTGTACATATTTTGTGAATCATTACATATGGTGGTTGGAATGTATATAAAGGCACCTGCCAGGTGTATGGAGCAGGTGCCATGTATTGAGGTTTTTTTTGGATTAGCATTGCATTGCATTGCTGATATCAGCTACAGTGCCTTGAAAAAAGCATTCATACCCCCTTGAAATTTTCTACATTTTATCATGTTCCAATCAAAAACGTAAATGTAATTTTTGCGGATTTTACGTGATAGACCAATGATGGCCAACCTTGGCACCCCAGATGTTTTTGAACTACATTGCCCATGATACTCAATTACACTGCAGAGTGCATGAGCATCATGGGAAATGTAGTTCCAAAACATATGGGGTGCCAAGGTTTGCCATCACTGTGATAGACCAACACGGGAGTGACACATAATTGTGGAAGAAAAATAATAAATGAAATAATAAAATAATAAAAAAAATAATAAATGTTTTTATTTTTATTTTTTACAAATAAATATCTGAAAAGTATCGCCTGCATTTGTATTCACCCCCCCCCCCCCCTTTACTCTGATACCCCTAACTAAAATCTAGTGGAACCAATTGCCTTCAAAAGTCACCTAATAAGTAAATAGAGTCCATCTGTGTGTAATTTAATCTCAGTATAAATGCAGCTGTTCTGTGAAGCCCTCAGAGGTTTGTTAGAGAGCCTTAGAGCCGGTTCACACTACTCTGACTTGGGACACGACTTGTGTGCTCTCAAGTCGCCCCAAGTCTCTTGTCATCAGAAATTCTATGTAAATTAATGAGAGCCGTCTTAATATGCACTACTGAAGTCGCTCCGACTTCAGAAAAGGTTCCTGTACTACTTCAAGGCGACTTGTGCATATAGACTTCAATGGGAGTCGTCTCTAAGTCAGATCCGTATCTGTTTTCAAGCAACTTGTTATCAGACTTTCCAGGAAGAAGAAAAAGATTAGCCAGGCATTCCCCACAGACAAAGTCGCTTATCATTCAAGTCTCTTCAAAGTAGTGCACAAGTCTCTAAACAAGTCTCTTCAAAGTCATGCTAAAAAGTCGCTCCTTCATGGAGCGACTTTCTGGTCACGGTAGTGTGAACTGGCTCTTAGAGCCGGTTCACACTGGGGCGACTTGTCAGGCGACCTGGTCGCCTGACAAGTCGCCATGGGTCGCCTGCCATAGATTAGCACAGGACCCGTTCTAATAGGAGCGACACAAGTCGCTCCGACTTAGAAAAAGGGTCCTGTACTACTTTGGGGCGACCTGGAGCGACCTGCATTGACTTCAATGATATGAAGTCCGTGCATGCCGCTCCGAGGTGGCGGTGCGAGCTGCGCACCGCGACCTCACAGGTCGCCCCGGCAAGTCGGGTCGCGCCTATGTGAACCGGCTCTAAGTGAACAAACAGCATTGTGAAGGCCAAGGAACACACCAGATAGGTCAGGGATAAAGCTGTAGAAAAGTTTAAAGCAGGGTTAGGTTATAAAAAAATATACAAAGCTTTGAACCTCTCACGGAGCGCTGTTCAATCCATCATCCGAAAATGGAAAGAGTATGGCACAACTGTAACCCTACCAAGACATGGCCGTCCACCTAAACTGACAGGCCGGGCAAGGAGAGCATTCATCAGAGAAGCAACCAAGAGGCCCATAGTAATTTGGAGGGGCTGAAGAGATTCACAGGTCAAGTGGGAGAATCTGTCCACAGGACAACTATTAGTCGTGCGCTCCACAAATCTGACCTTTATGGAAGGATGACAAGAAGAAAGCCATTGTTGAAAGAAAGCCATAAAAAGTCCCATTTGCAGTTTGTGAGAAGCCATGTGGAAGAGGTGCTCTGGTCAGATGAGACCAAAATTCATTTTTGTGGCCTAAAAGCAAAACACTATGTGTGGCAGAAAACGAACACTGCACATCACCCTGAACACACCATTCCCACCGTGAAACATGGTGGTGGCAGCATCCTGTTTGTGGGGATGCTTTTCGTCAGCATGGACGGGGAAGCTGGTCAGAGTTGATAGGAAGATGGATGGAGCCAAATACAGGGCAATCTTAGAAGAAAACCTGTTAGTCTGAAAAAGACTTGAGACTGGGGTGGAGGTTCACATTCCAGCAGGTCAAAGTCCCGACCTAAATCCACGGGAGAAACTGTGGCAAGAGCTTGAGCTATTTTGCAAAGACGAATGGGCAAAAATGTCACTCTCTAGACATGTAAAGCTGGTAGAGACATCCCCAAAAAGACTTGCAGCTGTAATTGCAGCAAAAGTTGGTTTTACAAAGGGGGGCTGAATACAAATGCACGTGTAAGAGAAGTTCATTTGGAACCAAACAGGCATTGGCACGCATGCGCACGCACATAGCATATGCAAAAGAAGTGTGTGAAAAGAAAAGTGTGCAAAAGAAGTGCGTGTGTGAAAAGAAAATGTACATATGCACATGCGCGCGCACGTGCACGCACTGGCGCCAAACAGTCTATCTAAGCTGAGCAATGACAGGAACACATTGCTGAGTGGTCTTTCAGCTTGTTCCTGTTTTACTGTGCCCTGATCTACTTCCTACTTACCTATGTTTGACCTGGCTTGACCTTGACTCCCCTCTGGAATCCCGCCTGCCTACCTGTGACCTCGGCTTGTACTTTGACCCTACTCCTGTCTCATGCTCTTGTACCTCACTGCCCAACTGTGTACCGACTCCGGCTTGTATCTTGACCTTGCCCTTGTCTCTAGTTCCTGCACCCGCATTGCTGTTGACGACCACCTGGCTTGTGTTCCGGTTACACTCCTTCCTACTGATCCAGCATCACAGAGTTCCAGTTCCAGGTGCCTGTCTGGTGATCCACGGCCATCGGTTTCCTGTCAAGCCTCAGCTGATGCCACCTGCTATTACCGTCCCTCGTGCCACTCTGTCATCTCTACCAGGGGTGTTGGACAGGAGGTGCAAGAGAACCCTCCTCTACAGCTCAATCTCCACTAAGTACATGATAGCATGCCACACTTTTCACATATTTATTTTTAAAACATTTTGAAAACCATTTATCATTTTCCTTCCACTTCACAATTATTTGCCACTTTGTGTCGGTCTATCACATAAAATCCCAATAAAATACATTTACATTTTGGGTTGTAACGTGACAAAATGTGGAAAATTTACAGGGGTATAAATACTTTTTCAAGGCACAGTAAGTCTTAAGGAGGTTGTATACCCCTCTGTGGTGTTTGTACCTATAACAAGGCTTACCTATAGGTACTGTAAATATCTCCTAAACTTGCACCATTTTGGAGATATTTACATTGCATGCAGCCGGTGACATCATCGGTGCATGCACTCTGAACGAACGGGCCACCTGTGCCATTTCTTCAGAGCCCTGTGCCGTGACCGTCCGCTCCCTTGTGCACGCGCGGGAGTGACGTCACACGGCTCCAGCTAGTAGCACAGCCGGCGTCCGCAGACCCGGAAGGAAGATGTGCAAGGATGGATGCGGCCTCCAGCCGGGACGACGCAGGCTTCGCTTGCAGGTAAGTGTCACATAATGTGCTAGTATGCGTTGCATACTAGCACATTATGCATTTACTTAGCAGGTAACCAAAAATACATTTTTTTTACAGGCTTTACTTCCTCTTTAAAGAAGAAATCCAGTTATGGCATTTTTCATATAGTTACATTGGACCAGCTTGGACCAATGTAACTATGTATATACTATACCTGTGGAATCCCTCTAGAAGCTGGAAATTGCTGTAGTAGACACTACTACTCAAGCGATCTTAACTAGCTTGTAGGCAGGTGCAGCCTACTTTTCCCACAGCAGATGGCGCCCTTCCGCAGTTGGAGAGGAAGTCAAGAGGAACATGGTTCCTCTATGGTGTCCTAGGTCACTGGGAAAGCTATCCAACTGGAAGTTGCCTCCACATGTGACTTTGGCAGCCATCTTGGGTCAGGCAGAGTCTATTTAAGAAACAAACAAAAATTCTCCTGTGCTCAGGTGGTGTGTGACAAAGGATAAGTGTTCTTATATGGTCTTTGTATGCAGCACTTAGGTCTTGCCACCCCCTCAGGATCAAGGGTTAGGGATACAAGATTGTGGAATTCTCTACCACAAGAGGTGGTTTCTGCGGGAAGTATGGTGGTTTTCAAAAGACTCTTAGACGTACATCTCAAAGATCAGGACATTCAGGGCTATGTGAGATGATTACAGCCACACACACCTACACAGGTTGAACTGGATGGACTATTGTCTTTATTCAACCTCACCTACTATGTAAGGGTATCCAAAATACACTGAAAAACAACAACAAATAAGGGCGCACCGACCTTGTGCATTACCACTAACAGGTTTATTAAAATCCGAAGACAACATACATTGTACTCACAAGCAAATGATGATAGCGCACATAAAACACAATGTCTCCAAAATAGCCAGGGAGCCCCTGTGTTGGATGACGTGCTGGTGTCTTCAAATTTCTAGCTGGGCTGGCGTGTTTCGAGGGAGAAAGACGAGGACGGTTCTCCCTCGAAACGTGTCAGCCCAGCTAGACATTTGCGAACACCAGCACGTCATCCAACACAGGGGCTCCCTGGCTATTTTGGAGACGACCGGTTCCATTGTGTTTTATGTGCGCTATTGTCATTTGCCTGTGAGTACAATGTATGTTGTCTTTGGATTTTAATAAACCTTTTAGTAGTAATGCACAAGGTCGGTGCGCCCTTCTTTTGTTGTTGTTTTTCAGAGTCTATTTAAGGCCCTGGCTCCCAGGCTTAGCTTGCATTTTGTTAGTGAGTAGAGTAGGGGCAGGTACACAGATTGTTAGGGACGGAGGGTAATGTTCCTGACAAGGAGGGAAAGTGTATGGCTCACAACTTCTCAGGGCATCTTTCCACTTGGGCACAAGGGAACCCCTCCTTGGATCTGACCTATGCACCACTCTCCTCCATCCCTTACCTCTGCACACAACCCCCCCCCCAAAAAAAAAGCTTCCTTGCATCTCACCTACCCGACCTGGCTCTAGTACCTCCTGGCAGTGCAGGCAGCTTTGCTTCTCTCTCGCAGGGAGATCTTTGTTCTGTGTACCTGGGCACAGATAAGGATTACACCACAGCTTACCACATGATGCCCCATCCCACACACTGCATCTGCATCTCACTTGTCCCTGCCGTGAGTGCAGGGCAAGCAGGAATCTGTGCTGCCGAGAGGAAAGCTGTACTTGTAAACATAGAAGTCTTCTGTGTTTACAAGTGAAAGTTGGGAGCCGAGGTGTTGGACTGGAGTTTTTCCAAGTAGAAAAGCTTGGGGTGTGAGGACCACATGAAATGGCCCAGCAAGCCATATTCAGCCCGCGGGCTTTATGTTTGATACATGTGAGGGTTTGCATCAACTTGAAGAACAGGAGTAGGCAAGAAATTGCTATATGTCTTGCTAAAATTCTTGCAGTCTTCAGCTATGGCCAAAAGTTATGAGAATTACACAAATAATAATTTTAACAAAGTCTGCTGCCTCAGTTTTTATAATGGCAATTTCCATATACTCCCAGAATGTTATGAAGAGCGATCAGATGAGTCCCTCTTTGCCATAAAAATTAACTTAATCCCATAAAAAAACATTTCCACTGCATTCGGGGTGCCCAAGAAAGTCTAGCAAGCCCCAGGATCGTCTCCTACAGTTGATTCAGCTTGCTCAGGAATGGCAGCAGGCAGGTGTGAGGGCATCTGCACTTTTGGAGGATGGCCTGGTGTCAAGAAGGGCAGCAAAGAAGCCATTTCTCTCCAGGATAAAACCTCAGGGACAGACTGATATTCTTCAAAAGGTACAGGGATTGGACTGGGACTTGGGACTGCTGAGGACTGGAGTAAAGTAATTTTTTTCTGATGAATCCCCTTTCCCATTGTTTGGGGCACCTGGAAAAAAACCTTGTCCAGAGAAGAAAAGGTGAATGCTAACCAGTCCTGTGTCATGCCAACAGTGAAGCATCCTGAGCAGTGGCGGCCCGTCCACTGGGGGGCGCAGGGGCGCCGCCCCACCTATACATGCGCCGGCCCCCTAATCTACATGCAGGGCGCTGGACGCATGGATTCCAATGGTGTTTTTTTTTTTTTGAAGCACGTGATTAGAGCCTGAGGCTCTAATAGGCTTCAAAAAAAGAGCACTGCGCACCAAGCCCACCCAGTTGTGTGACAATACTGAATAAATATTTGCTAATGGCACACTGATTCTCCTCCTGGCCAATCAGGAAGCGGGTCCTGAGACCCGTTTCCCAATTGGCTGAAAGGAGAAGCCATGCTATTGGCCGAGGAGACGCAGGGGAAGCTGCCGCCGCTGCCCAGGGTCAGTGAGCCAGAAACTGGGGGGGGTTATGTGTGCGGGCTGGAGCTGGTGTGATCGGGGGGTATGGTGTGGTCCGTGTGCCACCCCCCCGGCCCATGGAGCACCAGCCGCCACTGATCCTGAGACCATTCATGTGTGGGGTTGCTTCTCAGCCAAGGAAGTGGGCTCACTCACATTTCTGCCTAAGAACACCGCCATGAATAAAGAATGGTACAAAAACATCCTCCGAGTGCAACTTCTCCTAACCATTCAAGCACAGTTTGGTGATGGACAATTCCTTTTCCAGCATGATGGAGCAATAAGGAAAAATTGATAAATAAGTGGCTTGGGGATCAAAACATCGAAATGTTGGGTCCATGGTCAGCCTGCCCAGTGTCAGTGAGCTGGAAACTGGGGGGGGGGGGGGGTTAGGTGTGCGGGCTGGAGCTGGTGTGGTACGGGGGGGTATGGTGTGATCCGTCTGCCGCCCCCGGCCCATGGAGCACCAGCCGCCACTGATCCTGAGACCATTCATGTGTGGGGTTGCTTCTCAGCCAAGGGAGTGGGCTCACTCACATTTCTGCCTAAGAACACCGCCATGAATAAAGAATGGTACAAAAACATCCTCCGAGACCAACTTCTCCTAACCATCCAAGCACAGTTTAGTGATGGACAATGCCTTTTCCAGCATGATGGAGCAATAAGGAAAAATTGATAAATAAGTGGCTTGGGGATCAAAACATCCAAATGTTGGGTCCATGGTCAGAAAACTTCCCAGACCTTAATCCCATTCAGAATGTATGGTCAATCCTCAAGAGCCGGGTGAACGAACCCCACTCCAAATTCTGACAAACTCCAAATATTGATTATACAAGAATGGGCTGCCATCAGTCAGGATGTGGCCCATAAACTGAATGACAGCATGCCAGGTGAATTGCAGAACTCATGAAAGAGTCAACACTGCAATTGCAATTGTCAATAAAAGCCTTTTAGACCCCGTTCACACTGGGGCGACGCTACTTTCCGGGTTGACCTCACAGGTCGCGGTGCGCAGCTCGCACCGCGACCTCGGAGCGGCCGGCACGCACTTCATATCATTGAAGTCAATGCAGGTCGCCCCAAAGAAGCTCCGGACGCTTTTTCTAAGTCGGAGCGACTTGTGTCGCTCCTATTAGAACGGGTCCACAGCTTCTCTATGGCAGGCGACCTATGGCGACCTGTCAGGCGACCAGGTCGCCTGACAGGTCTCCCCAGTGTGAACGGGATCTAACACTTATGAAATGCTTGTAATTATACTTCAGTATACCATAGTAACAGCTGACAAAAAGATCTAAAAACACTGAAGCAGCAGACTTTTTTAAAATTAATATTTGTGTTATTCTCAAAACTTTTGGCCACGGCTGTATATAACGAACGTAGACCGAATGATCTTTTACTGGAGTTTTAAATGGCAGCCATTTGTCAGCTTACATTACAGAACAAGAATGCAAGAATCTTGCTGGGCAATAGAGCCGTAAAATTTGTTTTCCGTTAGTTCCCATCTCACTGATGAGTTTGTTGAGTTCTTCATGTCAGCAACACTCAGCAGCAAAGTTCCCTCGCCAAGGAAACTGCTGAGATATTGGTGGTGCCCTGCTGGGATGCAAAATAAAATTTGAAAAAAACTTTATCCAAAAGGAAAATATTGGAAAAAAGCATCTGGGAACGGTCCAGTACATCATGTAATGTGAAAATAGAATTCCGGGGTAAATGCCGTGGAAAGGTCATTCGAAAAACAAGACCTTTATGTTCCGTATCATCTTTCAGGTTGGGCCATTAATAACGGAGGCTTCGAAAGTTATCAAACCTCGATAGCTGATAGAAAGAGGCGTTCGGCTCCAATTCCCGCACGACACACGTGTTTTGGCTACAGCATGATGGCAGCTGTGAAAACTCTTCCTGGAATGTAATAAAATAAATGAATCTGCAGGGTGCACACTATGTTTTTGGAAAATTATTTTAACATTTCATAGTTACCAAGGGGGATGCAGAGTATGGAAGGAATACAATACGGAGGGAAACAATCATGGCTTGGAAACACGCGGCAGGCCAAAGAATGAAGCTGAAGATGGATTAATTCATACTACAGAACTCTAGAGGAGCTGCTGGGCCTGTGCAAGACTAAGGGGAAAATTTATGATGCGGTTGTTTTTTGGTGCTTCTCTCACTGAAAGGTTAATCCCATTGCCATCTGCCTCACTTTGGTGGTCTTTGCCACAATGATGGAAAATTCAGGTCCCACAAAAAAAAAAATGAAGAGAAAAATTCCAGTTATGGATATCTTTACAATGTTCCATTGGTTCAACTTTACATCGACTGATGTAACCAGGACTTTTTTCAACGGGAACGTGGGGGAACGCAGTCCCGCCACCTCTAGCAGGTACACTATATTACCAAAATTATTGGGACTCTGGCCTTTACACGCACAACAACTTTAATGGCATCCCAGTCTTAGTCCGTAGGGTTCAATATTGTGTTGGCCCACCCTTTGCAGCTATAACAGCTTCAACTATTCTGGGAAGGCTGTCCACAAGGTTTAGGAGTGTGTCTATGGGAAGGTTTGACCATTCTTCCAGAAGCACATTTATGAGGTCAGGCACTGATGTGGAGTAGAAGTCCTGGCTTGCAGTCTCCTCTCTAATTCATCCCAAAGGTGTTCTATTGGGTTGAGGTCAGGACTATGTGCAGGCCAATCAAGTTCCTCCACCCCAAACTCACTCATTCATGTCTTTATGGACCTTGCTTTGTGCACTGGTCCAAATCATTTGGTGGAGGGGAGATTTTGGTGTGGGGTTGTTTTTCAGGGGTTGAGCTTGGCCCTTTAGTTCCAAGTGAAGGGAACTCTTAAGGCGTCAGCATACTAAGACATTTTGGACAAGTTCCTGCTCCCAACTATGTGGGAACAATTTGGGGATGGCCCCTTCCTGTTCCAACATGACTGCACACCAATGCACATAGCAAGGTCCATAAAGACATGGATGAGAGAGTTTGGGGTGGAGGAACTTGACTGGTCTGCACAGAGTCCTGACCTCAACCTGATAGAATACCTTTGGGATGAATTAGAGTGGAGACTGTGAGCCAGGCCTTCTCTCCAACATCAGTGCCTGACCTCACAAATGCGCTTCTGGAAGAATGGTCAAACATTCCCATAGACACACTCCTAAACCTTGTGGACTTCCCAGAAGAGTTGAAGCTGTTATAGCTGCAAAGGGTGGGCCAACTCAATACTGAACCCTACGGACTAAGACTGGGATGCTATTAAAGTTCATGTGAGTGTAAAGGCAGTTGTCCCAATACTTGGTAATATAGTGTATATCGGCCATGTTTTTGGTTAGTAGCAGGTGGACTAACAATGTCCACTCATTATATTGTGTACCCTAGTGTATATGCTGCCGGTGTTCTGTGAATACAGCAACTCGTCGAAATCTGCAATTATTACTGCTGTAGAGTCATCGGAAGAGACGTGGTTGGAGACTTTGGTGAGTTGGAGTATTTCAGCTGTCAGGTGCGGAAGCCCGCTGGCAGCTGATTAGTTGTCGGTTGTTAACCACTTGCTGACCGCCGCACGACTATCTACGGCGGCGGTCAGCCCCTCACAGGCAAAGTGACGTAGTGCTACGTCACTAGCTTGTGAAGGTCTAGGGAGCGAGCGCGCGCCGCCGGAGGCGCGCTCCCGCTCCCGCGTGGTCACGGACCCCCCCCCCGCGCGTGTGACCGGCGGACCCGATGTCCGCCGGCCACTCTGCGATTGGCGGGGGAGAGGGAGAAAGTCAGGCAGCTTGTGTAAACAAGCTGCCTGTCATTCTCCCCTCTGTATGAGAGATGATCATACGGATCTACTATGTAGATCCGTTGATCACTCTGCATACAGCTGAAGCCACAGCCAATCACAGTTAGAATCACGCCCCTAGGGACACACACAGCCCCTCCCTCTCAAATAAAGTTAACCCCTTCACTACCAGTGTATTTTTACAGTAACAGTGCATATGTATAGCACTGATTACTGTAGAAATGTCACTGGTAACCCCAAAAGTGTCAAAAATGTCAGTCAAGGGTCCGATCTGTCCGCCGCAATGTCGCAGTACCGCAAAAAAAATCGCAGATCGCCGCCATTACGCGTTAAAAAAAAAACAACAAAAATGACAAAAATCTTTCCCTTAGTTAGTAAACGCAATAACTTTTGCGCAAACCAATCAAAATACGCTTTTTGCGATTTTTTTTTTTTACCAAACATAGGTAGCATAAAACAAATTGGCCAAAAATGTTAAAAAATTTTGATTTTTACATTTTTTGGGGGGGGGGGGAATTTCATATAAAAAAAAGGGAAAAATATTGCTATTTTTGCAAAATTTACGCTCTTTTTTTGTTTATAGCGCGTGATCAAAAAATCGCACAGGTGATCAAATACCGCCAAAAGAAAGCTCTGTTTGTGGGAAAAAAAAGGACGCCAAATTCGTTTAGGTACAGCGTCGCACGACCGCGCAATTGTCCGTTAAAGTCACGCAGTGCCGAATCGCAAATAAAAAAATGTGAAAAATATTGTTATTTTTTCAAAATTTACGCTCTTTTTTTGTTTATAGTGCAAAAAGTAAAAATCGCACAGGTGATCAAATACCACCAAAAGAAAGCTCTGTTTGTGGGAAAAATAGGACGTAAATTTCGTTTGGGTACGGCGTTGCACGACCGCGCAATTGTCAGTTAAAGTCGCACAGTGCCGAATCACAAAAAGTGGCCTGGACGTAAGACAGCAAAATCCTCCGGTGGTAAAGTGGTTAATCAATTTCATATGGACATGATGCGTATTGATAAAATGTTCAACCACTCATTCAAGGGGTTTCCTTCGTTCAGATAAGTGTCAGGGAAATACCCCATCATTTATATCCACACAAGCCACTCAGTCCCCTCCATCCAGTTACCATGGGATATGTCAAAGCAGTTATTGCTTGTCAAAGAACATGACAGGAGGATCTAACTCCATAATCCAATCTCCATGCTAATTAGCTTTTTTGGTAAAGGTGATCAGTGTCCCAATTTACGATAAAATTTGACTGGACATGTGCAGAACGAAAAAATTTGTTGTGTTTTTGTTTCATTTTGGTATTTACATAAATTGATTCAGCTAAACTAGTTGAATTCATTTTCGGAATTGGTTTTATTTATATGAATTCGAATAGATTCGAATTTTCCAAATCCAGAAAATTGTAATAAATTTGAATTTAATTTGGATTAGAATCGAATTCCATTTGACTTGCATTTTAATCAAAATCCATTTAAAATCAAATTTATTCAATTTGAAATTTGAATTTTGAAAGATGATAATATTCTTTCTATTTCATTCTATTCTATTGTTTTTTTTTTCCTATTCTATTCTATTCTTTTATTTTCTGTTCAATTGTTTTCTTTTCTATTATATTCAAATTTATTCTATTCAAAATTCGAATTTCAGAAACCAGTTATACTGTTATAATATTTCAATTCTTTTCTATTCTATTATTTTATTTTATTTTCTATTCTATCCTTTTCTATTCTATTTTTTATTAAATATTCTATTATATTCTTTTTTTCTATTCCATTCTTTATTATTCTATTTTTTTTCTATTCTATTCTTTTCTATTGCATTCACATTCAAATTTATTCTATTTGAAATTCGAATTTCAGAAGATGGTTATATGCTTTCTATTTTTTTTATTCTAGTCTATTCCTTTATTTTCTATTCTTTTTTATTTTTGTCCTTTTAATTTTCTTCTCTATTTTGTTCTGTTTTACCCTATTCTTTTCTATTCTATTACTTTATTTTCTATTCTATCCCTTTATTTTCTATTCAATTTGTTTTATTCTTTTATTTTGTATTCTGTTGTGTTTTACTCTATTATATTCTATTCTATTCTTTTATTTTCTATTCTGTTATATTCATTTCTATTATATTCCTTTATTTTCTATTCTATTTTATTATCTTCGTAAATTTTAATTCGATGTGAAAAGTATTTGAATTCGATTTGAAAAGTATTTGAATTCAAATTTCATTCCAAGCTTAGTTTCGTTTTTTCGGAAATTTGGCTATATCTGAATTTCTGAACAACGAAAAATTTGTCTGAATTTCAATTCGGAATGAAACAAACCGCACATCGAGATGTGACTTGTTGCCAACTCACAGCAGTAGAGATATTTAAAAAGGCATTATATGTGGGAGATTTGTCGCTGCTGACTTTTCATTTTTTTTTATAGACTGGAGATCCTCTTTAAGGCCCTGGCTCCCATACTCGGCATACATTTTGCGAGTAGGTAGAGTAGTCCCTGATTTTGAACAAAGTCTCTCTGTTCCTCTTTCCTCCTCATTTGTCCCTCATTTTTGTCTGATCTACTGTATATAGTTGTATATAAAATGCACTTTTTGTCTTCCAAAAAATGTTTCCCAGTGCTGAACCTTTCATCCAATTTCTAAATGTCTGTATTTATAAATTTCAAAAGCCAATATAAAGGAATAGTAGTGGTAATAATTTTTTTGGTATAATTATTTTTAAAGGGGCGTGGCAAGGGGTGTGTCCTATGCCTACAAACTTTTGCTAATAGGTGTCCCTCATTCCCCTCTCAAAAAGTTGGGAGGTATGCATACTATCTATGTTCCCAGAATCTGCCTCAAAAGTTAAGAAGAGGGTTTTCCGTTTCCTTTTAATGGCTGCCAGGGTGATGATTTTTGAGATATTGGAAAACCTAGCACTCTCCTTCAACAGTAGAATAAATAACTGAACTAAATAGACTTATGAGAATGGAAGAATTATTGGCGCAGCAGGTCTCCAGACCTAAACCCTATTGAGCGTCTGTGGGGCATTATTATTATTATTATACAGGATTTATATAGCGCCAACAGTTTGCGCAGCGCTTAACAATGTGAAGGAAGACAATACAGTTACAATACACTTCAAAACAGGAGGAACTAGAGGGCCCTGCTCATTAGAGCTTATAATCTAGAAGGGTGGGTCAAGTGAAACAAAAGACAAAAGGCATCCTCAAACAGAAGGTGGAAGAGCGCAAGGTCTCTAACATCCACCAGCTCTGTGATGTCATCATGGGGGAGTGGAAGGACTCCAGTGGCAACCTGTGAAGCTCTGGTGAACTCCATGCCCATGAGGATTAAGGCAGTGCTGGAAAATAATGGCGGCCACACAAAATATTGTCACCTTATGCCCAATTTGAACATTTGGACTTAGGGGTGTACTCACTTTTGTTGCCAGCGGTTTAGACATTAATGGCTGTGTGTTGAGTTATTTTGAGGGGACAGCAAATTTACACTGTTATACAAGCTGTACACTCACTACTTTACATTATAGCAAAGTGTCATTTCTTCAGTGTTGTCACATGAAAAGAATAAAATATTTACAAAAATGTGAGGGGTGTACTCACTTTTGTGAGATACTGTATGTTAATACATTATTGGATGTATATATTATCCTGTTGACAGGCCCATGTCCTTTCGTCTTTCCTTTTTCTTGTTCTCTCTATTATTCTTTTATATTCCCTTAGTCTTTTTTTCTTATATTCAATTATGGTTATTAATGTTCAATCTTTATTGTACACTTGCAAAATAATCTTAACATCCTTTTTGGTAATCTACACTTAACAAAATTATAAACGCAACACTTTTGTTTTTGCCCCCATTTTTCATGAACTGAACTCAAAGATCTAAGACTTTTTCTGTGTACACAAAAAGCCTATTTCTCTCAAATATTGTTCACAAATCTGTCTAAATCTGTGTTAGTGATCGCTTCTGCTTTGCCGAGATAATCCATCCACCTCACAGGTGTGGCATATCATGATGCTGATTATACAGCATGATTATTGCACAGGTGTGCCTAAGACCCCTTTCACACAGGCGGACCGTTCAGATCCGCCTGTCCGTTTTTTTGACGAATCTGAATGGTCCCCCCATGCATTCCTATGGGGCATCGGATGTCAGCGAAGACATGTCCGCTGACATTCGACCCGATCCGATCCGTCAAATCTGGACGGATGGAAACCCTATTTTCCATCCGTCCAGTGGATGGGATCGGGTGAGAACGGACTGACGGTCCGTTGACATCCGATTTCCCCCATAGAGATGCATGGGGAACTGTCAGCTGTGTCTCCGCACACAGCGCAGAGACACAGCTGTCCTCCTGCTGCTCAGCGGGGGATCGGCGGCTCGATCCCCCGCTGAGAAAAACGGACTCCGTCCAACGGACGGAGTGTGTGAAAAAGCCCTTAGGCTGGCCACAATAAAAGGCCACTCTAAAATGCGCAGTTTTATCACACAGCACAATGCCACAGATGTCACAAGTTTTGAGGGAGCGTGCAATTGGCATGCTGACTGCAGGAATGTCCACCAGAGATGTTGCCCGTGAATTGAATGTTCATTTCTCTGCCCTAAGCCATCTCCAAAGACGTTTCAGAGAATTTGGCAGTACATCCAACCGGCCTCACAACTGCAGACCACGTGTAACCACACCAGCCCAGGACCTCCACATCCAGTATCTTCACCTCCATGATCATCTGAGACCGGCCACCCAGACAGCTGCTGCAACAATCGATTTGCACAACCAAAGAATTTCTGCACCAACTGCCAGAAACCGTCTCAGGGAAGCTCATCTGCATGCTCGTCATCCTCATCTGGGTCTTCACCTGACTGCAGTTCCTCGTGGTAACCAAATTGAGTGGGCAAATGCTCACATACTATGGCGTCTGGCACTTTGGAGAGGTGTTCTCTTCACGGATGAATTTTTTCTTAGAACTTTGGGTTCAGCTCATGAAAAATGGGGGAAAAAACAAGTGTTGCATTTATAATTTTTTTCAGTATATGTTAATTTTCGCAGGTATTTTACCAAATATACTGATGGCACATACAAGCTTTACTGTACATTTTATGTTGCTAATTGTTTTTTTTTTTTTTTATTTTGTAAATTTCTATAAATTTCTACAATGAAAATTTGAATAAAATATATTAATAAAAAAAAAAGAAAAAAGTTTAAGGAATGGAGTAGGAGCAGGTACCCCATCTGGTAGGGACAGAGCTAGCGGTGAGGAAAGGTTCCCGACGGGAAGGGGACTGTGCAGGACTCAAAAATTCTCTGGATATCTTTCTTCTTGGACACGAGATGGCCAGGCCGCATTCTGCCCCACTCAACAGGCACTGCCAGTTGAGCTGAAACCTGCTGCCATAGGTGTGCACAGCCCAGGGCCGGCCCTATCATGGGTTCTACTGGGTCTTTCAGAGGGGCAGAAAATTGACGTCCAAGATTTTTTCCCAGCAGCTTTGTGTGCCATCAGTTTGTGGCGTGTTACAGACGGCATTTTCCCATCTCATACTGCTGTCAGTAGTGCAAACTGATGAGTATGAGGAGATGGAGCGTCTCCCGTGGGGAATGTCCCTCGCACGATTGTGGTGTGCGCAATGACGTTATATATCAGCGCGCTCCATCTCACGCAGGGCAGGCTGGATCTCCTAGGGCGGTGGCTGCGGTAGACACAGGAGTGACAGGAGGACTGAGGACAGACAGTGGGTGTTTGGTGGACCGGTTCAGTGGTGAGTTATAGAAGAAGATAACAGTATATACAATATTTTCTACATTTTATATTTAATAAAGTTATTCCTGTTTTTTCTTTGTTTGTTTGTTCTTTGTCACTATACCCCACAAAGCAGCCTCTTAACCCCCCCCCCACAATGCAGCCCCTTAACCCCCTACAATCATGGGCGTCCGCAGATTTTTTTTCAGGGGGACATAATTTTAAGGTCACCCATGCTCCTCCCCTTTTCAACAATGTAGAGAAGGGGAGGGGCTTAGTCATTATACTTATTTTGAGTATTTATTTTTAAAGGGCAAACGGCAGCATTTATTTTTAAAGCGTCTGTTAACCTAAATAAAAAAAAATTATCCTGTTCCCTTAAAGCATGTTATACAGCACAGTGCTTGTGCTGTTTAATTTGGCCCCTTCTATCACCTTAAATACCTGGCTGATCCTGCCTGGCTATTTCCTCCCTTCTGTAAACTGACCACGGTATACCATGGCTGCTGAGCCCTGACACCGTGGTCAGTTTATGTGCCTGGTTCAACCACAGCCCTCCTGTCCTCACTCCTGTGTCAGTGCCCGCCACCCCTCCCCTCCTGCTTCTGTAGTTTCATTTTAAGTTTCATATCCTGTCTACAGTCTGTTTAATAATCCTGTGTGCCCCGGTGTCTTATAAAAATAAGCCGTTCTTTATAAGATTTCAGAGCTCCAATCGCCGCTCAAGTGACCCGCCACCTCTCTCCTCCTCCTCTCCCCCTCCCCACCTCCTCCCCTCCCAACTGACATCAGCGAGGAATCCTCGGCCCCGCCTGTGGCAGGCAGATGTCCACGGCTGGATTAAGAACATCATGGGCCTGGTGCTGAGGATTTTGATGGTTCAGGGCTTCAGGTATGAATGAATACAGACAGTAATTGGAAAGGATCAGCACCCAGAGAGTAGGGGGAATCTGATAGACAGTCTGGGGTGAACAGGTGGGGGCAATTATAAGCTCTGATCTCCCTCTGGCTCACAAAGGAAGCAGCTGAAAGCCGCGGGAGGGAGAGAAGGAGAAGCTTCTTTTAGTTGCTTCATGGAGAGTCAAAGAGGGAGAATGGTGCTTGTAATTGCCCCCACCACCACACCAATAAACCCCCAGAGGTGCCAGGAGCCTCTCATGTGGCCCCCTACTGGCCCTGAGCCGAATAGTCAGTCTACCCCTACTGGGCCTATATTAAGATGGGGGCCTGGAGCTGCAGCTCCAATTGCCCCTACGTTAATCTGTGTCCTGCAGATGTCAGATGGGAAGAGGAGAGAGCCAACGGGCCACTTGAGCGGTGCACGGCGCTCTGAAAACTGGTAAAGAACGGCTTATTTTTTTAAACACATACACAGACACACAGGCACACAGGATTATTAAACAGATCAGAGAGGATGGTATAAAGTGGCTTAATAGCCACTTTAAAGGGGAAGTTGAGATTCCAGGGGGGGCATTTATATACCAAAAGGCCCCCACATCCATTTTTTCCATACAGAATATTTGGGATAGAACCTTGTCAAGCTGCTGGGTTCTCCGGTGTCTCTCTCTTTTGCTCAGTTTTATGAAAATTCCTCTTAAGTAAACTTTATAGGTTGACCAGAGAGAAAATTTGTTTGTATCAGGCAATTTGTTAAGTTCAAAGAAAGAGTGGTGTTCAGTCTCTATTTCTCATTGTACTTTAGGGTCTTCTATTAAGGAGGGGTCTAGCCTCCAGATTCTTGGTGGACTAAGTCGTTGATCGCTTAAAGTAATGGAGATAGGGGCATGATCTGACAACGAGATGAGATCAATGCCAGAATTCAAGATGTTTTGCAGGATCCATTTATTGACCAGGAAGGAGTCGATGCATGAGTAAGATAGCTGTGTGTGGGAAAAAAAAGTATAGTCACGTTCTGAGCCATGCTATGCTCTCCATACATCAAAAACACCTGAATCGTGGAGTAGGGGTTTCAAAGCTGGCCGGTGTCCATGTTGGTTTGTGGAAGTGTCCAGGGTGGGATCGCCAACGATGTTAAGTTCGCCACCAATAATAATATTACCCTGCTTCAAGCCATCAACCTTTAAAAAAAGGTGTTTAAAAAAGCGAAGTTGTCTGGAGTTGGGGTCGTACTCGTTGACCAGAGTGTAGGTGGATTGAGCGATTGTGCAAGTAAATATTAAATATTGGCCTTGTGGATCAGCTTAAGTGTGATGGTGTTGGACTTGAAGGGTATCTCGGATTGCCTTCAATACGCCATTCTTTTTCTTTAGGCCTGAGATAAACGGTGTCATATCCCTTGAGTCTAAATGTTGGGGGTTTTGATGCTGCAAAGTGTGTCTCCTGTATGAATACAATTTTGCGCCTTGTTTGGCTAGTTCTCTTTGGAGATTAGCCCTTTTTTGGGGGCTTTATAGGCCCTTAATGTTTAAGCAAGTCAGTGTCATTGACATGTTGAGGCAGTTGGAGGGGTTTCACGGAGGAGAGTGAACACTGCTAGGGGTAGAAAGAGCACTCTCTAGTAGCGACTGCTCACATAGGAATGTGGTCTTGAGTGCCCGGGTCAGGCCGGTCAGTAAACAAGCGAAGAGGTAGAGTAAGACCAAAAAGGAAACTTGAGGCTTGTGTAGAGTGGGGAGGGGAATAAAAAGAGAGAACCCATTAATGTGGGTTCAATTTGCAGTATTATTGCTGACAATTTCCAAACAGGAGGGTAATTTCTTCCAACTGCGTCCAGGAAATTAAGGCCAGTGGAGTGAAAGTTAGGCTTGTAGGAGGCAATGGTCTGCAGCGACCCAGCCAAGTAACAAACTAAGGTCATGTGTGCGAATGGGTTTAGTCAGGCGTCTTGGAGGGACCAGTCAGCTTCCATTTGGGAGTAAGGAGGAGAAGGCGATCTCAGTTTTTCAGCAGGAATTATTCGCGGGAGCCTCAGTAGTTGAAGGCCAGCAGAGAGCGTTCGCACAACTTGAGTTTTCCCTTAAAATATGATCAGAAGCTTAGGGGGGAACCCCCATTGGTGGTTTTAGAGCGCCTTTGTTATTGTGGTGAGTTGTTGGCGATTCTTCATTGTAGCCTTGGAGATGTCTGTATACAGGGCAATTTCAGTAAAAGGTTCAGGGAGATTTAATGTTCGCTTGGTGGCAAACATAACCTTCTCCTTAGCGTTGTAGAAGTGAATGCGTGCCAATACATCCCGTGGTTTCTCTGCTGGGAGGTGGGGAGGTTTTGGGAGCCTGTGGGCCCTGTCAATTTCCAGGTCCCTGTCCATCAAGTCGGTTTATAGTCCATATAAAAAGATTATAGCAATGTGATAGGTTGTGTCACCATAAAATGTCCATCCACAAATGGCGCCTCCACAAGGGGATTAGAAGCAAAACCCAGCAGGAGCTAAAGAGTATAAAAAAATATGTCTTAATATACAAGTAGCGTCATATTACAAATGAGTATAAAAGAGAATTTTTTAATACATTTTGACTTGAAAGACAAGCATCATATATCACAACTGAGTATAAAAGAGAAGAGAGGCGCTTCTAAGTGTAGCAGTATGGTTACATTTAATGAAGGCTCAACATTTAGCAACTCACATGGTTGATGATTAAAACAGGCACATCTAAGTATGCTGGCATCCGGGGTAAAGCTGTCCACATAGACTGTCCTCCGCACCGCCGGTTCTCAACGCTGTCAGTCTGCAGTCGTGACCGGGAAGACCACCCTGCGGTAGAGTGAAAGCGAGGCTTGAAGCATTCTTAGAGCACAGTGTGGAAGGGATGATGTCGGTGGCGGTACGGAGGATGGTCTATGTGGACAACTTTACCCCGGATGCCTTCATACCTAGATGTGCCTGTTTTAATCATCAATCATGTTACGTGCTAAATACTGTTCCTTCATTAAATGTAACCATATTGCTACACTTAGAAGCGCCTCTCTTCTCTTTTATACTCAGTTGTGATACGATGCTTGTTTTTCAAGTCAAAATGTATTAAAAAATGTTGCTTGTCTTGCAAAACATTCTCAAACCAAGTTGCTCTCTATCCAAGGTTTTACTGTATATAGTATGGAAGATATAATACGGAAAGGCACACCCCCTGCGCATGCCTATGCCTGCTGTCTACACACTGTTGGACCTGTGAGTGTTCCCGGTTGGGTTGTCTTCCCACCGGGTTTATTGTTGAACTGGTTGTATTGTTGTTGTTGGTTGTATTATTTAAATACAAGTTCTTTCATTACACTTGGACTTGGACTGTGTGTGTTATTGCCCTGGCACCGCTCTGCACCCCGACTACATGCAGGCCCAGCACAAGTATGCACAGGGCCATCTTTACCATAGGACAAAAGGGGCAGCTGCCCTGGGCCCAGTCATTTTTGTGGGGCCCAATACAGCTGCCACTTGAGCCTGCACTGCCCGCAAATAGGTAATAAGTGGATTTGGAGGACCCAAGAAAATATTTGCCCAGGGTCCAATCAATATTAAAGACGGCCCTGAGTATGCAGATAAATAGAATTAAGGTAAAGTTTGAACAGAACATGGTCCAGTATAGTACGTATGCAAGCCTAACCATCAGCATGAAACCAGGCATCTGGCATTTTTCGAACGCATGGTCAGCGAAGACACAGTAAAGGCCTACACCTAGGCTTTACCCTCACACTCCCAGTGTGCTCTGCTTCAATTTATAGGCCATGCAAAGCTGTGTCGCATCTGATTTCTGAAACGTTGGCGTGGCTTCCCGCACGCACAGAGTTCCTATTTGGCAGGGTCCTTTTCTCTGGGATTAGGCTCAACATGTTCTTCCATTCTGCTGGCCATATGCTCAGCAGCACCAGAATTTGGCTATGGATGCCAGCTGCTGGGATCTGGCTGCTAGATGTGCAGAACTTTAATTGGTGGGATATTGTTATTTTTCTGTAGGAGTTATGGGACGCTTTACATTTTTTTATTATTTTTTAAAAAATTTTCTAACAAAGTGATAATGTGACCCTGTATGAAAGGCACCAAGAATGTTTCATCATAAAATGCCTCTTTGTGTATGGTTTTATTGCACGTGAATGTTACACGCCAGATGCTATAGAAAAAAAAATTCTGCAGCAAAAGTAATATTCTGGAATCACAATTCTGTTTTAAAATTCTACAGCAGCCCATAAAGGTAGTGGAAGACACGTGTGCACGCGTATTTGTGTGTGTTGTGTTCGGGGTGGGGGGGGGGGGGGTAGGTGGTTACCCCGTCCCCTTGAACTGAGAAATAAAAGCAAACTAAAAATTAAAAAATACACAGGCATTAAAATTATCACAGTATATTAACCACTTCAATACTGGGCACTCTCACCCCCTTCCTGCCCAGGCCAATGTTCAGCTTTCAGTGCTCTCGCAATTTAAAAAGACAATTGCGTGGTCATGCAACACTGTAGGTCAAAAATTAAAAAGGAGTGGGGGAAGGGGGAAAGAATTAATCCCTGGGTAAGGAACAACTGCCCAGTATGATTACTGGCGGAGATATAACACCAAAATTTAATACCCTACGGTAGTGTAACCGATGAGCCAAGCAACTGGAACCGCATAATGGAGAAACAACACAAAAGGAGTTGCAAAAAAATGGCCCCCAACACAGGTATTTTGAAAAAGGTAAAAAACGTACCTTATTGAGGTAGAGACAATAATATCACATTTAAGCAAAAATAAAAAATATGTATGTGTTCAGAGGCCTGTGAACTGTTGCCCAAATAAACCATGTCCCTGCCCGGGCTGCCCAACACCCAAACCGCTCAGCAAAGACCCCTCCAATACTGGCCCCAACACAGCCCTGAATCCAACTGATGAAGGATGGACACTTGGGTAAAAGTATGAAGAGTTCATTGGAGTGGCATTGGTAATTGGGGAGTGGGCTTTACCCAAAGAGAGTGGGGTTTGTTGTCCAGGAATCCAGAGGGGAATAAGGGGCCACAGTCCAGTGTCCTGTAAGTGCAAAGAACAGTTCCTGATTTCCAGATAAATGTATAGTTGGAACACTGTACCCCTTCCAAACGTTTATCATTTTTTAAAAATCCCAAGTTTTTTTGTTTTTTTTTTTGTTTCTGTTATATAATTTTGCAACTAAAAACTCTTTCTTCATAAATGTAGGCCAAAATGTATTCTGCTCCATTTCTTTGGTGAAAATAACCCAAATCAGTGTATATTATTTAGTCTTTCGGAAAGTTATAGAGTCCACAAACTATGGTATACACCAGGGATCTCCAAACTACGGCCCTCCAGCTGTTGCGGGACTACACATCCCATGAGGCATTATAAAGCTCTCACATTCACAGACATGACTAGGCATGATACGAATTGTAGTTCCTAAACAACCGGAGGGCCAAAGTTTGGTGACCCCTGGTATATACACTATATTACCAAAAGTATTGGGACACCGGCCTTTACACGCACAAGAACTTTAATGGCATCCCAGTCTTAGTCTGTAGGGTTCAATATTGAGTCGGCCCACCCTTTGCAGATATAACAGCTTCAACTCTTCTGGGAAGGCTGCCCACAAGGTTTAGGAGTGTGTCTATGGGAATGTTTGACCATTCTTCCAGAAGCACATTTGTGAGGTCAGACACTGATGTGGAGTAGAAGGCCTTGCTCACAGTCTCTGCTCTAATTATTCCCAAAGGTGTTCTCTCGGGTTGAGGTCAGGACTCTGTGCAGGTCAGTCCACTTCCTCCACCCCAAACTCGCTCACCCATGTCTTTATAGACCTTGCTTTATGCACTGTGAATAATGGTCAAACACTCCCATAGACACATTCTTAAACCTTGTCTACAGCCTTCCCAGAGGAGTTGAAGCTGTTGGATGGGCCAACTCAATATTGAACCCTACGGACTAAGACTGGGATGCCATTAAAGTTCAAGTGCGTGTAAAGGCAGGCGTCCCAATACTTTTGGTAATATAGTGTATATCTGAAAATTGATCAGTCCTGATGTACTGACAAGTAAATACATATTCTCCAGCACACCAAGGCTCTTGCAAAAGCAGTCCAAAAACTTTATTCAAGTTACGATAACATCAAAAAATAGTGCAACGTTTCGGAGCCGCACAGGACCCCTTCATCAGGCATGTGGGGGTCCTGTGCGGCTCCGAAACGTTGCACTATTTTTTGATGTGATCGTAACTTGAATAACGTTTTTCTACAGTAAATTCAAGTGCCACGTATGTACAATACAACAGAATTGCCCATGGGGTATACATTGCTGACATGCAAAGATCTGTAGTCTATAAGCATGAGCCGTATGTCTGGGGATATTTATAGAACACATGAGCTATGATTAGGAAAAATAGAATTAGGAAAGCTATTTTAGAAGAGTAGATTAACTTTCATCAGCATGTCATTGTGAAACAGACATCCCCCCCCCCCAACCCCATACAAAAAGCAGACAATTGTTTTAAGACAGAATTGTCTTATAGGAGGCTGTATTTACTATAATCATCTGTTCTATGTTATTTTAAGGAGCTTTATCCATTTTAAAGGCTAATTCTATTGAGAGTGCCAGGGATTTTCTGACATTTTTTGATTACATTTTAAAATCTGTATTTTTTATTTTTTTGCTAGAAAATCCCTTAGGACCCCCAAACATTATATATGCAGAAACGGCGGGGGTGTCAAGCTGTCAGCCCTCCAGCTCTTGCGGAACTACAAGTCCAATCATGCCTCTGCCAGTGGGAGTCATGCTTGTAACTGTCAGCCTTGCAATGCCTCATGGGACTTGTAGTTCCGCAACAGCTGGAGGGCCGCCAGTGTGACACCTGGAGGCCCTAGATAATAAAATGGTGGGTTTTTCAAATACAATTTTTTGGGGAGAAAATACACTTCAACTGCTTAAATACCAGTACTTTTACCCCCTGCCTGCCCAGGCCAATTTTCAGCTTTCATCGCTGTCACACTTTGATTGACAATTGCGCCGTCATTCAACACTGTACCCAAACGACATTTTTATCATTTTGTTCACACAACTAGAATTTTCTTTTGGTGGTATTTATTCACCACTGGGGTTTTTTTTGCTAAATGAAGTCAGTAGGGTTCAATATTGAGTTGGCCCACCCTTTGCAGCTAGAACAGCTTCAACTCTTCTGGGAAGGCTGTCCACAAGGTTTAGGAGTGTGTCTATGGGAATGTTTGACCATTCTTCCAAAAGCAAATGTGTGAGGTCAAGCACTGATTTTGGATGAAAAGTGGCAATTTTGGCTCTGAGGAAGAGGGTTCTCCCTCGAAAACGCGCAAGCTAAACCAGGTCTTTGTGGACGCATCACGCCATCCAGCAGTAGAGAAGTGTTCTGGAGGCGAGTGGTTCCCATTTCCTACATGCATGTACACATCCTATGTTTGTGAGTATAATGTACACTACCTATTTCGATTTTAATACAATTCTTAGTGGTAATGCACAAGGTCGGTGCGCCCTTCTCTTGTTGTTGTCTTACAGTGTTTTATGGATACCCTTGGTCCTGAAGGGGCAGCAAGACCACCTTATCTGTGCTGAAAAGACCATTCAGACTATTCACCTTCCCGCATACCACTTGAGCGCAGGAGAGATACTGTTTTTGAACGAGAAGGCCTGGCTCGCAGTCTCCACTTGAATTCATCACAAAGGTGTTCTATCGGGTTGAGGTCAGGACTCTGTGCAGGCCAGTAAAGTTCCTCCACCCCAAACTCGCTCATCCATGCCTTTATGAACCTTGCTTTGTGCACTGGTGCGCAGTCATGTTGGAACTGGAAGGGACCATTCCCCAAACTGTTCCCACAAAGTTGGGAGCATGAAATTGTCCAAAATGTCTTGGTATGCTGACGCCTTAAGAGTTCCCTTCACTGGAACTAAGGGGCCAAGCCCAACCCCTGAAAAACAACCCCACACCATGATCCCCCCCCCCCCCCACACCAAAATTCCCCCTCCATCAAATGATTTACCAGGAAGGGACCATCCCGAAAAACTGCTCCCACAAAGTTGGGAACATGAAATTGTCCAAAATATCTTGGTATGCTGACGCCTTATGGGCCATACACACTATACAATTGTCTTTAGATTTTTTTCCTTGAGATTTACCAAAACCATATAATATGAGGTCAAATGTAAACACTTTCAGTTTGTATGCAATCAGGCAGGCCCTTATACTACATAGTTGAAGGTAAATCTAAAGGAAATCTAACCACATAAGTTGTATAGAGTGTATCCGGTTTTAAAGCTGGATACACACAATACAACTTTTGTTGTTAGATTTCCTTTGGATTTACCTTAAACTATGTAGTATAAGGGCCTGCCTGATTACAAATTGAAAGTGTTTGGGTTTGACCTCATATTATACGGTTTTGATAAATCTAAAGGAAAAAATCTAAAGTGCATTGTATAGTGTGTATCCAGCTTAAGAGTACCCTTTACTGGAACTAAAGGGCCATACACACTATAAGATTTTCTGAAGACTTTTTTCTTTAGACTTGCCAAAACCATATAATATGAGGTCAAACCTAAACACTTTCAATTTGTATGCAATCTGGCAGGCCCTTGCACTACATAGAAAAGGTAAATCTGAAGGAAATCTAACCACAAAAGTTGGATAGTGTGTATCCAGCTTAAGGAGCTAAGCCTAACTCCTGAAAAACAACCAACTTTGTGGGAACAGATGGAGATGGCCCCTTCCTGTTCCAACATGGCTGTGCACCAGTTGCACAAAATTGCAACACCCACTATTTTATTCTCTAGGGCCTCTGCTTTAAAAAAAAAACATAATGTTTGGGGGTTCTAAGTAATTTTATTGAAAAAAAAAAAATACTGTTTTTGACACATAGGAGAGAAATGTCAGAATAGGTCAAGTAATTAAAGCCTCGTACACACGATCAGATTATCGAACAATCTTTCTTACGTTTTTTGTTGCATGCTAGTCTCATATGGAAAGTGAAGAGGTTACTTTCATACGAATATTCCCGTACAACAGAATTCAACTTCAGAAGTGATATCATGTGTTGAATTGTGTTCTTTCATTTCTGAGCATGCCTAGTCTTGCTCTTACGATTTTTTTTGGAGGAAAATTGTACTAATTAAACGAAAATCGGACGTTGTGTTGACGTACGCTAAAAATTTTAAAGCCTGCACATCCAGTTTTTGTCATCCAAAAATTTGTAATTGGCTGTCGAAAGCACTATACTAACAATCCGAAAATCGGCAGATCGTTCGTCGGACAAAATTTTACTTCCGATTTTCCCATCGTGTGTACGGGCCTTAAGGCCTCTTTCACACGGACGTTCCGTATGTCCGTATATCACCCCATCCGTTTGCGGGTGATATACGGACATAATGCATGTCAATAGGATTGCGGATGTCAGCGGATGACCATCCGTTGACATCCGATTTGCATCCTTTCAGTTCTGTTCCGTTTTTTGGAACGGAACAGAACCCTATTTTTTCTTCCGTTTAAAAAACGGAAAGGACGCAAAATCGGATGTCAGCGGTGTCATCCCCTGACATCCGCAATCCCCATAGACTTACATTATGTCCGTATATCATCCGCAAACGGATGGGATGATATGCGGACATACGGACCAGATGACACCAGTGTCATTCGTGTCCGTAAAAAAAAAAAAGTGCCAGAGCGGATCGCAATACGGTCCGCTCCGTGTGAAAGAGGCCTAGGACTGGGATGCCATTAAAGTTCATGTGTGTGTAAAGTCAGGCGTCCCAATACTTTTGGTAATATAGTGTATGTTCCGGTCTGGACACTTGTGCTCTCGATAGTGCAGACTGCAGACAGGCCCAGGAAAAAAAAGTCAAAGGTAATAATTTGTAAAGTTTCATGGCATCCCTGGATGTAGTAAAAAGAACTTATGGTCTGGCTTTAGCTCTTCCCCACTCACTGAAATGAATGGAAAGTTTTCTGGCTCCGGAGTGAACAAGCACAGGAAGAACTCAACAGCATTGGACTTACAAGAAGCATTTGACTTATGAATTATGAATTACATACAGCTCATCTGGCTTTAATACATTTGTACAGCTTATGAGCTTCTTATCAACAGGGAATCCATCACAACAAAAGCCTTTCTTATTTCAGAGGTCTGATTCCTTAACCGATTGACGTCTCACACCTGTGCAGCCATTATGGATACTTTTCTTCTATTAGCTTCCTTATTTGGCAATTACTGAACTAATGCCTACAACATTCTTTTTATTTTGTATTTTTTTTTTTTTTAAGATAAACAAGGCTTTTCTTTGGTGTTTGTCATGCGAAAGCAATATTAAAAAAAAGAAACATAAAACTAGCACATGCTATTCTCCTAATTTGATTGGTGTGTAAGGGCTCTTTCACACGGCCGCTCCGTGTGTCCGCAAATCATCCTATTTTTTTGCAGACATAATGTAAGTCTATGGCATTGCGGATGTCAGCTGAATACTATCCGCTGACATCCGATTTTCCTCCTTTCAGTTCTGTTCAGTTTTTTGGAACGGAACAGAACCCTATTTTTCCTCCGTGTAAAAAACGGAAAGGAAGGAAAATCGGATGTCAGCGGTGTCATCCGCTGACATCCGCAGTGCCATATACTTACATTATGTCCATATATCATCCGCAAACGGATGGGATGATATGCGGGCATACGGAGCGGATGACACAAATGTCATCCACTCCGTGAAAAAAAAAAGTCCCGCAGCGGACACAAACAGCGGAGCGGCCGTCTGAAAGAGGCCTTAATACTTCTATCCCAGGCCTACTCTGGCACTTCTCTCCTACATGTAAAAATCATTATTTCTCTGTCGCTCATTGACAGACGCAGTCCTCTTTGATTAATATCAAATTGGGTTATACTGCCCTCTACAGGAGTAGGACACTAGGCAGAAGAAAACGTTCTGGCCACACCTTAGGGGCAGTCCCAGAGGGTATATCCTCTCTCTCTCTGCTACAGGATGTTCGTTTTTTTTCTGTCTAGTCAGGAGTAAGGACCTAAGTTCCTTGCTGGGATCTTTTGGTCCTGGCAAGATTTTTTTAGATAAATCATTTTTTTAGTTAGCTTTTTTCTCCAGTTTTCTGTGAGATCTTCAAGCAAATTATGCCGGATCTGGGCGACGGGCTGGATGTTGAGGTCAAGTGGTCACCCCAGCCGGCCTACAAGCGCGTGCAGACTCCAGCTCCTCGCTGGATCGGCCGCGACACATTCAAACGATTATGCTGGAGCTGGGCGACAGGCTGGATGTTGAGATCCAGTGGTCACCCCAGCCGGCTTACGAACATGTGCAGGCCCTAGCTCCGCGCTGGGTCGGCCTGTGACATAGTCCCGCTGGAGGGACTGGCCCTGCGAGTTAAATGTCTCGCCAGGACGCCTACGACCAGTCAGAAGCTGAGTCATGGCGTCCGTATTGGTCAACAGCCCCCCCACCTCGGTGGAGAGGGGTTCTGTTAGGAGTGGGTGCCCGCTGGTTCAGGTATGGTGAGTAGAATGTTCCCCTTTCCCCCCCTGTCGGGTTTTGGGATGGATATGGGCCCCTCTGTGGATGGTCGGACCCTTTGATCTTAGGGTTCCCCCTCTATCCTATGACATGTTTCACAGATCTCCCTATTGATAGTGTGATTTGGTGAATAAGAGATACACTCCAGGAGGCTTGGTTTGGGAGCTGACTATCTAATAGTCACTGTAAGGGCTGTAAGAGGCCATGACTGGGGTCAAGGACGGAGACAGGGGCTGGCGTTACTAGTAGTCATGTATAGGGGTGATATAATACAAGCACCTACCCTATGCTTAGTGATGCAGCTACAGGGACTACCGCCATCCTCCCACAGGTCGCACGGCACAAGCCGCTGCTATCCTCCCGCAGGCCGCACGGATCCCGCAGGCCCACAGGCCGCATAATTTAGCCGCCATTTTTTTCCCACAGGCCGTCCGCAGGTCGCGCAGGCCGCCATTTTGGCATAGCCTGGTGTCTCCTGCATGGGGGAGGCCATGTTTGATATGCCCAGCTACCTCGAGGAGTAGCAGTGGGAGCGCCGGAAGGCGTGTAAAGGGGCGGAGCCGCCTCTTTAACCGGGAAAACGATTCACAAGACTTCCTGGTCTGCAAAGGACAGCGCTGAGAGCAGTTTGGTGAAGCTTCTCTGCATCAGGTGGTGAGCCCTTGGGGTCTCTCTCTCTCTCTCTCTCTCTGTGGGGGTCCAAAGCAGGTACGCTGAGGGATTACACATTAAAAAAAAAAAAAAAAAAAAGATTTTTTCTTTGCAAATTTTTGTCTGCTGGCAAGTGTTCCTGGATTAGTCATGGACCCTGCCACACATGTATCCCCACCTGATCCTCTCGAGGTGGCCGCAGGACCCTCCAGTTCCCCACTTACTATTGATGCATTGTCAGCGGTTTTGGAGTCTTTTGTATCCCGGGTGGAGGTGGCCTGTCAGGGACGGGGCGCAAAGAAGCGACCCCCCGCCTACCCCTATTTCATCTGACACTTCAGATACAGATTCTGAGCCTGTCACTGCAGCTGCAGGTCCCTCGTCTGGGGCTTGTGTCTCGGGTACGGTCCCCTCAGACAGTGAGGAGGACGTTTCTGCATCCGCCATAGCACAAGAAGAAGCGTTGGTGGATGCACTAATTTTGTCTGTCCGGGAAACCTTAAGACTTGAGGTTACACCGGCAGAGGTAGCTGATACTGAAATTCCTTTTGGTAATAATAAACCTACCAAGATGGCGAGGGTGTTTCCCTTGCCCAAATGTTTTGGTAATATAATTAAAGAGGAATGGAGTCGACCTAAACGAACCCCTGGCATTTCCAAACGCATTACTAGGCGTTATCCATTTGAGGAATCCCTCCTTAAAAAATGGACAGTACCACCATTGGTGGATTCACCGATTTCCAGACTAAATAAAGCTACTGTTATTCCATTGGAGGACGCTCCGTCCTTTAGGGATCCGGTGGATCTTAAGGTGGAAGCCGTGTCCCGCTCCATCTTTTCCCTGATTGGGTCAGCTTTTAGGCCAGTGATTGCAATTGGTTTGGTTTCACAAACATTGACAGAATGGACCAAGTTGTTACGCCGGGACTTAGAGGGGAGAAGCATCCCCCCGGCAGTATCAGACCTGCTGGAGCAGATGATACAAGGGCTACAGTTTGTCTGTGACGCCGCTCTAGACGCCACTCCATTGTTGGGGCTGGTCGGCGGATCAAGGTTCCAAAAAAGCTTTGGCTAATCTCCCCTTTCAGGGAAATCGCCTATTTGGGGCCACCTTGGATGAGATTATCAAGGATCTCACTGGGGGCAAGAGCACTTTTTTGCCACAGAATACTAAGGGTAAAGGGCCTCGTCAGAGACGGGGGCCTTCCTTTTCCGCTCATAAAAAGTTTTTTCGCTCCGCTGGGGTGGGCGATAAGGCAAAGCCCCTCCAGGAGGATTCAAGGGGCGCTGGTCGGGTAAACAAAAGTCCGGCTCTTCCAGAGCTGAAGATAAGACTACTAAAGCCTGAAGGTGCGCCCCCACCCATAGCTGGGGTGGGGGGACGTCTTCAGCGGATTCCGGATCCATGGCTTTCCAGAATCCCGGACAGGTGGGTTCGCGAAGTCATACGGTCGGGATACAAGATCGAGTTTCGATCACTTCCACCGGTGCGATTCTTCCCTTCCAATATCCGACTATCCCCGGATCGCTTAGAAGCTTTGCAGGGGGCAGTAACGGATTTGATGCAACAAGGAGTGGTGGTCCACGTTCCTTGGACAGAGCGTTTTCAGGGGTTCTATTCTAACCTATTCACAATACCCAGAAAAGAGGGCAAGGTGCGTCCAATTCTGGACTTAAGAGCACTCAATCTTTTTGTCAGGGTACAAAAATTCAAGATGGAGTCCATTTGCACAGTAGCGGCCTCCCTGCATCAGGGGGATTTTCTGGCGTCCATAGACATCAAAGATGCCTATCTTCACATTCCCATTTACGCAGGACATCAGCGTTTCCTGCGTTTTTCCATAGAAAAGAACCATTATCAGTTTGCGGCGTTACCCTTTGGTCTCGCCTCGGCTCCCCGGATCTTCACAAAGGTGTTGGCCCCAGTTTTGGCGCTGTTGCGACAGCGAGGCATATCGATTCTAGGTTACCTAGACGATCTTCTGCTCCGTGCGGAATCTCCGCAGACTCTGTTGCTAAACTTGGAGATTACCATGATCTCTTTGCAAGAGTTCGGGTGGCTGGTGAACCTGCAGAAATCATCTCTGGTTCCCACCAGGAGGCTGGAATATCTGGGTCTAATTTTAGACACATCTCTGGCAAAAGTGTTTCTCCCTGCGGAGAAACTCCAGAAGATTCAATCAACGATTCAGTTGTTACTATCCGTCAACTGGCCTTCCCTTCGGACTTGCATGAGGGTCCTGGGTCTGATGGTGGCTTCCTTCGAGGCAGTACCATTTGCCCAGTCCCATACCCGAATCCTTCAAAAAGAGATTCTTCTCAAATGGAACCGGAATCCCGATTTCCCTGGACAATCGGATCCGACTGAGCGAGCGGACCAGGGAGTCTCTGGTCTGGTGGCTTCGGTCTCCGATGCTCAGCCAGGGGAAGTCATTTCTTCCAATATACTGGACGATTGTCACCACGGATGCCAGTCTATCCGGGTGGGGAGGAATTCTCGGCAAATTATCTGCTCAGGGGCTTTGGTCCCTGTAAGAGTCCAGGTTACCGATAAATGTATTGGAACTAAGAGCGATCAGACTTTGTCTGATTCATTGGACCGAGCAGCTCCGGGGCAGCCCGGTGCGGATTCAGTCGGACAATGCCACAGCAGTGGCTTACGTCAATCACCAGGGGGGCACCAAGAGTGTCCTGGCGGCCATAGAAGTGGCCAGCATTCTTCGTTGGGCAGAACGGATTGTTCCAGCTCTCTCCGCGGTATTCATTCTGGGGGTGGAGAATTGGCAGGCAGATTATCTCAGCCGTCAGATTCTGGATCAAGGGGAATGGTCTCTTCATCCAGAGGTATTCCACCAACTGTGCCTTCGTTGGGGCACCCCGAATGTGGATCTGTTGGCATCTCGGCTCAACAGGAAAGTGCGGAGGTTTGTGGTTCGCTCCCGCGATCCTCTAGCAGACGCCGCAGACGCGCTGGTCGCCCCGTGGGGGCAGTATCAGCTATTGTATGCATTTCCTCCTCTCAAGTTGCTGCCGAAACTTCTTCGCAGGATAGAGGTGGAGGGAATCCCAGTTATACTGGTAGCTCCGGACTGGCCTCGTCGGGCTTGGTACGCCAACCTGGTCAGGCTGGTCGCAGACGTTCCTTGGCGACTTCCTCTCAGAGAGGATCTGCTGTCGCAGGGACCGATCTTCCATCCTGCTTTACGATCGCTGGCTTTAACGGCCTGGCTATTGAGACCCAGGTGCTGAAGGACAAAGGGTTGTCAGCTTCAGTTATTCCTACTCTAATTAAAGCAAGGAAAGCGACTTCCAGAAAAGTCTATCATCGCACATGGAAGTCTTATATCGCGTGGTGTGAATCCCTTGGGTTCCCTCCACGTTCTTACTCGGTGGCCCGAATATTGGCTTTTCTGCAAAAGGGGGTTGAGCAGAAACTGTCCTTGAGCACTATCAAGGGTCAGGTTTCAGCGTTAGCAATCTTCTTTCAGAAGCCTCTGGCTACTCATTCCTTGATGCGGAATTTCATCCAGGGAGTGCGGCACCTGGCTCCACCGGTGCGCGCACCCTTACCGCCCTGGGATCTTAATTTAGTATTGTCGGTTCTTCAGAAACCTCCCTTTGAAAATATTAGGGAGATTCCCTTGCTTACTTTATCCCAGAAGGTGGCCTTCTTGGTGGCTATCACTTCTGCACGCAGGGTGTCAGAACTGGCCGCATTATCCTGTCGTTCCCCATATCTGGTGGTTCATAGGGATAAGGTTGTTCTTCGTCCGAATCCATCCTTCCTTCCTAAGGTGGTTTTAGAGTTTCATTTGAATGAGGACATTGTATTGCCTTCCCTGTGTCCTAAGCCCAGTCATTCTCGGGAATTCGCGTTGCATTCCTTGGATGTGGTTCGGGCGATCAGGGTATACTTGAATACTACGGATTCATTTCGTAAGACGGATTCACTTTTTGTGATCACGGATGGCCCTAAGAAGGGGTTGCCTGCATCTGCCGCGACTATCTCTAAATGGATCAGGCAGACGGTGGTACAGGCTTATTCTATTAAGGGTCGGGAGCCTCCGTTCCCTGTTAAGGCGCACTCCACTCGGGCGCTTAGTGCTTCATGGGCCTTTCGCCATCAGGCGTCAGTGCTTCAGGTTTGCAAGGCGGCTACATGGTCGTCGGTGCATACCTTTGCAAAATTTTATAAAGTTGATGTGATGGCATCGGCGGATGCCTCTTTTGGCCGCAAGGTTCTGCAGGCCGCTATTTGAGGAGACCGGTGGTCTACCTCGAGGGTTTTTTCTGTTGGATTTTCAGTTGAGTCTCATCCTTTTGTCTGATGAGCCTTTAAGACTTCTAGTTGGCACCGGTTGGGCCTTCTAGATTGGATTTTGATTTCCGTTAATCCCACCCCTCATTTGTGGCACTGCTTTGGGACGTCCCAATTTGATATTAATCAAAGAGGACTGCGTCTGTGAATGAGCGACAGAGAAAAATGGATTTTTGTAAGAACTTACCGTAAAATCCTTTTCTCTTAGCTCATGGACAGACGCAGTACCCGCCCCTCTATTTTTGAGTTGGGTTGGGTTAAATTCTCTGACACTGCTTTGTGACATAACTGACATCCTGTAGCAGAGAGAGAGGATATACCCTCTGGGACTGCACCTAAGGTGTGGCCAGAACGTTTTCTTCTGCCTAGTGTCCTACTCCTGTAGAGGGCAGTATAACCCAATTTGATATTAATCAAAGAGGACTGCGTCTGTCAATGAGCTAAGAGAAAAGGATTTTACGGTAAGTTCTTACAAAAATCCATTTTTTTTTCTTTTGCTAGGAAATGAGTAATAACCCCCAAATATTATTTTTTTTTTTTTTTTTTTTAGCAGAGACCTTAGTGAATAAAATGGCGGTCGTTGCAATTTTTTATGTCAAACGGTATTTGCGCAGCAATTTTTCAAGTGCGATTTTTTTTTTGGAATAAAAAAAAACAATACGCTTTAATGAATTAAAAGAAAACAAAACAAAACATTAAAGGTAGCCCAATTTTTTTGTATATTGTGAAAGATGCTGTTACGCCAAGAAAATAGATACCTAACTTGTCACGCTTTAAAATTGGGCACAATAGTGGAATGGCACCTGTAATGGAATCGTGCGTGAGGACACCATCTTGTCCTCGGCATCCATTTTGTTTAGTGACCCAGGTTCCTTGAGCGAAAGGAGCCCCCACCTTTTGCTAATCAGTGGAACCAAAAGGCACTCATTCACCCCCACCCCACCTCAACTAGTGTCACTGAATGCAGGTTCCTGCTTAGCTGACACTTTTCACACCTTTTAATATACACAAGCAGACTGACCGCCCAGACATTCCGTCTCTTCGTCCTTAGAGTTAATTGGTAATCTGAACACAGCATATGGCTCCTAGGTCATTCGAAAATGACACAGTTAACCACAAAACCTCCTAACTTTATACACAAGCAAGATATGTGTATATTTGAATGCCAGATAAAATACTGATCGAATTAAGATCAAACTTGAACACCTTAATGCCTAGGAAAGACAAGCTATCGATCAGAGGCCTTACAGGTCAGATGTTATTCCGAGATAACCCATGTTTAGTGTCTAAAGATAGGACATTCAAAACCGGACCATAAAATATCGGTTTCAAGCATGTAACCGTTACAAACTCAAGATATGAGTGCTTTTAATAATCTGTCAAACCGGGAGGTCCCTTAGCAGTTTATAGACTCAGAGCCTATTGGCCAAGTACTTCTGGTGACACCCCCTAGAGGGTCAGAGAAAAGGAAGAGATAGAGAGCTCAGTTCTCATCCTACCATCAAAGCCATAACATCCCTCAAGGGGAACCAATCATACCTGTTCAGCTTCTGAAACTAAGGTAATACCAGGACCGTTTTAATGCAAGTATTTTCATTTTTTATTCTCATATTTCTAAATTGCTGTATTGTGTCTCTATTTCTTTGTAACCCAATTTTCTGTAAATATTTTTATCTGCACCAATCTTAACCTTTCTTATAATTAAACCTTATTCCGAAAAGTGTTAATTTTGTCTCCAAGCTCTTAAACGCAAACTGACCCAAAAGAACCTGCCTCCTGAAAGCGCGCTACTGTATAGGCTAACCTATCTGAAACATTCTTGTCTGAGGTGACAGTGTGTGTTACAGACGGTTATTCTAAAGTCATAATTGATATTTGTAAAATCACGAGCGTCCTCTAGGCTCATTATAATGTAGAGGTGGTGGCAGAGAAAGGGTTAATTGTTTAATTAGCCCGGTGACAATCGCTCTCAGTCTGCTGGCATCTAGATTGTGGTCCCGCAAGTTGGACAATCTGTGTGTCGGGTGCAGATGAGAGTGGCATTGTTACGCAAGTGACGGCAAGGTGTGAGATTGCTTGGTCTTTGGTCACGAGGTGGATGAGAAGGCCAAGGGTCTGATACCCGCCACCATCACAGCACCAAACTGTGGTACTTCAAAATCTCCATTGCCTAGGCTTTATATTTTTTTCACAGGTCACAAGTTTAGAGTTACAGAGGAGGTCTTGCACTAGAATTATTGCTCTCACTCTAACGTTTGTGGCAATACCTCACATTGTGTGATTTGAACGTAGTTTACATATGCAGGCGCGACCTACATACGCATTCGCTTCTGTGTGCGAGTACATAAGGACCGGGGGGGGGGGGGGTATATGCACTTTAAAAAAAAAATTTTTTCTATTGTTTATTTTCTTTTTTATATTTTTACACTTTCCCTTTTTTTTTTGATCACTTTTTTCCTGTTACACCTTGGTGACCTTGGTGGCCGATTCCGATATATCAAGGAAAGTGAAATATCGGCCCTCGATATAAATCGGCTTTACCGATAATCGGTCGATCCCTACCCATATGGAAGAAAAATATATTTCCAATATATTTAGGGAAAAACTTTAGAAATATATTGAATATAGCCAAAATTGTAGCATTTCAAATATAATTCCAATATATTTGGGGGAAAAAATGAATTTTTTTAAAAATGTATTTTAAATATATTTTTCTTCCATGTGGGTAATACAGGTCACAGTATACAAAAATTAGACAGGCAGCCAGTCACCTAGCCTATATCACCACACATAAAAAGACAACAAACAAAAAACATAAACTAGGCTGTACAGACAAAAAAACGAAAAGAAAAAACAAAAAGTGACTGTACAACGTCCGGACGCAGTGGAAAACATGCAGAAAAAGCACAGTGGCAATATAAAATTGCAGTGACGACAATGTCTCTCAAATGAGGGCCGGCTGAATGTTGCACTTAACCCAAAAATGGTCCATCATATATGGCTGATAAGTATTGCCTATTTATGGCGGAGCCATACTAGGTAGATGTTGTCTGAGTTCATCTGTGATTTCTCAACGAGAAAGTAGAAGTCTATGGTGAACTAATTCACTTCAATGTCAATGCTTCAACCTGTATCTGAATACTGTGCATGTGATAGGCGGGGGAGCAATAATGAGCCAGACGAGGGGGTAAGCTCCGAGATGATGGCATAAGATGTCGCAGATGTGAGAAACATGCGTAGTATTATGTCAACTCTGTTATACATAAGCTGGTAATCTTACCATGCCTCAGCTCAGACCAGGGAAAGTCCCAAGTGAACAAAAAATATGGTCATTGCTCCATGGGTTCCGATTCACTTCAGACCAGGGGTAATGTGAGATATCACCTTGGTATGATCAAAGCTCCATATTGGAAGATCTTGGAGAGCCCGGAAGTCAATCCCATTTCATAAATCACTGGGCTCTCTTAAACCCGCTCGCTACTTATCTCAGTCCCTACGGGGAATAGCGTCCATGCATCCCTTTGCCCAATGCAGGTATCAGCTTGGGTTCCCGCTGACACGGTCCATGACATGTGAGTGACGTCAACGTGTTTCGCTACGTGTTTGCATAGCTTCTTCAGTAAAAAGACACTGTCAAACTTTTCTTCTGCCACATGTGCTCACTAAGTGTAAACACATTTTTACAACATTTTTTATTTTTTTTTTTAAATTCTAAATTTTTAGGTAATTTTACGATTTTGTGGTGGGCTGCATTCAAGCATTCATCTTGAGCCACATGAGGCCCGTGGGCTGCAGTTTGGATACCCCTGATTTAACCACATCCTGCCCGGCCTATAGCAAAATGACGGCCTGGTGAGGGTTCCATTATACTGACTGGACATCATTTGACGTCCAGCAGGATAAGCCGCTCAAGCATGCCCCTAGGGGCGCGCAGCGTGGCGATCAGTGGTAGGGTGTCGCTCTGACACACCACATCTCGGTAAAGACCCTATGACGTAGACTCTTTCCCATATGATCAGCTGTGTCCAATCACAGCTGATCACAGCATAATCAAGAAGTGACGGTTATCTATTATCTCTATTCGCGCTGAAAGGGGGGGGGGGGGATTCCTGCGCTGATAACCACTGCATTGATTATCAATGCAGTCCCATCAGTGGTGCCCACCAGGATGCCCAAAAGTACCCTCCTAGGATGTTAATCAGTGCCCTCCTAGGATGCAAATCAGTGCCCATCGGGGATGCCAAACAGTGCCCGTCAGAGTTGCCTGTCAGTGTCTCCTCATCAGAGCTACCTATCAGTGCCATCTATCAGTGTCACCCATCAGTGCCTGTATCAGTGCACATCAGTGCCGCCTATCAGTGCCCAAAAGTGCCACCTATCACTGCCCATCATTTCCACCTATCAGTGTCCATCATTGCCATTAAACAGTGCCCAACAGCGCTGCATGTTAGTGCCTACTCATCGGTGTCCATCAGTGCTGCCTATCAGTGCCCATCATTTCCACCTATCAGTGCCCATCAGTGCTGCATATCAGTGCCATCAAACAGTGCCCATCAATGCTGCATATTAGTGCCTCCTCATCAGTGCCGCCTATCAGTGCCCATCAGTGCTGCATACCAGTGCTATCAAACAGTGCCCATCAGTGCTACATATCAGTGCCGATAATTCGCGCCTATCAGTGCCCATCAGTGCTGCATATCAATGCCGTCAAAGAGTGCCCATCAGTGCTGCATATTAGTGCCTCCTCATCAGTGCCGCCTATCAGTGCCCATCATTGCTGCCTATTAGTGCTGCGTATCAGTGCCGCCAAACAGTGCCCATCAGCGCTGCATATTAGTGCCTCCTCATCAGTGCCCATCAGTGTTGCCTCATCAGTGCCCATCAGTGAAGGAGAAAACCTACTTATTTTCAAAATTATATAACAGAAACAAAGAAAAACTTGTTTTTTTTCCAAAATGTTCTGTTTTTTTTTTTTGTTTAGCAAAAAATAAAAAATCCAGTGGTGATCAAATACCACCAAAAGAAAGCTTTATTTGTGGGGAAAAAATTATAAGAATGTCATATATGTACAGTGCAGCATGACAGTGTAATTGTCATTCAAAGTGTGACAGCGCTGAAAGCTAAAAATTGGCCTGGGCAGGAAGGCGGTGAAAGTGTCCGGTATTGAAGTGGTAGAGCATGCTTTTTTCCAGGCAGACTGAGACCAGGCAACCATCATTTTCAATGAGAAATAAAAGCCCCCGTGTTTTTTTTTTTTCTTGACAGATTCCCTTCAACGAATGGAGCCGGTGTGGCCCTTTTCTTGCGGTCGTCCTCTGTTCTTGTAATTATGGTTTTATGAGTCCAAAACCTGTCTTTTCAGACCTCCAGCGACCACTTTACAATTTCCGGCCAATATTTACACTCGAGTGCTTGTGTTGCCTGTTTTATGTAAAACAAAAAACCCCCTTCCATAAACATGTACATAAATACATAAAACCAAAACCAAAGGGCAGGAGTGTAAACAAATGTATCAACTTTAAGATACCGCAATTTTTTTTTTTTTATGTGTTCCAGTTGGATCTGTGTTATATACAGTAGAAGAATCCCGACTCCCCCCAACTCCTTTCCCGACAAATTCACAGCCAGATGCCTGCATTATTTTACAGCACATATGACAGGAAGTAATATTTGTAATTTCCCATTCGGTGTCCCGGAATGCCGAGATTCCTGTGGTTTGTCTCCGGGTAGACAAGCCCCGGGTCTATTTATAGCTTGTGGTTCACGCCAAATTAAATGGCTGAATGTATGTTTCTGGGAGGTGGGCGGCGGCAGAGAGGACCTACATGTTTGTGTTGTTTGTCTTATTTTGTCGTAGGACTGAGGTTGCTTGACTTCATTAAGACTTGGTGATTGGTGATTGCTCGTTGCTGGTGCCAAGTTAGAGTAGCCATTTTTTTTTTTTGTTTAAAGCAGTATTAAGCCCAATTTATTATATTGCAGCTTACCAATTTTTAGATGTGATGGCTACATTCGTTTTCTTTTTTAACTACTTGCCGACCGCCCGCCGCAGTTGTACGGCGGCAGTCTGGCGCTCCCAGGCAAAGCGTCGTACATGTACGGCGCTAGCCTGGGAGGAGCTAGAGGGCGATTGCGCGCCACCAGAGGCGCGCTCCCGCCCCCCCCCCCTCGTCGGCTGGGGAGTTAGTGCCTGTGCCCGGTGGCTCCGATGGCCGCCGGCCACTCGCGATCTCCCTCGGCAGTCTGGCGCTCCCAGGCAAAGGGTCGTACATGTACAGCGCTAGCCTGGGAGGAGCTAGGGGGCGATCATGCGCCGCTGGAGGCGTGCTCCCGCCCCCTACTCGTCGGCTGGGGAGTCAGTGCGTGTGCCCAGCGGCTCCGATGGCCGCCGGCCACTCGCGATCTCCCTCGGCAGTCTGGTGCTCCCAGGCAAAGCGTCGTACATGTACAGGGCTAGCCTGGGAGGAGCTAGAGGGCAATCGCGTGCGCTACCGCCCCCCCCCTCCTCGTCGGCTGGGGAGTCAGTGCGTGTGCCCGGCGGCTCCGATGGCTGCCGACCACTGGCGATCTCCCTCTGCAGTGAGAGAAGCACAGACGGCTGATGTAAGCACAGCCGTCTGTCATTCTCACTAAAGTAATCACAGAGGCTATGTGATCCTGCTATGTAGGATCCTATGTCTCAGTGATTACATCACAAGCCACACCCCCCCACACTTAGAGTCACGCCCCTAGGGACATACTTAACCCCTTGATCACCAGTAAAGTTAACCCCTTCCCTGCCAGTGTCATTTTTACAGTAACAGTGCATATTTATAGCACTGATTACTGTAGTAATGTCGATTCTAGGACAATATCCCCCCTGGACAATATCCCCCCCCTAACCCTCTAACCCTAACGCTATGTCCCGGGGGATATTATCCGGGGGGATGTTGTCCCGGGGGGGGGGGGGGGTTATGTCCAGGGGGATGTTTTCCGGGGGGATATTGTCCAGGGGGATATTGTCCCAAAAGTGTCAAAAATGTCAGTCAGGGGTCCGATCTGTCCGCCGCAATGTCGCAGTCCCGCAAAAAAAAAATCGCAGATCGCCGCCATCACTAGTTAAAATAAAAAACAAAAATTACATAAATGTTTCCCGTAATTAGTAAACGCAATAACTTTTGCGCAAACCGATCAAAATACGCTTATTGCAATTTTTTTTTACCAAAAATATGTAGCAGAAAACAAATTGGCCTAAAATGTTAAAAAAAAATTATTTTTAAATTTTTTTTTAGAATTTCATATAAAAAATTTTGAAAAATATTGTTGTGTTTTCAAAATTGTCACTCTTTTTTGTTTATAGCGCAAAAAATAAAAATCGCACAGGTGATCAAATACCAGCAAAAGAAAGCTCTGTTTGTGGGGAAAAAAAGGACATCAATTTAGTTTGGGTACAGCGTCGCACGACCGCGCAATTGTCCGTTAAATTCACACAGTGCAGAATTGCAAAATAGGGCCTGGTCTTTGAGCAGCCAAATCTTCCGAGGGTAAAGTGGTTAAACACTTAAGGACCGGGCCTATTTCTGACACTTGTTGTCTACAAGTTAAAATCATTTTTTTTTTTGCTAGAAAATTGTTTAGAACCCCAAACATTATACATTTTTTTCTTTTTTTTTTTTTTTTTTTTAGCAGAGACCCTAGAGAATAAAATGGAGATTGCTGCAACATTTTTTTATCACACCGTATTTGCGCAAACGTTCTTCCAAACGCAATTTTTTTTGGAAAAAATTCACTTTTTTGTATTAAAAAAATAAGAAAACAGTAAAGTTAGCCCAATGTTTTTCTATAATGTGACAGTTTGTATGGCTGAAATCGCATCGATTTTGCACCAAAATGGTTCAGGACCCTTTTTTTTTGGTCTGCACTAGAATCAGATAGTGTGGATACTCACACGCATGTGATCCGATTTCATACGAGTTCGCACTGCATTTTGCGAACCAATTTGGGCGTGTCATTAACTATTGACACCTGCAGCGGTTCACAGAGAGCCGTGTGAACTTCCTGTGAGTCAGATGCGATGAGGGAACCCATACAGGAATCGCTGTGGTTTCCACACACCAGTGTGAACCAAGCCTCAAGGTTAACCCAAAACTGATGTAGCACCCTACAGGTAGGTGCTAGGTAAAGTATAGTGGGCCTTGGCTGCCTAACAGCAGGGCCATAATTTCAGCTGGCTGTCATGTCTCCCAGGTGTGTCTGCATGAGAGGGGAGTCTCCCCACTGGCTCCATGGGAGAGTTCTCATTGGGCAGTGGAGGAAACCCAATCAGAGACACACTCAGGCCTGTATCTACCCCAGAAGGCAGATTCTGCCACAGAGGATTCTAGGAGTGGGTATAAGTTTTGAGGGGAACGCATGATGCAGCGTCTTTGGCGGGAAGCAGAGTCCCAGGATGGAGAGGATGGCTGTCTCTCCTACTGTCAAAAGGATCCGGTGTCCCGGGTGGCTGCCTGGGAATCCAGAGAATGCTGAGTTGAGCTGCAGAGAGGATCCGGTGTGCCGAGGACCAGTGGAGGGAGGGGTTCAGTTTCAGGAAAGCCTGCCAAGGTCGTGAGTACTGTGAACTGCCCCTAGGGGTCTGCCAAGTGTAGAGGGGACCACTCCGGGGAAGGTTCTAGGGATCCAGGAGTCAGCTAGCTGTAAAGGGGGTGCCTAGTCAGAGGACCCTGAAGTGTTAGAGGGGGTACCTAGTCAGAGGACCCTGAAGTGTAAAGGGGGTACCAGTGGTTGGGCCCTGAAGAGTCAGTGTACAGTGTGTAGTGTACAGAGTTGAGAGTTGCAGCAGCACAAGCAGTGACAAGGAGCTACCTCAGTCAGTGAAGGGCTGGAGGGAGCTGTTCAGTGACTTTTGAGCTTAAGAGAGTGTCAGGAGTCAAGTGTTCTACAGTCCTGGATCTTCTGAGTTTACAAACAAGTTAAAGTCGAAGTTCTAGAACAAGTTCAGTATTCACAGTATCTTTGAGCGCCAGGAAGCGCTAGTCGGCATTCAGCTGGCGTCAATAGAGCGCCAATGGGTATTTTTCTGTACAGTGTCTCAGGCAAACCTAGTTGAGCCAGAGGAGTATCCCACTCATTCCATTCTCCCATCCCCAATATACAATAAACAAAACAAACCAAAGATGCTGGAATGGTCATTGTCTCAGTTCTCACACTTGGGTTCACAACTTAAATGTTTTGGGAGTATTACCGGTACTTATGGCAGACATATTGCTACACTGATAACCTGTAAAGGCATTTAAAGTGTTGCCTATGGATGATTTTGGGTCCCGTAGTTTTTTTTACCATTTCATGGACGTGCCTGATTTTAAGGATTGACATGTTTGGTATCTATTTGCTCGACAATAACGTATCTTTTAAAATGGATATTATATTGTTTTTATGTGAAATTACAGTACATTTACTTTAGGGTCCTTTCACACGGGCATTGTCAGTTCCTGTGATCACATATTGTGAACGGGGCCTCACTGCAAGTGTTAGAGCCCTTTCACACGGGCTTTCTGATCAGGTCCACCTATCAGTTTTTCAGGTGGACCTGATTGGACCCTCCATGCACCTCTATAGAGCAGCGGATGTCAGCGGTGGCATGTTCGCTGACAGCCGCCGCTATCCGATCTGATCCTGTCCACCAAATCCAGACGGATGGTAACCCTATCTTCCATCCGTCTGGCGGATCAGATGAAAACAGACAGGCGATTTGTTTTCATCCGATCTCCCCGTAGAGGAGAGCGGGTCTCTGACAGAGCGGAGACACACCTGTCATCCCCTGCTGAGCAAAACGGAGTCCGTCAAACGGATCCGCCCAGTGTGAAAGTGCCCTATCTGAGCTTGTTACTTCAAGTGTTACTGAGCCTGTTACTGAAAGTGTTACTGAGCCTGTTACTACAAGTATTGCTAAGCCGGCTACTACAAGTGTTACTGAGCCTCTTACTACAAGTCTTACTAAGCCTGTTACTGTAAGTGTTGCTGAGCCTGTTACTGTAAGTGTTACTGAGCCTGTTACTACTAGTGTTACTGAGCCTCTTACTACAAGTGTTACTGAGCCTGTTACTACAAGTGTTGCTGAGCCTGTTACTGCAAATGTTACTGAGCCTGTTACTACAAGTGTTAAAGAGCCTCTTACTACAAGTGTTACTGAGCCTGTTACTACAAGTGTTGCTGAGCCTATTACTTCAAGTGTTACTGAGCCTGTTACTACAAGTGTTGCTCAGTCTATTACTACAAGTGTTACTGAGCCTGTTACTGAAAGTGATACTGCACGTTACTGAGCCTGTTACTGCAAGTGTTACTGAGCCTGTTACTACTAGTGTTACTGAGCCTGTTACTCCAAGTGTTACTGAGCCTGTTACTACAAGTATTGCTAAGCCGGCTACTACAAGTGTTACTGAGCCTCTTACTACAAGTGTTACTAAGCCTGTTACTGTAAGTGTTGCTGAGCATGTTACTGTAAGTGTTACTGAGCCTGTTACTACTAGTGTTACTGAGCCTCTTACTACAAGTGTTACTGAGCCTGTTACTACAAGTGTTGCTGAGCCTATTACTGCAAGTGTTACTGAGCCTGTTACTACTAGTGTTACTGAGCCTGTTACTACAAGTGTTGCTCAGCCTATTACTACAAGTGTTACTGAGCCTGTTACTGAAAGTGATACTGCACGTTACTGAGCCTGTTACTGCAAGTGTTACTGAGCCTGTTACTACTAGTGTTACTGAGCCTGTTACTCCAAGTGGTACTGAGCCTTTTACTACAAGTGTTGCTCAGCCTATTACTACAAGTGTTACTGAGCCTGTTACTGAAAGTGATACTGCACGTTACTGAGCCTGTTACTGCAAGTGTTACTGAGCCTGTTACTACAAGTGTTGCTGAGCCTGTTACTCCAAGTGGGTGGTACTGAGCCTTTTACTACAAGTGTTGCTCAGCCTATTACTACAAGTGTTACTGAGCCTGTTACTGAAAGTGATACTGCACGTTACTGAGCCTGTTACTGCAAGTGTTACTGAGCCTGTTACTGTAAGTGTTACTGAACCTGATACTACAAGTGTTACTAAGCCTGTTACTACAAGTGTAGCTGAGCTTATTACTACAAGTGTTACTGAGCCGGTTACTACAAATGTTACTGAGCCTCTTACTACAAGTGTTACTGAGCCTGTTTCTACAAGTGTTGCTGAGCCTGTTTCTACAAGTGTTACTGAGCCTCTTACTACAAGTGTTGCTGAGCCTGTTACTACAAGTGTTTCTGAGTCTGTTATTGCACGTGTTACTGAGCCTTTTACTAAAAGTGTTGCTGAGCCTATTACTACAAGTGTTGCTGAGCCTGTTACTACAAGTGTTGCTGAGCCTGTTACTACAAGTGTTGCTGAGCCTGTTACTGCATGTGTTATTGAGCCTGTTACTGCAAGTGTTACTGAGCCTGTTACTGCAAGTGTTGCTGAGCCTGTTACTACAAGTGTTTCTGAGCCTGTTACTACAAGTGTTACTGAGCCTGTTACTACAAGTGTTACTGAGCCTGTTACTGCAAGTGTTGCTGAGCCTGGTACTGCAAGTGGTACTGAGCCTTTTACTACAAGTGTTGCTGAGCCTGTTTCTGTAAGTGTTACTGAGCCTGTTGCTGCAAGTGGTACTGAGCCTTTTACTACAAGTGTAGCTGAGCTTATTACTACAAGTGTTACTGAGCCTATTACTACAAGTGTTGCTGAGCCTGTTACTGCAAGTGTTACTGAACAAGTTACTGCAAGTGTTACTGAGCCTGCTACTGAAAGTGTTTCTGAGTCTGTTCCTGCAAGTGTGAACAAGCCTGTTATTACAAGTGTTACTGAGCCTGTTACTACAACTGCTACTGAGCCTGTTACTACAAGTGTTGCTGAGCCTGTTACTACAAGTGTTACTGAGCCTGTTACTGCAAGTGTTACTGAGCCTGTTACTGCAAGTGTTATTAGGCCTGTTACTACTAATGTTACTGAGCATGTTACTACAAATGTTACTGAGCCTGTTACCGCAAGTGTTACTGAGCCTGTTACTGAAAGTGATACTGTAAGTTACTGAGCCTGTTACTGCAAGTGTTACTAAACCTGTTACTACAAGTGTTACTGAGCCTGTTACTACAAGTGTTACTGAGCCTGTTACTACAAGTTTTGCTGAGCATGTTACTTCAAGTGTTACTGAGCATGTTACTACAAGTGTTACTGAGCCTGTTACTGCAAATGTTACTGAGCCTGTTACTACTAGTGTTACTGAGCCTGTTACTACTAGTGTTACTGAGCCTGTTACTACTAGTGTTACTGAGCCTGATACTACTAGTGTTACTGAGCCTGTTACTACAGGTGTTACTCAGCATGTTACTACAAGTGTTACTGAGCATGTTACTACAAGTGTTACGGAGCCTGTTACTGTAAGTGTTACTGAACCTTTTACTACAAGTGTTACTAAGCCTGTTACTACTAGTGTTACCGAGCCTGTTACTGCAAGTGTTACTGAGTCTGTTCCTGCGAGTGTGAACAAGCCTGTTATTACAAGTGTTACTAAGCCTGTTACTGAAAGTGTTTCTGAGTCTGTTATTGTCAGTGTTACTGAGCCTGTTACTGCAAGTGTTACTGAGCCTGTTACTACAAGTGATACTGCACATGTTACTACAAGTGTTCCTGTATATGTGCCTACCAGTGTTCTACACCTGTTGCCATAAATGGTAATACTAGTGCTGGTCTCCATATTACTAGTCTCAAGCAACCCTGTGACTTTCAAACCTGCATTCTTGCTCTATGTGTGCTGCTTCCTTCATTTGAGTACCCTACTCCTGGCCCCATCCACCTGCAGGCAGGAAGAAATATTTGTATAATACCGCAAAAGGGTGCAGAAAAAAATATTTTTTAGCCGCCTTACCTTTTCAAGAGAGAGGAGATTTTCAACACAGGACAGGAGATGTATCAGGGTCTTGTAGGATCCCTGTCAGGAGTCAGGTCTGCAACCTGCAACCTCTGCTGTGTCTGGCGATGTCTCTTCTTGCTGAGCCACCTGGGATGCTTACCAGCTCTCGGAAACGATCTTGTCTTGAACCTTTAACCCTTTGCTCCTCCCATGAACTTCCTGATTTAAGCCATGTCTCTGCACTTCCTGTTTGCCAGATTGTGCTCTCACCAGCCAACATCTCACTCTTGTCACTCCTGCTGCCGTCTGTATCTTCTTTACCACTCACAGCCAACCTCTGGCTCGTTCCTCGACTATGCTTCTGCTTCATCCACACCTGCAACCACTCTTTAACAACTTTTGGCTTGTTTACTGACTACGCTTCAGCTTATCCTTACTTGCTATATCTTCTACTGGACCCCAGCTTGCTCACCTCTCTGAGGACTGGTACTATTACGCAGCCAAACCCATCTCCACCATCAGGAGCTCTTATCCTGCTGGTCTGTGGGAGCCTATCTACTGCTATAGCTATTGGTCTCCGAGCCTGACCCCAGAGCGTGACAATCCCTTTCTCAAGGCAACATAGTGATTATAAGAAACTGACATTTTGGGGCCTCACAGGGTCCCTTTTTCAAATGTTGCCTTCAGAAAGGGACCCTGCGTGGCCCCCAAAATATAATTTGTTATGCCTTATGTCATAATGTCTTCTCAATAACTTCATGAAATGCAATTATTTGGAGTACTGGTGACTTTGCATGCCTAAAAGATTTAATGACTTGTATCTATTCAAATGAAAGATATATGAAAATTGTCCATGATCCTTATGTATTGCGTGTATATGTTATGGTTTTGCTTGTATTTTTACGTTATATGGAAAATATGTTGAAATTGGGAAATATCCGCAAAACCCGTGTAGGCACGGATTTACAATCCAAGTTGATATCTGTACTATTTATTGGGCTGGGAAACAAGTAGCCGAACATCTGTGCGCATGGAGAGAGCATGAAACCAAGGCACAGATTGGAAAGCGGAGGATTGGAAAAACCAACTCATAAATCGTCCAAGTCCATCCAGAAGTGTACGACATGGCAGAATTTTGGCTCGGAACTATCCACAAATTCCTTATTTCTGTTGTTCTAAAATTAATCAAAATTCAAACTGTGCAGAGGCAAGAAATAACAGCCGTCAAAAAAAAAAAAAAAAAGTTTTCTCCGCTTGGCGATACATCAAGTGGCTTCTATTTTCTGCTATTTTTAGCGGTCGGGACCTGCGTTGGCTGTTTTTTTGGAATCAAAATATTCCTGGATTATTTTTTATTCCTCCACGGCGGTTTTCTTGAAACAACCGAGCGTATTAATAGGTGTTTGGCTTGAGTCTCAATGAACTGGCTATCGGGTAAGATGGCGTTCCGTTTGCGGTGATTAATGTCTGTGTTGTCGCGTTGGTTGGAGGAATCTTTTGCCTCATGTTAGCACATGAGGTCATTATTACAAACAGGCAGTCTGGTACAGTATTAGGAAACATGGAATGTGTGTGGTATGGAAGAGCTGATGGAAAGCACAGAGGGTCGGGTAAGCAGGATTGTGACCTTAATTCATGATTATTACACAGTGGTTTCCAGCCTTGGGTGATGACTTCCTCACTTGTTCTAAAATACAGGTCAAGCCTTCAGAAGGTTTCAGGTCTTTATTGAAGGATCTTAAAGAAGAATTCCAGGAATGGCATGGCCGACCTCCTGTGTTCACAACACAGCAGGGCAACCGCTTGGCACGGGACCCAGAAGCCGGTGGAAATCACTGGATGACAGGTGCCTTCTTTAGTGATTTCCAGCTTCCAGGGGCATCAGCCAGGTATGGTTTATAAAGAGTTACATTGGTCCAAGCTGGACCAATACAATTAGGTAAAAATATTCATACCTGGAATTTATATTTAAAGAGCAACTCCACTTTTGTTGAGAAAAGAAAATCCCCTCTGGGTGATAAACACTATATTGGCAAAAGTATTAGGACATGAACTTTATTGACATCCCAGTCTTAAGCCCCGTACACACGAGTAAAAATTTTGCCAGGAAATTTCGTCTGACGACCGATCTGCCGATTTTCGGCTTGTTAGTATGGTGCTTCCGACAACCGTCTCCGACTTTTCGGCCAAAAAAATCCTGGTGTGCAGGCTATGTAATTTTTGTTGACCGTCAAAACACGTCCTATTTTCGTCTCATTAGTACAGATTTCGATGGGGAAAAAACTTATGAGCAAGACTAGGCATGCTCAGAGATGAAAGAACACAAAGAAAGCAATCCAACACATGACATCACTTCTGAAGTAGAATTCCGTCGTGCGGGAAAATTCGTGTGCAGTCTAGAGCACATTCCAACCAACAGACACCACTCTGGACAAAAGACGGATGACCGGTCGGCGGAAAATCGATGCGTGTGTACGAGGCTTTACATTGGTCCAAGCTGGACCAATACAATTAGGTAAAAATATTCATACCTGGAATTTATATTTAAAGAGCAACTCCACTTTTGTTGAGAAAAAAAAATCCCCTATGGGTGATCAACACTATATTGGCAAAAGTATTAGGACATGAACTTTATTGACATCCCAGTCTTAGTCCGTAGGGTTCAATATTAGGTTGGCCCACCCTTTGCAGCTATCAACTCTTCTGGGAAGGCTGTCCACAAGGTTTAGGAGTGTGTCTATGCGAATGTTTGACCATTCTTCCAGAAAAACATTTGTGAGGTCAGGCACTGATGTTAAGCCTATATAAAGAAAGCGTAGGAAGAAAAGAGAGAGAAAAATAAGTGGGCGGGGAAAAGGGGTTCTACTGGTAGGGACACATAGGGTGGATTTGCTAAAACTGGAGAGTGCAAAATCAGATGAAGCTCTGCATAGAAACCAATCAGCTTCCAGGTTTTTTTTTTTTTTTTAATTAAAGCTTAATTGAACAAGTTAGAAGCTGATTGTCTACCATGCACAGCTGCACCAGATTTTTCACTCTCCAGTTTTACTAAATCAAACCCATAGTGACAATGTTGTGATGGAGGGGTAACAAATCAATAGTTCAAATTATTTACTCCTTCCTTTCATAATGGTCCCCAAGACTCCTCAAGAGTGTAAAACTGGTTGGATACCTACAATGTGTACATTACCTATTTTGGAACTAAAATCACTCCTTCCACTGAGAAGATTGTTGCAGCTTGTCCACCACTGTTGTGCACCATCAGAGAAGACATTCAACGCTGGCATAAAAATACGTATACTTGTCTGGGCAGGGCTGCAATTCTTGAAATGAATGTCATGCCCAGGGTGTCATATCTTTTTCAGACCCTCCCAATCGAAGTCCCAAAGTCTTTTCTAAGAGCATTTTGAAGGGAGCACTTTGAAGGGAAGTCCCAAAGTATTTTCTAAAAGCACTTTGAAGGGAATTCATTTAGGCTCAATTGTATCCCCAATTGTTAAATTCTTTCCTTACAATGTCTAAACTGCATGGTGGAATGGTTTTTCTCGACCCCCTGAAATATTACAGGCTACACATTTATTTAGGTTGATAGCTGGGTGAATTGCACTGCAGTTGTGTTCCACTGCCCCTCTCTGTTGCCTACCCTGGATAAAATACATTCAATAAATAAATAAATAAATAACCCCTAAGCTAAACCTCTAACCCAGAGTTTCCCAACCAGGGTTCCTCCTGAGGTTGTTAGGGGTTTCTTGAGAAATGGGCAATTTCTGCCTCTCAGATAAGTTCCCAATGACACCATTGTTCTCGTTAGCTATCTGTAAGGGGGTAATTCTTCCCAATGATGATAAGAGTAAGGAGCATTCCTCCCACTGACTGTCACACTAATGTGTCATGAGTTGTAGATTTTTATTTTTTAGCAGAAGTTCTCCGAGACCAGAAATTTATATCAAGGGTTCCTCTGTGTTGAAAAGGTTGAGAAAGGATGTTCTAACCCTTACAAAAATAAAAAAAATGATAACAATAAATAGCTAAATGCCATAACCATAACAGAAAATGAATATATTATTATAAGTATTGTAATTTATTAAATTTTTTGGGTTGGGTATTTATGAATTATTTTTAGATTATTAATAAAAATAATTTATGTATAACTGTTTTAAGGTTAGGGGTTAATTTAATATTTATGTATTATTACATATTATTCATTTTATTTATTTATTTATTATTTATGATGATTTTTGTTATTTCTGTATATATTTTACATTTATTTATTCATATATTATTACTATGTTATTTTTTAAATTCTTTCATTTGAGCATAAAGTCACGCAAATACGCGTAACAAAACACACAAATGTGCACAAAAACACGCAATAAATAAAAGGAATAAAAGAAAACAAAATGCTCAAATCTGCACGATTCAAGCTACAAAAAAAAGCTCCAGAACTTTTAAAGCTTCAGGCGTTTTGCTTCAAGGGGACTTGGAGTGGAGATGTGAACCCAATACATAGAGAATAATAGATTATTTTTTCCTCCAACATTTTGGAGCTTTGAGCTTCGAGCTTCCAGCTGCAAAACGCTGAGGTATGAATGAGGCCTCAGTCTCACAATTCGGACTTTCAAACTCAGAATTCTGAACTGCAAATACAGTAGTTCTAAAATTGATTTCACCGATTGTATTTAAAAAAAATTGTATAAAATGTTATATAAAAAAAAAAAAAAAACATAAAATTGTTAACCAACCAATTAGTAACAGCAGTTGTTCTGTAACTAGAACAAATGGAACAAATTTTGAGCTGTGTATGACCAACTTTAGACAATATTGGAGGTATCTTACCCCGAGGGCCATACTCCAAAAAATGACCCATCTGTTTGTCTAGCTATTGTTCCATTACCACCCGCTATTAACATTATTGTTGTTCTTGCTTTTCATTTGAACATAAGAGGTTTACACAAATCACGTTACAGCTAAAATTATTTACCAGCTCCGCCCTGTACTGACTGCGGACTCTACAACTGTGTTCCTGGAATCACATCATGTTTTCTTCTACTCAGTAAATGAAAGAACATTAAAAACGATCAATCTCTATTCATGTGTGTCATCTCACGATTACATTCCAGTATCTATCTATCTATCTATCTATCTATCTATCTATCTATCTATCTATCTATCTATCTATCTATCTATCTAGCTAGCTACAGTATCCCACAAAAGTGAGTACACCCCTCACATTTTTGTAAATATTTTATTCTATCTTTTCATGTGAAAACAATGAAGAAATGACACTTTGCTACAATGTAAAGTAGTGAGTGTACAGCTTGTATAACAGTGTAAATTTGCTGTCCCCTCAAAATAACTCAACACACAGCCATTAATGTCTAAACCGCTGGCAACAAAAGTGAGTACACCCCTAAGTGACAATATCCAAATTGGGCCTAAAGTGTCAATATTTTGTGTGGCCACCATTATTTTCCAGCACTGCCTTAACCTTCTTGAGCATGGAGTTCACCAGAGCTTCACAGGTTGCCACTGGAGTCCTCTTACACTCCTCCATGACGACATCATGGATGTTAGAGACCTTGCGCTCCTCCCCCTTGCATTTGAGGATGCCCCACAGATGCTCAATAGGGTTTAGGTCTGTAGACATGCTTGGCCAGTCCATCACCTTTACCCTCAGCTTCTTTAGCAAGGCAGTGGTTGTCTTGGAGGTGTTTGGGGTCGTTATCATGTTGGAATACTGTCCTGCGGCCCAGTCTCTGAAGGGAGGGGATCATGCTCTGCTTCAGTATGTCACAGTACATGTTGGCATTCATGGTTCCCTCAATGAACTGTAGCTCCCCAGTGCCGGCAGCACTCATGCACCCCCAGACCATGACACTTCCACCACCATGCTCGACTGTAGGCAAGACACACTTGTCTTTGTACTCCTTACTGGGTTGCCGCCACACACGCTTGACACCATCTGAACCAAATAAGTTTATCTTGGTCTCATCAGACCACAGGACATGGTTCCAGTAATCCATGTCCTTAGTCTGCTTGTCTTCAGCAAACTGTTTGCGGGCTTTCTTGTGCTTCATCTTTAGAAGAGGCTTCCTTCTGGGACGACAGCCATGCAGACCAGTTTGATGCAGTGTGCGGCGTACGGTCTGAGCACTAACAGGCTGACCCCCCCACCCCTTCAACCTCTCCAGCAATGCTGGCAGCACTCATACGTCTATTTCCCAATACCAACCTCTGGATATGACACTGAGTATGTGCACTCAACTTCTTTGGTTGACCATGGTGAAACCTGTTCTGAGTGGAACCTGTCCTGTTAAACCATTTTATGGCCTTGGCCACCGTGCTGCAGCTCAGTTTCAGGGTCGTGGCAATCTTCTTATAGCCTAGGCCATCTTTATGTAGAGCAACAATTCTTTTTTTCAGATCCTCAGAGAGTTCTTTGCCATGAGGTGCCATGTTGAACTTCCAGTGACCAGTATGAGAGAGCGAGAGCGATAACACCAAATTTAACACACCTGCTCCCCATTCACACCTGAGACCTTGTAACACTAATGAGTCACATGACACCGGGGAGGAAAAATGGCTAATTGGGCCCAACTTGGACTTTTTTACTTAGTAGTGTACTCACTTTTGTTGCCAGCGGTTTAGACATTAATGGCTGTTTGTTGAGTTATTTTCAGGGGACCGCAAATTTACACTGTTATACAAGCTGTACACTCACTACTTTACATTGTAGCAAAGTGTAATTTCTTCAGTGTTGTCACATGAAAAGATAGAATAAAATATTTACAAAAATGTGAGGGGTGTACTTACTTTCTGTGAGAAACTGTATCTATCTAAATCAATTTTTGTTCTAGTTTTGTATTGAAGTCTGTGACCCCCACTGGGGAGATTATACCTCTTTTCCTGTCCCTGAGACGACAGGAGAAGGAATATTAGGAGTGGTTGTCACAGGGACATGGCAGACACACAGTAATAATAACTCAACAAAGATCCTCACCTTTCCCCTGTGTTATTTGTTGCAGTTTGTGGTTGAAGATAGAGTTCTTCTTTAGGTGCTTCTGGACCACCTGCAGTACATGTACTGTGGGCAGGTGACACGGGCAGGCCGGATCGTGTACTTGTACGTCACCCAGCCTGATTTGAGTTAGTGGCGAGCAGAGCGCCACTCCTGTGACCTCTGTGTCCAGAAAATATCACCGGATCATGATTGGTCACAGCAATCACATGATACCAATGTGAACAAACTGTCATGAATTGATTTCCATTCATCAACAGTTTGGTTATGATTGTGATTTCTGATTGGTCCAAAGCCATCACATGGTACCCCGCTACCTGTACCATGTGATTAGCTGCAGCCAATCACAGACCACAACTATAAGTAAGCTGTTTATGAATGTTAACCATTTCATGAACAGCTTAAACTATTGTTTATACAGTAATCATCACTATGTAAGCAATAACAGTGTAAATTAAAAATCCTGATATTCCCATGTCCCGTCCCTGTGCTCCCTCCCCAGAGTAGAACAGTGTCACTATGGCAGAGTTGTATAAAGTACTCGAAACCCACACTTGAGTAGAAGTGGAAGTGCTCGATCAAAAAGTGACTTGAGTAGAAGTACTAAAGTATTCAACATTTTTTGTACTTAAGTATTGCAAGTAGTTTTTTTTAAAAATTTTGCTACTCAAGTACTGAAAGTAAAAGTACAAGTACTGTGTTATGTAGTTATTAAAGAAAGAAGTCAAAAGTTTGAACATCATATTGTTTTTTATTATTTCAAATGCAGCTTTTATTTATACATACAGTAGCTTTTATTTTCGTATGCGCTGATAATACACATGTTTTGAGCTTCATGAAACCTGCCATCTACTGTTCTGGCAGTGGTCATTTTTATAATAGTAACGAGTAACTATGCAGCACAAAAAAGAAAAATATCGGAGTAGAAGTATTGAAATCATTGAAAAAATGTAGTGAAGTAAAAGTGGAAGTAGGAGAAAAAAATTCTACTCTAGGAAAGTACAGATACCGCCTTTCCGTACTTAAGTACAGTAGTGAAGTAGTTCTACTTAGTTACTATACATCTCTGCACTATAGAGACACTGAATACTCTAATAACTAGGTGTACAAGAAAAACAGAAAAAACATATGTTCAAAAAAGTTAAAAATGTAATGAAAAGTTTTTTTTTTTTTTTTACACACTGCCACCAGTCAGTGTCCCTGATCACCACCACAGCATATGGTGACTGTGTACTGCACTAGTGACAGTATAAAAATAAATAAATACATTGTGAAAACAATATATATTTAACTTCTTTATTTTTCAAAAAATTGTGACAAAAAAAATTACAATTAAAAAAAAACTTGCCATTTCTCTTACTAAATGCCTCAGGTTGTCTTCTTTCCAAAAAAGGGGTAATTTGGGGGGTAATTGTATTGCTCTGACATTTTGGAAAAAGAAAAGATTCTGTCAGTACATCGGGATTTATTCATTTTCAAATATGTACAGTATGCCATAGTTTGTAAATGCTATAACTTTCACACTAACACTATACACTTTTTTGGATTTTTTTTTTAAACTAAAAATATGTAACAGAATACATTTTGGGCAAAATTTATAAAAACATTTGATTTTATTGGATATTTTTTATAACATCGTGAAAACAATATATATTTAACTTCTTCATTTTCCAAAAAATTGTGACAAAAAAATTACAATTAAAAAAAAAACTTGCCATTTCTCTTTTTCTAAATGCCTCAGGCTGTCTACTTTCCAAAAAGGGGTAATTTGGGGGGTAATTGTATTGCCCTGACATTTTGGAGTTTCAATAATAGAGATATTGTGTCAGTACATCAGGTTTTATTAATTTTCAAATATGTAGAGTATTCCATAGTTTGTAGATGCTATAACTTTCACACAAACCAATCAATATACACTTTTTTGGATTTTTTTTTTAACTAAAAACATGTAACAGAATACATTTTGGGCAAAATTTTTAAAAACATTTGATTTTATTGGATATTTTTTTATAACAGAAAGTAAAAAAAATTAATTTTTACAACATTTCCAGTCTTTTTTTCGTTTATATAATAAAAAATTAAAAACCCAGTGGTGATCAAATGCTTCCAAAAGAAAGCTCTATTAGTCTAGAAAAATCTGATATAAATATCATTTGGGTACAGTGTTGCATCACCTCGCCATTACCATTGAATGTAGCGCAGCGCTGAATAGCAAAAAAACCTTCTGGAGGTCAAGTGGTTAAGGTTGTTTTCACCCTGCGTTTATTATGCGTGTAACCAGCGTGTTCATGTTTGGGCTCTGACAGACATTTTCTACACATGTGGTAGAGATAACATTTAAATAAAAAAAAAAATGCTGATTCGGCCTTGGTGAGCTGCGATACACGGCAAGCCGTATTTTCCATGGCCCTCAGCTGCTTTTCATCATGAAATGAAATGAGATGCAGGTTTTATGAAAAGCTGGAAAAGCTGTAGGTCATGTGATCATCTCAGTGTTTTGTGTACATTAATCACTCCGATTTTTATGTGTTAAAACGAAACATAAGAAGGAGATCCTAATAGAAAACATTTGATTGTAAGATACAAAAGTATACATAGTATAAAAAACAAGAATCTGCATTTAAATCTTGTATTAAATCCAAAAAACAAATATATACAGTATATATAGATAGATAGATAGATAGATAGATAGATAGATAGATAGATAGATAGATAGATAGATAGATAGATAGATAGATAGATAGATAGATACTAGTACACCCCTCACATTTTTGTAAATATTTTATTCTATCTTTTCATGTGACAACACTGAAGAAATGACACTTTGCTACAATGTAAAGTAGTGAGTGTACAGCTTGTATAACAGTGTAAATTTGCTGTCCCCTCAAAATAACTCAACACACAGCCAATAATGTCTAAACCGCTGGCAACAAAACTTAGTACACCCCTAAGTGACAATGTCCGAATTGGGCCCAAAGTGTCAATATTTTGTGTGGCCACCATTATTTTCCAGCACTGCCTTAACCCTCTTGGGCATGGAGTTCACCAGAGCTTCACAGGTTGCCACTGGAGTTCTCTTCCACTCCTCCATGATGACATCACAGAGCTGGTGGATGTTAGAGACCTTGCGCTCCTCCACCTTCCATTTGAGGACGCCCCACAGATGCTCAATAGGGATTTGGTCTCGAGACATGCTTGGCCAGTCCATCATCTTTACCCTCAGCTTCTTTAGCAAGGCAGTGGTCATCTTGGAGGTGTGTTTGGGGTCGTTATCATGTTGGAATACTGCCCTGCAGCCCAGTCTCCGAAGGGGATCATGCTCTGCTTCAGTATGTCACAGTACATGTTGGCATTCATGGTTCCCTCAATGAACTGTAGCTCCCCAGTGCCGGCAGCACTCATGCAGCCCCAGACCATGACACTCCCACCACCATGCCTGACTGTAGGCAAGACACACTTGTCTTTGTACTCCTCACCTGGTTGCCGCCACATACGCTTGACACAAATCTGAACCAAATAAGTTTATCTTGATCTCATCAGACCACAGGACATGGTTCCAGTAATCCATGTCCTTAGCCTGCTTGTCTTCAGCAAACTGTTTTCGGGCTTCCTTGTGCATCATCTTTAGAAGAGGCTTCCTTCTGGGACGACAGCCATGCAGACCAGTTTGATGCAGTGTGCGGCGTACGGTCTGAGCACTAACAGGCTGACCCCCCCACCCCTTCAACCTCTCCAGCAATGCTGGCAGCACTCATACGTCTATTTCCCAAAGACAACCTCTGGATATGATGCTGAGCACGTGCACTCAACTTCTTTGGTTGACCATGGCGAGGCCTGTTCTGAGTGGAACCTGTCCTGTTAAACCGCTGTATGGTCTTGACCACCGTGCTGCAGCTCAGTTTCAGGGTCTTGGCAATCTTCTTATAGCCTAGGCCATCTTTATGTAGAGCAACAATTTTTTTTTCAGATCTTCAGAGAGTTCTTTGCCATGAGGTGCCATGTTGAACTTCCAGTGACCAGTATGAGAGAGTGAGAGCGATAACACCAAATTTAACACACCTGCTCCCCATTAACACCTGAGACCTTGTAACACTGACAACATGACATGACACTGGGGAGGGAAAATGGCTAATTGGGCCCAATTTGGACATTTTTACTTAGAGGTGTACTCACTTTTGTTGCCAGCGGTTTAGACATTAATGGCTGTGTTGAGTTATTTTGAGGGGACAGCAAATTTACACTGTTATACAAGCCGTACACTCACTACTTTACATTGTAGCAAAGTGTAATTTCTTCAGTGTTGTTACATGAAAAGATAAAATAACATATTTACAAAAATGTGAGGGGTGTACTCACTTTTGTGAAATACTGTATATATATCTTCTGGGAAGGCTGTCCACAAGGTTTAGGACTGTGTCTATGAGAATGTTTGACCATTCTTCCAGAAGCGCATTTGTTAGGTCAGACACTGATGTTTGATGAGAAGGCCTTGCTCACAGTCTCCGCTCTAATTTATCCCAAAGGTGTTCTATCAGGTCAAGGTCAGGACTCTGTGCAGGCTAGTCAAGTTCCTCCACCCCAAACTCGCTCACCCATGTCTTTATGGACCTTGCTTTGTGCACTGGTGGAACATGAAGGGGCCATCCCCAAACTGTTCCCACAAAGTTGGGAGCATGAAATTATCCAAAATGTCTTGGTATGCTGACACCTTAAGAGTTCCCTTCACTGGAACTTAGGGACCAAGCCCAACCCCTGGAAAAACCCCACACCATAATCCCCCCTCCACCAAATGATTTGGACCAGTGCACAAAGCAAGGTCCATAAAGACATGGATGAGCGAGTTTGGGGTGGAGGAACTTGACTGTCCTTCACAGAGTCCTGACCTCAACCCGATAGAACACAGTGGCGGCTGGTGCTCCATCAGGGGCGGCAGACAGACGTGGCCGCGGACCCCCCCATCACTCCAGCCTGCACAACTACATCTCCCCTCCCCCCGCCAGTTTACTTACCTTGTTCCTCCGGATGGACAGGTGACAGCGGCGACTTCCCCCTCAGGCTCCTTCATGTCCCTTTTCAGCAGCCGGGAGGAGAATCCCGCTTTCTGATTGGCCGGGAGGAGAATCAGTGTGGCAATTATATTAATTTGCTATTTGTCACACAACTGGGTGGGCTGCGCCCTGAGCCCACCCTTTTTTGAAGCCTATTAGAGCCTCTGGCTCTAATCAGGTGCTTAAAAAAAAAAAAACCCATTGGAATCCATGCATCCTGCACCCTGCATGTAGATTAGGGGGCCTGGATGCATGGATAGGGGGGACGGCGCCCCTGCGCCCCCAATGGACGGGTCGCCACTGATAGAACATCTTTGGGATGAATTAGAGCGGAAACTGCGAACCAACATCAGTGCCTGACCTCACAAATGCACCCTCGGAATAATGGTCAAATGTTCCCATAGACACACTCCTAAACCTTGTGGACGGCCTTCCCAGAAGAGTTGAAGCTGTTATAGCTGCAAAGGGTGGGCCAACTCAATATTGAACCCTACAGACTAAGACTGGGATGCCATTAAAGTACATGTGTGTGTAAAGGCAGGCGTCCCAATACTTTTAGTAATATAATGTACATACTAGTGATCGACCAATATAGTTTTTTTAATGCCGATACCTATATTTTGGTCATCGGATATCAGTATCGGCCAATATCGGCAGATATTTTTGGACATGTAAAAAAAAAAGTTTTTTTTTTCCCCAAAGGTACTCCTTGTGGAGGGGGTCTAAAAAACTCCAAACCCCTCCTCGGCACTGAAAAGCGTTCAAAACGCCAAGTTTGGCTTTTTTGAATGCTGTCAGTTTTTTTAATTTGGCTTCGAGTACCCAGAAGTGATGTCATGACCGCGTTTTTTACATGGAGACCCGATCAGAGCCGAATGCGGCTTTGATCGGGTCTTCTCTTTGGCAGCGGTGGAGGTAGGATGCCCGCGTCTTCCGGTGGGACGGGAGACCCGGGCGAGCTGCGGAAGGCGGCGGGAGGGGGGGGATGTCCCCTCCCGCTCCTTGTAATGACAGCCGGGGTGGCTTCTCAGCCGCATCGGTTGTCATTACAAGTCAGCCAACTGTCGGCTATAGACGCCGGTAATGGGGTGATGCCTCTAGCTGCTGCCATCACTTCGGTACAGCACTTTCCCTAAATATCGGCAATATCGGTAACCTCAGGGGCCGATTCCGATATATCGGGGAAAGTGCATATAGGCCCCTGATATTTTGGTGTTGCCGATAATCGGTCGATCCCTAGTACATATGTATTGAGGTTGGCAAGTGGTTAACCGCTTGCCGACCGCCGCAAGTACATATACTGCGGCGGTCAGCCCTGGCCAGGGAAAGTGACGTACCGGTGCGCACTAGCCTGTGAGCCAATAGCGGGCGAGCGCGCGCCCCCGGAGGCGCGCTCGCGCCCCGGCTTGTTCCCTAACAAGTCCGCGCGTGTGACCGGTGGACCCGATGTCCGCCGGTCACTCGCAATCGTCCGCTGTGAAGGGAGAAAGGCAGGCGGGTGATGTAAACAAAGCCGCCTGTCACTCTCCCCTGTGTAATAATGGAGATCATACGGTTCTACTATGTAGGACCGTTGATCTCTGTTCTTACACCAGTAGCCACATCCAATCACAGTAAGAAACACGCCCCTAGGGACACACTTAACCCCTCCTTCCCCAGTAAAGTTAACCCCTTCCCTGCCATGCCTCATTTTTTCAGTAACAGTGCATATGTATAGCACTGATTACTGTAGTAATGTCACTGGTACCCCCAAAAATGTTAGTCAGGGGTCCGATCTGTCTGCCACAATGTCGCAGTCCCGAAAAAAAATCGCAGATCGCCGCCATTACTCGTTAAAAAAAAAAAAACAATAAACATGACATAAATCTTTCCCTTAGTTAGTAGACGCAATAACTTTTGCGCAAACCAATCAAAATACGCTTTACCAAACATATGTAGCAGAAAACAAATTGGCCAAAAAAAGTTAAAAAATTTTGATTTTTACATTTTTTTGGGGGGGAATTTCATATAAAAAAATGTGGAAAATATTGTTATTTTTTCAAAATAAACGCTATTTTTTTGTTTATAGAGAAAAAAGTAAAAATTGCACAGGTGATCAAATACCACCAAAAGAAAGCTCTGTTTGTGGGGAAAAAAAGGACGTAAGTTTAGTTTGGGTACGGCATCGCACGACCGCGCAATTGTCAGTTAAATTTGCACAGCGCTGAATCGCAAAAAGTGGCCGTGACGTAAGACAGCAAAATCATCCGGTGGTAAAGTGGTTAAACTTGGACAAAAAAACCTAGAAGCTGATTGGTTACCATGAAGAGCTGCACCAGATTTTGCACGCTGCAGTTTTACTCAATAACCCCCTCAGTCTCAGAAGGTGTATTGGCTATGATGTCATTCTGAACCCCCTGGCTATGACATCATCAACGGTTAAATATCCCGTATCTTTCTACCTTTAGAAGACACAATGCTCCTTGGTGTATTTCTTCCTAAATTTCCCATCTACCGCACAGCGTGTTAATGGTTCCCATGAGACCTGAGCACCTGAAGGTCGATCTTCTCCTTTTGGATGCCAAAACCAATATGATTGTTCACGGTTCCCATTTTTCTTTTTCTTCTTTTTTTTAAAGCAGTTTCTTTCACGTGCGTGTTTGACAACAAGAGCCCTGAACCATATTTTCATTTTGGAGCATGTTGCAATTGAATCCATTCTTCTTTGTGGTGTTTCTTAGAAAGAGTTGTGACCTTGGGAGTGCAGCCAAACTTATGGGTTATGGGCTGTTTCTGCTCCTTTTTTTTTTTTTCCTTAAGTCCTAATGGAAAGAATTATCCTAAAATTGCTTAGCATGTTTTAACTTAAAAACCAATTTCTCTGGTGCTTACACATGATTAATAACATACGGGAAGAAGACAAGCTTTCTTTTTTTTTTTTGGAGGACCTAGCGTCTCAAAAATTCTGCACCTTCCCCCTTATAAAAAAATAAATAAAAATAGCGCTAAAAAGGAAAAAAGAGAAAATGTTTCTATCTGCGGTTATTGACTGTTGATAATGGATTTGGGCTGGACATATGGATGATGATAGATAAATCACTTTGACGCACAGAAGGGAGAGCGGCCGATGACAAGATAATGCATCTCGTAAGGCCGACCGAGGAACCACACCAAGTTAGTCACAGACAAATGGCGTGAAATATTACACTGTGTCAACCTGCGGGTCTAAAGAATGGGAATGCAAAATACACATCATCTGTCCGGAAGGATAGAACCATATAAAAACTCAAATAAATGCAGTTCCTTAATTATTAATACATTATTAAATATATACAGTGTAAGAACCTGAATCTGAGGTGGTGTCAGTCTCTAAGGCATGGGTACTCAACCTGTGGCCCTCAAGCTATTGCGAAACTTCCAAGTCCCATGAGGCATTGCAAGGCTGAGCGTTACACGCATGACTCCTAAAGACAGAGGCATGATGGGACTTGTAGTTCCGCAAATGCTGGGGGTCACCGCTTGAGCAACGATGCTCAAAGGTAGTGGTTTCCAAACTGCGGCCTTTTATGTGGCCCTTGGGGCATTATTACCCTCCCACTGTCAGCACTAGTGGGGCATAGTTCCTGTCACTGAATTTGGCAATGGGGTACCATTCCTCCCACTGACACCAACGACTGGGCACCATTCCTCCCACTGACACCAATGATGGAGCACTATTCCTCCTACTGACACCAACAATGGGGCACCATTCCTCCCACTGACACCAATGATGGAGCACCATTCCTCCCACTGACACCAATAATGGGGCACCATTCCTCCCACTGACACCAATGATGGAGCACTATTCCTTCCACTGACATCAATGATGGGACACTATTCCTCCCACTGACACCAACGATGGGGCACCATTCCTCCCACTGACACCAATAATGGGGCACCATTCCTCCCACTGACACCAATGATGGAGCACTATTCCTTCCACTGACATCAATGATGGGACACTATGCTTCCCACTGACACCAATGATGGGGCACTATTCCTCCCACTGACAGCAAGGATGGGGCACTATTCCTCCCACTGACACCAATGATGGAGCACTATTCCTCCTACTGACACCAATGATGGGGCACCATTCCTCCCACTGAAACCAATGATGGAGCACTATTCCTCCTACTGACACCAATGATGGGACACTATTCCTCCCACTGACACCAATGATGGAGCTCCATTCCTCCCACTGATACCAATGATGGGGCACTATTCCTCCCACTGACACCAATGATGGGGCACCATTCCTCCCACTGACACCAACAATGGGGCACTATTCCTCTGTGGCACATAATTGTGAAGTGGAAGGAACATGATAAATGGTTTTCAATGTTTTTTTTTACAGATAAATATCTGAAACGTGTGGCATTCATTTGTATTCAGCCCCTTTACTTTGATACCCCGGCCTAAAATCTAGTGGAACCAATTGCCTTCAGAAGTCAGCTAATTTGTAAATAGAGTGTGTGTAATGAAATCTCAGTATAAATACAGCTGTTCTGTGAAGGCCTCAGGGGTTTGTTAGAAAACCTTAGTGAACAAACAGCATCATGAAGGCCAAGGAACACAACAGGCCGTTCAGGGATAAAGTTGTGGAGAAGTTTAAAGCAGGGTTAGGTTATGAAAAAATATCCCAAGCTTTGACCATCTCACGGAGCACTGTTCAATCCATCATCCAAAAATGGAAAGAGTATGGCACAATTGCAACCCTACCAAGACATGGCCGTCCACCTAAACTGACAGGCCGGGCAAGGAGAGCATTCATCGGAGAAGCAGCCAAGAGGCCCATGGGAACTCTGGAGGAGCTGCAGAGATCCACAGCTCAGGTGGGAGAATCTGTCCACAGGACAACTATTAGTCGTGCGCTCCACAAATCTGACCTTTATGGAAGAGTGACAAGAAGAAAGCCATTGGTGAAAGAAAGTCATAAGAAGTCCCGTTTGCAGTTTGTGAGAAGCCATGTGGGGAACACAGCAAACACAGAAGAAGGTGCCCTGCTCAGATGAGACCAAAATGTTACTTTTTTGGCCTAAAAAAAAAAAAAATGCTATGTGTGGCGGAAAACCAACACTGCACATCACCCTGAACACACCATCCCCACCGTGAAACATGGTGGTGGAAGCATCATGTTGTGGGAATGCTTTTCTTCAACAGGCACAGGGAAGCTGGTCAGAGTTGATGGGAAGATGGATGGAGCCAAATACAGGGCAATCTTAGAAGAAAACCTGTTAGAGTCTGCAATAGACTTGAGACTGGGGCGGAGTTTCAACTTCCAGCAGGACAACGACTCTAAACATCCAGCCAGAGCTACAATGGAATGGTTTAGATCAAAGCATATTCATGTGTTAGAATGACCCAGTCAAAGTCCAGACCTAAAGCCAATTTAGAGTCTGTGGCAAGACTTGAATATTGCTGTTCACAGACGCTCTCCATCCAATCTGACAGAGCTTGAGATATTTTGTAAAGAAGAATGGGCAAAAATGTTCCTCTCTAGATGTGCAAAGCTGGTAGAGACATCCCCAAAAAGACTTGCAGGTGTAATTGCAGGAAAAGGGGGTTCTACAAAGTATTGACTCAACTTTATCCCTGACCTGTCTGGTGTGTTCCTTGGCCTTCATGAGGCTGTTTGGTCACTAAGGTTCTCTAACAAACCTCAGAGGGCGTCCCAGAACAGCTGTATTTATACGGAGATAAAATGACAAACAGGTGGACTCTATTTACTAATTAGGTGACTTCTAAAGGCAATTGGTTCCACTAGATTTTAGTAAGGTTTTAGGGGGTGAATACAAATTCATGCCACACTTTTCACATATTTATTTGTAAAAAATGTTGAAAACTATTTATCATTTTCCTTCCACTTCACAATTATGTGCCACTTTGTGTCGGTCTATCACATAAAATCCCAATAAAATACATTGACGTTTTTAGTTGTAACATGACAAAATGTGGAAAATGTCAAGGGGTATGAATACTTTTTCAAGTCACTGTACTTCTGACCCCTGCAAACTATACCATACATACTCCTGACCCCCGCACTCTGCTCAATTTTTAAGACTTTAAGACAATATTGCCAAACCAACAATTCAACACGGCATATTTGAGGTGCTGCTTTATTATTGTCCTCAGAATCTTCAAGGGGTTCCCGTCATGTAGGCTGTATGGGGCCCCATGATTTCTATTGGTGCTTCTTATTTTAATTAGAAAGTCCCTTTAACATTAGTAAGAATTAGAGATCGACCGATTATCGGCAAAGCTGATATATATCGGTGGCCGATATGCTCTTTCTCCGATATATCGGAATCGGCCTTTGGATTTACCGATATTGCCGATATTTAGGCAAAGTTGTTGTACCCGAGTGATGTCTGCAGCTAGAGGCATCACCCCGGTACCGGCGTCCATAGTCGATGGTCGGCTGTCTTGTAATGACAACCGATGCGGCTGAGAAGCCGCTCGGCTGTAATTACAAGGAGCGGGAGGGGACGTCCCTGCCCCTCCCGCCGCCTTCTGCGGCTCGTCCAGGTCTCCCGTCCCACTGGAAGACCCGGGAATCCTACCTTCACCGCCGCTGACTGACCGGGTCTCCATTTTTTTTAATTCGGCGCCTGCCGAGTACCCGGAAGTGATGTCATGACATGACGTCACTTCCGGGACCTGGCGGCGCCGAATTAAAAAAACGTATAGCATTATTGGTGTTTTGAATGCTTTTAGGTGCAGAGGAGGGGTTTGGGGTCTTTTAGATCCTCAGATCCCTCCACCACAGTACCTGTAGACATAAAAAAAAAAAAAAAAAAAAAATTTTAATGTCCGAAAATATCGGCCAATACTGATATCCGATGACCAAAATATCGTTATCGTCGTTAAAAAAACGTTATCGGTCGATCACTAGTAAGAATTAAACGGCAAATCCTTCTTTCTCTATAGAAAGGATACAACCTGGCAATGACTAGCGTGAAAATGCTCATATAATCCTCCCTCATTGTGAAGGGGATTTGCGGCGGTGAATATGAGTATTTTGTTTCTAATACGAAAATAGCATCACGGAGGTGTGTCTCGCTGCACTAAAAAAAATCTTTTTTTTTTTCTTTTTTTTTTATTTCTATAACAAAACACGCACTTTGGAAATGTAAATGATGACTTCAGATCAGGAACATCCGGAGCCGATCGGAACATTAGTCAGAAAGTGGTCTTGGTTACCGCTTGGCTTTGCCAGTCGGTGGAAACTCAAACAATGGGTTTAAAATCGGTGAATTACACTGCGGTTGGTTAACTCATCCACAATTATAATCATAAAAATATTACTTTTCAACGGCGGCCAAGCAATAAAGTTTCATTTTGGAGAAACCATGTAAGAGTGCGGAGGATTAAAGTGAATATGTCACACATTAAAGCTGAACTCCGGCCTTCCCGTCAGTCTTGTGAAGTTGTACAGACTCCTCTACTTACTAGACTGAAATGGCTTATTATGATTTCACTGCATGCTGCGAGCTTCTCACAATGTGCATTAGAAGCTTCAGTGAGTCAGATAGTGCCCCCCCCCCCCACCCCCCCGCCTCATTCCCAGGGTACCTATCCTTTCCCTACCAACAAAAGTGCCAAGCCTGGGAGCCAGGGCCTTAACCACTTCCCGACCAACCGCCACATATATACTGCGGCAGGGTGGCTCTCCTGCGCAAACAGACGTAGGGGTACGTCGGTCGCGTGCGGGAAGCTAGGGGACGAGCACCGCGCTCCCGCCCCCACTCGGCAGCGGTGAAGCCGATGCGTGTGTAAGGCGGCTCCGATTGCCACCTGACACCCACAATCGTTCCCCGCTAAGAGAGAAGAACGGTCGGCTATTGTAAACACAGCTGACCGTTCTTCTCCCTGGAATGATCACAGAGCTCATATGATCCTTCTATTCAGGATCATATGTCTCTATGGTCATTTCACAAGCCACGCCCCCCGCCCCCCCACAGTCACAATCATTCCCTTAGGCTCACATTTAACCCATTGATCGCCCACAGGGTTAACCCTTTCCCTGCCAATGTCATTATTACAGTAACACTGCATATTTTAGCCTCCTATTTAGGAATACAGGTCTCCGTGTTCATTCAGCAAGCCCATCACCCACACAGTTAAATAGAACCCCCTAGGGACACATTTAACCCTTTGATCGCCCCTGGTGTTAACCCCTTCTCTGCCAGTGTTAGTACAGTAACAGTGCATATTTTTAGCACTGATTACTGTAGTAATGTCACTGGTACCCCCAAAAGTGTCAAAAATATCAGTTGGGGGTCCGATCTGTCCGCCGCAATGTCGCAGTCCCGCAAAGAATCTCAGATAGCCGCCATTACTAGTAAAAAAAAACAATAAAAATTACATAAATCTTTCCCGTAGTTAGTAGACGCGATAACTTTTGCACAAGCCAATCAAAATAAGCCTATTGCGATTTTTTTTCTACCAAAAATATGTAGCAGAAAACAAATTGGCCTAAAATGTTAAAAAAATATATATTTTTTGGGGAATGTTATATAGCAGAATGTGAAAAATATTGTTTTTTTTTTTTTTTTTTTCAAAATTGTCGCATTTTTTTTTTATAGCGCAAAAAATAAAAATCGCAGAGGTGATCAAATACCACCCAAAGAAAGCTCTATTTGTGGGAAAAAAAGGACGTCAATTTTATTTGGGTACAGCGTCGCACGACCGCGCAATTGTCCGTTAAAGTAACGCAGTGCCGAATCGCAAAATAGGGCCTGGTCATTAAGGGGGCAAATTCTTCCGGTCTTAAAGTGGTTAAGTAGGCTCTGCCTAGCCCAGCATGGCTGCTGCAGTTACATGGGGCATCAGCATCCAATTGGATGCTTCCCCAGTGACCCAGGAAACCATAGAGGAACTGTGTCCCCCTCAACTTCCCTTCTAACAGTGCCGCTGCAGAAAGGTTCCATCTGAAGTGAAGAAAGTAGACTGCACCTGCCTACACACTTTTTGCCCAGAGAAGTGCCGCCTTGCCACCGTATATGTACAGTATACAGACAGCAAGCGGTTAATGACCCTGTTTTTTTTTTTTTTTTTAAATAAATGATTCCCTACTGTGTTTTTCTTCCTCCTTGCAATGTCCTCCCGAGCCTCTCTTTTCCCCTCTGACTGCCATTTGATTGGCATTAGCAATTAGTTGCGGTCTGTAAACTGCCCTATACACACTACAAATCCCATCATCCATCTAAGGAGTGAGCTAGAGAGGATGGCTACATTCCTAATAGAGATGTACAATGATGGAAAAAATTGTTCAGTTTGAGATTAATTAATTAACCACTTGCCGACCAGCGGCCGACAGGTTCCCGCGAACCGCGCCCACTCGCCAGAGGGGAATCCGAGGCGCGGAGCCAGCGGCCGCGATTGCCGCCAGGCACCCGTGATCGCTCCCCGTGAAGAGAGAATGGCGGTCTGCTGTTGTAAACGCAGCAGACCGTTGTTCTCTCTCCTATCTACACAGAGCCCCTGTGTTCCTACTATTTAGGATCACAGGTGTCAGGGATACAGCCGTACTGGCATTTCTGCCAGTACAAGTCATGGACGCTCCTGGCTCAATCGACACAGCCCTCTGCTGGCCCGTCAGGGAAATGGCCGTAGGAGAACTGGCAACATTGCCAGTAATAGCAATGATCGTTCCAGCCTCAATTGACACTGCCCTCTGCTGGCCTATAAAAGGTGGCCATAGGAGCAGACTCATTGCTGGATTATCTCTCAGCTTCCTGTGTTCTTGTGCTTCCTGTTTGGACTTCCTGTTGTGACCCGGCTTGTTTCTGAACCATCTGATCTCCTCCTGGTGTTTGACCCTCGGCTTGCCTCTCGGACTTTGCTCTTGCTACTACCTGCCTGTTTTCCCAGTGTATGACCCCGGCTTGCCTAAGGACTCTGTTTCTGCCTGCTCACCTGTGTATGACCCCGGCTCGTCCCTGCTCTGCTACTTACCTTGCTCTTGGACTGATCACCGGTGTTTGACCCTCGGCCTGGCTTTTACTACTCCTCTAGTTGCCTGCCTTACCCAGAGTTCCTGAAATCATCTGGTGTTCACCGCAGGCGACCTGTGCTACTTGGGACGCTTCACCTCCTGTACCACTTCCAGGGGTGACTCGCACTGAGCTGCAAGGGAAGCCCTCTCTGCACTTCGGCCTCCATCCAGATTGTGACAACAGGTCTCTGTGATGATATTACAAGCCCATCCCCCACACAGTTAGAAAACACCCCCTAGGCTCCCCTTCCCTGCCAGTGTCATTATTACAGTAACTGCATTTTTTTTTTTTTTTTAGCACTGATTACGGTAGTAATGTCACTGGTCACCCCAAAAGTGTCCAAAATGTCAGTAAGGGGTCCGATCTGTCCGCCGCAATGTCGCAGTCCCACTGATCGCTGCCATCACTAGTAATACTACGCTTATTGGGATTTTTTTTTAAGCAAAAATATGTGGCAGAATACAAATTGGCCTAAAAGGATGAATAAATTAGATTTTTTTTACATTTTTTTGGGGTAATGTTATATAACAGAAAGTGAAAAATATAGTTTTTTTTTTTCGGATTTGTGGCTTTTTTTTTTTGTGTATAGCGCAAGAAAAAAAAAATCTCACAGGTGATCAAATAACACCAAAATAAAGCTCTATTTGTGGGAAAAAAAGGACATCAATTTTATTTGGGTACAGCGTCGCACGACCGCGCAATTGTCAGCTAAATTAACGCAGTGACGAATCGCAAAAAATGGCCTGATCATTACGGGGGAAACTTCCAGTCCAGAAGTGGTTAAAGTGATTGTAAAGCTTTATTTTTTTTTTCATTAAAATTATAAAAATGTTATTCTTACCTTCTCTGTGCAGTTGGTTTTGCACAGAGCGGCCTGGATTCTCCTCTTCTCGGGTCCCACGCTGGAGCTTCTAGCTCCTCCCTCCTGTCTGGTGCCTCCACAGCAAGCAGCTTGCTATTGGAGGACCCAAGCCGGGCGGCTGCTCTGTGTTTCCATTCAGGCACGGAGCCGTGACTTGACCCCCCCCCCCCCCCCGTCTCCTTATTGGCTCACTGGCTGTGTTTGACAGAAAATGGCTCCTGCTGCTGTCAATAGCCAATCAGGAGTGCGAGTCTCCGGTGGGGCAAGGCTCTTGTGGACATCGCTGGATAGGGATGGGGCTCAGGTAGGACTTTTTTTCAGCGGGAACCCAGGGGAGCAAATTTTTGGCACCTCCAGCTGTCACGTACCTGGTCAGAGGCTGAAGTGCTGAGAGAGCTTCCCTTGCGGCTATGTGCAGAGTGCCCCTGAAGGTGGTAACAGGGTGTGCTTTGCTCAGAGAAGAGGTTGCCAGCTGCGACAGGCTAAGGTGATGAAGAGATATCCGCTGGATGGGGGCTGACAAGCAGGATGCACTGCTGGGCAGGAGTCCCTCTGGAGTACCGGGTGAGACTTGGCAGCAGGGAAAGCCAGGAGCAGAGTCTGGAGCCAGGCCAGAAGTAGGGTGACCACGTGTCCCGGATCGCCCGGGACAGTCCCGCATTTGGAGAGTCGGGACAGTCCCGCATTTGGAGAGTCTGTCCCGGGTCCCGGTCACCCTCATTCCGGGACAATGCAGTGTCCCGGAATGATCTGAGCCCGCCGTGAGCCGCCGACCGCTGCTGTGCTGAGCCTGTAACAGATAGTCACTTCCTTATGCGATCGCTCCACCCACCTCCTCCTTCTCCAGGGCATGCAAAGGGAGTTACTTGCACGCAGCAGGGACTCGTGTGATCTTCTTCACTCTCCAGTGTCTCCACCCATCTCCTTCTCTGGCGCCCACGGCTCACCGCCCCGCAGCATGCAGAGGGAGAGACTTGCAGCAGCCGGACCGGATGGAACCGGTGTCTGGGATCGTCTGTTCTGTGTGCTGCTGCTGCACTGCTGGCTCAGATCCATGGTTGCCCCGACTTCTCTTCCTCCAGCTCCAGCCCAAGGCCCAGCTGTCTGTGGGACCAGTGGACCACTCACCAGAGGGGATATTAGAAGATGAGGATTGGAATAGTAATGAAGAAGAAGGTGAGGTGACACAAGTGACGGCACTGGGGGACAGTAATGAAGCTGACAAGTGAGGGGATATGAGGATGGCACAGGGGAACAATGAAGGTGACAAAGGGGAACAACAACTGAGGAAATAGTAATGAAGAAGGTGACACAATTGGGGGACAGTAATGAAGGTGACAAGTGAGGGGAAATGAAGGTGACACAGGGAAACAACAACTGAGGGAATAGTAATGAAGAAGAAGGTGACACAAATGGGGGACAGTAATGAAGGTGACAAGTGAGGGGATATGAAGGTGACACAAGTGGGGGAAAGTAATGAAGGTGACAAGTGAGGGGATATGAAGGTGACACAAGTGGGGGAAAGTAATGAAGGTGACAAGTGAGGGGATATGAAGGTGACACAAGTGGGGGAAAGTAATGAAGGTGACAAGTGAGGGGATATGAGGATGACACAGGGGAACAATAACTGATGGAATAGTAATGAAGAAGAAGGTGACACAAGTGGGGGGCAGTAATAAAGGTGACAAGTGAGGGCATATGAAGTTGACATGGGAACAACAACTGATGGAATAGTAATGAAGAAGAAGGTGACACAGGTGGGGGACAGTAATGAAGGTGACAAGTGAGGGGATATGAGGATGACACAGAGGAACAACAACTGATGGAATAGTAATGAAGAAGAAGGTGACACAAGTGGGGGACAGTAAGAAGGTGACAAGTGAGGGGATATGAAGGTGACACAGGGGAACAACAACTGAGGGAATAGTAATGAAGAAGGTGACACAGGTGGATGACAGTTAAGAAGCTGACAAGTGAGGGGATATGAAGGTGACACAGGGGACCACTGTTCGCTTTGGCAAAAAAAGTATCAAAAATCATCTTTTTTTGGGCGGGTGGGGGGAGTTGTCGGGGGTGTCCCTGAATGGCAGTTTGGAAATGTGGTCACCCTAGCCAGAAGTCATGCATGGAAGGTCAGCCAGGAGTAAGCAGCAAGTAGGGTCAGGAGTCAGCAGGGGTCATACACTGGTAATCAGGTAGTAGCGGAGTCAGAAGAGCAAGACGGGGGTCAAGCATGGATCAGCAGGCAGAAGCGGGGTCACTGGAACAAGGCAAGGGTCAAAGCCGGGAATGGAGACAAGACAGGTCAAAGGCAAGCCGGGTTGATAACAGGAAATCCAAATATAGCAAGAACAGGAACACAGGAGCACATGGGCAAAGCTGAAAATCATCCAGCAACTAATGGCTCATACTGCTGGCTTTAAATAGTCCACTGGGTGCAGGCACATGGATCCCCACAGCCGTTCGTGGTCGTGCGGGCATTCAAACTGGCGAACTTCTATGTGCCATTGGCGAACTTCTATATGTCAATCTTCGATTTTGCTGGGCACTTGCAGGTGTGCCATTCCTTTTAAGAACCATTCTCTGACACCAGCACTGACTGTATGCAATGACAAGGGGTGCTGGGGTCTGTTGCAGGGTCTATTGATGCTGGGTGCTGGGGAATCTATTCTAGCTAGAGGGGATCTATTTTTGTGTGGGGGTCTATTGTTGCTGATGGGGGACCTACTGTTGCTGTGGGTCTTATACAATGCTCAAAAAAATTAAAGGAACACTTTAATTAGAGTATAGCACCAAGTCAATTTTAACTCCTGGGATATTGATCTGGTCAGTTAAGTAGCAGAGGGGGTTGTTAATCAGTTTCAACTGCTTTGGTGTTAATGAAATTAACAACAGGGGCACTAGACAGGCAACAATGAGAGGACCTCCGAAACGGAAATGGTTTTACAGGTGGAGGTCACTGACATTTTTTCCCCTACTTTTCCTGACTGTTTTTCACTAGTTTTGCATTTAGCTAGGGTCAGTGTCACTACTGGTAGCATGAGGCGATACCTGGACCCTATTGAGGCTGCACAGGCAGTCCAACTCATCCAGGATGGCACATCGATACGTGCCATGGCCGGAAGGTTTGCTGTGTCTCCCAGCACAGTCTCAAGAGCATGGAGGGGATTCCAGGAGACAGGCAGTTACTCTAGGAGAGCTGGACAGGGCTGAAGAAAGTCCTTAACCCATCAGCAGGACCGGTATCTGCTCCTTTGTGCAAGGAGGAAAAGGATGAGCACTGCCAGAGCCCTACAAAATGACCTCCAGCAGGAGACTGGTGTGAATGTCTCTGATGAAACAACCAGAAACAGACTTCATGAGGGTGGCCTGAGGGCCCGATGTCCTCTAGTGGGCCCTGTGCTCACTGCCCAGCAACGAGGAGCTCGATTGGCATGTGTCATTGAACACCAGAATTGGCAAGTCCGCCACTGGTGCTATGTGCTTTTCAAAGATGTGAGCAGGTTCACCCTGAGCACATGTGACAGACGTGAAAGGGTCTGGAGAAGCCGTGGAGAACATTATGCTGCCTGTAACAACGTTTAGCATGACAGGTTTGGTGGTGGGTCAGTGATGGTCTGGGGAGGCATATCCATGGAGGGACGCACAGACCTCTACAGGCTAGACAATGACACCCGGATTGCCATTAGGTATTGGGATGACATCTTAGGACCCATTGTCAGACCCTACGTTGGTGCAGTGGGTCCTGGGTTCCTACTGGTGCATGACAATGCCCGGCCTCATGTGGCAAGAGTAGACAGTTCATGGAGGATGAAGAAATTTGTACCACTGAATGGCCCCCACACTCGCCTGACCTAAATCAAAAAGAACACTTTTGGGACATTAGGTTTCGGTCCACCAGATTTCACCTCAGTCTGTTCAGGAGCTCAGTGATGCCTGGGTCCAGATCTGGAAGGAAATACCCCAGGACACCATCCGTCATCTCATTAGGAGCATGCCCCGACGTTATCAGGCATCCATACAAGCACGTGGGGGCCATGCAAACTACTGAGGACCATTCTGAGTTACTACAATGAAATTTCAGCAAAATGGACTAGCCTGCTGCATCATTTTTTCACTTTGATTTTCGGGGTGTCTTTGAATTCAGCCCTCTGTAGGCTGATAATTTTCATTTCCATCAAACAATGTGGCATCCTTTCCTTTCTAACACATTACCCAGTCCATACCAGTATAGATCCTAACACATTACCCAGTCCATACCAGTATAGATATCCAGCATGAGATTTTTCCCTATTGAGATCTGATGTGTTTTCAGTGTTCCTTTAATATTTTTAAACAGTGTATTTCTGGGGGGACAGTTGTTGCTGGGGGAGATCTACTGAGAGGGAGGGGTCTATTGTTGCTGGCTGCAGGGAATCTATTTTTCTGCTTTTCTTGTTAACATTACCAAATTCCACACAAAATGAAATGTAGTTCTGTATTCTGCAGAGGCGTAACTAGAACCTTCAGGACCCCAGTGCAAGAAACCATGAAGGGCCCCCCACACCGCTGGCTGGGGCCCTTACCTTCAAGCCTGAGGCTCTTCCCACTGATCCTGGGGCCCTTTATTACAGTCCCGCAGCGGGACCCTTTCGCAAGTTCTGCAGTGGGCCCCCTTCCTGCCATCTTGGGGCAGGAAGGTGGTGGAATGCCAGGGCCCAGTCACAAGTGTGACCTGGAAGTTCACCCACTGGTGTCAGTAGTTTTTTTTTTGGTATTTTAATTGTATTATTTTTTATCTTTTCATTTTATTTTTTTTTACAATGTCACTGACTATGACTCTGTCCATTCAGAAAAGGAAGGAGCTGGTAAATTACATATTTACCGACCCCTTCCTGGTTCTCTATTGTGACACATCCCCTTCAGCAGCTGGAAGGAGAGGGGAGGGAGAAAGCCGGAAGCACAGTGTGGGAGGGTCGGGACCAGGGGAGCACACAGGGGCCCAGAGACAGCAGGACAAAAGTGAACTGGATAGGAGGAGTGGTGGGGCCAGCATACAGAGGAACCAATCTCCTCCATTTTCCTCCTGCAGCTACAGGAGGAAAAAGGAGGACAGTGATTTCTCTACATGCTGCCCCCGCCGCCCCTCCTATCCAGGTGTACAGGGGAGCTGCATAAGCCCCCTGGAGCATGGGGCCCGGTTGCAATTGCAACCCCTGTAGTTACACCCCTGGTATTCTGGGATTCTGGGAGGTGGGTAGCGGGTAGAACCAAGTAATGGTGCTCGGAGGTGGGAAGGGGTGGAGAAAAGGGCTGACTCGGAAAGGAGGAGTTCCTGCACCTATTCTCTGAGAAAAAAGCCCTGGGCTTGGGTAAATATTAGGGGGGGGGGGGGCGCTGCACACAGAAGGTTTTTTACCTTCATGCATAGAATACTCAAAGGTAAAAAACTTTGTGCCTTTACAACAACTTTAAGATACTGATTTTGTTTAGTCATATTCGTCATGTTGGAATGATTCGTTTTCAGAATTGGTTTCGCATTTTCAGATTCGTTTCATATATTTGTTATTTTCTAATTGAATTTGAAAAAGGAATTCAAAATGGAATTATAATTGGAAGTATGAAAGTAAAATAAGATGATGATTCCAACTTAGGCTGTTTTATAGAATCAAATAGAAAAGTATATAACAGAGTATGTTAGAATAAAATAGAAACAAATAGAATATAAAAGAATAGAATAGAATAAAACAGATCATCTTATTTCAATTTGATATCCTACTGTATTTATTTCAATATCTTTCCATTTTGAATTCAATTTAATTTTCAAATTTGAATATTTTGTTTCATTATAACTTGTTTCGGCTTTGTTGAAATAGGTTACTATTGTGGTTCGGAAAGTCGGAAACATTCGTAATGAAAGAAATTGCATGTGTCTAGTTCCTACACACATGGAGAACAAACATAGCCACCCTCTAACAGGAAATCACATCACAGCAAAAAATAAAAAATACGGAGATTCGGGGGAGGCTGAGAGCGATGGAAGGGACTTTTTTGAGTTAAAAATACATACTTGAATAGAATTTTGTGTCACTTTAGGAGATGACATGTGTAGAGGGTGGACACAGTCTTAGAAGGAGAAGACATCCTGCATGGCGTTGGCTTCAGCCATAGTGGGGGAGAGACGGCCTACAGCCAAAACCAATTCATGCTTCATAGATCTAATATATAGAGAGTTTACTAAGCACTAGTTTATTTAGCTAATGAGGTTCTGACTTTTCTTTGGCAGTGGTCTGCAGGGTTCTCTTCCTCTTTGATGATGTATTAATGATTAATGAAGTATTAATTTGTGTCTCTTATATCTGCCCGGGGTTCAGCTTTAACCGTTTTGCTGCCACGGATGTATGTCATACGTCAGCAGCGGCAAGCACGCAAATTTCCGGCTGTTATAAATTTGTGATCATTTTTTTTAGCCAACTGTCACTGTGGAAGTGATCTGAGCCACCTAATCACCTCCCAGGGGTGCTGCGATAATCCTTTTTTAACATATTTGCATCAATTGTTTGATATGGATACAGGCAATCCATGCATGCACTTTTCAGGCTTTAACCACTTGCCGACTGCCCCACGCAGATTTATTAGATCTAACTGATTATGTGCACGCGGTCTTCGCGGCGCGTGCGAACCACCGGAGCCGCGCTCTCGCTGTGATTAGATACAGCGGGAGGCAGATCGCAGGAGCAGCAGGCTCGATCGCCGCCGGCCTCCCGCAATCTTCGGCTAGAATGACAGGAGAGCCGTCTGCTATGTAAACAATGCAAGACGGCTCTGCTGTCAGAGAGGCAGGGAAAGATTGTGTGATTCAGCTAAGCTAAGCTGAATCACTGATCTCTCCCTGCCTTTGTTCAATCCACCCCCCCACAGTTAGTAAGCACATGTAGGGAACACATTTAACCCCTTGATCACCCCCAGTGTTAACCCTCCCCCTGCCAGTGTCATTTATACAGTAAGGGTCCTTTCACACGGCCGCTCCGCTTGTCCACAAATCATCCTATTTTTTTGCGGATGATTTGCGGACATAATGTAAGTGAATGGCACTGCGGATGTCAGCGGAATACCATCCGCTGACGTCCGATTTTCCTCCTTTCAGTTCTGTTCCGTTTTTTGGAACGGAACAGAACCCCATTTTTTCATCCGTTCAAAAAACGGAAAGGAAATAAAATCGGATGTCAGCGGTGTCATCCGCTGACATCCGCAATGCCATAGACTTACATTATGTCCGCATATCATCCGCAAACGGATGGGATGATATGCGGGCATACGGAGCGGATGACACAAGTGTCATCCGCTCCGTGAAAAAAAAAAAAAGTCCCGCAGCGGACAAAAACAGCGGAGCGGCCGTGTGAAAGAAGCCTTACAGTGCATATTGTTTCACACTGATTCCTGTAGTAATGTCACTGGTCCCCAAAAAGTGTCACTTAAGAGATGATTTACTAAAACTGGATAGTGCAGAATCTGATGCAACTGTGCATGGCAGCCAATCAGCTTCTAACTTCAGCTTGTTCAATTAAGCTTTGGCAAACAAACCTGGAAGCTGATTGGGTTTCTATGCAGAGCTGCACCAGACTTTGCACTCTCCAGTTTTAGTAAATCAACCCCTTAGTGCAGGGGTAGGGAACCTTGGCTCGCCAGCTGTGTTGAAACTACAAATCCCATCATGCCTCTGCCTTAGAAAAGGCCTGCCTGTGGCTGTCAGAGTTTTGCAGTGCCTCATGGGATTTGTAGTTTCAGCACAGCTGGAGAGCCAAGGTTCCCTACCCCTGCCTTAGTGTCAGATTTGTCCACCGCAATGTCGCAGTCTCGATAAAAATCGCTAATCGCCGCCATTACTAATAAAAAAATTAAATAAATAAAAAGTCCATAAATCTATCCCGTAGTTTGAAAAACGCTATAACTTTTGAGCAAACCAATTATTATACGTTTTTTGGGATTTTTTTTTTTTTACCAAAAATATGTAGCAGAATACAAATTGGCCTAAACTGATAAAAAAATTCGATTTTTTTTATATTTTTTATTGGGAACGTTTTATAGCAGAAAGTAGAAAATATTGGTGTTTTTTTTTAAAATTGACGCTGTTTTTTTTGTTTATAGCGCAAAAACGAAAAACCACAGAGGTGATCAAATACCACCAAAAGAAAGCTCTATTTGTGGGGAAAAAAAGACATCAATTTAATTTGGGTACAGCGTCGCGCAACCGCGCCATTGTCAGTTAAAGCAACGCAGTGCCGTATCACAAAAAATTACCTGGTCATTAAGGGGGTAAAACCTTCCGGGGCCGAAGTGGTTAAACCAGAAATTTCATATTCTCCCATTAGATTATTTTTATTTTATTCAAGTGTCCTCTTACTGGAAGATTATTACGTCACATCCTATATGAGACATGCCTACCTTCTGTTTGGACACTTTAGTAGAAGTAGCAGATTTATCTATATCTGCCATTTATCCATACTTGACTAGGCTTAGAGCTTTTGATTCAGGTAGATCGAATATCCAAAAATGGTCCCAGGATTTTCAGGTGGACAACATAACACCTAAAATACTTCAGGGATACCGAAGGGTTTGTAAATTCTTAATAAATGAAGTATGGCGAGAGACACATTTTAAAATAATGCGTCGAGTCGCTGTTCAAAGCTTGCCGCCTCAACTTCCGCAACATCTCCAAGATTCCGAAGACGTCGCATCTCTGACGAAACGCGTCAAGTTGATACACACGCTGCCTCGATCTGAGCCCATCGGTGAACCGCACACCAAGATCCCACATCCGGGTATGGCAGTATAGCGCAGACTTTCACACACAGACCCTGAATAGCAGCCGCAAGGCTGGAGTAAGTCTGAAAGGGCATGAGCGGATACTTTATTTTTCTTATCTTGTTCCGAGTGTACGTTTTGGAATGACTTTTAAACGGTTTGATGTTCGTGTGAAGAGCTTTTTAAATAAAGGAGTTTTTAACCTTCTGCATGATGAGAAACCTTTTCTCTTTTATACTTTGAGCCACAAGCCGCATCCAGAGGACCCCTGCCTACCAACAGGAACCTGGAGTATAAGAGATCAAGCGCAGATTGATTCTTGCTGGCATATGCCAACAGGAATCCACGGAATCTGGTAAGTGAGCTACCTTACCATTTGGCACTCGAGGTGAAGTGGAGGGTCACACCACTACTACATCAGCACGTTTTTGCACTGAAAGGACTACATTGCACTATTGCACTTTCTTCTTTCCAGCACAATATTATGAACTGTATTAAACCATTGGTGCACAGCCTCTGGTCTTTCCTACAATATAAATTTCAATATTTGCACCTATTATAATTTATTGTACTAAGGTTTATATATGTATAATGCACTTTATGGATGGTGTTCACATACCTAGCCAGATACTTGCTTTTTTAGCACATTGATGGGTACACTTTATTGTTGCTTTTACACATTGTTTATATGATATACAGATATATATCACGTCTAATACATTTGCATATATTATAATTACTGCACTAAGATTTTATATAATTTTAGTCAGCACACAAATGCACTTTATGGGTGATTTTTGCATACCCATCTAGATATTTGCATTTTAATATATTGATGGGTACACTTTATTGCTGTTATAATTTCTGAGGAATTTTTTATTACACAGCATATACGTTTAATAAGCACGTATAATTTATCACAGTATACCAAGCAGTGGGGCTGCACAACCCCCACCACCAGAGGTTAGCGCAGTTACTTCTCCAATTTATCTCCAAGATTCGCCCCTTCCTAGCCAATGACACCACAAAGCTTCTAATCCACTCCTTGGTCATATCTCGTCTTGATTACTGCAACTCCTTCCTCATTGGCTTACCTTTAAATAGGCTATCCCCCCTTCAGTCCATCATGAATGCTGCCATGCTCATCCACCTTACAAACCGCTCGGCATCTGCTACTCCTCTTTGCCAATCCCTCCATTGGCTGCCACTCAACCAACAAATTAAATTCAAGATACTAATCATAACTTACAAAGCCATCCATAACTTGGCTCCCAGCTACATCACTAATCTGGTCTCAAAATACCGACCAACTCGTTCTCTTCATTCCTCCTAGGACCTCCTGCTCTCTAGCTCCCTTGTCACCTCATCCCATTGTCGCCTCCAAGACTTCTCCCGAGCCTCTCCCATCCCCTGGAATGCTCTACCTCAATCTGTCTGACTATTTCCTACTTTGTCCACTTTCAGAAAATCCCTGAAAACTCATCTCTTCAGAGAAGCCTATCTGGCCCTCACCTAACAACTGTACACTTGTTTTCTCCATCAGCACATCCCCCCACACTTATTACCTCTTAAATTTCTTGAACCTCCCTCTTATATTATAAGCTCTAAGGCACAGGATCCTCTGCTTCCTATTGTATTAAAGTGTATTGTAATTGTACTGTCTACCCTCACGTTTTAACCACTTTACCACCGGAGGATTTTCCTGCTAAAAGACCAGGGGGTTTTTTGCGATTTTTTACTGCGTGACTTTAACGGACAATTGCGCGGTCGTGCGACGCTGTACCTAAACGAATTTGACATCCTTTTTTTCCCACAAACAGAGCTTTCTTTTGGTGGTATTTGATCACCTGTGCGATTTTTTGATCACGCGCTATAAACAAAAAAATAGCGTAATTTTTGCAAAAATAACAATATTTTTCACTTTTTTTTTATATGAAATTCCCCCCAAAAAAAATGTAAAAATCAAAATTTTTTAACATTTTCGGCCAATTTGTTTTACGCTACCTATGTTTGGTAAAAAAAAATCGCAAAAAGCGTATTTTGATTGGTTTGCGCAAAAGTTATCGCGTTTACTAACAAAGGGAAAGATTTTTGTCATTTTTGGTGTTTTTTTTTAACGAGTAATGGCGGCGATCTGCGTTTTTTTTTTTGCGGTACTGCGACATTGCGGCGGACAGATCGGACCCTTGACTGACATTTTTAACACTTTTGGGGGTACCAGTGACATTACTGCAGTAATCAGTGCTATATATATGCACTGTTACTGTAAAAAGGACACTGGCAGGGAAGGGGTTAACTGTATTGGACAGGGAGGGGTTAAGTGTGTCCTAGGGGCGTGCTTCTAACTGTAGGGGGACATTCCTATTGGTGTAAAAAAAAAAGATCAACGGTTCTACATAGTAGAACCGTTTGATCTTCATTTTTACACAGGGAGAACTGACAGGCGGCTTGTTTACATAAGCCGCTCTGTCTTTCTCCCGCTGTACCGGCGATCGTAGTGTGACCGGCGGACATCGGGTCCGCCAGTCACACTCCCGCACTCCTCCATGAACGAGCCGAGGCTGTTGGCTCTAGAAGGAGTGACAGGCGAGCTACGTAGACCTACGTCACTCTGCCTGGCCGGGGCCGACTGCCGCAGTAAATATACTGTGCGCAGTCGGCAAGTGGTTAAAGCGCTGTGTAAACTGTCAGCGCTATATAAATCCTGTATAATAATAATAATAATAATATATACCAGTCTAAAGCTATGACCCCACAGACAGGACTCGAGGTTAGTCCAAGTTGTCCAAAATGTTGAGAAAATAAGGCCACGTTAGCACACTATTTTTGGTATTGTCCCTTAGGTAATCATTTTTGGAAGCAAGAACTAAGCTATGCATCTAAGATCTGTGGTCACACCATTCCGGAAGATCCAATGCCATTTTTTTTTTTAGCTACTGTGAAACAGCGCCAAGGAGACAGTCAGAAAAATGTAACACAGAATGGGTCCACATTTGTCTAATAACAGCAAGAAGGTGCGTAATTAGAGAATGATAAAACAAGAAAACTGTGCCGCGCCAGATAAATCATCAAAGTGAAAATATATAAAAATTCTGAGTACTTAAAAATTAGTCCATAACAGTTCCAGTGTTATACAAAATATATAAACAATTCAGTGAAAAAGTCCCAGTGAATCCAATTAGATACACCTCCGTGAGAGTGAGTATCTAAAAATGCTCATCAATTCCCCACCACCGAGATATTAAAGCCTCTCACCTCCCTCTCTGACCCAAGAGTCACCAATGGGTCAGATACAGCATAGTCCCCCAAGGGTTGCTGGATGGATGGATGGACAGATGTCAGTGGGAGAGATGGCAGGTACTCCAGGGACAGGCTTCACTTTCCTCGTGGTAATACCCTGTTCTGTCCAATAAGTTTGCGCAGAGCAGCCCCAATGCTCCTCTTCTGGGGTTCCTCGACGCTGCCTCTCTGTCCTGTGAGGAGAGAGAGCCGGGAGAGCTGCTAAATGATGATCTCCTTCTCTTTACAGCTCTGCTCTGCTACAAGCCTGATTCAGATTTAGGTCACATCCGAATCAGGCTTGTATTAGCCATTGTCATTAGCCAGGCACTGCTGTACCAATAAATATTGTTTTATTGATAATTTGCATTTTTATTCTCATGGGTTATTGTGTAGGCAGGGCCCAGTGCACTGCATTGCCCGGAAGGCCTACAATGCTCTTAAGATGACACTGGGGCGGCTTCCCCTCCTCTGTAGAAGTTGCCATGCGGCCTTGGGTAGTCGACCTGAGGGCTGGGAAGTCAGAGAGAAGCTGAACCCCACGGTCCTGCAGAGCTGACTGGAAGGGTGACACCAGAAATGATCTAAATTGTCCTACTGTGATACAGATCTGTGTCATGGGGCCTGTCATGTGAGGGCCATCCCTTCAACTAGAAGAGTCAGTGGATGGGTGTCAGTCAAGGGGATGCTAGAGAGTGTCCAGAAGATAAAGTAGTTGCATCAAGTCTGCTGCTAGAGAGAGCAAAAGGACTTAATTCTTCATTACAAGTGGCCGTATGGTAAAAGCAGTGTATCTGCTTCCACAAGTAATCTGGTGAGGCCAAGTGAGAGTTGTCCTTATCTACTGTGAATAGTTCAGTTGGAGCATCCCACTATTCCCTTCTCCCATCCAAGTTCCACAATAAATACAAAAATGCAAATACCCCTGGACTATTGAGTAAAGAGTAAACGGGAGTAAGGATGGATATGATAGATATGAGAAAAACCCCCAACAACTGTCTGCAGGTAATCAGAGGGAGGCCTAAGAAGTCATCACACAGCAAGCCCTTCCGGGACAGTGCTACACGTGTAATTTATTTGTTTGCTTTTGTAAAGGAAATATTTTAAAAAAATTAAAAAAAAGTGTTTTTTTTAACACCCTAATGCAATAGGCTGTGCACACCAATAAATCTGACCCTCCTAGGCGAGGAAGGATGGAACCTAAGGGCCATACACCCTTCCCCTAGATTTTGGGATAGGCCCACAGACCCACACCCTACCATCAGGATGAGTGAATAAGCACACAGAAAACAGGTGAAGTGACACACATGGAGAGAAATGATAGAGGCCCAACTTACATACATTTGCTGGCCTTTGTTACAAAAGACGTAGCCCTTGACCATGAGATGGGGTGTAGAAAAAAAAAGAAGTTGGTGTTGCAGTCTAGTGATCATTCTCACAATGGGGTACCAAACCCATAGTGATACTAAGAGCGCCCCTGAGTCAGGAGGGCAGGGGGTAGTTGACACTACAGGATCTCTATATTCCCAGTCCTCAGCCAAACTGCTCAAATTAGGAGGTACTGGGCCCCTTGGAGTCCACCACATTAGGGAAACACTCCCAACCCCTACCTTACCAAGTGGGGGCTTAATTGGGTTTTACCTACAGGTAAGGTCCCTCAGGACCCGATCATACGAACAGGGATACTATACAGCCAGCCATTCCTGCTATAAGGCCAATATGATGGTGGAGCACCCTTACAGACAGCGATGACAATGAAGTGAAATCTACTGACACAACGAAAAAATTTACCGACAAAGCCAATTTTTTACTGACATGACACACATAATTTACTGACAGATCCAATTCTTTTACTGACACTTCAAAACAATACATACATCGACCATTATTAGTGAAAAACAGTGCAAATATCAATATTTAAGGTACAGACATGTAGCTAATGTGATTAGCAACGTGTTTAACCACTTGCTGACCAGCCGGCGTAGTTTTACTTCAGCAGGTCGGCTCTATCCCGCAAAATGACGTACCTGTATGCGTGCCGATTGGCCTCGGGGGAGCCAATCAGCAGACCTGGTGGCTGCGGATGATGCCGGGCACCCGCGATTGCTCCCCGTGGAGACAGAACGGTGGTCTGCCGTTGTAAACACGGCGGACCGCTTTTCTGTCATTAATGAACACAGGGATCCTGTGTTCCTCCTATTTAGGAATACAGGTCTCTGTGTTCATTCAGCAAGCCCATCCCCCACACAGTTAGAAAGAACCCCTAGGGACACATTTAACCCTTTGATCGCCCCTGGTGTTAACCCCTTCCCTGCAAGCGTCATTAGTACAGTAACAGTGCATATTTTTAGCACTGATTACTGTGATAATGTCTCTGGTTCCCCCAAAAGTGTCAAAAATGTCAGTTAGGTGTTCGAACTGTCCGCCGCAATGTCGCAGTCCTGCTAAAAATCGCTCATTGCCGCCATTACTAGTAAATATAAAAAATAAAAAAATTGCATAAATCTTTCCCCTAGTTTGTAAACGCGATAACTTTTGCGCAAACCAATCAATATACACTTATTGGGATTTTTTTTACCAAAAATATGTAGCGGAATACATATCGGCCTAAAATGAAGAAAAATTTTGATTTTTACTTTTTTTTTTATCGGGAATGTTATATAGCAGAAAGTAAAAAAAAAAAAAAAAAAAATTCAGAATCATTGCTCTTTTTGTGTTTATAGCACAAAAAATAAAAATTGCAGAGGGGATCAAGTACCACCTAAAGAAAGCTCTATTTGTGGGGAAAAAAAGGACGTCAATTTTATTTGGGTAGAGCATCGCACGACCGTGCAATTGTCAGGTAAAGTAACTCAGTGCCGTATCACAAGAAATAACTTTAAGGGGGTAAAACCTTCCGGTCCAGAAGTGGTTGAGGTATAACAAAGTGCAAAAAACATATTTCTCTTTTTACATGAAGGTCAGGTTAATATAACCCAGTACAGAGTTCCCCCTTACTTTAGAGTCTGCAGGCTCCCCCTTTACAATGCAAGAGGGAACTCTGCGGACTCTGATGTAAAAGGGAAAACTGTAGACTGTGATGAAAAGGAGAAATCTGTGGAGTCTGATGTAAGGGGGAATGCTGCGGACTCTGGTGTGAAGGGAAACTCTAATGTAAGTAACTAACTCCTCTTACATTAGAGTCTGCAGCATCCCCCCTTACATCATGGTTTGCACCATTCCCCTTTATATCAGAGTTCCCACTTACATCAGGGTCTGCACTCTGCAGCATTGCCAATTACATCAGAGTTCCACTTTACATCAGGGTCCGCAGAGATCCCCCTGCAATACTGCAGATTTTGATGTAAAGGGGAACTCTGAGGACACTGATTTAAGGGCTAATGTCAGAAACTTTGACGGGGGGGGGGCTATTTTGACCAGAAGAAGAGACCACCTTGGAATACAGCAAGGCAATGGGGGGGGGGTTACTGATATAAAGGGGAACCTTTATATCAGTGTCCCTCCTTACCTTAGTGTATTCATTCAGAGCCCCACCCCCCCCCCCCCCAGAGTGATCACCCCACAGATTTTGTGTGGCCTGGACGGCTGAGCTGGAGCTGTCACTGACTTGACCTGGTCTATCGTAAGACTGCTCATGTGCAGAGCAGTGGAGGGCATTGAGGGCAAGCTCAGTCAGGCTATGGTCTTCTGGTTCCTCTGCTTCTTCATCCTCCTTGCCCTAGCTGTACTCTTCCCCATCCTGGCACTCCCACTCCTGCCACTGACTGTCACTGAGGCTCAATTTGTCTGCGGGCATGGTCCGGGTGATTGTCCCTGTCTGCTCCTGACCTTGATTCTTCCTCTTCATTCTGTCGGATGGTTCTCCCCCATTGGATTCTCGGCACTTCTGCTTTTGGCTCCCAAGTGGGCGCCATGACGTCACTGCATGCCCGCCTAGCCCCACTTGAGCCTGCTTGATCCCGGCCAGCTTTGGAACGGTGCATGTGCAATTTCCGAAGCTGGCCCACGGCCATATTTTTTACAGGAAGCCACTGTTGGTAATGGACATTTACAGGCAGTGTAAAAAGCGGCTGATTTTTTGTCTGTAAATTTACTGACAGTTGGCAACCCTGCTACCAGACACTGTTTAGAACACATACTTCACTTGATCCTAGCCAAAATATCAGGAAATAGAGAATTTATTTCACACCTAAACCTAAAACCAGGTACAAAAAGTGAGCACACATGATGGGGACTGGGGTACTTATGGTGCACCAGGCTGAAACCAGGCTAACCCCATTCTTCAAGTAGCCTGCTGAGGCAAGGTCCACACAAGTAATAGGTGGATCTCCTCTGAAGAGAGATCCCATGGAAGGGGGAGAATCTGATGGTAAGGCCATGTACCCTCCCCACTAAGACTTTCAAGGCAAGACCCTAGTAGTTGGGAGTTGGAAAAATAGAGCTTTACTACCTCAGATTGTAGCAAACCAGGCTTGGTTTTAGGAGACAATATGGCACCCGCTGGTTAGGGGACAGGACCGAGTTAAAGCAGATGCCCATTAGCAAGACCACAGCTGTTGATGGAATGAAAAGAATTGCAGATATTTGGTCTTGTTTGGGCGCGGTGTAATGTGTTCAGATGGTATATCCATGGTAGCCAAGTCTGTTTTGTCAGGGATGAGTGTTTGGGAGTCATTGATCTAAGCGTGCGCGTTGACAGCCTATGTCGAGTTTTGACGTGATTTTGGAGGTTTGGATAAGAATTTGTAAGAACCGTGGCCTGTTTTGGAAGGAAAATTAGAGAAGAGAGAGCCGGGCGTTTCCTTAGAATGAGAAGGGAAGACAAGATAATGAGCCACCCAGGAGCTGGAGATGAAGGCTCTGCGCTTGTCGGTGAAGCTTCTTTTGACCGTGGAGAAGGAGGAATTTGTTTGTCTGAGCTGTTGCTAAGATCTCACATGCTCAGGGGCAGAAGTACCAACACGTTTCTCTTCTTCTTTATTCTTACCTTATACAACTGTGTCTACTCAGAACCTAAAGCTGAACTCCCTTCCCTTCAATCTTGCACAGTTGTACAGGGTCCTGTCCTGGACTCAAATGGTTTACTCTGATTTCCAGTGGCGGCTGGTGCTCAAAATTTGGGGGGGGGGGGGGGGCGCAAGCAGAAAAATTTAATAGGCATTGCTTTGCGGCAAAAAACGCTGTAAAAAATTGCCTGACTTTAAGGTCGCAAAAGTGTGAAAGGGGCCTTCAGTAATTAAGGTATAGTGTGCCCCCTTTCAATGCAGAGAGACCAGCATGCCCCCTTTCAATGCACAGTGACCAGCGTGCCCCCTATTAATGCAGTGACCAGCGTACATGCCCCCTTCAATGCAGAGATCAACTTACATGCCCCCAATGCAGAGACCAGCATACATGCCCCCTTCAATACAGTGATCAGCATACCCTTCCCCCAATGCAGAGATCAGCGTACATGCCCACAATGCAGTGACCAGCGTACATGCACCCAATGCAGTGACCAGCGTACATGCCCCCAATGCAGTGACTAGCATACATGCCCCCAATGCAGAGACCAGCATACATGCCCCCTTCAATGCAGTGACCAGCATACATGCCCCCTTCAATGCAGTGACCAGCATACCATTCCCCCAATGCAGAGATCAGCGTACATGCCCCCAATGCAGTGACCAGCATACATGCCCCCTTCAATGCAGTGACCAGCATACCATTCCCCCAATGCAGTGACCAGCGTACATGCCCCCAATGCAGTGACCAGCATACCATTCCCCCAATGCAGAGATCAGCATACATGCCCCCAATGCAGTGACCAGCATACATGCCCCCTTCAATGCAGTGACCAGCATACCATTCCCCCAATGCAGAGATCAGCGTACATGCCCCCAATGCAGTGACCAGCATACATGCCCCCTTCCATGCAGTGACCAGCATACCATTCCCCCAATGCAATGACCAGCGTACATGCCCCCAATGCAGTGACCAGCATACCATTCCCCCAATGCAGTGACCAGCATACATGCCTCCAATGCAGTGACCAGCATACCATTCCCCCAATGCAGTGACCAGCATACATGCCCCCAATGCAGTGACCAGCATACATGCCCCCAATGCAGTGACCAACATACATTCTCCCATCTGATCGTACAATCTCCTTTAGATCTCCCTTCTGATTGTACAATCTCCTTTAGATCTCCAATCTGATTGGGTACAAGGTAGTTGGATTGTTTTGGTAAATCTAAATCGGATTGTATAGTGTATGGGCAGTTCTCTAGGTGGTGTGGTGATATATGTGAGATGACAGGGCCTCTTTAGTTACAGAATAGCACCTGGGTCAGCTCTCACCTTCCTCCTCCCAGGCTCTCAGCTCCCCCGGGCACTCCTCTTCATACTGCCCAGGAACTTCTCCGGTACCGGGAACATCCTGTGGTCCAGGCGCTGAGGACAGCTCTTCTCCCGACTCCCGGACATAGGCCTCCTGTGCCCGCTGACAGTGCTCCCTCAGCTCCCGGGGCTCCATCAGCCTCAGCTCCCCCAGAAGGGACTCCCTCTGTCCAGCCGTCAGCTTGTCCCAGAAGCGCAGCAGCTGCTCCTGACCGGCCTCTTGTACCCGCTGCCGCTCCATTCGCCCTTTACTATGGGAACCACACACACCGCTCTCCCTGGCCTCCGTAACCCGGGTACCCTCCGCTCTGGGGTCACTATGGAGACCGGAGCCCCGAGGCTAAGGTACAGCAACGGCTCGCAGCTTCTCCGGCATGGCGTCTCTTTGAGTCCTCAGTCCTCGGCTCCCAGCTCCCGCCTCCCCTACCAGCCACTTGCATGGGGTTTGCCTTTCAGCCAATCAGGAAGCACGTATCGGACGCGCTTTCCGATTGGCCCGGAGGAGGATCCATGTGACAATAGCAAATTTTCATTCGCTATTGTCACACAATGGGTGGGCTCAGGGCGCACTGCTCTGCGCCCTGGGTCCACCCTTTGCATCACCCTATTAGAGCCTCTGGCTCTAATCAGGTGATGCAAAAAAAAAAAAAAAAAAATGCCCATTGAACTCCATGCATCCGGCGCCCTGCATGTAGATTAGGGGGCCGGACGCATTGATGGGGGGGCGGCGCTCCTGCACCCCCAACACACCGGCCGCCACTGCTGATTTCCCTACACACTGTGAACTTCTCACAATGTGCACTGGAAGCTGCAGCCAGTCAAAGCCCGCCTTTTCTGACTGGAGGAGATCCAGCATCATCAATTCCAGCCTGACTGTCCCTGGCCCAGCCTATTCATTCATTGGATTTCAGTTCCTGGAAGCTCAGCATCACACGTGGGCATTACCTAGGGTGGTCTGCATGGAAGGAACAGAGCAAATGGACAGAAGTTCCTCTTTAAGGATAGATTTTAAATTATAAGGTGGAGTTTTTTTTTTGTTTTTTTTTTTTTTTGTTTTTTTTACAACGTAATAGTGAGCTGTATATTGTGACGTCAGGAATGTATTCAAACTTGTATTTGTTGGGCTTGCTTTAACACCAAGGTATGTTTATATATGGCATGGCAGGCAAGTGGTTCAATCAAGTTCAAGAGCCTATAAAAGTGACCCAGGTGGCTTTAGTGCCTCCCCATCACTTTTATGAGGCTCTCAATGTGCTCCCCCCCAGCAGCAGCCCCCAAAATGGTTCCCGTTTCTTCAGAAAGCCCAGAACCCCAAGAAACAGGTTGTATTGTGAGAACAGGATCCCTACTGTAACTAGTGACCCTGGAAGCGATTTGTATTACTGTATGTCACTTCCCCTGTACGTCACATTCCCCCTGTAACTAGTGACCCTGGAAGCTATGTGTATTCCTGTACGTCACTTCCGGGGTCACAGCTGTCATTTCTAGTGTAGCCAAGGATGCAGCCATACAAGCACGATCTGTGTTTGAATAGCTGCATTGCAGGGCAGAGAAGACATTGGAGGGCCATTTAGACCAACAATGTCTCGATAAGAAGGTCCTGTAACCTGTCCATGCTTTCACATAGGGGACTTGTTAGCCCCCTTATAAAAGCAATAATGTAAAAAAAAAAAATGTAAGTGGAAAAAAAAGTTATAAAATAAAAAAAACAATAATTCTTTTTTTTAAAGCACCCCTTACCCCTGCACACACCCCATATAAAAAAAGCACAGTGCAGATTGAGTTTCTGTATGTAGAGGTCAATTGCGCCACACATGTAAGGTATGGTCATAAGCATTGGAGTGGGAATAATAATTGTAGGACCATCATTCACAGCTCACTTTTAAAGTGGCTGTAAACCCTCACATATTGTATACCCAGTGAAGTGACTGGCCTCAGGTGATACACTGAGATGAAACCAATCCTCCTACATAAGTTGTTTCTGTTTATCTGCAGTCTTCTGTTCTCCATATCCATTCAATGTCCAGAATTATAAAGCTTGTCTGAGAGTTTAGAAAAAAGGGGGCGGAGAGCTGAAATTACAATCTGCAGAGCTCAGTGAGGAGAGAGTTGATTGGAGGGAAGGGACACCCCCTCCACACAGCACACAGAAACAGAGCTGAGGCTGTCAATCACAGGCAGTGTTCTGGAAACCCCTCCCTTGTCACCTTTTTTCTCTTGGTGTCAGGAAAACTTCTAAAGGTATAAGTTTTTTTATCTTAAAGCATTATATGCATTGGGATAAAAAAAAAAAAAAAAAAAAAACATCTGTGTGCAGCAACTCCCCCCCCCCCCCACCTCCAATACTTACCTGTGATCCATCTTAAACCAGTGATGTTGCATGAGAGCCTTGGCTGTTCGGAACTCTCCCTCCTGATTGGCTGAGACACAGTAGCAGGCGCCATTGGCTCCCGCTGCTTTCAATCAAAGTCAGTGAGCCAATGAAGAGAGAGAGGGGGTGAACCTGAGCCACGGCTCCGAGTCTGAATGGACACACAGAGCAGAGGCTCGGCTTGGGTGCCCCCATACCAAGCTTCTCAGGAGGAACCGAGAAGAGGAGGATCGTTGCTGCTCTGTGCAAAACAATTACAGGTAAGTATGACATGTTTGTTATTTTTAACCAACAGAAAAAACAAGACTTTAATCTCCTCCCCCCGCTGTATAGTAAAATGGTGCTTTACCCATGTGATCGGCTGTGTCCATTTACATGTAAAAACAGATGTGACCTTTCTCCCCATCTTACACTGACAGGTAATTAATGCCCTGATTATCAGTGCAGCCCCTACAATGCCCAGCAGTGACACCAATCAGTGCTGCCTTTCAGTGCCTATCAGTGCCTGCTCATCAGTGCTGTCCATCAGTACCAACTATCAGTGCCGCCCATCAGTGCCCATCAGTACCACCTATCAGTGCCCTTCAGTGCTGCCTCTTCAGTGCCAATCAGCGTCATCTATCAGTGTGGCATATTAGTGCCTCCTTATCTCCTTGCAAAGATGACCTGTACAGGTAATTAGTGCCCTGATTATCAGTGCAGCCCCTCCAGTTCCCAGCAGTGACACCAATCAGTGCTGCCTTTCAGTGCCCACCAGTGCCTGCTCATCAGTGCTGCCCATCAGTACCACCTATCAGTGCCGCCCATCAGTGGCACCTATCAGTGCCCATCAGTGCTGCATAATAATGCCTCATCATCAGTGCCCATCAGTGTCACCTATCAGTGCAACATATTAGTGCCTCCTCATCTCCTTGCAGAGGAGACCTGTACAGGTAGTTAGTGCCCTAATTATCAGTGCAGCCCCTATAGTGCCCAGCAGTGACACCAATCAGTGCTGCATTTCAGTGCCCATCAGTGCCTGATCATTAGTGTTGCCCATCAGTGCACTTCAGTACCACCTATCAATGCCCATCAGTGCCGCCCATCAGTGCCACCTATCAATTCCACCTATCAGTGCCCATCAGTGCGGCATATTAGTGTCTCCTCATCAGTGCCACTTAATCATTGCCCTTCAGTGCTGCCTCATCAGTGCCACCTATCAGTGCCGCCTCATCAGTGCACATCCGTGAACGGAAAAAATTACTTATTACTAATTATTTATTTATTTGACTTGACTGCGCAATTGTCATTCAAAGTGCGACAGCACTGAAAGCTGAAAATTGGCCTGGGCAGGAAGGGGGTATAAGTGCCCGGTATTGAAGCGGTTAATATCACTTTAAGACATAACATGTCTAGAATCTATTTACTCCACGCAACCAAATCTTTTATATTTTACCAAAAAAGTGGGGATAATATTGTTTTTGTTTGCACTAAAATTATTATATCATTTTTAGTGCATTTTCTTTTCACGAAAATATGCATTTGATAACTGCTCAAATATCGTGCAACAGAAAAATTTTGCAACTGCCACCATTTTATTCCCTGGGGTCTCTGAATTCAGAAAATAGATTTTTTTTTTTTTTACAGTAACTTCTAGTAAAAAAAAATGTAGATCTTAACATGTATGAGAACAGTTAAAAAATTGCCCTAGTAGGCAAGCGGTTTAGCATGGGTTCTAATCACCTTCTCTGATATACAGGTGACCACTAGAGGGAGCATCTTTAAATGAAATATGGTACAGCAAGCGCATAAAATTGTAACATTCCACAATCACTTAAAAGTCTTAACTGCACTCTTGCTGAAAATACATCAGAGCTTCTTTTAACAGGCTCAGTGACCCGTCACCTATGACAGCATGTCACAAAAGCTGGCAGACAGATAAGAAAAATGGAAATTCTACACCCCGTCCCAGCAGCACCTCCACTCTGTCTCCTCAACAACCTCACTTAACATCCCTCGGCTAAGACCCGTGATGCTGTTTGTCAGCATGAGGCAATTAAGGGATTTGTAATGGAGAGACCAGGTTTTTGGGTCAGTGAATGTGCTGCTTAGGAAGCCATTTTTTTTTTTTTCGATGCCAAACCCCCCGTAGCGTCCGTCTTTCAGCACTCATCTCTCCCCTTCATTTCACGCCATCATTTCACAGTGGGATCCCGCCATTGATAGATGGGACCTAAGAGGGGCTTAATTGTCACTTTCTGCAAAGTCTTGTAAACCTTTAACAGCTTTCTTAAACCGCCAGCGTCTGTTCTAGGTGCTTCAAGAGCCGGATTACAGGATTATATCTGGATGGGTCCTTGAAAGATTTACAACCTGGACCTTTGTCTATAAAAATACTACAGACCAGAGGTCATTTTATACTGGATTTTGTAGAGGGCCAGGATCTCTGTGCTCTTATTATTACTCTTTATTCACGAAGCACCAACAATGTTCCATGGCACTCTGGGGGAATGCTAAATTAGAAGAATTAGACCCCATTCAGACTGGGGCGACACGACTTGGTGGGGCGACCTGTGAAGTCGCGATGCACAGCGTGCACCGCGACCTCGGCGCGACTTGCACGGACTTCATATAATTGAAGTCAATGCAAGTCGCCTCCAGGTCGCCCCAAAGTAGTACAGGACCCTTTTTCTAAGTTGGAGCGACTTGTGTCGCTCCTATTAGAACGGGTCCTGTACTATTCAATGGCGAGCGACCCACCGCGACTTGTCAGGCGACCAAGTCGCCTGACAAGTCGCGCTAGTGTGAATGGACCCTATAGTGGACCTAACATCGGATATACACTATATTAACAAAAGTTTTGGGACACCTGTTTACACGCACATGAACTTCAATGGCATCCCAGTCTTAGTCCGTAGGGTTCAATATTGCGTTGGCCCAACCTTTGCAGCTATAACAGCTTCAACTCTTCTGGGAAGGCTGTCCACAAGGTTTAGGAGTGTGTCTATGGGAATGTTTGACTATTCTTCCAGAAGCACATTTGTGAGGTCAGGCACTAATTTTGGTTGAGAAGGCCTGACTCACAGTCTCTAATTCATCCCAAAGATGTTCTATGGGGTTGAGGTCAGGACTCTGTGCAGGCCAGTCAAGTTCCTCCACCCCAAACTCGCTCATCCATGGACCTTGCTTTGTGCAGTGGTGCGCAGTCATGTTGGAACAGGAAGGGGCCATCCCCAAACTGTTCCCACAAAGTTGGGAGCATGAAATTGTCCAAAATGTCTTGGTATGCTGACACCTTAGGAGTTCCCTTCACTGGAACTAAAGGGCCAAGCCTAACCCCTGAAAAAAAAAAAAAAACCCACAGCATAATCCCCCCTCCAACAAATGATTTGGACCAGTGCACAAAGGCGGGTCCATAAAGACATAGATGAGTGTTTTTGGTTGTTAAGGAACTTCACTGACCTGCATAGAGTCCTGACCTCAACCCAACAGAACACCTTTCAGATGAATTAGAGTGGAGACTGCGAGCCAGGCCTTCTCTCCAACATCAGTGCCTGGCCTCACAGATGCGCTTCTGGATAAATGGTCAAACATTCCCATAGACACACTCCTAAACCTTGTGTACAGCCTTCCCAGAAGAGTTGAAGCTGTTATAGCTGCAAAGGGGGGGGGGTAACTTAATATTGGGGGTTGAACTCGGGTGTGGGCTGAGCTGCTGGATAACTCTTAGCCCTTGCTGGCAGATGGCTTTTGGCCTCTGGATAAGGAATCATGACTGTGTCCCTCAGAACTCCTGCAGCGCTAAGAAAGCAGCTTTTCGGGGGCCATTCTATTAAATTTTCCCCCTGCCCCTTCCCATGCACCGAAGCCTAAAGGGATTTTTTAGTTCAGCAATTCCCTTATACAGTGATTGCTTTAAACTACACCTCCGAAAGATCTCAGCGCTCTACATTAAAGAGTATGGATCTGCTTGCCTTTGGCTTTCCCCCTACTGGCCAGAGTAGAATATTGAAACCTGTCTTCAGTATCTCTGTAGAACGGGAAGCAGAAATAAGAAATTATCTCTCTCTCCATTCTGTGGTAGTCAAGCATCTGGTTGCATGTATTTATCCTCAGCCATTTACGGGAAGCTTTGTATTCTATGGATAACTAATTAACTAAATAACTATGGATAATTAATGAACCTCTTGGACATCCCATAGTTTCTGGGTTTGAATGTCTAGCTGAGAAGGCTGTTAAAATTGTAGACAATGATTTATGTCTGCATGTTCTGTCCTTTCCATCCTTTATTCAGGACACCAGAGTTATAGAAGAGGTCCAGGTACTACCAGATTTATGGCTAGTCAAGATAAATGTTGAAGTTTCATTTAATTCAATATCTCACCAGAAGGGTGGCTGCTGTGATGGCCGAATTCCTTAAAGAAAGGGACAGTTCGTTCCGGCCTTGAAAACCTCTTTATTTTGCAATTACTGGAATATACAGCATCCGAACCTGGAATGTCTTTATATTTGGATGGTGATTCCCACTTCTTCCGGGTGCAGGGGGTGGCAATGGGGGCACGGTGTGCCCCATTATATTTATATGCTAATCTGTACCTGGGTGGGAGGGGGGGGGGTTTGAGATGTATCTTCATCTCTTTACCCATGCCCCCAACCATGGAGCACAATTCCTCCCACTGACACCAACAATGAGGCACCAGTCCTCCCTCTGACACCAATAATGGGGCACTATTATTCCCAATGATACAAATGATGGGGCACTGTTCCTCCCATTAATACCAATGATGGGGCACTATTCCTCCCACTGATACAAATCATGGGTCACTATTCCTCCCATTAATACCAATGATGGGGCACTATTCCTCCCACTGACACCAATGATGGAGCATTATTCCTTCCCTTGATACTACCAGTGGGGTATCATTCCTCTCACTGACACCAATGATTGGGCATGGTTTACTCCCATTGATGCCAGGGCATTTTTCTACTGACACTGACAGACTGGCCCCCCAAAGTCTGAAAAACAGTAAACTGGCCCTTTGTTTAGAAAGTTTGGCGACCCCTGGACTATTTGCTAAAAAGACATTATACACAAGAGGCTGACGGATACCCTATGAACTTAGGTTCAAGGGGTACCTATGCCAATAGCTCTTGTAAGTATTGTCCATTGACCAAGGAGGGGGCAGATGTTAAGCTGCCTGATGGCCACATGTGGTCCCTCCTGGCAATTACATAAACTGCCAGATGGTTGGGGTGGGTTACCTCATGACTTGTAGATGCAAAGCTTTTCATGTAGGTAAAATGAAATGTCCCTTTTGAAAGAAGGACCTATGGCCATGTTTACCTGATTACACATGGGAAAATCACTTCTCCTATTAGACATAAATGCCTTTACCATAGTTGCGATGTACACTCTGGAGCATGTGCCTTTTTTGCCTCAGGAAGGGGGGGGGGGGGGTGACATTGACAAAGGTTATAAATATCTGTAGACGGGGCTCAGGGCTCAATGCCCACAACGAAAGAGAATTCACATGTAGATCAGTTGTTGCAGTAAGGTATATTAATGTGAGGATATGGCGGAAGTATAATAGAGTCTGTATACAAGGCGTCGATTGTCTGAAGCACTTTCAATGAACCATACAGATTTCTGTGCACACAGTTGACACTCAAAAGCATCAAACAGCAGAGGTGGCTGGAGGGAAAATCGGCAACAGGGAACCTGAATAAGGAAGGGCTGCTGCCTGAGCCACAGTGACAGTCCCTTTTCTGCCTCTCCTCCAAAAGGAATCTCTTTGTACGCTAGACCAGTGGTCCTCAACTCCGGTCCTCAGGGCACACTAACAGGCCAGATTTTATTACCTTGGGGAGATGCAGACTAGAATACTGCAATCACTGAGCAGCAAATGATATAACCTGGGATGTATTTCAGTTATCTTGCAAATCTGGCCTGTTAGTGGGCCCTGTAGGCCAGGGTTGAGGACCACTGCGCTAGACCACCTGCCCCTAGTCAGCAAGGGTTCTATCCCTGACCTGACCATTCACAAAATGCATGGCAACCGAAGGGGGACAGTGCTATTAGCACTACTCACACTAAAGATGGCTGCAGAGCTCAGCCAGGGCTTCAGAGGTCAGCCAGGGCAGCAGCATCCAATCAAACAGCTGCTTCCCTGATGACACTTAAGGTGGCCTCAGAGGACTATGGGCCCCCTCTTGTCCTACGCTCTCTCTCTGATGTTTTGTTTTTACCCCTGCTTTTATTATCCATGTGTTTTGTATAGGATTAACCAGCCTTGCTATTTTATATATATATATATACACATATATACAAGTTTTAATATATTACATAATTTTTAATGTGTGCTATTGCGGTGTTATATATGATTGTTCTGGCTTATATGAACTTTTAGGTTATCAGTCTTTTTTTTTCCCCCTGGGCTGTCCTCAAGTAAAATAATCCTGTCTTATAAAAATCCTGAGAGTCACGGCACTTTAGCACCTGATGACCCCGTACGGGACCTCGCGCATGCTCAGAAACGCGTCGTGCACGCCTAGCATTCCAGTCTCCCTGGTGACGTGGCCGCATTACACCCTTCATCTGTACATTGCAGCGGCTGTTCCGGACGCCAACCGCAAACCGCCGCTGGAGTTAGCTTGCTCCCTCTCTCCTGTGGTGGACCGTTGAGCCATGGACTGCTTCATGTATGGATAGACGGCACCCTCCAGAGGAAAAACCTACAATCTTTGAATTTACACTGCCTGTATAACGTGGCTTCTAGTGAGTTGCTACATTTTATGCCTTATCTAAGAATAAATATTGTCTGCACTTAGAGCGCTTTTCTCTCTTTTTTTCGTTTTTACTTCAGATTTCCTCTTTTCTGTGGAGAGCAGCTCAGTGCCATTGGACTTTTCACATCTAAGACTATACATCAATGAACTTTGTGGTATTTCATTTTATATTTTAGTATTGTCCATTAGTTCTTGTGACATTTCCCATCCCCCATTCCCCTCTCCCTAATTTAATTCTCTTCTTTTTACCCTTCATATGCTGGCGGTTTTAGCGCTCTTACATAGTCGTTTTTTTTTTTGCTCTCTCTGCATGACGACCACCTAACAGCACCAACCTTGCAGGGAGGCCAAACTGCTCCTGCCTACATACTTGCTGCACCTTGATTGGAACATATTTCTGATGCAAGGTCCACTCAACACAGCAATAGTCCCTACAAGAGCATTTTACTCCACCAACAATTGCAGGAATTTGAAGAGATAATGGTTATGGCAACTGGGTGAACCAGACTCATCAGTGGAGTCCCAGAGAGATATACAAAACCAATGAGCGATTTATCTTTGAAATAAGATTCTGTTTGCACAAATGAGTGGAAGCAGATTTGTTTCCACTGTGAACACGTTCATGAAGCTCGTTTTATAGCCCATCCCTAACTCCAGCAATCCTAGCCCTGTGATGTCCTCTGGCTTTCTCTTGTCCAAAAGGAGCCTTTAAATAGAGAAGATTGTTTTCATCTGAGACTTGAACACAGGGCTGGTCCGCTCACACGGGAGCTGCCCTGGACTGACGCATTAATTGTTTTAGAGCAGAAAAAATAGGTATCTATAGGGGGGAGAACGGTACAGATCACAGTCAAAGTGCCTAAATTCCAGCAATGGTTATGTCATCCTCGGAAGTGCTGCTCATTTCAATTTCTGTATCCAGTATAATAAACAGAGCTTGGAATGTGCTTTTGCAAGCTTTCTAGGCTGCAAAACACCATAAAGTATATCAGGATTAATTATTGTCCCTCCACCCTTAATTCTCTCGAGTGAAGGCAAAACTGATATTCTCAGAATTATTCCTTTGGCGTCGATGGTGCACACATTGACCCTGAGACTGCTCTTTCGGCCCTACCAACAATATTTGGTTTACACCGAATTTTGTGCAAACAATAGCTCCATAAACCTGAGACTTTCTCTTAGGCACACATGTAGGGGTCTGCTGCCCTCTACTGTATGAGATTGTAAACGCCTATTAATTTATTACTGCATGTATGCACTTCCTGCCCCATAGTTGTTCACTTTTAAACCCTGGAAGGGGTCAGCACCTACGACCTCTGCTGTGTCTGGCAGTGTCTCTTCTTGCTGAGCTACTTGGCATGCTGGACAGCTCCTTAAATGATCTTGCTTTGTACCTTTTTTCTCTTGACAGCGTAAGGAAATAAGAAGAAATCTGTTAACCAGCTTCTGTTACAGGGACATTGGTCCCCATATTGCCGACCAGTGCTGCTAATCAGTGCCCACCAGCACCGCTAATTAGTACCATCTATTAGTGTCAAATATAAAGTCCCAAATTTTTCTTTTTTTCATCTATATACCATCTATTAGTGCCCATCAGTATTGCTAATCAGTGCCCACCAGTGCTGCCAATGAGTGCCAATCAATTTCACCTATCAGTGCTGCCTACCAGTGCCACCTATTAGTGCTGCCTATCAGTGCCACCTCTCAGTGCCCTTCAGTGCCACCTCTCAGTGCCCATCAGTGCCACCTATCAGTGCAGCCTCATCATTGCCTCCTGATCATTGCCCACCGGTGCCGCCTCATCAGTGCCCATCACTTCTGCCTCATCAGTGCAGCTTTATAGGAGCACATCAGTGAAGGAGATAAATTACCTGTTTGCAAAACTATAAAAAAAACTTTTGGTTTTTTTTTTTTCAAAATTTTCGTTTTTTTTTTTGTTTGTTTAGCATCCTCCAGCATTTTAGCATTTTCCACAGTTAGTGATGATTTGGGGAGCCATGTCATCTGCTGGTGTGGGTCCACTGTGTTTTATCAAGTCCAGAGTCACCACAGCCCTCTACTAGGAAATTCTAGAGCACTTCATGCTTCCGTCTGCTGACCAGCTTTCTGAAGATGCTGATTTAATTTTCCAGTAGGACTTGGCACCGACCAAACTGCCAAAAGTACCAATACCTGGTTTAATGATCATGGTATCACTGTGCTTGATTGGCCAGCAAATTTGACTGATCTAAACCTCATAGAGAATCTGTGGGGTATTGTCAGGAGGAAGATGGGAGACACCAGACCCAGCAGACGAGTTGAAGGCCGCTATCAAAGCAACCAGGGCTTCCATAACACCTCAGTAGTGCCACAGGCTGATCACCTCCGTGCAACACTGCATTGATGCAGTAATTCCTGCAAAAGGAGCCCCGGCCAAGTATTGAGTGCATCCTATACTGTACATGGACAGACTTTTCAGTAAGCCAACATTTCTGAATTCTTTTTTCTTTTTTTTTTTATTGGTCTTATGTAATATTCTAATTTTCTTAAGATACTGATTTAACGCCCCCCTCCCCCCCAACCTCCAGAGGCCTGGTGGTGACCCTCAGAGACAGGGAGGGCCGACATTCCTCCCCAGGGTGCAGGTTACTAGGCATGGTGGGTGGTGTACAAGGTAGAAGGATGGGTGCCAGTCACTTTTCTGCTTGAACAAAGAGAAGTTTATTTCTCACAACAGGAACATGTGAGAGAGAGGGGTAGGGCACAGGACACCCTTAGTCAAAACTGCAGCAGACTTGCAGATCGGCAGACTCCTTAGAAAAAAATGTAGATTAGGTAGACACCAGTACAGAAAAAGAGCCTTTAAGCTGAAACCAGCAATCTGTACTTTATAGCATAAGCTGTCTCCTATAGCAACAATATTCAACTCATGGAAGGTGCAGGAACTCTCTAGATGATTCCATCTTGATGCTTTTTCGGGCTCTCCATGGTTTCCCCAGGTTCATGGCAGAGTCTGATACTTCATCTCAGGTCTCCATCCTTTCCTTCATGCTTCCAGGTAGTGACTGAGCAGGCTCTCCCTTACAGAGCCCTGAGCACTACATGAACGCATGAAGCCCTAGGCCCCAGGCCCACCCAGCGGCAGTTGCTCTCCACACAGCCACCCAGACCTCAGCCTGGGCGGAAAAGACCAAGATCACCTGACTTCCTCCAAATAAATACCTTCTCCCAGCATGCTCAGCGACCAGTACTGTAATTTATCACACTAATGCCAAAGGTAACAGAGAAACCACACCTAAACCAGGCTTAGGAGGAAAATCCAATGAACACAGAGACTACAAATTAACCAGGCTAGCTACCACCTGGCACAGCTAAATTGATTAGCAGCCCTGTTTAGGATAAGGGGTGCTACACTGAATTTTGGGTTTTCGCTAGTTGTAAGCCATAATCTTCAAAATTAAAAGAAAGAAATGCTTAAAATATATCACTCTGTGTGTAACACATCTATATAAAATATATGAGATTCACTTTTTTTAATTGAATTACTGAAATAAATAACCTTTTTGATGATATTCTAATTTTATGAGATGCACCTGTATATTTGATGGTAGGGAGGTCCACTTTAACATTTTGTACGTGTTGAGCATTTGGAATAAACCCAGATCCGGCAGCCTCAGTTCTAGACACTCCTTGTTTGTCTATAAGGTGTTGCTACTTGCTAATCAGGTAAGAAGGAAGGAGCTGCTGCCTGATCAGCACTGCCAATGATCTTCTGTGCCGCCACCTAACCATGCATAACGGTGAAGGTAGTAAATGCCGACTCAGCAATACACAAGAAAGGCAGCTTTGCTGGGAGCCATATTTAATTTTACCATTAAAGCTGAAGGATAACACACAGGAGACTTCAGAAGAAGCATAGCATTGGCTGGATTGCCTAACGGAGAACTCCACGAAAGGAAGAATTGTAATTTTTCTTTGAAAGGTTACAGATTTATCAAAACTAAATAGATCCTAAAAACAGGAGAAATCAAAATACACATATTGCAGAATGCAAATAAACAATGCTCAAGCTCACCTGCAGGTTCAGCTTGTAGTGGCTGAGGACCGGTGCTCTGGCTATAGGGCTCAACGATCAAATCCAGTAACTTCAAGCCGGCAACTCAGTGTAGTCCATGAAAATTCCAATCTTTATTGGGTACATACTAAAACACCATGGCAACGAGCTATTGTGTTTCAGCTGTCACCGCCGAAACGCGTTAGCTTGTTACCAGTGAGTTTTGGTATGTAGCCAATAAAGATTTGGATTTTATAAACTACACCGAGTTACCGGTTTGATGTTACTACCTACTGCAAAGTGACTCAGAGGAGGCACATATTCCACTTGCTCTCTCCTGGCAAAGGCAATCCAGCTGGTGTAGTCAATTTTTCATCATCATAATCTGAACTCCCCGACTCTTCCAATCCATTTCAGTCCACTAATCCACAGATGTTTTCTGAGCCGGTTCTCTGAATTGGAGCTCGCTGCTACCTGTCTACAATGCTAAATGGGAAGTATTTATATTTTAGATTTATAGAAATATACTATAGATACATACAAATATTGTATATATATATATATATATATATATATATATATATATATATTTTTATTTTTTTATTTTTTTTAATATGAAAAAATATTTTGCTTAAAAATAGATAAAAGAATATTTTTAATCTGTCTGTCTAAATATCTAAATATATAAATAAGAAAACACATAAATACATACACACACATATATTATAATATAGTGCCTAAAAATTAAAAATAATTTTTCCACACACACACACACACACACACACAGGTATATACACATATTTATTGCTTACAAAGATATAAATAATGTATATTTATTTTATATATATATATATATATATATATATATATGTATGTAGCAATGTTTCCAGGCATTGGGCCTGAGGTGGGTCTGCCATTAGTACCGGTAACACTCCCAACACATTTAAGTTGTGAACCCAGGTGTGAGAACTGAGACAGACAATGACCATTCTGGCATCTTTGGTTTGTTTTGTTTTTTGTATATTGGGGATAGGAGAAGGGAATGAGTGGGATACTCCTTTGGCTCAACTAGGTTTGCCTGGGACACTGTACAGAAAAATGCCCATTGGCGCAGTATTGACGCCAGCTGAATGCCGACTAGCGCTTCCTGGCGCTCAAAGATACTGTGAATACTGAACTTGTGCTAGAACTTCGACTTTAACTTGTTTGTTAACTCAGAAGATCGAGGGCTGTAGAATACTTGACTCCTGACACTCGATGTAGCTCAAAAGTCATTGAACAGCTCCCTCCAGCCCTTCACTGACTGAGGTAGCTCCTTGTCACTGCTTGTGCTGCTGTAACTCTCAACTCTGTACACTGCACACTGTACACTGACTCTTCAGGGCCCAACCACTGGTACCCCCTTTACACTTCAGGGTCCTCTGACTAGGCACCCCCTTTACAGTTAGCTGACTCCTGGATCCCTGGAACCTTCCCTGGAGTGGTCCCCTCTACACTTGGCAGACCCCTAGGGGCAGTTCACAGTACTCATGACCTTGGCAGGCTTTCCTGGAACTGAACCCCTCTTCCTCCACTGATCCTCGGCACACCGGATCCTCTCTGCAGCTCAACTCAGTGTTCTCTGGATTCCCAGGCAGCCACCCGGAACACCCGATCCTTCTGACAGGAGGAGAGACAGCCATCCTCTCCATCCTGGGACTCTGCTTCCCACCAAAGATGCTGCGTCATGCATTCCCTGAAAACTTTTACCCACTCCCAGAATCCTCTGCAGCAGAATCTGCCTTCTGGGGTAGATACAGGCCTGAGTGTGTCTCTGATTGGGTTTCCTCCACTCTCATGGAGCCAGTGGGGAGACTCCGCTCTCATGCAGACATCCCTGAGAGACATGACAGCCCAGCTGAAATCATGGCCCTGCTGTTAGGCAGCCAAGGCCCACTATACTTTACCTAGCACCTACCTGTAGAGTGCTACATACAGTATATATATATATATATATATATATATATATATATATATATATATATATATATTCATATACAGTATCTTAAAAATGTTATGTAATTTATGTAACAAAATCTGTAAAGGTATTTATAAGAAGTGAATATATATATAGTCAAAAGTATTGGGACACCTGCCTTTACACGCACATGAACTTCAATGTCATCCCAGTCTTAGTCCATGGGGTTCAATATTGAGTTGGCCCACCCTTTGCAGCTATAACAGCATCAACTCTTCTGGGAAGGCCGTCCACAAGGTTTAGGAGTGTGTCTATGGGAATGTTTGACCATTCTTCCAGAAGCGCATTTGTGAGGTCAGGCACTGATGTTGGACGTGAAGACCTAATTCATCCCAAAGGTGTTCTATCGGGTTAAGGTCAGGACTCTGTCTAGGCCTGTCAAGTTCCTCCACCCCTAACTCGCTCATCCATGTCTTTATGGACCTTGCTTTGTGCACTGGTCCAAATCATTTGGTGGAGGGGGGTTTTGGTTTGGGGTTGTTTTCCAGGGGTTAGGCTTGGCCCCCTAGTTCCAGTGAAGGGAACTGTTAAGGTGTGAGTATAGCAAGACATTTTGGACAATTTCATGCTCCCAACTTTGTGGGAACAGTTTGGGGATGACCCCTTCCTGTTCCAACATGACTGCACACCAGTACACAAAGCAAGGTCCATAAAGACATGGATGAGCGAGTTTGGGGTGGGGAATCCTGACCTCAACCTGACAGAACACCTTAGGGATGAATTAGAAAGGACACTGTGAGCCAGGCCTTTTCGTCCAACATCAGCTCCTGACTTCACAAATGCGCTTCTGGAAGAATGGTAAAACATTCCCATAGACACACTCCTAAACCTTGTGGACAGCCTTCCCAGAAGAGTTGAAGCTGTTATAGCTGCAAAGGGTGGGCCAACTCAATATTGAACCCTACGGACTAAGACTGGGATGCCATTAAAGTTCATGTGTGTGTAAAGGCAGGCGTACCAATACTTTTGTCAATAATATGTGTGCGTGTGCGTGTGCGTGTGCGTGTATATATTTTTTGCCTGTTTATTATGTATTCGGTCTGACCAGACTATCAGGGTTGAGCAACCCTCCCCCCCCCCCCCCCACACACACCTGTACTCAATCAGTGTCCACCATCAAGTGGATATAGGAGGAGTCCCCTGTAGTGCATTTGCACATCTTTCCCAGCAAGGAGTATTATCTCCAAGGGTTAGAAAGGCTGGATTCATCTCTTTTTCATGGATAGTGTAGGACCCACTGATAATGGGGTACTTTGACGCAGTAGTGGGCTTGAGCACGATATGGCCATATGGTGGGACCAAACCCCCATTTTTATTTATGGATTGTCTTCAGATTTGGTAGTAATTTCTTTTGCATTTGCGCGCTATTCTTTTTTAAATATATATATATAAAAACATGCACACACCCACCCACCCACCAAGATCAACAAAAGTCCCAAGATTGTTTTTAAATGACCCTAAGCAGGCTTTAAAAATGTCATTCAATCTAGAGATATTGCCTTGAGTACTTCTTTATGGCCACAAGATGTCCTCAGTTACTCAACCCAGGAGGAATGAAAAGTGTCATGGGCCTGCCCCCGAGGGGGCATTACTACTGTGCACCAGGTCACTCTAGTTTGCTCCCTTTTGTCTATATTTTGTTGATCTGAGAACCTTTTTTGTTTTTTATGTTTTGTAAATGCAGTAGATGACAGGGGAAGACTGGGCCAGGGGGCAATTGCCCCTGGACTGCTCTGATGCCCTGTAAAAAGGCTGCACTGCTTCTGCCACAGACATGCCTAAAGAATTCCTTGTGAAGAGAAGTAAAAAGTCCCTGCCGCTGACCTACTGAGCGCGGGATGAAGACAAGGACAGAGCCCAGGCCTCCCTCCCCAGCATGGATGGTGTAAACTGTGTCTGAGCAGAGACCGGTTCCATGCCCCACTGGAGACTTTCCTCCCCTGGCTAGCCCCAACCGAGCTGTCTCAGCTCCCCCCAACCACCCCCTGCTGGCCAGGTTGGGAACCCAGATTCAGCCGGTGAGTAGAGAGTACCCGAAGTAACGCTTCAGCCAGGAATGGGGGTCAGGAGGAGGACTGGAAGAGGCAGAGTGGAAGGGGGGCCAAGTCGCTGCACCATGGGCCTCTGGTTTGTACTTGCCCCCTGGGCCGAAAGTTGCCAGTCTGCCCCTGGTAGATGATTTCCAATAAACACCTACTGCAGGCCCTCTTGCTCTCAAACAACCAATCAAATTCAGTCTTCACAAAGTACATCCCCGCCCCATGCACACACACACTGACCCTGTGAGGGACTCTAAGCAATCTTGCGGCAAGGAATAACATAAAACCCAGATTAGGCAAACCTAAGTGCATTTCATAGCTTGGACTCCATTGCAAGGTCTCTGGAAGGCATCAGCAGCACGCTGACCAGGTTATCTCATTACTTGGAATTGCACTTTTAGCGCATTACACGTCACCCATTGGCCAGGTCATAAATGACATAATCGTAAGTATTCCAAGAGTACGGGTAAGCCCAGCCTCGCCTACGGCCTGGCGCATTGTTTGCTGAGCTAAATACGCTTTTATAATAATAAACAGGTGAAAGGGGAGCCCTGGTTTTGTTTTATATTAAATGCAAATATGGGCGGACAAAAAAACAAAAAGAAAGAAACGCGGATAGTATGTTTGTCTGTAAACGGATTCAAATCGATGACTTCATTTGTTTGACCAACTAATCCGCAAGTGAACAAATGTTTACTGGGCCTTTGCAATTCACGTTCCTCCTGTGCTCCGGGAGTGACGCACTCTTGGCTGCCTGAGAAGGTCGTCCTCTCGATTGTTAGACTGCTCCAGGATGTAATATCTGTTTGCTTAAAGGAGAACTCCAAGCAAAGATAGGAAAAAAAACGTTATATCAATTATGTAAGTCTGAAAAAGACATCAAGTTTTTTTTTCCAGTTCAGCTAAATTCCCTGAAATGTATACCAACTAAAAGTTATAATGTATATAAACACAAGAAGAAAAATGTAACATATTTCAGCTCTCCAGTCCTTAGGTGTGGTGGCATTTTCACTTTAAACCAGCAGGTGGCGCTGTAAGCTCCTTTTCTGGCCTCCCTTTTGCTTCTTTGATGTAAAGTCTGCTTTTAATACATTTTAAAGGCTCAAGAAGATACTAAAACCCACAAGTGATTTATTACAGCGAGTCCTCCATCATCGAACGTCTCTGAGGTTACATTGAGACCACCCAAGCCTCAAGCTTCTGCTGTGCAGCCTCTTTAAGGAACCCATAGTGCTGTCATATTTTTTTTTGTAGTGTATCTAAGCCCAAGAATAAGAAAAATTGTGACCTGCCAGTCCTTAGATATGCTGGTTGCTTTCCTTTGCTTCCTGGCTTTTTTTTTCACTTAATAATCTACTGTATTTCTCAAAAGTTAGTACACCCATCACATTTTTGTAAATATTTTATTACATCTTTTCATGTGACAACAATGAAGAAATGACACTTTGCTACAATGTAAAGTAGTGAGTGTACAGCTTGTATAACAGTGTAAATTTGCTGTCCCCTCAAAATAATTCAACACACAGCCATTAATGTCTAAACCGCTGGCAACAAAAGTGAGTACACCCCTAAGTGAAAATGTCCAAATTGGGCCCAAAGTGTCAATATTTTTTGTGGCCATCATTATTTTCCAGCACTGCCTTAAAGCGGTTGTATCCTCACTGAAAAACAAAAAACAAAAAAAACAAACCCTGCAGGACAAAGGCATAAAGAGCTAATATGCATCGCATACTAGCTCATTATGAAATACTTACCTTAAAATGAAGCCCCGACATGGTCACCCGATCACCGCTGAGGGAGCTGTCATGTCATGTTCCCTCGGCGTCTCTTCCTAGCTGCTTCCCTTCGCGGCTGGAGCCGCGATGACGTCACTCCCACGAATGCGCGCGGGAGTTTCTTTCCCGCAAGGAGCCGGCAAAGAGCTCTGAATGCAGCAGGCTGCATGCAGGACGAATATCTCCTAAACCTTGCAGATTTAGGAGATATTAATTATACCTACAGGTAAGCCTTATTATAGGTTTACCTGTAGGTAAAAGGTAAAAAGCAACGATACTTCCACTTTAACCCTCTTGGGCATGGAGCTCACCAGAGCTTCACAGGTTGCCACTGGAGTCCTCTTTCATTCCTCCATGAGGACATCACAGAGCTGGTGGATGTTAGAGACCTTGCGCTCCTCCACCTTCTGTTTGAGGATGCCCCACAGATGCTCAATAGGGTTTAGGTCTGGAGACATGCTTGGCCAGTCTATCACCCCTCAGCTTCTTTAGCAAGGCAGTGGTCCTCTTGGAGATGTGTTTGGGGTCATTATCATGTTGGAATACTGCCCTGTAGTTCAGTCTCTGAAGGGAGGGGATCATGCTCTGCTTCAGTATGTCACAGTACATGTTGGCATTCATGGTTCCCTCAGTGAACTGTAGCTCCCCAGTGCCGGCAGCACTCATGCAGCCCCAGACCATGACATTCCCACCACCATGCTTGACTGTAGGCAAGACACACTTATCTTTGTACTCCTCACCTGGATGCCGCCACACATTCTTGACACCATCCAAACCCAATAATGTTATCTTGGTCTCATCAAACCACAGGACATGGTTCCAGTAATCCATGTCCTTAGTCTGCTTGTCTTTAGCAAACTGTTTGCGGGCTTTCTTGTGCATCATCTTTAGAAGAAGCTTCCTTCAGGGATGACAGCCATGCAGACCAATTTGATGCAGTGTGCGGCGTATGGTCTGAGCACTGACAGGCTGACCTCCACCGGTCGACAATGGCGAGGCCTGTTCTTTGACGAAACTGTCCAGTTAAACCGATGTATGGCCTTGGCCACTATGTTGCAGCTCAGTTTCAGGGTCTTGGCAATCTTCTTATAGCCCAGGCCATCTTTATGTAGAGCAACATTTTTTTTTTTTTAGATCCTCATAGAGTTCTTTGCCATGAGGTGCCATGTTGAACTTCCAGTGACCAGTACGAGAGAGTGAGAGGGATAACATAAAAATTAGCACACCTGCTCCCCATTCACACATGAGACCTTGTAACACTAATGAGTCACATGACACCAGGGAGGGAAAATGGCTAATTTTAACCAATTTTGACATTTTCACATAGGGGTGTACTCACTTTTGTTTCCAGTGGTTTAGACATTAATGCCTGTGTGTTGAGTTATTTTGAGGGGACAGCAAATTTACACTGTTATACAAGCTGTACACTCACTACTTACATTGTAGCAAAGTGTAATTTCTTCAGTGTTCTCACATGCTTATTATTGTGAGACACTGTACATTATTCTTTTAAAATAGCACATGGTGATGTTTCTTGCTCTTTTGCTTCTTTGATGTAAAGCCTGTTGTTAATAGAACATAATAGCTCGAGCTGAATTTAAAGCAAGTAAATGGCTCATTACAGCGAATCCTTACTTATTCCTCCCTTATCACCTCTGCGATTTTTATTTTTTGCACTATAAACAAAAAAAGAGTGACAGTTCTGAAAAAAAAAAAAAAAAAAAAAAATATATATATATATATATATATATATATATATATATATATATATTTTACTTTCTGCTATAAAATATTTCCAATAAAAAATAAATTTAAAAAATCTAATTTCTTTATCATTTTAGGTCAATTTGTATTCTGCTACATATTTTTGGTAAAAAAATCCCAATAAGTGTATATTAATTGGTTTGCGCAAAAGTTATCGCATCTACAAACTAGGGGAAAGATTTGTCATTTTTATTTATTTATTTTTACTAGTATTGGTGGCGATCAGCGATTTTTAGCGGGACTGCGACATTGTGGCGGACAGATCGGACACCTATCTGACATTTTTCACACTTTTGGGGGGACATTACTACAGTAATCTATTACTACATTACTACAGTGCTAAAAATATGCACTGTTACTGTACAAATGACACGGGCAGGGAAGGGGTAAACAGGGGGTGCTTTCTGACTATGTGGGGGATAGGCTTGCTGAATGAACACAGAGACCTAAATAAGAGGAACACAGGATCCCTGTGTTTATTACTGACAGAAGAGTGGTCTGGTCCACAGGGAGCGATCGCGGGTGCCCGGCGGACATTGCGGCTGCTGGACCCTCTGATTGGCTCCCCCTGTAGCCAATCAGCACGTGCCTCTGGCAGCGTGCGTGCACCCCCACTAGCAGTCCCACGACAAACTTTGCAAGTGGTTAAAGGAGTTGTAAAGTCTCAAGGTTTTTCACCTTAATGTATTCTATGCATTAAGGTGAAAAACCTTATTGGTTGCAGCTGCCCCAGAGACCCCGCCTTATTCTTACCCGAACATTCCAGCGAGGAGCACGAGCCCAGCAGCTCCAGACGCTATCTTGGGTCCTCATTGGATAGATTGATAGCAGCAGGAGCCATTGGCTATTGTAAAAAGTGGTTGTACACCAGGATGATGCCTACAGCTAGAGGCATCCCCCAGGTACCGTTTTTTAGAGGCCGACTTTCTGGTGATAACAACCAATGCAGCTCAGCAGCCGCTCAGGCGTTAACACAGGGAACGGGAGGGGACGTTCCCCCCCTCCCGCCGCCTTCCGCCGCTCCCACCGGGAGACCCGAGCAACCAGCCGGCACGTCTGCCAGCTGGTCAGTGTCTCGAACTTAGCCAGGTTTAGCTTTGATTGGGTCTCCGATGAAGTAACCCGAAAGTGACTTTGTGACAGCTGCCAATGGCGCCAATTTAAAAAAAAATTACAGTAATCAAAAACGCAGATTTTGCAAAGGAGGGATTTGGGGTCTTTTAGACCTCAGATGCCTCCATAAAGAGCACCTGTCACTGCCTATTACTGTTACAAGGGAGGTTTACATTCCTTTTGACAGAAAAAAAAGTGATCAGATTTTTTATTGTTAAAAATAAAATAAGCAGGAAATTTTTTTTTTTAAGCACCCCCGTGTGCTCACTCACCAAAGAAAAGGCATATGCAAGTCACACCCGCAAATGTAAATGGTTAGGTATCGCCGTGATCCTCAGAGTAAAAGCAATAATTCTACCAGAAGACCTCCTCTGTAACTCTAAACTGGTAACCGTTAATTTTTTTTTTTTTTTATAATTGACAATTTTTATTAAGGTTTTATATTCAATCATACAAAAACAGAGAGAGAGAAAAAAAAATAAAAAAGATATAACAAACAGGGAAAGTCGTGCAAGACTCCAACAGCGATCAGTCATTTATATGTTATAGAAATACTTTTGAATACTAAGTAGAGCCAATAGAACTGCAACAATGTTCAAAGATCAGTAAATGTAAGGGCTCTTTCACACGGCCGCTCTGCTTGTCCGCAAATCATCCTATTTTTTTGCGGATGATTTGCGGACATAATGAATGTCAATGGCACTGCGGATGTCAGCGGAATACCATCCGCTGACATCCGATTTTCCTCCTTTCAGTTCTGTTCCGTTTTTTGGAACGGAACAGAACCCTATTTTTTCATCCGTTCAAAAAACGGAAAGGAAGGAAAATCGGATGTCAGCGGTGTCATCCGCTGACATCCGCAATGCCATAGACTTACATTATGTCCGCATATCATCCGCAAACGGATGGGATGATATGCGGACACACGGAGCGGATGACACAAATGTCATCCGCTCCGTGAAAAAAAAAAAAAAAAAGTCCCGCAGCGGAGAATAAATGCGGAGCGGCCGTGTGAAAGAAGCCTTAGTATACTACATAAGAAACAAACAATCTAGTCGTGTTACAATAATGCAGAGGGTACCAGCGGGAGCATTTCTGATAGCTTCAAACCCAAAAAGGTCAATTAGATATCCATTGGATTTACACAACAACAAAAAAAAAAAGGGAAGTAAAGACATCAGAGGAAAAGATAATAAGAATAATAGAAGGAGAGATACGACTTGTCACTCCTGGACCTAGGAAGAGTCAACATTATGGACAGGGAAAGGAATACGCATCCTTTTCTCCCCTCCCTGCTCCCCCTATATCTTTTTCCTGTCATCTTCCCTGAGGTTCCAAGGTTCCCAAACTGCACAATGGCGCTCCACCCTATTAGCCAGACGTACCATCATGGATACCATGATTTTTACATCCTTGATCCTAGCGTAAAGCTCTGTTAGAGTGGGGGGTGTTTCGTTTTTCCAGTGGAGCGCTATTAAGCACCTAGCCACCGTAAAGATGTGACTGGTCAGTCTTTTGGCTAGGCCCGATAGCTTGGGAGGGAGCAGCCCCAAGAGAAAAGTTTTTGGATTGATGGAAATATCAACCTCGGGTAAACGATGAAGGAGGTCCTGGACCGAGCTCCAATATGACTGCAAAGATGGGCATTGCCAATAGATGTGAAGCAAGGTGCCCCGGTCTTTATGGCACCTCCAGCAGCGGTCCGAGATCAATGGATATATGGCGTGAAAATGAGTGGGAGTCATGTACCAAAAAAGTATCTTGTAGGTGTTTTCCTTATAAAGGGTGCAAATGGAGCTTTGGGCTGCTCGGGATCATATAATTTGCCATAGGTTGATGGGGAACTCCTCTTCTAGAGCTTGCTCCCAATTAATCATGTGTCGCATTTTTGTGTTGGGAGTCTATGTTGTGTGTGTTTAGTAATTTATATTTATCGGAGATTAAACCTTTTTGTGATGGGCCCGAAAGAATAGGGCGTTCAAATGGAGATAATGTAGAAAACGGAAGGTTGGGCGCAAAAGTTAGAGCGTAGTGCCGAATTTTTAGATAACCAAAAAAGGCAAGAGGTAAATCGTGCCTTTCCCTAAGCTCCTCAAATTAGAACAGCACCCTTGTCACAGGGTTCACTAAGTGGTCATAATGGAAGAGGTTCTTTTGCAACCAAGGAGAGATCATGTGGTGGGTGAGGCTGTCTTGCAGCTTAGGGTTGCAGAGAAAGGCTGTCAGTAAGGATGCTTTGGATTGGAGGGAGTAAGCTTGCCGTAGCTGTCACCAGAAATTGCACAACAGGGTCATAGTGTGCAGGAGAGAGGTAGAAGGTATGCCCGCATCAGTATTCCACAGTAGGTTATTAGGGTGGATTGGGGCTAGTCATAGTTTGTCTATTTGTGTCCAGCAGTTATATGCCGGAAGTGTGACCCATGAGGCAATGGCCCATATTTGGGCAGCATGATAATAATATATGAGGTTGGGGAAAGCTAGGCCCCCCTCATTCCGAGAGGCAAAGAGTGTAGAGCGAGGTACCCTGTGTTGTTTGTAATTCCATATAAAATTTAAGAGGTCTGCTTGAAGTTTATTAAGTTGTGCTTGAGGAGCAGGTATTGATAAAGTCAAGAAATAGTATGGGATTTTGGGTAGAATTGTAATTTTAATCTATGCTATACGGCCCAGCCATGAAATTTGGAAATGCTTCCATTTGTTTAAAAGCAGTTTAATGGATGCAAAAAGGGGTTTAAAATTGGCATCAGATAGTGATTCCTAGCGGGACGTAATGGGGACCCCAAGATATTTAATGATGTCTGTTTTCCATGCGTAGGGAAAACACCCAGAGAGATGGTGGACCTCGGAAGGATATAAATTGAGTGGTAGGGCCTCCAGTTTAGAAGGGTTAACTCTATAGCCAGACAAGGACCCGTATTCATTCAATAGTTTATGCAGGTTAGGGAAAGTTATTCGTGGGTTTGTTAGGGTAAGAAGCACATCGTCTGCGAATAGCGAGATTTTGAACTCCCGTTCTCTAACCATAGCTCTGTGTACATCAGGGTCTGAACGAATCTGGGCCGCCAGGGGCTCAATGCACAGAGCAAAAAATAGTGGAGAGAGTCCATCTGGCTCAACCAATAAAAAACAAACCAAAAAAACAGTAAAGAAAACCCAACCATACAATACCATATACACAATGCTATACCCGCAGTTGATCCAGAGGAAGGCGAAAAAACCCCAGCAAAGCATGATCCAATTTGCTACAGCAGGGGAAAAAAATTCCTTCCTGATCCCCCGAGAGGCAATCGGATATTCCCTGGATCAACTTTACCTATAAATATTAGTACCCAGTTATATTATGTACACCCAGGATATAATTCAGGCCTTTTTTAAAGCAATCTACAGAGCTAGCCAGAACCACCTCTGGAGGGAGTCTATTCCACATTTTCACAGCTCTTACTGTAAAGATACCTTTCCGTATTTGGAGACAAAATCTGTTTTCCTCTAGACATAAAGAGTGCCCCCTTGTCCTCTGTGATGACCTTAAAGTGAACAACTCAACACCAAGTTCACTATATGGACCCCTTATGCATTTACAGTATACATGGTGATCATATCCCTCCGTAATCTCCTCTTCTCAAGAGAGAATAAATTCAGTTCCTCTAATCTTTCTCATAGCTGAGCTCCTCCATGCCTCTTATCAGTTTGGTTGCCCTTCTCTGCACTTTCTCCAGTTCCCTGATATCCTTTTAGAAAACTGGTGCCCAAAACTGAACTGCATATTCCAGATGAGGTCTTACTAATGATTTGTACAGGGGCAAAATTATATCTCTCTCTCTGGAGTCCATTCCTCTCCTAATATAAGAAAGGACTTTGCTTGCTTTGGAAACCGTAGCTTGGCATTGCATGCTATTATTAAGCTTAGGATCTACCAGAACACCCAGATCCTTCTCCGCTATGGATTCCCCCAGTTCTACTCCACCTAGTATGTATGATGCATGCCCCCAAATGCATAACTTTACATGTATCAACATTAAACCTCATTTGCCACATAGTTGCCCAATGAAACAGTGCATTGAGGTCAGCTTGTAAATTGGAGACATCCTGTAAGAAATTATTTTACCGCATAGCTTGGTGTCATCTGTAAAGACTGAAATGGTGCTTTTAATCCCAGACCCGATAGCAATTATAAAGATATTAAAAAATAATGGTCCCAACACTGAACCTTGGGGTACACCACTGATAACCTTAGACCATTCCGAGTTGGAATTCAGAGTAACCACTACTCTCTGAATTCTATCTTTTAGCCAATTTTCTATCCAATTACAAACTGATCTTTCCAAGCCAGTAGACTTTACGTTACACATTAGCTGTGTGTGGGGAACTGTGTCAAACGCTTTTGCAAAATCCAAGTATACCACATCCACAGCCACCCCTCTGTCCAAGGTTTTACTTACCTCCTCATAAAAAGAAATCAGGTTTGTTTGACAACTTCTGTCTTTCATGAATCCATGCTGTCTGTTGCTTAAAATATTTTTTCCAGCAAGAACTCATCTATGTGGTCTTTTATAAAACTCTCCAGAAACTTCCCGACTATAGAAGTTAAACTAACAGGTCTATGATTACTTGGCAAATACTTTGATCTCTTTTTAAATATAGGCACCACATTGGCCCTACGCCAATCCAGTGGTACTATTCCAGTCCTTAATAAGTCCCTAAAAATTAGAAACAAAGGCTTAGAAATTACAGCGCTCAATTCTTTTAGGATGCGTGGGTGGATGCCATCTGGTCCAGGCGCTTTATCCACATTTATTCTGTCTAAATATTTCTGGACCATAACATTTACGTGTCAGTAAAAATCTCCCCACAAAAACAGTGAGTACTAATCTGCACGCTTACCCCCTAGCAATAAAATTCCCCCTCCTCCTAGTACATATCCGTCCCCCGCTGAATTCCCCCATCTCAGCACAAGTCCCCCTAGCTCAAACGCCCCCCCCTCAAAAAAAATCACTCGTCCTAGCTCACATCCCCTACCGCAAAAATCTTCCCTTCCAGTACACATTTTCTCCCCCTCACTTCAAATCCCCCGTCCCAACACAAATTTCCACCAAATCCCCGCTCCCAGCACAAATCTTCACCTCATCCCCCTCCCAACACAAATCTCCCTAAATCTCCACTCTTAACCCCCCCCCCTGCAAATTTCCCCTGCTGGAACAATATATACCACTTGCAGCCCCCCAAATCTCCTCTTTCAACACAAATTCTCTTCCCCTCCAATCTCCTTGTGGCATCCCCCCACCACCTGATAAGACAACACAGTGTCCAGGACAGCCGTCCCTCCTGCCCACCCCTTCTGCCAGGCCTGGTAACTGTAACAGCAATGTTTTGAACTGTTATGAATGGGTTACATTAATAACAGCTGTGATTAGAAGACCATCCAAAAGGTAATTTATTTCAGTAATTCAATTCAAAAAGTGAAACTCATATATTTTATATAGATGTGTTACACACAGAGTGATATATTTCAAGCATTTCTTTCTTTTTGTTTTGATGAGAATGGCTTACAGTTAGTGATACCCCAAAATTCAGTATCTCAGAAAATTAGAATATTACAGAAGATCAATAAAGAAAAAAGGATTTTTAATACAGAAATGTTGGCTTAGTGAAAAGTCTGTCCATGTACAGTATAGGATGCACTCAATACTTGGTCAGGGCTCCTTTTGAATGAATTACTGCATCAATGCGGCGTGGCATGGAGGCGATCAGCCTGTGGCACTACTGAGGTGTTATGGAAGCCCAGGTTGCTTTGATAGTGGGCTTCAGCTCATCTACATTGTTGGGTCTGGTGTCTCTCCCATACTTTCCAACTTTATGAGATGGGAATGAAGGACACCTATCAGCAGACGTATGTAGGCATAGGACACACCCCTGCCACACCCTCTTAAAGGAGACAGATAAAAAATGATTAGTTAAACCCTATAAAGAAAATTTGTAAGTTCTGTATATTATTGTATTCTATGTTGTATGTGTCGCACACTGCGCTCATTGTGCACACCGCACTAATAATGTTTTCATCATCAAGTCCTGATAAGAATTAGCCTGCCTATGTTACGCCCCTTGTTACCATAAAACTACAATTGCAATAATAATGTGATACCTACATAATCATGTGTATAAAAGACGTCAAATAAAACAGAACAGTTCTTTTGGAAAGATGCTGACTGTGTCTTTTTTTGTCTGTTCCCTACGACAGTGGTTATTATTATTAATTTGGAACCACTAATCAATATGAGGATAGCAGTTGCCTATCTATAAAATATCCAGAAAATCTCACAAGTACTTTTTAAAACCCTCTACTATTCTTTTTTCATTGTCTTTTTGAAATCTACAAATGTAGCAATTTAGAAATTGGATGAAATGTATATTGGATAAAAACTGCATTTTATATATAATTATATAGATCAGACCAAAATGAGGGACAAATTACGGCATCAATGCGGTGTGGCATGGAGGCGATCAGCCTGTGGCAATGCTGAGGTGTTATAGAAGCTCAGGTTGCTTTGGTAGCGGCCTTCAACTCATCTGCATTGTTGGGTCTGGTGTCTCTCATCTTCCTCTTTACAATACCCCACAGATTCTCTATGGGATTTAGGTCAGGCAACTTTGCTGGCCAATCAAGCACAGTGATCCCATGATTATGTGACTAGGTATTGGTAGTTTTGGCAGTGTGGGCCGTGCCAAGTCCTGCTGGAAAATGAAATCAGCATCTCCGTAAAGCTGGTCAGCAGAGGGAAGCATGAAGTGCTCTAGAATTTCCTGGTAGAGGGCTGCCCTGACTTTGGACTTGAAAAAACACAGTGGACCAACAGCAGCAGATGACATGGTCCCAAATCATCACTGACTGTGGAAACATTCCTGTGCCTCTCCACTCTTCCTCCAGACTCTCGGACCTTCATTTCCAAATGAAAAGCAATATTTTCCACAGTCAGTGAACTGAATTTTGGGGTGTCACTGGCTGTAAGCCATAATTCAATTCATCAAAATTAAAAGAAAGAAATGCTTGAAATATATCACTCTGTGTGTAACACATCTACTGTATATACAATATAAGAGTTTCACTTTTTGAATTGAATTACTTAAATATATTAACTTTTTGATAATAAAATTGAAATTTTATGAGATGCACCTGTATATAATGTTTGGGAGTTTTAAGTAATTTTCTAGCCCCAAAAAAATACTGATTTTTACATGTTGGAGAAAAGTGTTAGAATTGGCGTAATATTGAGGTGGTTAAAAATTGACCAGGCAACAAGCATTTAAAATGCAAAAAACAGTCTAAAAAAATTTGCAACACCATTCAATTTATTCTATAGGGCCTCTGATAAAAATATATATATAATATTTGCGGATTCTAAAAAAATGTTTAGCAAAAAAAATACAGATTTTTACTAGTAAGAGAGAAGTGTTCGAATTGGCGCGGTATTGAAGTGGTTAAAAATTACCTCAGACAGCAAGCGTTGAAAATGCAAAAAAACTGGCAAAAAAAAAAATGCAACACCAATTTTTTTTATTTTATAGGGCCCCTGTTAAAATATATATATATATATATATACAGTGCCTTGAACTTTGCAACCTTTTGCCACATTTCAGGCTTCAAACATAAAGATATAAAACTGTAATTTTTTTGTGAAGAATCAACAACAAGTGGGACACAATCATGAAGTGGAACAAAATTTATTGGATATTTCAAACTTGGTTAACAAATAAAAAACTGAAAAATTGGGCGTGCAAAATTATTCAGCCCCTTTACTTTCAGTGCAGCAAACTCTCTCCAGAAGTTCAGTGAGGATCTCTGAATGATCCAATGTTGACCTAAATGACTAATGATGATAAATAGAATTCTGTGTGTAATCAAGTCTCCGTATAAATGCACCTGCACTGTGATAGTCTCAGAGGTCCGTTTAAAGCGCAGAGAGCATCATGAAGAACAAGGAACACCCCCGGCAGGTCCGAGATACTGTTGTGGAGAAGTTTAAAGCCGGATTTGGATACAAAAAGATTTCCCAAGCTTTAAACATCCCAAGGAGCACTGTGCAAGCGATAATATTGAAATGGAAGGAGTATCAGACCACTGCAAATCTACGAAGACCTGGCCGTCCCTCTAAACTTTCAGCTCATACAAGGAGAAGACTGATCAGAGATGCAGCCAAGAGGCCCATGATCACTCTGGATGAACTGCAGAGATCTACAGCTGAGGTGGGAGACTCTGTCCATAGGACAACAATCAGTCATATGCTGCACAAATCTGGCCTTTATGAAAGAGTGGCAAGAAGAAAGCCATTTCTTAAATATATCCATAAAAAGTGTCGTTTAAAGTTTGCCACAAGCCACCTGGGAGACACCAAACATGTGGAAGAAGGTGCTCTGGTCAGATGAAACCAAAATCAAACTTTTTGGCAACAATGCAAAACGTTATGTTTGTCGTAAAAGCAACACAGCTCATCACCCTGAACACACCATCCCCACTGTCAAACATGGTGGTGGCAGCATCATGGTTTGGGCCTGCTTTTCTTCAGCAGGGACAGGGAAGATGGTTAAAATTGATGGGAAGATGGATGGCGCCAAATACAGGACCATTCTGGAAGAAAACCTGATGGAGTCTGCAAAAGACCTGAGACTGGGACGGAGATTTGTCTTCCAACAAGAAAATGATCCAAAACATAAAGCAAAATCTACAATGGAATGGTTCACAAATAAACATATCCAGGTGTTAGAATGGCCAAGTCAAAGTCCAGACCTTAATCCAATCGAGAATCTGTGGAAAGAACTGAAAACTGCTGTTCACAAACGCTCTCCATCCAACCTCACTGAGCTCACGCTGTTTTCCAAGGAGGAATGGGCAAAAATTTCAGTCTCTCGATGTGCAAAACTGATAGAGACATACCCCAAGCGACTTACAGCTGTAATCGCAGCAAAAGGTGGTGCTACAAAGTATTAACTTAAGGGGGCTGAATAATTTTGCACGCCTAATTTTTCAGTTTTTTATTTGTTAGAAAAGTTTGAAATATCCAATAAATTTTGTTCCACTTCATGATTGTGTCCAACTTGTTGATTATTCACAAAAAATTACAGTTTTATATCTTTATGTGTGAAGCCTGAAATGTGGCAAAAGGTCGCAAAGTTCAAGGGGGCCGAATACTTTTGCAAGGCACTGTATATATATATATATATATATATATATATATATATATATATATATATAATGTTTTAGGGTTCTAAGAAATTTTCTAGCAAAAAAAAAAATACTGCTTTTTACATGTAAAGTGTTAGAATTGGGGCGGTATTGAAGTGGTTAGAAATTGCCCCAAGCAGCAAGCATTTAAAATGCAAAAAGCAGCCTAAAATGTTACAACACCAGTTATTATATTCTATAGGGCCTCTGTTTAAATTATATATACATATACATATATATATATATATATATATATATATATATATATATATATATATATAATGTTTAGGGGTTCTAAGTAATTTTTCTAGCAAAAAAAAATAAAAATACTGATAGTTTGGTGCCGTTTCACAGGCATGCTGCAACTTTAAAGCGGTTGTATCCCGCTTTTTGACACTTTTACCTACAGGTAAGCCTATAATAAGGCTTACCTGTAGGTACAAATAATATCTCCTAAACCGGCATGGTTTAGGAGATATTTACAGTGCATGCAGCCGCTCGCGCGAGCGGCGCATGCGCTCTGAAGGTCCGGGGGGACCTTCAATTAAGTTGCCGGGAGCTTGCCGGAAAAATCACTCCCACGCGCATGCGCGGGAGTGACGTCATCGCGGATCCGGCCAATCAGCACGCTGGAGCCGTCTCTTCCGGCCAATCAGCGCGCCGGAGCTGCCGAACCCGGAAGAGACGACGAGGGATCATGGCAGCGCCCGCATCGATGTCCGGGGGTCCGTGTCGGGGCTTCGTTTTAAGGTAAGTTAAACATAATGGGCTAGTATGCGATGCATACTAGCTCATTATGCCTTTGTCTTGCAGGTTTTTTTTTTTTTAATTTTTTTTTTTATAGGGTCTACAACCGCTTTAAAACGTGACATGTGAGGTCTCTATTTACTCGCTGTAACGTCATGTTCATTACATTGTGATTGTGTGCAATAAAATGTAATAAAGTGTATTTTTTCCAAATTTGCATTTAAAAAACCGCTGCACAAATAGCATGTGACATAAAAAAATTGCAACACCAATCATTTTGTTCTATAGGGCCTCATATATATATATATTTATATATATATATATATATATATATATATATATATATATATATATATATATATATATATATATATAATATAATGTTAGGGAGTTCTAAGTAATTTTCAAGCCAAAAACAAAATACAGACTTTTACATGTAAGAGAGAAGTGTCAGGATTGGCGCGGTATAGAAGTGGTTCAAAATTGCCCCAAACAAAAATGCAAAAAACAGGTTAAAAAATTGCACCAGCACGAATCATTTTATTCCAAAGGCTTCTGTTAGAACATATATAAGGTTTGGGGGTTCTAAGTAATTTTCCAGCAAAAAAACAAAAACTGATTTTTAAATGTAGGAGAGAAGTGTCATGATTGGCGCAGTATAGAAGTGGTTAAAAATTGCGCCAGAAGGCAAGTGTTTAAAATGCAAAAAACTTGCAAAAAAATTTAAGTAATCCAAGTAATTTTCTATAAAAAAAAATACAGATTTTTTTATGTAGGAGGGAAGTGTGAGGATTTGCTTGGTATAGAAGGGGTTAAATTGTCCCTGATCTTTTATTTTCTAGCAAAAAAATGGGTATTGTGTGCAATAAAATTCATTAAATGTATTTTTTCCCCAAAAAACTGCATTTGAAAAACCGCTGCACAAATACCACATGACATGAAAAAAATAAATAAAAACAATAATTTTAATTCTATAGTGCTTCTTTTATATATATATATAATGTTAGGGAGTTTTAAGTAATTTTCTAGCCCCAAAAAAATACTCTTTTACATGTAGGAGAAGTGTCAGGATTGGCACGGTAAAGAAGTGGTTCAAAATTGCCCCGGACATAAATGCAAAAAACAGGCTAAAAAACACCAATCATTTTATTCCATAGGGCCTCTGTAAAAAAAATAATATATATATAATGTTTGGGGGTACTAAGTCATTTTCTAGCAAAAAAACAAAAACTGATTTTTAAATGTAGGAGAGAAGTGTCAGGATTGGCGCAGTAGAAGCGGTTAAACATTGCGCCAGACAGCGAGCATTTAAAATGCAAAAAACATGCAAAAACAAATTAAGTAATTAAGTAATTTTTTAGCTTTTATAAAAAAAAAAAAAAAAAAATACAGATTTTTTTTTATGTGTGAGGATTGGCTCGGTGTAGAAGGGGTTAGAAATTGCCCCTGATCTTTTATTTTCTACCAAAAAATAGGTATTATATTGTGCTTGTGTGCAATAAAATTAATTTCAAGTGTATTTTTTCTTCAAAAAATTGCGTTTGAAAAACACACCGCTGCACAAATACCACATGACATAAAAAAACAAAAAAAAAAACAATCATTTTAATTCTATAGCGCTTATTTTTATATATATATATTGTATATGTATATATAATGTTAGGGAGTTTGAAGTAATTTTCTAGCCCCCCCCCCCCCTAAAAAAAAATACACTTTTACATGTAGGAGAAGTGTCAGGATTGGCATGGTATAGAAGTGGTTCAAAATTGCCCCGGACAAAAATGCAAAAAAACTGGTTAAAAAAATTGCTTGTGTGCAATAAAATTCATTAAAGTGTATTTTCTCCCCAAAAAATTGTGTTTGAAAAAACACACCGCTGCACAAATACCCCATGACATAAAGAAAAAAAAAAAAAACTCCAATCATTTTATCCTATAGACTAGAGCCTCTTTTAAATAAATAAAGAAATAAATAATAATTAAAAAAAAAACAAAAAAAACGAACAAAAAAAAACCAATAATTTTATTCTATAGGACAGGGATCTCCAAACAACGGCCCTCCAGCTGTTGCGGGACTACACGTCCCATGAGACATTGTATAACTCTGACATTCACAGACATGACTAGGCATGATGGGAATTGTAGTTCCTGAACAACTGGAGGGCCATAGTTTGGAGACCCTGCTATAGGGCCTCTTTTAAACAAATAAATAAAAAATATATATATACATATATATATATATATATACATATACATACATATACATATATACATATACATATATACATATATATATATACATATACATATATACATATACACATATACATATATACATATATACATATATACATATATACATATACATATATACATATACATATACATATATACATATATACATATACATATATACATATATACATATACATATATACATATACATATACATATATACATATACATATACACATATACATATATACATATACATATATACATATACATATATACATATACATATACATATATACATATACATATATACATATACACATATACATATATACATATATACATATATACATATACATATATACATATACATATACATATATACATATACATATATACATATATACATATACATATATACATATACATATACACATATACATATATACATATACATATATACATATACATATATACATATACATATATACATATACATATATACATATACATATACATATATACATATACATATATACATATATACATATACATATACATATATACATATACACATATACATATATACATATACTATACATATATACATATATATATATATATATATATATATATATATATATATATATATTCCTTTATTACATATTTAACCCCTTTGCTGCCACTTACTGTCTGGGGCAATTTTTTACCCACTTTTAATACAGCGCCAATTCTGCCACTTGTCTCCTACATATAAAAATCAGGATTTTATTTTGATAGAAAATTACTTTGAACCCCCAAAATTTTATTTTTTATTTATTTTATATTTTTTATATATTTTATATATATAAAATTTTGGGGGTTCTAAGTAATTTTCTATCAAAATATAATCCTGATTTTTATATGTAGGAGACAAGTGGCAGAATTGGCGCTGTATTAAAAGTGGGTAAAAAATTGCCCCAGACAGTAAGTGGCAGCAAAGGGGTTAAATATGTAATAAAGCCCCCCCCCCCCCTCCATATTGAAAATGCACAGTATGCAGCAAGCCAAAAAAAAAAATTGCCGTGCCTGTCGGAGCGTTCTGACGGACAGGCTCTGACAGAAATCAAACGGTTGCGAGTCTTTAGCAGACCATGAAAGCCGTAGTGCAGCGAGCACTGGAATGCGTTAATAGACTCTCACAATATTTTTGGACTCGATTTCAGTTGCTAAGTAATTACCGCACACACAAGCAAAACAAAAAAAAAAAAAAAAAGAAAGATAGCAATACTTTATCAAACGCATCAGCTGCCGCTCGCTCCAGGCGTATGGGAAATGCATTCGCTGAAGCTTCGCTCTCCTCCCACCCACATACTGTATAGACGTTGGGCTTGCACTCTATTCATTTTGGCCGAGCCCGCGTTCGCACCGGGCACAGATGCAGCTATTCGATTTAGGCAAAAGGCATAAAAAAATAAAAAAAAAATAAAAGAAAGAAAAGTTTTGTGTTATTTTATTATGTTGCTAGGAGATGAAATAACTCAAATCCCAGAGGGGCCGTGTCTCGCGCTTTTTACATAACACAAAGATCTTCGAGGGAAAACAGTGAGCAGTAAATACTCGCTGAAAGGATGCGATTCTGACGGCATGCTTCATAGTCCTCCTCCTGAACCGTCGCATCTACGTGGTGGAATCGTTAATAAAGTGCGTGCTGCAGTGATCTGAATGCGCGCGGCGCTCCACCCAAACTGCGCGCTTACCGGTGATGTTTAACCCTTCCGCTGCCAAAGCCGTTTTTTGCACACGTTTAAAAGATAAGTCATTTAACCACTTAAGCCCCGGAAGATTTTACCCCCTTCCTGACCAGGGGGTATTTTGCGATTCGGCACTGCGTGACTTTAACGGACAATTGCGCGGTAGTGCGACGCTGTACCTAAACGAATTTGAAGTCCTTTTTTCCCACAAACAGAGCTTTCTTTTGGTGGTATTTGATCACCTGTGCGATTTTTTGATCATGTGCTATAAACGAAAAAAGAGCGTCAATTTTGCAAAAATAACAATATTTTTCACATTTTTTTATATGAAATTCCCAAAAAAAAATGTATAAATCAAAATTTTTTTAACATTTTCGGCCAATTTGTTTTATGCTACATATGTTTGGTAAAAAAAAAAAAAATCGCAAAAAGCGTATTTTGTCATTTTTGTCATTTTTGTTGTTTTTTTTTTTAACGCGTAATGGCGGCGATCTGCGATTTTTTTTGCGGTACTGCGACATTGGGGCGGACAGATCGGACCCTTGACTGACATTTTTGACATATGCACTGTTACTGTAAAAATACACTGGTAGTGAAGGGGTTAACTTTATTTGAGCGGGAGGGGCTGTGTGTGTCCCTAGGGGCATGATTCTAACTGTGATTGGCTGTGGCTTGAAGTGTAGGAACAATGATCAACGGTCCTACATAGTAGAACCGTATGATCATTGTTTCTACACAAGGGAGAATGACAGGCGGCTTGTTTACATTAGCCGCCTGCCTTTCTCCCGCTGGCACGGACGATCGTGAGTGAGCGGCGGACATCGGGTCCGCCGCTAACACGCGCGGGGGGTCCGTGACCGCGCGGGAGCGTGCCTCCGGCGGCGCGCGCTCGTTCCCCAGAGCCTCACAGGCTAGTGACGTACCGGTACGTCACTTTGCCTGTGAGGGGCTGACTGCCGTAGTATATGTACTTGCGGCGGTCGGCAAGTGGTTAACGACTGCATAAACTCCCAAAACATTATACATTTTCTGAAAGCAGACACCCTAGAGCAGTGATGACAAACCTTGGCACCCCAGAAGTTTTGGAACTACACTTCCCATGATGCTCATCTACACTGCAGAGTGCGTGAGCGTCATGGGAAATGTAGTTCCAAAACATCTGGGGTGCCAAGGTTTGTCATCACTGCTCTAGAGAATAAAATTGTGGTAGTTCACATTTTTTTATTTTACATGATTTTACCACAAAGATTTAGGAAATGCAAAATTTCAATTAAAAAAATTACAGTAAAGTTAATTTAGGGGAACATACAGTATCTGACAAAAGTGAGTACACCCCTCACATTTATGTAAATATTTTATTCTATCTTTTCATGTGACAACACTGAAGAAATGACACTTTGCTACAATGTAAAGTAGTGAGTGTACAGCTTGTATAACAGTGTAAATTTGCTGTCCCCTCAAAATAACTCAACACACAGCCGTTACTGTCTAAACCACTGGCAACAAAAGTGAGTACACCCCTAAGTGAAAATGTCCAAATCGGGCCCAATTAGCCATTTTCCCTCCCTGGTGTCATGTGACTCGTTAGTGTTACAAGGTCTCAGGTGGGAATGGGGAACAGGTGTGTTAAATTTGGTGTTATCGCTCTCACTCTCCCATACTGGTTACTGGAAGTTCAACATGGCACCTCATGGCAAAGAACTCTCTGAGGATCTTAAAAAATGATTTGTTGCGCTACATAAAGATGGCCTAGGCTATAAGAAGATTGCCAAGACCCTGAAACCGAGCTGCAGCACGGTGGCAAAGACCATACAGGGGTTTAACATGACAGGTTCCACTCAGAACAGGCCTCACCATGGTTACCAAAGAGGTTAAGTGCATCTGCTAAGTGTCATATCCAGAGGTTGTCTTTGGGAAATAGATGTATGAGTGCTGCCAGCATTGCTGCAGAGGTTGAAGGGGTGGGGGGGTCAGCCTGTCAGTGCTCAGACCATACGCCGCACACTGCATCAAATTGGTCTGCATGGCTGTCATCCCAGAAGGAAGCCTCTTCTAAAGATGATGCACAAGAAAGCCCGCAAACAGTTTGCTGAAGACAAGCAGACTAAGGACATGGATTACTGGAACCATGTCCTGTGGTCTGATGAGACCAAGATAAATGTATTTGGTTCAGATGGCTTCAAGTGTGTGTGGCGGCAACCAGGTGAGGAGTACAAAGACAAGTGTGTCTTACCTACAGTCAAGCATTGTGGTGGGAGTGTCATGGTCTGAGACTGCATGAGTGCTGCCGGCACTGGGGAGCTACAGTTCATTGAGGGAACCATGAAAGCCAACATGTACTGTGACATACTGAAGCAGAGCATGATCCCCTCCCCTCAGAGACTGGGCCGCAGGGCAGTATTCCAACATGATAACGACCCCAAACACACCTCCAAGACAACCACTGCCTTGCTAAAGAAGCTGAGGGTAAAGGTGATGGACTGGCCAAGCATGTCTCCAGACCTAAACCCTATTGAGCATCTGTGGGGCATCCTCAAATGGAAGGTGGAGGAGCGCAAGGTCTCTAACATCCACCAGCTCCGTGATGTCATCATGGAGGAGGGGAAGAGGACTCCAGGGGCAACCTGTGAAGCTCGAGTGAACTCCATGCCCAAGAGGGTTAAGGCAGTGCTGGAAAATAATGGTGGCCACACAAAATATTGACACTTTGGGCCCAATTTGGACAATTTTCACTTAGGGGTGTACTCACTTTTGTTGCCAGTGGTTTAGACATTAATGGCTGTGTGTTGAGTTATTTTGAGGGGACCGCAAATTTACACTGTTATACAAGCTGTACACTCACTACTTTACATTGTAGCAAAGTGTCATTTCTTCAGTGTTGTCACATGAAAAGATAGAATAAATTATTTACAATAAAGTGAGGGGTGTACTCACTTTTGTAAGATACTGTACATGCAATAAATTACCCAATTTTTTTTGAAAAATATAAAAGAGGAGGTTGTACTGAGTGAATATATACCCAACATGGCAAACCTTAACCACCTCAATACCGGGCACTTGCACCCCCTTCCTGCCCAGGACAATTTTTAGCTTTTAGCGCTGTCACACTTTGAATGACAATTGCGCAGTCATGCAACACTGTACCCATATGACATTTTTATCATTTTTTTTCAAATATATAAAGCTTTTTTTTTTTTTTTTTTTTTTTTTGGTGGTGATTAATCACCGCTGGGTTTTTTTTTTTTTTTTTTTTTGCTAAATAACCAAAAAAAGTTGTTCTTCATAAATTTAGCCCAAAATGTATTTTTCATTGCTACATTTCTTTGGTGAAAATAACCCAAATGTATATTATTTAGTCTGCGGGAAAGTTATAGAGTCCACAAACTATGGGATATATCTGAAAATAGATCGATCCTGATGTACTGATGGCATATCCCATTAAGGCCCAAAAATGTCAAGACAGTAGAAATACCCCCTAAATGACCCCTTTTTGGAATGTAGACAGTCTAAGGAATTTAGTAAGAGGCTTTGCGAGTTTTTTGAAGTTGTAATTTTTTGTCATAATGTTTTGGAAAATATAGAAATGAAAAAAAAAAATAAAAAAATTTTTTTTTTTTTCTTTTTACATACTGTCACCAGTGCAGTAGACTGTCGTCGTATAACTGGTGTGGTGGTGATCTGGGGCACTGACTTGGGACAGTACGAAAAAAAAAAAAATGTTATCATTTTTATAAAAAAAATTTTTTTTTTATATTTTATTACATTTTTTCTTTTTTTCTAGAATTTTTTTAACACACTGTGACTAGAGCAATACATTGTTACCATAGAAGCATTGTACTACTCTGGGTAAGTGATCGGGAATTTTCTTTTTACACATTATATTGGCTTATAGCAGTGAATTACATTGCTATAAGCAAGCATTTTACTGAATGAAACTGAGACTGAAAAACTGTTTTGGTATGATTAGCTGTGATTGGTCAAAGCTAATCACATGGTACAGATGGCTTGTGATTGGCCCTGTCTCTACCATGTGACCAAATTGACCAATCACAGCTAGCAACACAATTATCAACAATGGATGGCATGAATGGAAGCCATTTGTTTGCTTATAGCAGTTAATTACATTGCTATGAGCAAGCATTTTGCTGAATAAAACTAAATCATTCAGTGTGTTTTGTTGTGATTAGCTGTGATTGGTCAAAGCTAATCACATGGTACAGGTGGGCTATGATTGGCCCTGTCTTTACCATGTGATCAAATTGACCAATCACAGCTAGCAACACAATTGTCAACAATTGATGGCATGAATGGAAGCCGTTTGTTTGCTTATAGCAATGAATTACATTGCTATAAGCAAGCATTTTACTGAATGAAACTGAATCACTCAGTTTGTTTTGGTGTGATTAGCTGTGATTGGTCAAAGCTAAATACATGGTACAGATGGGCTGTGATTGGTCCTGTCTGTACCATGTGATTAAATTGACCAATCACAGCTAGCAACACAGTTGTTAACAATAGATGGCATGAAAGGAAGCCATACATTGTGTACAACTGTCCTGTGACTTGCTGTGATTGGTCACAGCAGTCACATTGTACCGGCAGTGAGATGTTACTTTGATCAGTCATTGGCTGTGTCCCATACCCCCCCCCCACTGCTCCTGTGTGTGTGTGTGTATATATATATAAAGGGATTAAAGCGCCATCTAGTGGGCAGTTTAAAAAATGTTAGAACTCACATGGCCACATGCAAAATAATCTACATAGGTGTCCCAGTCCGCCGACGATAGCAAATCAGGGCCGCTGGAGGTGCCCGCAGGGCTGGAGTAGATGTATAAGCAGGCCGCCCCCAAGCTGACATTTTTTCTGCCCTATACCCACAGGGGTCCCGGAACTTCTTCTCCAGCCTTGAGGGCACCTCCAGCGGCCCTGATTTGCTATCATCGGCGGACCGGGACACCTATGTAGATTATTTTGCATGTGGCCAGATATGTAATGTGAGTTCTAACATTTTTTAAACTGCCCACTAGATGGCGCTTTAATCCCTTTCTACACACACACACAGGGGCAGAGGTGGAAATCGCATGTGTTTCGGACAGGAGTCGCACCGCATTCCTGTTCAACTCTCGTGATTCTTTGCAGTGCGATTTGCGCCATTTTTTTTTTTTTTATTTGTATTGACGCAAATCACACTGCAAAGTATCGGTACACAGTATCGGTGAATATTTGACCGAAAGTATCTGTACTTGTACTCGCCGGTAAAAAAAACGGTATCGGCGCAACCCTAATTGTTACTCAAGTCATATTCTATTTGAATGTTAATGACAAATTGTCTTTCCTTTTCAATCTGCAGCTCTCTAATGTTCTGTAAAATGCAATATGGCCACCTGGAGGTGTTCTATACACAGATGGTATACAGAACGCCCCCCAGAAATTTAATTTCCTGCTTGTGTGATTGGCTCACTGATTTTCCCAGAAGTCTGCACCAAGATACAAGTCAGATTTTGGGTATCCCCTGCAGCAGACATGTCATTTTTGGTGAGATACTCCCAAAGGGAAATCACATCTAAAAGGATGCAGACCCTACCACTTTCCTCATTAGAGTCCTTCAAGTGCAGCAGATGATTGATAATTATAAAGTCACTCCCGTAGAGATTCACATGCATACAAAGAAACAAACCGCTTTTTCTCAACTACTTGAAGACCAGGCCTTTTTCCGACATTTGTTTCTTACAAGTTAAAATTTGCTAGAAAATTGAATCCCCAAACATTATAAATATTTTTTATCAGAGACCCTAGAGAATAAAATGGTGGCTGTTGCAACATTTTCTGTCACCCTGTGTTTGCGCAGCAGTCTTTCAAAAGCAATTTTTTGGGATAAAATACACTTTTATGAATTAACCACTTCAGCCCCGGAAGGTTTTGCCCCCTTAATGACCAGACCATTTTTTACTAGTCAGCACTGTGCTACTTTAACCACTTCTGGACCAGGAAGATTTTCCCCCCTTAATGACCAGGCCATTTTTTTGCCATTCAGCACTGCGTTACTTTAACAGACAAATGCGCGGTCGTGCAACGCTGTACCCAAATAAAATTGATGTTCTTTTTTTCCCACAAATAGAGCTTTCTTTTGGTGGTATTTGGTCACCTGTGCGATTTTTACTGATAGCGCTATAAACAAAAAAAAGTGTCAATTCTAAAAAAAAAAAAAAAAAAATTTTTTCTTTTTTTCGGTTTTAAAATTTTGCAAATTTAGTAATTTTTCTTCATAACTTTTGGCCAAAACTTATACTGCTACATATCCTTGGTAAAAAAAAAAAAAAAAAACACCCAAATCAGTTTATATTATTTGGTCTTTTATAGAGTCTACAAGCTATGGTGCCAATCATTGAAAATTGATCACAACTGATGTACTGACGACCTATCTGATATCTTGAGACACTAATAAGCCAGTAAAGTACAAATACCCCCCAAATGACCCCTTTTTGGAAAGTAGACATTCCAAGGTATTTAGTAAGAGGCATGGTGAGTTTTTTGAAGTTGTAATTTTTTTCCCACAATTATTTGCAAAATGAAGAATTTTTTTTCTTTTTTCACAAAATTTTCATATTACCAAGTTATTTCTCACACACTGTATAGGCATACTTGCAACTACACACCAAAATTAATTCTGCTACTCCTCCTGAGTATGGCGATACCACATGTGTGAGACTTTTACACAGCCTGGCCACATACAGAGGCCCAACATCCAAGTAGCACCGTCAGGTGTTCTAGGAGCATAAAATCCGCATATAATTTCTTGACAACCTATCGCACTTTTAAAGGTCCTGGAGCACCAGGACAATGGAAACTGACCCCCATTTTTGAAAGCAAACACCCCAACACATAATCTAGGAGCCATAATGAGTTTTTTTGAACAAGTCATTTTTTTCCACAAGTTTTTGGAAAATGTGGAAAGAAAATGATACTGCTTTTTTTTTTTACACAAAGTTGTCCATTTATAAGATATTTCTAACACATAGCATGTACATTTTTTATATTTTACCAAGCAATTGTGTTTTTTTTTTTCATTAAAATTAATTAAAGTGTATTTAAAAAAAAAAAAAAAAAATTGCATTTGAAAAACCACTGTGCAAATATAGTGTGACAAAAAAAATTGTAACGACTTCCATTTTTTTTCTAGGGCTTCTGCTTTAAAATATATATATATATATATATATATATATATATATATATATATATATATATATATATATATACAGTGGGTACGGAAAGTATTCAGACCCCCTTCAATTTTTCACTCTTTGTTATATTGCAGCCATTTGCTAAAATCATTTAGGTTCATTCTTCTTCCTCATGAATGTACACATAGCACCCCATACTGACAGAAAAACACAGAATTGTTGACATTGTTGCAGATTTATTAAAAAAGTAAAACTGAAATATCACATGGTCCTAAGTATTCAGACCCTTTGCTCAGTATTTAGTAGAAGCCCCCTTTTGATCTAATACAGCCAGGAGTCTTTTTGGGAAAGATGCAACAAGTCTTTCACACCTGGATTTGGGGATCCTCTGCCATTCCTCCTTGCAGATCCTCTCCAGTTCTGTCAGGTTGGATGGTAAACGTTGGTGGACAGCCATTTTTAGGTCTCTCCAGAGATGCTCAATTGGGTTTAAGTCAGGGCTCTGGCTGGGCCATTCAAGAACAGTCACGAAGTTGTTGTGAAGCCACTCCTTCGTTATTTTAGCTGTGTGCTTAGGGTCATTGTCTTGTTGGAAGGTAAACCTTCGGCCCAGTCTGAGGTCCAGAGCACTCTGGAGAAGGTTTTTGTCCAGGATATCCCTGTACTTGGCCGCATTCATCTTTCCCTCGATTGCAACCAGTCGTCCTGTCCCTGCAGCTGAAAAATACCCCCACAGCATGATGCTGCCACCACCATGCTTCACTGTTGGGACTGTATTGGACAGGTGATGAGCAGTGCCTGGTTTTCTCCACCCATACCGCTTAGAATTAAGGCCAAAAAGTTCTATTTTGGTCTCATCAGACCAGAGAATCTTATTTCTCACCATCTTGGAGTCCTTCAGGTGTTTTTTAGCAAACTCCATGCGGGCTTTCATGTGTCTTACACTGAGGAGAGGCTTCCGTCGGGCCACTCTGCCATAAAGCCCCGACTGGTGGAGGGCTGCAGTGATGGTTGACTTTCTACAACTTTCTCCCATCTCCTGACTGCATCTCTGGAGCTCAGCCACAGTGATCTCTGGGTTCTTCTTTACCTCTCTCTCACCAAGGCTCTTCTCCCCCGATAGCTCAGTTTGGCCGGACGGCCAGCTCTAGGAAGGGTTCTGGTCGTCCCAAACGTCTTCCATTTGAGGATTATGGAGGCCACTGTGCTCTTAGGAACCTTAAGTGCAGCAGAAATCTTTTGTAACCTTGGCCAGATCTGTGCCTTGCCACAATTCTGTCTCTGAGCTTTTCAGGCAGTTCCTTTGACCTCATGATTCTCATTTGCTCTGACATGCATTGTGATCTGGAAGGTCTTATATAGACAGGTGTGTGGCTTTCCTAATCAAGTCCAATCAGTATAATCAAACACAGCTGGACTCAAATGAAGGTGTAGAACCATCTCAAGGATGATCAGAAGAAATGGAAAGCACCTGAGTTAAATATATGAGTGTCACAGCAAAGGGTCTGAATACTTAGGACCATGTGATATTTCAGTTTTTCTTTTTTAATAAATCTGCAACAATGTCAACAATTCTGTGTTTTTCTGTCAGTATGGGGTGCTATGTGTACATTCATGAGGAAGAAGAATGAACTTCAATGATTTTAGCAAATGGCTGCAATATAACAAAGAGTGAAAAATTTAAGGGGGTCTGAATACTTTCCGTACCCACTGTATAAATATATATCTTTGAGGGTTCTAAGTAATTTTCTAGCAAAAATTGAAAAGCAGATTTTTACATTTTTGAGAAGTGCCATAGTATGCTGGGGAAGCAAGTAGTTAAGTAAAAAAAAAAAAAAAAAAAGGTATTATAAAAAAAAATGGCGCTGGTGATGCATACATATAAAAGAAGAAAAAATAAACACCTGATTTCACCCCTACGTGTCATGTGTCCTAATAAATCAGGGAGCTGCAGTTATTTTGGCTGTTTTAAAGTCACTTAGTTGAGCTCTCAGACAGGGAGATGGAAGGGGAGATTATGGGAAATGTTGTGACATGTTGCACATTCTTCACCTTAACATCTTATATAAATCCAGAGAGGTTTTCTAAACTATGGCACTGCTGAACTTAACTATTTGTGGTGTCAGAAGTTACTGTTATTCCTCCCTATAGGTATGATAATAACTAATCCTACAGCTTGTAGACTCCTTAACCACTTGACCTCGGGAAGGTTTTTACCCCCCTTTATGACCAGGCGGTTTTATGCTTTTCAGCACTACGCAACTGGCAACTGCTCGATCATGCAACACTGTACACAACATTTATATCATTTTTTCACACGAATAGAGCTTTCTTTTGGTGGTATTTGATCACTACTGAGTTTTTAATTTTATGCAATATAAACCAAAAAAGACTAAACATTTTGAAAAGAAAAAAAATTATATTTTCTACATCCAATAAAATCTAATTTTTTCATATATTTAGTCTCTCTCTCTCTTTCTCTCTCTCTCTCTCTTTCACTCTCTCTCTCTTTTTCATTCCGTTTTTTTTACATTTTTTTTACTATTTTTTTTTTAACATCAGTCTATTTGATCAGAGTAGTTCACAACTTTTTGTTGTGAAAACTTTGTCACCAGTGCAGTACAGTGTCATCATATGACTGTGGAGGTGATCAGGGATACTGACTGGTGACGATATGTTAAAAAAATAAATAAATAAATATGGAAAAACATTTTAATTTCATTTGTTTTTAAATATTATTTTAGCTATTTTCTTTTTTTGCATACTTTTATCACAGTGGTTCAGTGTCACCATAGTATCACTGCTTTACTCTATAGGGTGTTTAGAGATTTTTTTTTTTTTTTTTTTTTTTTTTACAGCAATATTTGAACTATCATGAATAATACAGCTGTGATAACGTGTGATCTGTGATTGGCTACAGCTAATCACAAGGTACAAGGTGCTGTGATTGGCCCAGGTACCATGTGATAGCTGTGGGCCAATCACAGCATCACTGTATAGGAAACTCAGCTGTTATGAATGACCCTCAAAAAAGGCCGGGTACCAGGATCCCCGATCCACTGTGTCCCCTGTATTGAGTTGGCCAACCCTTTGCAGCTATAACAGCTTCAACTCTGAATGGCCTGCACAGAGTCCTGACCTCAACCCGATAGAACACCTTTGGAATGAATTGGAATGAGCCAGGTCTTCTCAACCAACAACTCCATCAAGACATAGTTTGATGAGTTTGGGTGGAGGAACTTGCGTACCTTTCACAAAGCCCTAACCTCAACCTACAAAGACCTTTGGGATGAATTGGAATGAGCCAGGTCTTCTCAACCAACAACTCCATCAAGACATGATTTTAAGAGTTTGGGTGGAGGAACTCGAGTAGCCTTCACAAAGCCCTGACCACAACCTACTGAACACCTTTGAGATGATTTGGAATGAGCCAGGTCTTCTCAACCAACAACTCCATCAAGACATGATTTTACGAGTTTGAGTGGAGGAACTCGAGTAGCCTTCACAAAGCCCTGACCACAACCTACTGAACACCTTTGAGATAAGTTGGAACGAGCCAGGTCTTCTCAACCAACAACTCTATAAAGACATGGTTTGATGGGTTTGATGTGGAGGAACTCAAGTGGCATTCAAAGCACTTAGCCTTAGCCTTACTGTACACCTTTTTGATAAATGCTGATTGCCAGCCAGGGATTTTCATCCAACATCAGTACTTGACCTTGCAATTTGTTTTGGTTAAATAGGCACAAATATCCAGAGACACACTTGAAAATCATGTGATGAGTCTTTCAAGAATGTAGGTTGTTTTAGCCACAAAGAGAGACCACCTTCATACTAATACCAATGGTGTTGGAATAGAATACCAATATGAGTTTGATAAGTGTCCACAACTTTTTGGCATATAGTTTATCTATCTATCTATCTATCTATCTATCTATCTATCTATCTATCTATCTATCTATCTATCTATCTATCTATCTATCTATCTATCTATCTATCTATCTATCTATCTATCTATCTATCTATCTATCTATCTATCTATCTATCTATCTATCTATCTATCTATCTATCTGTGGCGGCTGGTGCTCCATGGGCCTGTGGGGGCAGCAGACGGACCACACCAGCTCGCACACCATAACAACCCCAGCGGTGGCTTCCCCCAGCAGCGGCGGCGGTGGCGGCTTCCTCTGCGCCTCCTCCCTCCTCCTTGGCCAATAGCATGGCCTCTCCTTTCGGCCAATCAGGAAACGGGTCTCAGAACTTGCTTCCTGATTGGCTGGGAGGCGAATACGTGTGATAATAGCGAATATTCATTCACTATTGTCACACAACTGGGTGGGCTCGGGGAGCAGTGCTCTGTGCCCTGAGCCCACCCTTTTTTGAAGCCTAGTAGAGCCTCTGGCTCATGTGCTTAAAAAAAGAACCTCATTGGAATCCATTGGAACCCCTACGCCCTCAATGCACCAGCCGCCACTGCTATCTATCTATCTATCTATCTATCTATCTATCTATCTATCTATCTATCTATCTATCTATCTATCTATCTATCTATCTATCTATCTATCTATCTATCTATCTATCTATCTATCTATCATTTTCCTAGTTTACCTCCACAGATTATTTTATCTGAGACTGGGAGAGGGAAGCTAACCGTACACGGTATGAGCACCCCAGGTTACAGTAATCAGATAATTGACTGAGTTTACAGAAAGGGATACAGTTTTAGAGGTAGCCAGTGACCAATACCATTACTCAGAACGATTTTTATTTATATTTGTTTGGACTGGCGTTGCTATTATAACAGGAAAGGACAGGGAGTAAAGGGGAAATGACTCTAACAGCAACATGGAGAGCAATAAAAAACCCAAGAGAAGCTCTAATCATTTTCCCACTCTCTCAAAACTAAAAGAAAAAAAAAAAAAACATGTTGTCTCCAACAAGAAACAACTCCATAGAATAACCCATTGTTTTTACTATTCCACCATTGAGGGGCAGTAGTTGATTAAATTATCAGACATCTGTTTGATTGCATCTGTCTGCCTTCTCCTAGTTCAGCTAGTTTAAGCTGTCACCTGTTGGTCCTCTCCTAGCTGACCTAAGCTGGCCATACATGGATTTTAATTCAACTGGTTTAGCATGTATTGGGGGGGGGGGGGAGGGATTGTACCCCATTGTTGGTGTCAGTGGGAGGAAATGTTCTCTATCGTTGGTGTCAGTGGGAGGAATAGTGCCCTATTATTGGTGTCAGTGGGGGGGGATAGTGCCCCATCAGTGGTGTCAGTGAGAGGAATAGTGCCCTATCGCTGGCATCATTGAGAGGAATAGTGCTCCATCATTGGTGTCAGTGGGAAGTATAGTGCAGTAGGGGGCTGAAAAGTGCCCTATTGTTGGTGTCAGTGGGAGGAATAGTGACCGATCATTGGTGTCAGTTAGAGGAATAGTGCCCTATCATTAGCATCATTGGGGGGAATGGTGCCCCATCATTGGTGTCAGTAGGGGAATAGTGCCCCGTCATTGGTGTCAGTGGAAGGGATAGTGCATTAGGGGGCCGAAAAGTGCCCCATTGTTAGTGTCAGTGGGAGGAATAGTGCCCTATCATTGATGTCAGTAGGAGAAATAGTGCCCTACCGTTGGTGTCAGCGAAAGGAATAGTGCCCTATCATTGGTGTCAGTAGGAGAAATAGTGCCCTACCGTTGGTGTCAGCGAAAGGAATAGTGTCCTATCGTTAGCATCATTGGGAGGATCAGTGCCCCATCATTGATGTCAGTGGGGAGAATAGTGCTCTATCGTTGGTGTCAGCGAAAGGAATAGTGCCCTATCGTTAGCATCATTGGGAGGAATAGTGCCCCCCCATTGGTGCCAGTGGGAGGAATAGTGCCCCCCCATTGGTGCCAGTGGGAGGAATAGTGCCCCATCATTGGTGTCAGTGGGGGAAATAGTGCCCTATCGTTGGTGTCAGTAAGAGGACTAGTGCCCTATCATTGGTGTCATCGAAAAGAATAGTGCCCTATCGTTGGTGTCAGCGAAAGGAATAGTGCCCTATCGTTAGCATCATTGGGAGAAATAGTGCCCCCCCCCCCATTGGTGCCAGTGGGAGGAAAAGTGCCCCATCATTGGTGTCAGTGAGAGGGATAGCAACCAGTTGTCGATGTCAATGATAGGAACGATGACCTCATGTTGCTGAAAGTGTGTGTGTGTGGGGGGGGGGAATAATGTCCCAAGGGCTGGATAAAAGCAAGCAAAGAGCCACATTTGGCCCCCGGGCCTCAGTTTGGAGACCACTGCTCTCAATCATATTTTTTATCCACTTCCTGCCCAGGAGGTCATATGGTAATCCTGGATACCAGGATGGTGCCTGCAGCTACAGACCTCAGATCTCTCCCTCTCCTCCAACACTTTTCCCTCCCCTCTCAAACATGCACTGGTTACCGTCATATTCAAAAAAGTGCTTGCTGGACCCCACCTGAATAACGTAAGACCCATCTCCCTGCTCCCGTTTGCCTCCAAGTTTTTTGAATACCTTGTCCACAATCCTATGAGCTCCTACCTCACTGACAACAACCTTCTCAATCTCCTACAGTCTGGCTTCAGCCCACAACATCCCACTAAAACTGCTCTACTAAAACTCACTGACCTACTAACTTCTAAAACCAACAGCCAGTACTCCATACTCATACGCTTGGACCTTTCTGCTGCCTTCGACACAGTTGACTATCTATTCACCCTCAACAAACTCCACTCCCTTGGCCTCCATGATTCTGCTCTTTCATGGCTCTCCTCCTACCTATCTCAGTGTCACACACAACAATATCTCCTCCGCTCCTCTTCCTCTTTCTTTTTGGGGTACCCCAAGGCTCGGTCCTTGGGACCCTCCTATTCTCTCTCTATACCTCTTCCCAGGACCAGCTGCTAACCTCCCATGGCTTACAGTTTCCAATACCACCTCTACGCCGCAACACTCAGAATTATCTCTCTTCTCCTCAACTTACCCCTTCAATCTCCTCACGTATCACAAACTTACTGAGTGACATATCAGTATGGATGTTACACCTCTCCCTCAAACTCAATCTTCATAAACTGAGCTTATAATATTTCCTCTTCCCCGATTCCCCCCCATGACTTTACAAATGAGATCAACGGCACAACCATTGGTCCTGCCACACACGCCAAGATGCTGGGTGTAGTCCTGGACTCTGACTTCTCCTTCAGCCCCCACATCCAGTCACTTGCTAAATCTTGCAGCATTACCCAATCCCTTCACTGGCTTCCCCTACCCCACCATATAAAATTCAAAATTTTAACCACAACATACAAGGCCATCCACAACATTGCCCCCAGCTACAACAACAACCTAATCTACAGATATCTCCCAAATCGTCCTCTTCGCTCCTCCCAAGACCTCCTGCTCTCTTGCTCCCTTGTTACCTCCTACCACGCTCGCCTCCAGGACTTCTCCAGAGCCTCTCCCATCCTCTGGAACTTCTTGCCCCAGTATGTCTGGTCAGCCCCCAACCTGTCCACCTTTAGGCGATCCCTGAAAACGTACTTATTCAGGGAAGCCCACCCCACCTCCACCTAAGAACTATACCCAAGCACACAACAGATTATCGACGCAGCTATTATATTTTGGGACCACCTCTCCCTCCCTTTAAACTGTAAGCTCCATGAGCCGGGCACTTCTATTCCTTCTGTATTGAACTGTATTGTAATTGTACTGTCCCCCCTCTACATTGTAAAGTGGTGCGCAAGCTGCGCTATATAAGTCCTGAATAATAAACAGTACCTGCCACTGCTTATTGTTATCGCAGGGGAGGTTAACATTCCTTGTAATAGCAATAAATACAATAAAAAAAAAAAAGAAAGAAAAAAAAAGACAGTGTAAAAATAAAAAAGTAAAAAAATAAATAATACAAATTTTTTTTAAAGCGTCCCTGTCCCCCCGTACTCGCGTGCAGAGGCGAACACATACACAGGTTGTGCACACATATTTATAATGTTCGCACCACACATGCGAGCAGAGTTGTATAAAGTACTCAAAACCCATACTTGAGTAAAAGTACAAGTGCTCGATAAAAAAGTGACTTGAGTAGAAGTACTAAAGTATTCAACATTTTTTGTACTTAAGTATTGCAAGTAGTTTTTTAAAAAATGTTGCTACTCAAGTACTGAAAGTAAAAGTACAAGTACTGTGTTATGTAGTTATTAAAGAAAGAAGTCAAAAGTTTGAACATCATATTGTTTTTTATTATTTCAAATGCAGCTTTTATTTATACATACAGTAGCTTTTATTTTCGTATGCGCTGATAATACACATGTTTTGAGCTTCATGAAACCTGCTATCTACTGTTCTGGCAGTGGTAATTTTTATAATTGTAACGAGTAACTATGCAGCACAAAAAAAAATATCGGAGTAGAAGTATTGAAATCATCGAAAAAATGTAGTGAAGTAAAAGTGGAAGTAGGAGAAAAAAATTCTACTCTAGGAAAGTACAGATACCGCCTTTCGGTACTTAAGTGCAGTAGTGAAGTAGTTCTACTTAGTTACTATACATCTCTGCATAGGGAGACCAATTATTCTGGCACCAAACCTCCTGTGTAACTCTATATTGGCTTTTAACCACTTTACCACCGGAGGATTTTGCTGTCTTCCGTCCAGGCCACTTTTTGCGATTCGGCACTGTGCGACTTCAACTGACAATTGCGCGGTCGTGCGACGCCGTACCCAAACGAAATTTACGTCCTTTTTTTCCCACAAACAGAGCTTTCTTTTGGTGGTATTTGATCACCTGTGCAATTTTTACTTTTTGCGCTATAAACAAAAAAAGAGCGTTTATTTTGAAAAAATAACAATATTTTTAACATTTTTTTATATGAAATTCCCCCCAAAAAAGATGTAAAAACCAATTTTTTTAAAAATTTTTGGCCAGTTTGTTTTCTGCTACCTATGTTTGGTAAAAAAAATTGCAATAAGCGTATTTTGATTGGTTTGCGCAAAAGTTATTGCGTTTACTAACAAAGGGAAAGATTTCTGTCATTTTTGGTGTTTTTTTTTTTTAACGCGTAATGGAGGCGATCTGCGATTTTTTTTGTGGGACTGCGACATTGCGGCGGACAGATCGGACCCTTGACTGACATTTTTGACACTTTTGGGGGTACCAGTGACATTACTGCAGTAATCAGTGCTATATATATGCACTGTTACTGTAAAAATGACACTGGCAGGGAAGGGGTTAATTTTATTGGAGAGGGAGGGGTTAATGTATGCCTGGTGCTTACTGACGTGTAGGGGGGGAGGTGACTGAGTGAGTCAGGGACAGATCGGATGTCCAGCTATGCTGAACAGTCCGATCTGTCACTCCCTGTCACTATGGAGATCCGTCCGCTTGTGTTTACACAGGCGGGCGGATCTCCACACTAGATCCCCGGCGATCGGGGCAGAGCAGCGGCGATCGCCGCTGCTCCTCCCCTGGCCCGACTCCCGCTGTGAATGAAAACAGCGGGAGCGAGCCTCCGGCGGCGCGCAAGCGCCACCCAGAAGGGGGAGTGTCTGACGACGTTAATACTACGTCATCAGACGATAACGAGCCACTCTGCCGCAGTAGTATTACTGTGAGCGGACGTAAAGTGGTTAAAGTGTCGCCTATGGAGATTCTTAGGTACTGTAGTTTGGTGCCATTCTTTGGGCGTATGCAGTTTTAAAGCATGACATGTTGGGTATCTTTTTACTCGGCGTACCATCATATTTTATATTTTGCCAAAAAAAGGGTATTATTTTGTGTTTTTATGCACTAAAATTCATTACATTGTATTTTTTCCCAAAAATCTGCATTCGAAAAATTGCTGCACAAATACCGTGTGACATAAAAAAAAATTGCAACACCCATTTACTCTGTAGGGCCTCTGCTTAAAAATATTAAAAGTTTGGGATTCTAAGTAATTTTCTAGCAAAAAAATGATAATTTTTACATGTGCGAGAGAAATGTCAGAATTGACCTGGGCGGGAAGTAGTTACTAGGTACATACTATAAACTTTCCAGGTTTTGGAGGAAGCAATGTTGTAGTTCAACTAGCGAGTACACTGACTAGTTTGTCCTCTTCTAGTTCCCAATGGTTGTGCCGTCACAAGTCTAGCATCTGCTAGTTCACCTAGTTTATTATGTATCTATCTGTCCTCCCTTAACCACTTAAGCCCCAGAAGATTTTACCCCCTTCCTGACCAGGGGTTTTTTTGATATTCGGCACTGCATGACTTTAACGGACAATTGCGATGTTGTGCGATGCTGTACCTAAACGAATTTGACGTCCTTTTTTTCCCACAAATGGAGCTTTCTTTTGGTGGTATTTGATCACCTGTGCGATTTTTTGATCATGCGCTATAATCAAAAAAAGAGCGACAATTTTGCAAAAATAACATTATTTTTCACATTTTTTTATATGAAATTCCCCCCCAAAAAAATGTAAAAATCTAAATTTTTTAACATTTTTGGCCAATTTGTTTTCTGCTACATATGCTTGGTAAAAAAAAAAAAATCACAATAAGCGTATTTTGATTGGTTTGCGCAAAAGTTATTGCGTTTACTAACTATGGGAAAGATTTTTGTAATTTTTGTTGTTTTTTTTTTTAACGAGTAATAGCGGCGATCTGCAATTTTTTTTGCGGGACTGCGACATTGCGGCGAACAGATCGGACCCTTGACTGACATTTTTGACACTTTTGGGTTTACCAGTGACATTACTACAGTAATCAGTGCTATAAATATGCACTGTTACTGTAAAAATGACACTGGCAGGGAAGGGGTTAACTTTATTGGGGAAGGAGGGGTTAAGTGTGTCCCTAGGGGCGTGCTTCTAACTGTGATTGGACATGGCTACTGGTGTAAGAACAGAGATCAACGGTCCTACATAGTAGAACTGTGTGATCTCCATTTTTACACAGGGGAGAATGACAGGCGGCTTTGTTTACATTAGCCGCCTGCCTTTCTCCCTTCACGGCGAATGATCACGAGTGACCAGCGGACATCGGGTCCGCCGGTCACACGCACTGACTTGTTAGGGAATGAGCCGGGGCGGGCGCGCGCCTCGGCGGGCGTGCGCTCGCCCGCTATTGACTCACAAGCTAGTGACAGGCAAGTGACGTACCCATACGTCACTTTGCCTGGCCGGGGCTGACCGCCGCAGTATATGTACTTGCGGCGGTCGGCAACCGGTTAAATCACCTAGTTTGTACCATCACCCAAAGTATGTTCTTGTAGTTCTTCTAGTTTATAATGTATCTAGCTATCCTTCCTTAAATCACCTAGTTTGTACCATCACCCAAGGTATCTTCTTCTAATTCTCCTACCTATTTTTGTAACTATTTGTAAGCTCCTAGCTCACCTAGTTTTCACTGTCACTCCTGCGTCTTTCCTTAGTTCATACCTACACCAGGTAAATTGACTTTATGGCAGATTCTGGAGGAAGCAATGTTGAGTGGGCATGGTAAGCTAATGCCATTACTATGCTGTAAACACGTTCTTTATTGGATCTGTCTGTGTGGATACATAACACACTCGATCTTGGCGACACTGGAGATCAGAAGCAGATGATGGAGTCAGAGAATTTCCTGGAAGTCCCAAGTTTTCTTGGATAGCCTCCTGTCACATACATAAATCACCATTTTGGCAACAAGAGGGCATTTCAGCTGGTTAGAAATGTAAGAACTCCCAGAGGGGTTTGTGTTTCACGATGGATCACTTCAACTGTACGTTCCCATGAAAGAATAACTGCTCTGCTATCTTACTTTTAGATTAGCCTTTTTCAATCAGGGTTCCGTAGGCCCCTAGAGCTCCTGCAGAGGTTGCTAGAGGTTTCTTGAGCTATGGGTAATATCTGCCTCTCCAATATATAACCAGTGACATCAATTATCTTTTTTGGTATCGGTAAGGTTCCAGAGGATCACCAATGTATGGGACAGTCTTTCTACTGGTCACCAATGTAAGGGACATTCTTCCCACAGACCACCAATGTAAGGAGCATTCTTCCCGCTGGCCACCAATGTAAAGGATATTCTTTCCACTGAACACCAATGTAAAGGGAATTATTCCCACTGATCACCAATGTAGGTCTTTCTTCCCACTGATCACCAATGTAAGGGGCATTCTTCCCACTGATCACCAATGTAGGGCTTTCTTCCCACTGATCACCAATGTAGGGCTTTCTTCCCACTGATCACCAATGTAAGGGGCATTCTTCCCACTGATCACCAATGTAGGGCTTTCTTCCCACTGATCACCAATGTAGGGCTTTCTTCCCAATGGCCTCCAATGTACCTTCCCCCTGAACTCCAATGTAGGGGCATACTTCCAAATTATCACCAATGTAAGGGATATTTGCCCCACTAACCACCAGTTTAAGAGGCATTCTTTCCACTGACCACCAATATGAGGAGCATTCTTCCAACTGACCACCAATGTAAGGGATATTCTTCCCACTAACCACCAGTGTAAAAGGCAGTTTTTACACTGACCACCAATATGAGGAGCATTCTTCCCACTGATCACCAACATAAGGGATATTCTTCCCACTAACCACCAATGTAAGGGACATTCTTCCTAATGGCCCCTAATAGAAGGAGCATTCTTCCCACTGACCACCAATGTAAAGAGCATTCTTCCCACTGACCACCAATGTAAGGGATATTCTTCCCACTAACCACCAGTGTAAGGGGCATTCTTTCCACTGACCATCAATATAAGGAGCATTCTTCCCACTGATCACCAATATAAGGGATATTCTTCCCACTAACTACCAATGTAAGGGGCATTCTTCCTCCTGACCACCAATGTAAGGAGCATTCTTCCCACTGACCACCAATGTAAGAATTCTTCTCACTGACCACCAATGTAAGGAACATTCTTTCCACTGAGTACCAACATAAGCTGGTTCCTCCTTAGTTTGCTGGGGGTTTCCAAACTTCTTGCTGACCACCCTATACAGGGTGCCAACTTTGCGTCGGATCACGTATATATACATGATCCTGCACTGCCACCTTCGGGGGATGCGCGCGCATGGCACTTCTACAGAGGAGGAGGCAGCCGCCCCCTCCCTCTGGGACACTAGCCAAGCAAAGTAGGGCTTCTAATGCACTCCAATGACCATTGTGGTCATTCGGCGGGCCAAACAAACGGTTGAAAGCCCCGAAAATTTGGGTGTAGTTAAACGGACGAAATGCCAATGTTTGGCCCGAACTCATGCTTGAGCCAAACCGTTCGCCCATCCCTACCCACAGGTACAATCATTGCTTCCCTTATTCAACCCCAACACTATAGAGGAGGTTGCTAAACTTCTTGCTAAAATCCAGCTAACCACCTATCCCATGTTCCCTCGCAAATGCTACGGTCACTCTCTGGCTCTATTCTACACTCTTTAAATCACATCTTCAATCTCTTCCTCTCTTCTGGCATCTTCCCCAACTCTCTAAAGCATGCTCTAGTCACCCCCATACTTAAAAACCTATGCCCCCTCTCCCTACTCCCCTTTTTATCCAAACTCCTTGAACGTCTGGTCTACAACCGACTGAGCGACCACCTTCCTGAGAATAATAATAGAAGGGATTTCACCCTCTACACTCCACAGAAACTGCCCTCCTAAAACTAACAAACGATCTACTAACAACTATTCTGTACTCCTATTCCTGGACCTTTCTGCTGCCTTTGATACAGTTGACTACCCCTTCCTCCTCAATAAACTCCTCACCTTTGTTCCCTGTGAGTGTACTCTTCGCTGGTTCTCCTCCTACTTATCCAACCGCACTTCTAGTGTTACTTACAATTCTACTTCCTCCTCTCCTCTTACTTTCTGTGTTGGGGTCCCCAAGGTTCTGTTCTTGGACCTCTCCTATTCTTGATCTATACCTCCTCCCTGGGTCAGCCGATAGCCACCCATGGCTTCCAATACCATCTCTACGCTGACGACACCCTAATTTATCGCTCTACCCCTCAGCTCACTCCTTCCTTCTCCTCACGTATCACCAATTTACTAACAGACATATCATTCTGGATGTCACACCACTTCCTCAAACTCAATCTATCCAAAACCAAGCTCATAATCAACCCCCCCCCCCACATGCCCCATCCCCTGACCTCTTTGTCAAGATCACTGGCACAACTATCACCCCATCCCTGCATGCCAAGGTTCTAGGCGTTAACCTGGACTCTGACCTATCCTTTAAGCAGCATATGTAATCACTGTAAAAATCTTGCCGCCTCAACCTCCGCAACACCTCCAATATATGCCCCTTTCTAACCAATGACACCACAAAGCTCCTAGTTCACTCCCTGGTCATCTTTCACCTTGACTACTGCAACTCCCTTCTCATTGGCTTACCTTTACATAGGCTATTCCCCCCTTCATCTCCTTTCTGGGGATGAAATCACAGGGATATAATCTGGATGATCTTCACAATCTATACATTGGCCTTAAGGGGACCCCACAAGCGTTTTTGACCTTCCCTCACAGAAGGTCCCATCTAGCTGCTAAGCTGACATTTTTACCAAATTAAGGTGGCGGTGTTCCAGTCTGGATCTCACTTATGATGATGGATGGTGACTACATATATTGAAGTTCTGGTCACAAATAAAGGGGACTTTATTTTTTTTCACTGTACTTTCACTGGATTTGTTTTTAATTTTGCACCTAATTTGTGCACTGTGTTCCTACTCTTTTTTATTACATTATTTTGTTTTCACAGACTTACAATATTTAACATGTTGCGTGACTCTTTATGTTTGATTCCAAATTACCCTGTTTATTTCATTGCCAGTTTCGTCTGAAAGGCCCACAGTTACAAATTGCTTGTCTTGAATTAAAGATCAACAACTTAGCCTATGAGATGGATTGGAGATGATTAAAGGTAGCTATTCATCTGGGTTACCCAACCTACATTAGCCTGTGGCAGAGACAAAAGAAACTACTAAGTGGAGAGAATTCTTGCTGCTGTTTTTGGGTATGTGTATAAGCAGGTGAAGTCTACTTTCTCCATTGTAGTGGTTCTCATTCACAGCAGCACTGCATTTGGAGAGGAAGTCAGGGAGAACATGGTTCCTCTACGGTTTCCTGGGTCACTGGGGAAGGTGTCCAATTGGATGCTACTCTAGCTGTGACTCTAGCAGCCATCTTGGGTCAGGCAAAGCCTAGTTAAGGACCTCACTTTCAGGCTTGGCGCGCATTTGCAAATGGGTAGATAAGGGACAGGTACCCTGTCTGTTAGGGACAGAACTAGTGGTTGGGAAAGGTTCCTGATGAGGGGGAAAGCATAGGGTTTGCAACTTCTCTGGACATATTTCCGCTTAGGCACGGGATGGCCAGACCTCACTCTGCCCCTCCTAACAGATGCTGTCAGTTCAGCTGAAACCTGCTGTCTACACGCTGTGGCACCTGTGAGTGTTCCCAGCTGGGCTGTCTTCCCACCAGATTTATTGTCAACTGTCTTTGCATTATTTCAATACAAGTTCTTTACATCGCACTTTGACTATTTGTGTTATTGCTGCCTCACCACGCTGCACCCCACCTGCATGCAGCACCCCAACCCTCTTTCCACTGGACGTTTGAGCCAATAAAGGGCAAAAAAATTATTGATGGAGTAGGATTCTATCATGTGGCAGCTAGTGGGTTGGTGGGTGTTTGAGGGCAGCTACAGGACAAAGTAGAAAGGCTAGCAGGGCCTGAAAATCCTGCAGCGCTTTATATACCAAAAACTTCTAATTAATAACACTAATCTTACAATGGGGCTCCTTTAGCACTTTTGCATTACTGTATTTGATAAAGAATGATTTGAAGCCAAACTCAAAACTAAATAATTCCCCATAAATGAAATGTATCTTCAAATCTTGTTTTTTCTGACACCTGTAAAAGATTCTAACCCTCCTCCACTATGTCCCAAAAAATGTTTTGGCTGGAGTCTGGCACTAAAGTAGACCTGCGGCTAGGCTATGGACAAAGAGTATCATGTTATTTACAAGAAGTAGATAAGCATTGAAAAAAGCCAATACTGACCTCTAGCTGCTGTCATTGTGGAATAATTCATTCTCAACGTTTGCAGCAGAAGCGTCCCAGTTTTTCTTCCACTTTCTTTTGGTAACTAAGCTCCCCACTCCAAGACTACCAGTTTTCTAACTTCCAAAGCAGTGGTTTCCAAGCTGTGACCCACAGAAACATGCGGCCCTTTGATTTAATTTTTCTTGACTTTGGAGCACTATTCTTCCCACTGATGCGATGCACCATTTCTTCCACTGATACTCAATGATGGGGCACCATTCCTTCCACTGATACTCAATGATGGGGCACCATTCCTTCCACTGATACCCAGTGATGGGGCACCATTCCTCCCACTGATACCAATGATGGGGCACTATTCCTCCCACTGATACCCAATGATGGGGCACCATTCCTTCCACTGATACCCAATAATGGGGCACCATTCCTTCCACTGATACCCTGTGCTGGGGCACTATTCCCCCAACTGACACCAACAGGGTACCATTCCTTCCACTGATACCCAATGATGGGGCATCATTCCTTCCACTGATACCCAATGATGGGGCACTATTCCTTCCACTAATACCCAATGATGAGGCACTATTTCACCCACTGACACCAACAGGGTACCATTCCTTTTACTGATAGCCAATGATGGGGCACCATTCCATCCCCTGATACCCAATGATGAGGTACTATTTCTCCCACTGACACCAACAGGGCATCATTCCTTCCACTGACACCAACAGTGGGGCATAATTCCCCCCACTGATACCCAATGATGGAGCACCATTCCTTACACTGTTACCCAATGATGGGGCACCATTCCTTCCACTGATATCCATTGATGGGAAACTATTTCTCACATTGACAGCAACAGGGCAGCATTCCTTTAACTGACAACCGAAGATGGGGCACCATTTCTTCTACTGATACCCAATGATGAGGCACTATTCCTCCCACTGACACCAACAAGGCACCGTTCTTTCCACTGACACCAACAGTGGGACATGCATCCTCCAACTGATAACCAATGATGGGGCACAATTCCTTTCACTGACACCAACGTTAGGGCACAATTAATAACACTTTTTACTCTGACTAACCACCAAGACACGGGCATTGTTTACGCCAACTGGTGCTGGATATTTTCTACTCCTACTGGCCAGTGGCGACAGTTCGCCACCACAAATTCTGAAGTACCGTAAACTGGCCCTTTGTTTAGAAAGTAAATGATGCCCAGTGACAGATCACCCAGTACAATATGTGTCATTTTTTTCACTTATGACGAAGATGTTCAGCCAAGAGGTACAAATATGGATCCTCCTGTACAGGTTTTCAAGGGCACAAGAAGCAATAAACAAAATCCTTGCATTTTACTCCTTCTCCAAACAGACAAACAGAATTTTATTTGGGTATATCAATGTATTATGGCCTGGGAAAGTGAACAGTCCAGGAGCTGCTTCCAGGTATGTTGTTATCTCAATACACCGTGTTCCTGGAAGACACCATAACATGACTACAGTTTGGGAACTTTTTGATAGGAGAAAGTGTTTGTGCTCATTTGCTGAGGAGTGAATGTACGGGGGCCGTGCAAAGTTTCCATTTATATAGGTCAGTGTAAGTATTTTCAACTTTTCATTTGACAACAATGGCAGATAAATTTTATTCTAAAGACCAAATTACAAACTTTCCACGTACAGTATCTCACAAAAGTGAGTATACCCCTCACATTTTTGTAAATATTTTATTATATCTTTTCATGTGACAACACTGAAGAAATGTCACTTTGCTACAATGTAAAGTAGTGAGTGTACAGCTTGTATAACAGTGTAAATTTGCTGTCCCCTCAAAATAACTCAATACAGAGCCATTAATGTCTAAACCGCTGGATACAAAAGTGAGTGCACGCCTAAGTGAAAATTTCCAAATTGGGCCCAATTAGCCATTTTCCCTCCCCGGTGTCATGTGACTCCTTAGTGTTACAAGGTCTCAGGTATGAATGAGGAGCAGGTGTGTTAGATTTGGTGTTATCGCTCTCACCCTCTCATACTGGTCACTGGAATTTCAACATGGCATCTGAAAAAAAGAATTGTTGCTCTACATAAAGATTGCCTAGGCTATAAGAAGATTGCCAAGATCCTGAAACTGAGCTGCAGCACGGTGGCTACGACCATACAGTGGTTTAACGGGACAGGTTTTACTCAAAACAGGCCTCACCACGGTGGACCAATTGTAGCAGAGATAAGTGCTGGGAGGGGGGCCCACACAAGGGAGGGGGATTAGTGAGGGACGACTGTCTCTTTCTCAACAGATAAAAGCTGATAGCAGAGAGAGGGACAGATCAGATTCAGGTGCTGGAGGAAGATTTCTGTAATTGTTGTCCATCACTAATCCCCCTCTCTGTGTGGGCCCCCCTGTGTGCTCGGCCCCCTACAAGAGGGCTGGTGGTCCCCCCCTATCAGCGGCCCTGGCAGCCGCTTACCTTAACACAATAAACAAACATGAAATATAAAATTGAGAAATATACAATTAATGCATCGCAAATCAACATCAGTAATTGATCCCACTAGGGCTAAGGTTTTTGAAGGTACAGTACATATAATCCACCCTGTGAAAAAGGCCCCCAGCCACTACAACACAACCTCAGGGACAATTACCACCTAGGTACTCCCAGAAACAACCTAATTAACACCCCAATGTTACCATGTAACCTATTGTTGGGAAGAAACACTCCTACCTAAGATTCTAAATTTTAATTCAGCACGTTCTTCAATAACCCAGAGACCCCTATCTGCTGCAATGACCAGAGCACTGAATTCAAACAAAATAAAAACAGAAAGCACCTACAAAAGGCAAAAAAAAAAAAAAAAAAAATAAGGAAATAGTCAAATTAATAAGGCATAAAAAAAAACACCAAAACCAAGGTGTCCAAGTAAGGGAGAGTGGGAGGAAACTGTCTGATCCTGGCAATGCTCCTTCGGAACCACCAACAAGGCCTTCCTTCCTCTGCTTACATGTAGGGCCATCCCTGATTCCCCAACCCTCCAATCAGGAAAGTAACATTCTCTATTTATGAATTAATCCACTAAAACCTCTGTACAACTCTGCCTCTTCTACACATCCCAGTCATATTGTCTCTCCTCTTAGTTTTTTCTAGTTTCAGGTCATACATCAGAATTCTCAACCAGGGTTTAATGAATCCCTAGGGTTCCTACAAAGATTGCATGGGGTTCCTTGTGCTGTGGCTGGCTGACCTCCCTTTTGATGGTGCCTGCATATTTCAGGAGCCAACCCCACTTGGAAAAACGACTGTAGCTGCATGAACCCAAAGATCTTTTCTGGTGTCTGTAAGAGGACATTCTTCCTACTAATCACTTATGTAAGGGACATTTTTCCCACTGACCTTCAATGAGTTGAAGTTAAAAACCTAAGTTAAAAATTTTCCAATGCATAACTATTATGTAAGTACTCCAGTTTCTTTTCCAAGACCCATATATGGACCATCTTAGCTCTCACTGAACATAGAGAAGGTAAAACCATGTTGTCAATCAGAGCTTACCTCTGTCATTGGTATCACCTCCAACATGTAACAGTCTGGGTCACCTTCATTATGTGACATTCATGTCACCTCCATCACGTCACAATCATGAGTCTTTTCCAGGAGGTTGTGTCACCTCCATAATGTGACATTCATAGGTCACCTCTATCATGTGACAGTCATGTCACCTCCATTATGTGACATTCATGGGTCACCTCTATGGTGTGTCATTCCTAGGTCACCTTCATCATGTGACATTCATGGGTCACCTCCATCATGTGACAATCATGTCACCTCCATCATGTGACATTTATGGGTCACCTCCATCATGTGACATTCATGGGTCACCTCCATCATGTGACAATCGTGTCACCTCCATCATGTGACATTCATGGGTCACCTCTATGGTGTGTAATTCCTAGGTCACCTTCATCATGTGACATTCATGGGTCACCTCCATCATGTGACATTCATGGGTCACCTCCATCATGTGACAATCATGTCACCTCCATCATGTGACATTCATGGGTCACCTCCATCATGTGACAATCGTGTCACCTCCATCATGTGACATTCATGGGTCACCTCCATCATGTGACATTCATGGGTCACCTTCATCATGTGACATTCATGGGTCACCTCCATCATGTGACATTCATGGGTCACCTCCATAATGTGACAATCGTGTCACTTCCATCATGTGACATTCATGGGTCACCTCCATCATGTGACATTCATGGGTCACCTCCATCATGTGACATTCATGGGTCACCTCCATCATGTGCCAATCGTGTCACCTCCATCATGTGACATTCATGGGTCATCTCCATCATGTGACATTCATGGGTCACCTCCATCATGTGACAATCGTGTCACCTCCATCATGTGACATTCATGGGTCACCTCCATCATGTGACAATCGTGTCACCTCCATCATGTGACATTCATGGGTCACCTCCATCATGTGACATTCATGGGTCACCTCCATCATGTGACATTCATGGGTCACCTCCATCATGTGATGGTCATACGTCACTGCTTGCTGCATACATCAGCCATCAAGTGGTGTGGTTAGAGATGGAGAGGAAGGTTGGCTGAGATGTTGACTTCAGATAAAAGCTTAAAATTAGCATGTACCATTTCTGTCAATGCAGAAAGAACAGGTAGAAAAATGTATAAAAGTAACTTTGAAGGGGAGACCATTAGTGAGTCCAAAGGATGGAGTTGAAGAAAATTTTGCTAGTGAAGCCCAGTGACAGATCACCCAGTACAATACATGTCACTTTCTCTCTTATGACGGAGATGTTCAGCCAAGAGGTACAAATGTGGATCCTCCTGTTCAGGTTTTCAAGGGCACAAGATGCCTTTAACGATATTGCTGCTCTGTACTCCTTCTCTGAGCAGACAAACAAAATGTTATTTTGGGTATATCAATGTATTTTGGCCTGGGAAAGTGAACAGACCAGGAGCTGCTTCCAGGTATGTTGTGATCTCAATACACTGTGTTCCGAGGAGGAACCATAACATGACTACAAGTTTGGAGTTCTTTTTGATAGGAGAAAGTGTTTGTGCTCATTTGCTGAGCAGTGAAATTTTAGACAAAAGTTATGTCTATATTTACATTCTACTAGATACATGTATCCATGCGTAATTTATTCCCCTGAGCTACATCCACGATAAATTATATTCATACACACACTATTTTATATATATATATATATATATATATATATATATATATATATATATATAAAAATAATGTGTGTATGAATATAATTTATTCATAAATATATGTATATGTGTATGTACAGTATATATATATATATATATATATATACACACATACACATATATATATATATATATATATATATATATATATATATATATTTATGGATAAATTATATTCATGCACACATTATATATATATATATATACACATACATATATAATAAATATATATATATATATATAATGTGTGTATGAATATAATTTATTCAGAAATATATATATATGTATCAAGAATGGGGGGAAAGGGAGATGGGGCTACCATAAATTCACCGGGTTGTGGGATTGGAGACCCAGGTGATACTCCCAGTGGAGAAGGGATATGGACTTTATAGGGCTGGTATAATAGTGAACAACAACAAGATTAAAAATATAATAATATTTTATTTGACAAAAGATGAAAAAAAGGGGGTTGCATCAATTAAAAACAAGATCTTCTGAAAAATTGATGGAGTTCATGCGATTCATTTCAGTTAATCAATTTAACTTGAAATTTACTATGCAGCACAGCAAATCGGTGATCTCTTTCTTAGATACCTACATACACTTATCTCCCGATGGGACTTTATTTACTTCTCTGTACCGTAAAGATACAGCCGGGAATACCATTCTTCATTTTCAGAGTGGCCACCCCAGACCACTAGTACGTAATATTCCCTATTGTCAGTACCTAAGGATCCGTCGTAACTGCGGAAGGGAGGAGGACTTCGAGAGGGAGGCAGGGGCCCTAAAACAACGACTTAAATTGAGGGGTTACAGTAATAGGGTTCTAAAAAATGCCTATAGAAAGGCTAAATCACAGAATAGAGAGGACCTTATTTATACCCCTAAAAGACAGGAACCCTCTCCCACCACCAAAATGATAACCACCTTCAATAGTCACCACCAAGAAATTCGTTCCATTTTGGCCAAAAATTGGCACTTCTTAACAGAAGATTCAACAATATCTAAGTATGTCAAACCCAGGCCAGAACTGGTCTTTAGAAAGGTCAGATCATTGGGTGACTCACTTGTCCACAGTCACTATAGGCCCCCAACCTCTATGGGTCCTGAAAGCGAACTAGGGACACACAGGTGTGGATCCTGTGACCAATGCCCATGGGTAAGGGAGGGTACTACTCTTCCCTTGCCACGAGGAGGAACTCTATGGCCTAAATTTTCAGCTACATGCCAGACCCAGGGTGTTGTCTACCTAGCCACATGCAAATGTGGAGCGTTTTATATAGGTAAGACAAAAAGAAAATTTTGGCAAAGAATAAACGACCATCTTTATTATCTAGAAGTAGGACTTATATTTACTCCAATATGCAAGCACGTCGGTCTCAACCATAGTTTTGACCCCCACATGGTTTCCTTCTCGGTCCTAGAAGTGATAAACAGCAATCCACGAGGGGGTAATACTGACAAGATCATCCTTCAGAGGGAGGCAAAATGGATTTTCAACCAGCAGGCCACCAAATGGCCAGGTTTGAACACAGCAGCGTCATACAAACCAATCCTTTGAACATATATTTGTATTCCAGCCATGTATGTCAGTATTTTCTGTATGTATGATTTATTAAGTTTATTTATATCATCTTTTATTTGTCAAATTTACGTCATCACTTTCCCCCCCCTCCCTTCCCTCCCCCCTTCCCCCCTCCCCCCTTTTTTTTTTTTTTTTTTTCTCCCCCCCCCCCCCCCCCCCCTTCCCTCTATTTCCCTTCCCCCTTTCCTCCTTTCACTAGTCTTTCCTACTTTTGTTACAAGTCTACCAAAAGAAATGATGTGGTTTAATCTACACATCTCTTAGATTATCTCTTCAACAATATTCCTTATTAATTAATCAATTTTTTGGACATTTTTGTCACTATGCTATAATCATGGTTTTCAATCGTTGGCATAACATGAATGAAAAGTGTTTTTCTTGCCCACTCAACATATAGGGATCATCACTGATAATTATTTATTTGGTCCCTTTAAGTAATTGTTTGTTGTTTATTTATTTTTTGTGGGATTTATAAAATTTTGTTTATGTGTTTTCTTTCTTTTGCAGGGTTCTGTAAATGCCAAGATGTTTTGTTGTGAGCCTGGGCAGCTATGAACCTCCTCCACACCGGGTGGATTCGGGCGCAAAGCAGAGGAGATACGCCCCCTCACGGGCGTCTATTCCTCTCCCGATAATGGGATTAGTGCGCACTGCCCCATTGGCTGCAGTTCCATCTTCCACCACTCCGGCAGTGACGCACATGCACTGCGCCCGCGCCGGAAGTGACGTCATGACGCTATTAGCGTCGCACTTCCGGTGGGACCTCTCCCTATTTAGTAGCCCACGAGGCGAGCACGCCGATAGCAGCGGCAGATCGTGCCGCAAGCATCGGCGCTCGGACCTCCATGCCACATACATCCCTAATATGGGTAAGCCCTATTAACAAAGGAAATTTGCTTCTGTCACATTAATACTCAGATTATTTTTTGGCTATCCAGCTACAATATATCCTTATTGCTGTTTTTATCTCTCCTTTATTCTATTTTTTGTTCATACTAGCACTGCAGAGCTATCTGGGCTGATATATATTGATCATTTCCCTATCCATCGTGCTATTTTTTGCTAGCACCTCCATACTAGCATATGGGGGGCATCCATCTGCACTGAATAATGATGTAACCAATCATCGGGGTAAATTTGGAGGAGGTCCGATCCACCCTATCTCGTTAGAGGTATTTTTGATCCTGCGTTAGGATCCGCTGGAGGGAGGCTTTTTGTGTCCTGGCTCATATGGGACGACTTTGGCATTCTGAACCCTTCCTGAGTTAACCTATAATATGACCTAGGTGAGCAAGTCACTATACTGATAAATCCTTGTATACTTGCCTTGATATCAATTCTCAAAGGCATAGCTTGCTGATTAAATGTATATTATATATGATGTGTCTTTTTATAATTTTTGTTTTTTTTCTTTCTTCTTTTTCTGCCAATGTTTATATTAGAGGCCCTTGTTGCCTAGAATTCTTTGGTTCCTGAAGAAGCTGACTGTTTCAATCAGGCGAAACGCATCGAACCAATATATTTACACATCCTAATGTTGCTACATGGATAAGTCATTTCTGTGATACAAATGCCTATATTCTCCGTGTATTTTGTATATGTTTTTAATTGATGCAACCCCCTTTTTTTCATCTTTTGTCAAATAAAATATTATTATTTTTTTATCTTGTTGTTGTTCACTATTATACCAGCCCTATAAAGTCCATATCCCTTCTCCACTGGGAGTATCACCTGGGTCTCCAATCCCACAACCCGGTGAAATTATGGTAGCCCCATCTCCCTTTCCCCCATTCTTTATACATTTTACTATAGGATGCGGGCTTGGTATTGAGGTCTATGATCAACTGTATATTTTTTTTTTTCCAATTTGATATATATATATATATATATATATATATATATTATATATGTGTTAATATATATATATAGATAGATAGATAGATAGATAGATACATATGTGTATATATATATATATATATATATACATAGATAGATACTGTATATATACATAGATAGATAGATACTGTATATATATATATATATATATATTCATAGATATTTATATATATATATACTGTATATTTAGATATACAGTACGTATCTACTGTATAAATATCTATATATATCTATCTATATATATATATATATATATATATATATATATACAGTATCTCTTCAAATTTACGTTTCATTTGATTATTTTATATTTCTCTTTTGTTTAGTTTTATGCATTATTGGTTTCATTTTATTTATTATTTTTTATTTGTTTTTTGTTTCTTCATATTTTTCTCACATTGTGGGTCAAGGTTCTTTGTTTGTTTTTGTTGGTTCTCAGCTATCTTTTTCTTCTTGCATTATACTGATATGTCAAAGGTACTTTATATCTATACACATTAGTCCTCATATCTGGTTTATACTGAGGCTATATGATATATAAAGGGTCTTTTGGGGTTATCTTTGACGCTAATGGTTCTAAATTAAACAACACAGCTGAGACGGGGGGGGGGGGGTGTCCACTGGCATTGCTTACACCTGTGTCTGTGTGTAAGGTTCTGGCACTCTCAGTGCCTCCTATCACATTTATTCCGGGTGATTTCCATCTACCTAGACAGAAGAAACACATATAGGTGTGTTTCCCTTTAAGGCTGAAGCTGTCATCACCCAGCGCCGGACTAGATGGCTATTTAGGGCGTCGGTTCTCACTCACATGTGTTCGTTCAAACACCAGTACCTGGATACTAATCTTGCTTGAAGCTTCCATGCTTGCAAGCTCTCCTCGCTGACGAACCTCGCTGCGCTGATCCCTGCATCCTGCTACTGGATCATCCGCATCTCCTGAGCGATCCTTCGGCTATCGCTATTAGTGCTAAGTACCCCACAGGGGAAATCTCTATAGACTTGTACTAGGCTTACACTATTTAGCTCTGCATAGCAAGGACTGTCTTTTACATCTGCATAACTAGATTGCTAGCTCTTGAGGCTACTGCTACTATTTCCTGCACTGGGTTGATCTCTCCTGTATGCACCTGCTACTCTGTCATCTGTTATCATACATGATCGCTAACCCTTCCTGCATCCATCTGCACTGTCTCACCTCAAGTGTCTGTCACCTACCACTTCCACTCAAACCTATCCCTAAGACCTTTATCATTGTCTTACCACATGTATATAAAGTCACACTAGGAACCAGCTTAATTACTTTGTGTATTTACTGGCTGAAATAAGACCTTCCATACATGATGAGTCATTGAGGTTGGGATTGGTATCTCAGCATATCTCCTACATGACTACTGACGTGGAACTACTTCTGCAGCTGAAAATCCACACCTTATAAGAAACGCAAGGAGCGTTACACTGTGCAGGGGAAAGGCTAATTTACAGAATATCAGGGGAACACTCCAGCGTTATGAGTAATCACAATGTAACTGAGTGAAACGCGTCAACCTCTGCGTCTGCTACTGTCCCGTGGTGTTTGTCATGCACTTTTTTGCTATGATGCAATTAATGTACTTTCGTTACCTCGGCGTGCAGCCATTTCCTATCATATGTATATCCTACGGTAGGCGAGCCGAGGCGTGCACCCTTGAGAGTAGTCCCACCCCTTTAATCCACTTACCTGGATCCACTGACCTGGAGTGGCGTATCTCTTTTTTCCATTGCTAGTAAAAATACGTGAGCTGCTCAGATGGATCTTATATAGATCAGTTGAAGCATTTCTGACCTATCTTTTGACAACAGAAAAAGCAGATACATTTTATTCTTTAGACAAAAGCGCCAACTTTTCATTTACACATCTTCAGAGACATCAGAAGTAGGAGTGCCATTAACTTTTTGTGCATGATTTAATTTTTTCCTAAAGCAACCTTTTCTTTGCCAATTTTTACAGACAACACTGCCAAACATGAATTATGAACTAATATGGCCCTTCTCAAAAAAGGTGTCATGGATCCCTAGGGTTCCTTCAGAGATTTTGAGGGGTTCCTTGAGCTGTGGCTGATTGACCTCGCATTTGATGGTGCCTGCATAGTTTGGGGGCCAACAACGCTTGGCAAACTAGCCGAATGAACCCAAAGATCCATTCTGGTCTTTTTTCCCACTGGTCTTTTTTCCCACCGACCTTCAATAAGTTGAAGTCAAAAACTTACCAGTGCATACCTAGTGCACAAATACTCCAGTTGCAGGACACCAATAACCTTTTCTGCTTGCTCTTAGGGGGCATTTTTCCCACTAGCCACCTACTGTATGTAAGGGGCATTAGCAAGGGTTCTCCTCTGGAGTAAAATGTTTGAAAAAGGGTTAGCCAAAAACTCACCAGTGCATAACCTGTAAACAAATACTCCACTTTCTCCTCAGGGACCCAGTAACAGGGCCGCCATTTAAAATCATGGAGCCCAATACAGTCTACCTGACAGTCCCTGCACCCTCTATGTGTGGCCTTGCCCACTACTCCACACTCTGTACTCCCTGCCCCACCCCACTACGCTGTTCTCTGCACCTCCTACATCCTCTCTTACACCTCACTCTACACTCCCGGCATTCCCCATTACCCAGCACTCTACACCACCTGCATCTCCCATTATTCTATCTGCACCCCCTGCATCTCCTGTTACCCCATATTCTGCAACCCCCACACTGTCCATTATTCTACACTTTGTATTTCCCATTTTCCACATTCTGCCCCCTGTGCATCACCCATTACTCCAGACTCTCCAGTATATCCCTCTTACTCAACATTCTGCACCCACAATTACTCCAATTCTGCATTCTCCATTACTCCACTTTCTGCACCCATACGTCCAGTGCCATCTTAAGAGCATTAAAGTGCCCTGGGCAATGCAGTGCACTGGGGCCCATCCTACACAATCACCCACAAGAATAAAAATGCAAATTATTGATAAGGCGATATTTATTGGTACAGCAGTGCCAGGCTAATGACAGCTTCCAAGTTCGGGGGCTGGGTCTGGTGAACACACACACGGATGAGATTCAGATTCGACTGTCCTGTGTGTGCCTTTTTTCGCGAAGGTGGACAGGAATTCCTGCAGTTTTGGGCTCCTCCTTCATGGCCCAAGTGGCCTTACAGCAGCGCAGGGCGTTTGCCACCTTCTAAGTTTGGCGGCGGGATGAACATGGGAATCGGGACTAATGCTTGGCTGGGGCTGGGTCACTGGGCAGGTGGGCCCCCCCCCCCCGGGCAAGTGGGGCCCCCGGGCAACTTCCCAGCGTGCCCATTCGGTAAGATGGCCCTGCATACGTCCCCTATTACTCCACATTCTGCACCCTGTACATTGCCCATTACTCCAGACTCTACATCCCCCTTACTCCATGTTCTGCATTAACCATGACTCTAATTTTGCATCCCCCATTAATCCACAGTCTGAGCCCCTATGCCCCCCCCCCCCCATTACTCCACATTCTGCACCCCTGCATATCCATTACTTCATACTGTGTATCCCCTGCACCCCAATTGCTCCACAGTCTGCATACACCTATTACACCTCACTCTGCACTGCCTTCATCCTCCATTTCCCTGCATTCTGTACCCCCTGCATCTTCCAATACCTCTCTGCACCATACTGCATCCCCCTGACACCCATCACTTTTTGCGCTCTTCCTGACTTCAGGATTTAGAGTGAAGCTACACCTGGAGGGAATGTGCCCGCTGGCCCTCAGGGCCCCTTCTGTAACATTGTCATGCATGGCTCAAAGTAGATCCTCCAAGGTTTCAACACATTGAGCTCAATACCTGCCCCTACCTGCCAAATGCATTGGATTCTGGGTTTTCTAGTCCAAGATGAGGTTCAGAGAAAGAGGGAAGCTGGGGGGTGTTAGGAAATTGGTGGACTGCGGACCACCTGCAGGTAGCCCCTACCGGGTTCCCCTGCTGACCTGATGGGGTCTAGGACCGATACCGGAGTACTGCCGGTTCCCCCTATAGGCAGGCTTGCTCAATTTTACCCTTGTTAGGCCATATTGGCCCTCACTCAACATATAAAAGGTAAAACGATGTTATCAGTCATAGCCTGCTTGTTAGAGACACATCTGCTGTGTGCCAGTTATGTGTCACCACCACAATCATGGACAGTGATGTGTCACTGCTTCAGTGCATCTGGAAAGTACTCACAGCGCTTCACTTTTTCCACATTTTAGTATGTTACAGCCTTATTCCAAAATTAAATTCATTATTTTCCTCAAAATTCTACAAACAAAACCCCATAATGACAATATGAAAGAAGTTTGTTTGAAATCTTTGCAAATTTTTTAAAAATACCGTAAAAACCGAACAAATTACATGTACATAAGTATTCACCGCCTTTGCCATGACCCTCAAAATAGAGCTCAGGTGCATTCCTATTTCCACTATTCATCCTTGAGATGCTTCTACAACTTGATTGGAGTCCACCTGTCAGTTGGTCAGTTGATTGGACATGATTTGGAAAGGCACACACCTGTCTATACAAGGTCCCACAGTTAACAGTGCATGTCAGAGCACAAACCAAGCCATAAAGTATAAGGAATTGTCTGTAGACCTCCGAGACTGGCTTGTATCGAGGTGCAGATCTGGAGAAGGGTACAGAAACATGTCTGCAGCATTGAAGGTCCCAATGAGCACAGTGGCCTCCATCATCCGTAAATGGAAGAAGTTTGGAGCCACCAGGAGTCTTCCTAGAGAGGGCCGCCTTGCCAAACTGAGCAAGGACCTTAGTCAAGGAGGTGACCAAGAACCTGATGGTCACTCTGACAGAGCTCCAGTGTTCCTCCGTGGAGAGAGGAGAACCTTCCAGAAGAACAACCATCTCTGCAGCACTCCACCAATCAGGTATGCATGGTAGAGTGGCCAGATGGAAGTCACTCCTCAGTAAAGGGCACATGACAGCCCACCTGGATTTTGCCAAAAGGCCATGAGGAACAAAATCCTCTGGTCTAATGAAACAAAGATTGAACTCTTTTGCTTGAATGGCAAGTGTCATGTTTGGAGGAAACCAGGCTTATTACCTGGCCAATACCATCCTTACCTTAAAGCATAACGGCGGTAGCATCATGCTGTGGGAGGGACTGGGAGACTAATCAGGGTCCAGGGAAAGATGAACCAGCAATGTACAGGGACATCCTTGATGAAAACCTGCTCTACAGTGCTCTAGACCTCAGACTGGGGCAAAGGTTCATCTTCTAACAGGACAACGACCCTAAACACACAGCCAAGATAAAAAAGAGTGGCTATGGGACAACTCTGCCAATATCCTTGAGTGGCCCAGCCAGAGCCCAGACTTGAACCCAATTGAACATCTCTGGAGAGATCTGAAAATGGCTGTGCACCGACGCTCCTCATCCAATCTGATGGAGTTTGAAAGGTCCTGCAAAAAAGAATGGGAGAAATTGCCCAAAAATAGGTGTGCCAAGCTTGTAACATCATACTCAACAAGACTTGAGGCAAAGGCTGTGAATACTTATGTACATGGGATTTTTTTATTTTTAATAAATTTGCAAAGATTTTAAACAAACTTCTTTCATGTTGTCATTAAGAAGAATTGTATGTAGAATTTTGAGGACAATAATGAATTTAATCCATTTTGGAATAAGGCTGTAACATAACAAAATGTGGAAAAAGTGAAGCGCTGTGAATACTTTCCTGGGTGCACTGGCTTGCTGGCAGGGGAAGTAGTTAAAGTTGGAAAGTAGCGCTGATATAGCTGCTGACTTTGACAAAAAGTCAAAATTTACATATCAATACTATTGCTGTTTAACCACTTCCCGCCCGCCCTATAGGCAAACGACGGCGGGAAGGTGGTTACATTATCCTGACCGGACGTCATATGACGGCGTGCCCTCGGGGGCGCGCAGAGCAGCAATCGGTGATGCAGCGTGTCATTCTGACACACCGAATCTCCGATCTCGGTAAAGAGCCTACTGACATAGGCTCTTTACCATGTGACCAGCTGTGTCCAAACACAGCTGGTCACATAGTAAATAGGAAGTGCCGTTGATCTGCGGCTCTCCTGACAGGGCGGGGGGGGTCCACACTGGTAATAAGAGCATTGATTACCAGTGCAGACCCTTTGGGGGGGGTGCCACTAGAACCACCAGGGATGCCCACCCATGACCCCAGGGATGCCCACCCATGACCCCATTGATACCCACCATGGGCACCAGGGATGGCAATCAGGGCTCAGGGAGCCCGTCAGTGCCCTCCCCATCAGTGCTGCCTGCCAGTGCCCTCCCATCAGTGTTGCCCACGAGTGCCCATCATTGCCTTCTATCAGTGCCACCCACCAGTGCCACCTATCAGTGCCAATCAGTGTTGCATACTAGTGCCCATCAGTGCCACCTATCAGTGCCCATCATTGCCGCCTATAAGTGCCCATCAGTGCCGTCTATCAGTGCCCATCAATGTTGCCTATCAGTGCTCAGCAGTGCCGCCTATCAGTGCCCATCAGTGCCGCCTATCAGTGCCCATCAATGTTGCCTATCAGTGCCCAGAAGTGCTGCCTATCAGTGCCCACCAATGCTGAATATCAGTGCTACCTAGCAGCGCCACATATCAGTGCCCATCAGTGCTGCATATCAGTGCTGCCTATCAGTGCCGCATATTAGTGCCACTCCATCAGTGCCACCCCATCAGTGCCTCCTCATCATTGCCTGTCAGTGCGGCCTCATCAGTGCTCATCGGTGCAGGAAAAAACGTATCTACAAAATTTTATAACATGAACAAAAAATGTTTTTTTTTTTCAAACTTTTCGGTTTTTTTTTATTTGTTTAGCAAAAAAGAAAAAACCTTGAGGTGATCAAATATCACCAAAAGAAAGCTCTATTTGTGGGAAAAAAATGACATAAATTTGGTTTAGGTACAGTGTTGCATGACCGCGCAATTGTCATTCAAAATACAACAGCGCTAAAAGCTATAAATTGGCCTGGGCGGGAAGGGGGAAAAGTGCCCGGTATTGAAGTGGTTAAGCTGCATCATTTAGGGAACGTAGGAATGTGTTTCAAAACAGCCAATGGAAGCTATCTTAAAGTTTTTCCCCTGGCCGGCAGAGCTTCCCCACCTCCATCGAATTATTCACTGTATTAAAACGATTTTAAAAATACCCAATGTCCTTTTACCTACCCTAATCCACAGTCACATGATCCGCCGATCCCAAGTCTTCTATCTTTTTTTCCTTTCACGGGAGAAATGGTCCTTCTTCAGGTGTCCACAATGCTGCCTAAATGGGTGCAGACACTTCCTATTGGCTGCCCAGTGGCGGGGTCCAATAATCACTGGTCCTAACAAGTAATCATGAAAGTGCTCTATGTCGTTTTGAATTTACCCAAAGTAAAAAATCCTGGAAAATCTTGGACAAAGCCCATAGATGGACATTAGTTTACTGAAAATCCACAAAGAACCGCAGGAAAAAAAAAATCCCTGTAAATAATTAAAACGGCTTGGCCAGCAATAAATGATTATATCCCCCAGCCAGCAATATATCCTACATCCCATCCAGCAATGAAAATTCTACCCCCAAGCCAATAATAAATGGTTATGGTCTACAGCCAACAAATTAAAATCCGCCCAACCAGCAACATAATTATATCTCCAGCCAAACAAATTATTATAATGACCCCTCCAACTGATCAACGTCAATGCTTAGTCAGCAATGTGATACAACATCCCCGCACATACCCCCCCCCCCAGACAGCGCAGCGCAGCAAACCCATTTATTTCAACTTTTTAACTTCGGGATGGAGAAGACATGCGGGTTGCTCCATGTGTGAGACAAAAAAGGGCACGGCTATATGGCAGTGAATATTGGACGTGGCTCAACCATTTAAGCCCCGGAGGATTTTGCTGTTCAAAGACCAGGGCCTATTTTGCGATTCGGCACTGCGTGACTTTAACGGACAGTTGTGCGGTCGTGCGACGCTGTACCCAAATAAAATTGACATCCTTTTTTTTCCACAAACAGAGCTTTCTTTTGGTGGTATTCAATCACTTGTGCGATTTTTTTTTTTGCGCTATAAACAAAAAAAGAGCGTCAATTTTGAAAAAATAACAATATTTTTCACATTTTTTATATGAAATTCCCCCCAAAAAAATGTAAAAATCTAAATTTTTTAACATTCTAGGCCAATTTGTTTTCTGCTACATATTTTTGGTAAAAAATAAGCATATTTTGATTGGTTTGCGCAAAAGTTATTGCGTTTACTAACTAAGGGAAAGATTTCTGTCGCTTTTAATGTTTTTTTTTTTAAACGAGTAATGGCAGCGATCTGCAACTTTTTTTTTTGCGGGACTGCGACATTTCGGCGGACAGATCGGACCCCTGGCTAACATTTTTGACACTTTTGGGGGTACCAGTGACATTACTACAGTAATCAGTGCTATGCATATGCACTGTTACTGTAAAAATGACACTGGCAGGGAAGGGGTTAACTTTATTAGTGATCAAGGGGTTAAGTGTATCCCTAGGGGCGTGATTCTAACTGTAAAGGGGTGTGGCTTTTGATGTAACCACAGAGACATATGATCCTACATAGCAGGATTGTATGATCTCTGCAGTTACATCAGGGAGAATGACAGGCGGCTGTGTTTACATCAGCCGCCTGCCTTTCTCCCTCTCCAGCGGGAGATCGCGAGTGACCGGCGGACATCGGAGCCGCCAGTCACTCGTGCGGGGATCCCAGTGAACGAGCGGGGGCGGGAGCGCGCCTCCGGCGGCGCGCGCTCGACCCCTATTGGCTAGCGGGCGAGTGATGTACCGGTACGTCACTTTGCCCAGTAGGGGCTGACTGCCGCCGTATATAGTCGTGCGGCAGTCGGCAAGTGGTTAAAGGAGTCTAAAGCCAGCCATAGGTAGTTCGAATCTCAGTTGGTTCGGCAGGGACCGACCAAAATTTGAAGCATGTATAGGTAGGCTGATTGTACCCAAGTTGATCGATTGATCAGCTTGGGTAAAAACCAGCCTGTCGGATTTTTTTATGCAAACATTGCCAGTGGCTATAGCCAGAAGAACACAATAGCTCCACCGGAGGGATTCCCCTTCCCCTGAAAATGTGGATGTTAGCGCAAATTAAAAAAAGTATCACGGACATTACTTTATTGTTTCTGTTGGAAGTGCACTAATACAGCTATAATCACCTCAAGCAGGGAAAGGTTATTATTTCCTAAATCTAAAGATCCAAACCCCCACACCAAGGTATTAGATTTAAAAATGTTGGACTTTGGTGGAATAAGCCGGCAGTTTAATGTTACCAAGTTCTTCCAAAGCCATTTCATGAAATGTGTTAACCTATCTACATCTCCTGTCTCTGGATAATTTGTCTGTTAATTTTTGATCAATAAATCACCTATTATTTCAAGTCGGAGTGCAGTCTTTCATCGTTTCTTTTTTTTTTTTTCTAATTTTATTGGGTTTTTGTTAATATTCAAAATGTAGGAAGGCGTCGGGTAAAAGGGCCCGAACTCTCTGTACAGAGAAAATATAACAGCTTTAAACTAAGCATTAAAGCGGAGTTCCGGACACAAAATTGATAAAAACGATTTTGGGCCATCCGCTTGCTAAGGGGAACCTGAAAGAGAAATGGATAGTGCCGATTTTATTTTTTGGTCACTTACCTTATCATAGCAGAAAATATACTCACCTTCCTTCCACTTCCTCCCTCTGCGGCCGCGGCCCGCGCCGTCACTTCCGGTTTGCGATGATTCCTGGGAGCTGAACGTCATCACTCTCAGGAATCAATGCGCCTGCACCGGCCCGCGCCGTCACTTCCGGTTTGTGATGATTCCTGGGAACTGAACGTCATCACTCTCAGGAATCAATGCGCCTGCATCGGCCCCGCTCGACACTTCCGGTTTGTGATGATTCCTGGGAACTGAACGTCATCACTCCCAGGAATCAATGCGCCTGCATCGGCCCCGCTCGACACTTCTGGTGCAGGCACGGCATTCCCTGCTAAACAGCTTCTGGGCATGCCCAGAAGCTGTGCAGGGATGCCGTGCCTGCATCGGGGGTGACGAGCGGGGCCGGTGCAGTGCATTGTGGGACTCCAAGGTCACGTAAGAGGACACGAAGAGGGACGCTGTGCATTCAGCTGCCCACACCTGAGATGGCAGCGCCGGAGAAGAAATTTTCAAGGTAAGTATTTCTTCTTACAGGTAAGTGCGACCCGGGACAGTTCGGAGGCTATCCATTATGGAATGTACTAGCCCTGACTGTCCCGGGGGTATTTTTAGCTCAAATTGACCTCCGAGGCCGGAACTCCGCTTTAAATTGGTAATAAGATAATAACAGAATGAAGACCAAAGCAGAAAAAAGACAAAACAGGATGATCATAGAAAAGACTGCCAAAAACTAGAAAGACCAAAATGGATGGATTTTCGTAGAGGGGAAAGGATGGGGAGGGAAGGTGTGTGTGTGTGTGTGGGGGGGGGTTGTTTGTTACGGCAAAAGAGGGCTCCAGAGGAAGGCCAAGGTCGGAGTGAAGAAGGTCGGAGTGAAGAAGGGTCTTTAGAGAGCCACTGTGTGAAGCTCTAAGGTGGACGTGGGCCAGCCTTGTAGTTGACTGGTTGACAGGCTGAATATCGGAGGATGATAGAGTAGATTCCATGAATGGTTTCCATCGATTTAGGAAGCTCTGTTTAGATGGTAAGTGATTGAAGTCAGTGTTGAATTTCTCCCTATGAAGTAACCGAGTTAGTTCTTGTTTAGTTTGTACGCTGGAAGGGCGTCTTTCACAGTTTAATGAACATCTTCCAATACAGAGTTTGGATAATAATTTGAGTCCATACTAACCGATTCCATATCTTTCCATACCCTGATGAAGGGGAAAATAGGTGGCCCCCGAATTGCATTGGCTGTTGCACTCATTATATGTTAGGAATAGAACCACATTTTGGACTCTAATACTTAGTATCACTTTTACAATCTGTGGCATTTCCTTGTATAACGGAAGCAGCCCACGTACAAGATTGCAAGATTGCTCACTGGGATACAGTACAATTTTTATAAATGAAGCAAGAGCACATAAGCATTATTTACCTAAGGTTCTAGCACCATCTACAATTTTAAGATTATTTTGAGGGGGGTTTTTTCAGCAAGAATGTGGAAGGAAGCTTCAATAGGACATTTCGGGACCTCCAGCACTGAATATACACTATATTACCAAAAGTATTGGGACGCCTGCCTTTACATGCACATGAACAATACTGGCATCCCAGTCTTAGCCTGTAGGGTTCAATATTGAGTTGGCCCACCCTTTGCAGCTATAACAGCTTCAATTCTTCTGGGAAGGCTGTCCACAAGGTTTAGGAGTGTGTCTATGGGAATGGTTGGCCATTTATCCAGAAGCGCATTTGTTAGGTAAAGCGCTGATTTGGACGAGAAAGCCTGGCTTGCAGTCTCCGCTCTAATTCATCCAAAAGGTGTTCTATCGGGTTGAGGTCAGGACTCTGCGCAGGCCAGTCAAGTTCTTCCGACCCAAACTCGCTCATCCATGTCTTTATGGACCTTGCTTTGTGCACTGATGCTCAGTCATGTTGGAACAGGAAGGGGCCATCCCAAAACTGTTCCCACAAAGTTAGAAGCATAAAATTGTCCAAAATGTCTTGGTATGCTGACGCCTTAAGAGTTCCCTTCACTGGAACTAAGGGGCCAAGCCCAACCCCTGAAAAACAACCCCATACCATAATCCACCCTCCAAATGATTTTGACCAGTGCACAAAGCAAGGTCCATAAAGACACGAATGAGCGAGTTTGGGGTGGAGGAACTTGACTGACCTGCACAGAGTCCTCAACCCGATAGAGCACCTTTGCAATGAATTAGAGCAGAGACTGTGGGCCAGGCCTTCTCATCCACATCAGTGCCTGACCTCACAAATGCACTTCTGGAAGAATGGTCAAACATTCCCATAGACACACTCCTAAACCTTGTGGACAGCCTTCCCAGAAGAGTTGAAGCTGTTATAGCTGCAAAGGGTGGGCCAACTCAATATTGAACCCTACGGACTAAAGCCCCGTACACACGATCAAATTATTGAACGATCTGTCATCCGTTTTTTGTGGCATGCTAGTCTGATGTGGAAAGTGAAGAGGTTATTTTCATACGAATTTTCCCGTACGACAGAATTCTACTTCAGAAGTGATGTCATGTGTTGGATTGTTTTGTATGTGTTCTTTCATCTCTGAGCATGCCTAGTCTTGCTCTTAAAGAGGAAGTAAACCCTCCTCTGACACTTTTACCTATAGGTGATCCTATGATAAGACTTACCTATAGGTACTGTAAATATCTCCTAAACATGCACCGTTTAGGAGATATTTACCTTAAATGCAGCCAGTGACACCACTGGCACATGCGCTCTGAACGGCCGCTGGTGCCTTTCCTTCACAGCCCCGTGCCGTGACCGTCGGCTCCCGCGCGCGTGCGCGGGAGTGACGTCACCGCGGCTCCGGCCAATCAGATGGCCAGATGCCGCGATCCCGGAAGACGGGCGAGTGGACATGTCGCCCGTCATACAGGTAAGCGGACGGCACAGCGGGGGCTCATTCTAAGGTAAGTATTTCATAATGAGCTAGTATGGGGTGCATACTAGCTCATTATGTGTTTCTCTTTCAGGTTGCAAAAAGAAAAAAAAAATGTGGAGGGTTTACAACCTCTTTAAGATTTTTTTCCGTCGAAATCTGTACTAATGACTCATGAGACGAAAATCGGACGTTGTATTACAGACGACAAAAATTTTATAGCCTGCACATCAGGATTTTGTCAGCCGAAAAGTCGGAGTTGGCTGTCGAAAGCACCATTCTAACAATCCGAAAATCGGCAGATCGGTCGTCGGACGAATTTTCCCTACAGATTTTCTTATCGTGTGTACGGGCCTTAAGACTGGGACGCCATTAAAGTTCATGTGTGTGTAAAGGCAGGCGTCCCAATACTTTTGACAAATTAGTGTATGTTGCTTTAGGATTTTTTTGGTTGGCACTACAATTCTATCCATGATTGGGGGTTGACCTTTAACCCTGCCTCTGGACATCATACAGCCGTAGGCCGCGGTTTGGAAAACTGAACTTTTTTCTTCCTGCGCTCCGTTCAAGGAATTCATTTCTAATTCTCCATCTCGTCGTCTCCGAGAGCTCTGTCTTTCCTATGGCAACTCGAGTTAATATTAACACAAGAGATTATATAACCGGCCTCGCAATGTTACAGCAGGTGGCCAATTCCGGGGTGCGAAAGCGAATTTGTGACATTTAAATCACACTCTATGTAAACAACCGAGAGCGGAGAAATTCTGGGAAAAAGATGTACAGCGGGCGGTGGGGAAGGGGGGGTTATTATTTCCACGACAACGGATATGCCAGCTCAGCCGGCGATGGGTGCCAAGTATCTGGCTAATGGGCACGTATTAGAAAGCAGAAATAGAGAGGCTATTTCTGTCCGCCGATGATGAAATTGCTGAGCCGGCACTGAAAAGGACACCTTAGCGGCCGGCGACCGGCGTTCCGGAGACACTGCTGTGTCACAGATGAAGCCTGCCTGTCACTAGGGCAGTTCAATAGAAATTACAAGCCGGATCGCCGGAAAGAACATTGTAATTGAAAGAATGAAACAATGTAACAATTTCGGGAGATGCTTCCTTTGAGGTTCCTTTCACACTAGTACGACTTTGGACACATAGGGGTTTATTTACTAAAGAAAAAAAGACTGTGCACTTTGCAAGTGAAGTTGCTCAAGATCTTATTAAATGAGGGGAAGCTCTGCTGACTTCCATCATCCAATCATGTGCAAGCAAAAATGCTGTTTTTTTTAACCACTTCTGGACCGGAAGATTTTTCCCCTTAATGACCAGGCCATATTTTGCGATTCGACACTGCGTTATTTTAACGGACAATTGCGCGGTCATGCGACGCTGTACCTAGATAAAATTTATGTCCTTTTATTCCCACAAACAGAGCTTTCTTTTGGCGGTATTTGATCACCTCTGCGATTTTTATTTTTTGCCCTATAAACAAAAAAACAGCGACAATTCTGAAAAAAAACTATATTTTTCATTTTCTGCTATATAACATTCCCAATAAAAAAAAAAAAAAATTAAAAATCACATTTTTTTAACATTTTAGGCCAATTTGTTTTCTGCTACATATTTTTGGTAAAAAAAAAAATGCAATAAGCGTATCTTGATTGGTTTGTGCAAAAGTTATCACGCCTACTAACTATGGAAAAGATTTAACTATGGAATTTAATTTTTATTGTTTTTTTTTTTTTTTTTACTAGTAATGGCGGCGATCTGCGATTTTTAGCGGGACTGCGACATTGCGGCAGAAAGATCGGACCCTTGACTGACATTTCTGACACTTTTGGGGGGACCAGTGACATTACTACAGTAATCGGTGCTAAAAATATGCACTGTTACTGTAATAATGACACTGGCAGGGAAGGGGTTAAGAATGTGGGTGATCAAGGGGTTAAATGTGAGCCTAGGGGAGTGATTCTAACTGTGGGGGGTGGGGCTTATGGAATGACCATAGAGACCTTTGATCCTATATAAAAGGATCACAGGCGCTCTGTGATCATTTCAGGGGGAAGAACGGTCAGCTGTGTTTACAACAGCCGACCGTCTTTCTCTCTCAGCGGGGAACGATCGCGGGTGTCAGGTGGCAATCAGACACTGCTCAGGAGCGACGTAGCCCTACGTCGGTTTGCCTGGGAGAGCCACCCTGCCGCAGTAAATACACAGCGTGTGGTCGGCAACCGGTTAATTTACCTTGCATGTGATTGGGTACTCTTTGCAAAGTGACCTCATTTACTAAGCTCTGGAGCAACTGCCTTTGCAGAGTGCCACTGCCCCCACCTACACCTGGTCTTTGCAGCAAGGAGCACTGGAAGGGCAAACAGAGTGCACCATGTCTATTTGCAGAGTGCACAGCCTATTTTCCATTAGTAAATCATGTGACTTTGGAATTGCACTAGTGTGAGTGGATCCTCAGTCTTGCACACTGGCAGAGGAACCAAATAGGCAAAATAGAAACAGATTAGGTTGGGTTCACATTTGTGCGATCACAGACATTGCATGCAATTCGCGCCGCATTGCTGTGCAGATCACAAATGATGTCTGTGCAAACTGTATGGCTTAAATCGCATCGCATTCGTACCCTTTTTTTTTGGTCCGCACTGAATCGGATTGCATGGATGATTCACACCTATGCAATCCGATTCCTGTACCATTTCACACACATTTGCACTGAGATCTGCGAAATGATCTGGGGGTGTCATTTACTTTACAATGTCACCCCCAGCGGTTTTCAGATGTCAGCGTGAACCAGTGCATGATTAATGTGCGAAGTGGGAACCGGTACTAAATCGCAGGGTTTCCCGCATCTCACCAGTGAGAACCAGTGGGACTTAACTTCACCTTTAAAGCATATGTAAAGTCAAAACATTTGTGCTTTGTTGCTAGGAGAGGGGAGCAGGGGGAGCTGAACAGCTGAGTCACTTCTAAGGGTGGAGGAAGCAGGGTGAGCTGAGTTCCTGGGTCACTGCTGGGGGGGGGGGGAGCAGGGGGAGGCGAGATACTGACTCACTTCTGGGGGTAGAGGAAGCAGGGGGAGCTGAGTTGCCGGGTCACTGCTGGAAGGGGGGAGCAGGGGGAGATTAGATTTTCTCACTTCTGGGGATAGAGGAAGCAGGGGGAGCTGAGTTGCTGGGTCACTGCTGGAAGGGGGTAGCAGGGGTAGCTGAATTGCTGGGTCACTGCTGGGGGTGGCGGGGGAATCACAGAGAGATTAGATGTTGGGCCACTGCTAGGAGGGGGATCAGGGTGAGCTGAGATGCTGGGTGACTGCTGAGAGGGGGAGCAGGGGGAGAGAGATGAGCAGCTGCGTAACTGCTGGGGGGAGGACCCACACTTGTATAAAGTACTCGAAACCCATACTTGAGTAAAAGTACAAGTGCTTGATCAAAAAGTGACTTGAGTAGAAGTGGAAATGCTCTATCAAAAAATGACTTGAGTAGAAGTACTAAAGTATTCAACATTTTTTGTACTTAAGTATTGCAAGTAGTTTTTTTTTTTTTTTTTTTAATTTGCTACTCAAGTACTGAAAGTAAAAGTACAAGTACTGTGTTATGTAGTTATTAAAGAAAGAAGTCAAAAGTTTGAACATCATATTGTTTTTTATTATTTCAAATGATTACCCTAAATGACAATCACAATTCATTTGGCTGTAACTTTTTGTAAACAAAAACAGATAAAGTATGTCCCCCCCTTTCCCCTTTAAAGCATCCCTCCTTCTCTTCCCTGCATGTTTTTTTCTTCTCCACAGCTTATTGGTGCGCAAAATCATATATAAACCAATGTGATATACAACAATATATTCCAATAATGAAATAAAGGAAGAGTGTATGAAATCAAAGTCAATGAAGTCCATATATATATATAATGCCATACTGCCATATATATGTGACAAAACAAGATGAATATATTTTCAAAGGTGCAGGAATCAAACAGGTGCTATTCCAAATCATAGGTGCGGACTCCTCCCACCACTTTTTGGATTTCCCCCTTACCCGGCGGATGAAGGTAAGTGCAAAATAATATCCAAATAGACTCTTCCAGTGAAACAAAACTGCAAAACCTGTGCTCTCAACTTCCAGTGAAAAAAAGCAAAATCAGCCTCTTACCAGAAAAAAGGTCTATGTACGCTTGTGACTCTCCTTGGTTGGGGGAGGTTCTCTTTCCCCTTAACAGCAGATATGTAGACCATTTTATTTATACATACAGTGGCATTTATTTTCCTATGCGCTGATTTACACATGACATTATACACATTTTTGTGAACTTCATGAAATCTGCCATCTACTGTTCTGGCAGTGGTAATTTTTATAATAGTAACGAGTAACTGTGCAGCACAAAAAAAATAAAATATCGGAGTAGAAGTATTGAAATCATTGAAAAAATGTAGTGAAGTAAAAGTGGAAGTAGGAGAAAAAAATTCTACTCTAGGAAAGTACAGATACCGCCTTTCGGTACTTAAGTACAGTAGTGAAGTAGTTTTACTTAGTTACTACAGTAAACCCACCTCCATTGCGGGGGTTACGTTCCGGACCCAGCCGCGAAAAGTGAAATTCCGCGAAATAGAAAAACCCTATTAAAATGCATTGTAGGCATGATTTTTTTACTGTCACTGTACGTGTAGAAGCATTTTAAGGTCTTTAAACACACTTTTAAAACAATAGAAACTCATTTAAACACATAAAAGATACTTAGAGACAGAGCAAGAGCTATGAAAAACACAAAAATCTTTCATTTTTAATGATTTATATAGTAAAATAACATTACAAAAAAATCCGCGAATTACCGGGACCGCAAAAACTGAACCGCGATGTAGCGAGGGATTACTGTATACATCTCTGGGAGGACCTGAGCTGCTGGGTCACTACTGAGGGTGGGGTAAGCAGGGGGGCTGAGGAGCTGAGTCACTGCTGTGGGGGGGGGGGGGGTCAGGGAGAGCTGAGATGCTGGCCCACTACTGGGAGGGGGGAGCAAGAGGTAAGGGAAACTGAACTGCTAAGTCAGTGCTGGGAGATGGGAGTAGGGGGAGCTTAAAGTGTTACCCACAACAGTAAAATGAGTCTGTAAATTCAGTAAAGCATGCTTGTTATGCTCACTGTGGAACCTAAGGGGTTCCGCATTGTGTAGACTTCTGATCCTTCCCTTCTTCTATAATCCCCAATCCATCTCCAGGTAGTACAGAGCTTTGGGGGCACTCTGCGCATGCTTACTTTTATGTGTATTGCTAGAGAGTTTTTTTTTTTGGGAAGGGTGCATGTGATCAGCACAGGGCCAATCAGCACTGTCCAGACAGAGGGTCAGGGGTCCTTCAGCCCCATAGGACAGTCAGAGGAGAACGAAAACTCCTCCTACAAGCTTTAACCAGACACCAATAGAAGTCAGAAGACTGGTATACTGCTGATGACAAATGGTATTTAGCAGTTTATATTTACTAAAATAATTGCATTTCTATGTTCTGCATACTGTAGGAGAATGCAGGGTTGCTGAGTCATTGTTTGGGAGAGGGGAGCAGCAGGAGCTGAGCTGCTAAATGAATTCTGGGAGATGGGAGCATCTGGAGCTTAGCTGTTTAGTCAGTGCTAGGAGATAGCTGCAGGGAGAGCTGAGTTGCTGAGTCACTGTTGGGAGGGGGGAGCAGGAGGAGGGGAGTACATGCTGAGGGAGGAAGCAGGAGGAGCTGAGCTGCTGAGTGAATGTTGGAAAGGGGGGGCAGGGAGTCATTTTTGTAATTTATTTTCTTTTTCTTTTCTTTTGTTTCTTTTTGTTGCCCCACAGGGGAATGTTCCTTCACTTCTTGTCCCGAGACACATCAGGAAGTCAAAGGAAATCTATTTCAGACACAGTGATCCCATTGGAAAAATTCCAAACGACAATGGAAAGGCACACGTGCCAGGGTGCAGACAGTGAAACCTGAAACTTGGGGGTGCTGGTATCAGATGAGCATGGGTATTGCTGTGGTACAATGTGGATTTACCAAGTCCAGTTATGGGAAAAGTCAAGTCAAAAGTCGGGTCCAGTAACAGCAGGAAGGCATCAAATCATAGGCAGGACAAGAGTCAAGAATAAGCAGAGGCTGACATGTGCAGACTGCAAAGTACCAAGTTGATAGGCAGAACTTGGTCAGATGTCCAGGCCAGTCAGGGAAATGAGCAGCACCCTATAGATAAACACCGGCAACTTTATTGGGTACTCCTGTTCAATTGCTCAGTAACACAAATTGCTAATCAGCCAATCACATGGCAGCAACTCAATGCTTTTAGGCATCTTGACAAAGTGAAGATGGCTTGCTGAAATACAAATTGAGCATCAGCATGGGGAAGAAAGAGGATTTAGGAATCTTTGAACGTGGCATGGTTGTTGGTGCCAGACGGACTGGTCTGAGTATTTCAAAAACTGCTGATCTACTGGGATTGTCACACACAACCATCTCTCAGGTTTACAGAGAATGGTGGGAAAAAGAAAAAATATCCGGTGAGCAGAAGTTGTGTGGAGGAAAATGCCTTGTTGATGTCAGAGGAGAATGGGCAGACTAGATCGAGATGGTAGAAAGGCAGCAGTAACTTTAAATAACCGTTACATCCAAGGTATGCAGAATACCATCTCTGAATGCACAACACATCCAACCTAAAGCAGATGGGCTAGCAGAAGACCACACCGGGTGCCACTCCTATCAGCTAAAAACAGGCAACTGAGGCTACAATTCACACACATTTTCCAAAGTTAGACAATAGAAGATTGGAAAAATGTTGTCTGGTCTAATGAGTCTCAATTTCAACTGCAACATTTAGATGGTAGGGTCAGAATTTGGCATAAACAACATGAAAGCATGGATCCATCTTGCCTTGTATCAATGGTTTAGGCTGGTGGTGTTGTAATGGTGTGGGGGATATTTTCTTGGCACACTTTAGGCCCTTTAGAAACAATTGAGCATCGTTTAAATGCCATGGCCTACCTGAGTATTGTTGGTGACCATGTCCATCCCTTTTTTGACTACAGTGTCCCCATCTTCTGATGGCTTCTTCCAGCAGGATAATGCACCATGTCACAAAGCTCCAATCATCTCACCACTGGTTTCTTCACCATGACAATGAGGTCACTGTCCTCCAATGGCCTCCACATTACCAGATCTCAATCCAATGGAGCACCTTTGGGATGTGGTGGAATAGGAAATTGGCATCATAGATGTGCAGCCAACAAATCTGCAGCAACTGCCTGATGCTATTATGTCAGTATGGAGCAAAATCTCTGAGGAATGTTTCCAACACCTTGTTGAATCTATGCCATGAAAAATTAAGGCAGTTCGGAAGGCAAAAGGGGGTCCAACCCGGTACTAGCAAGGTTTACCTAAAAAAAGTGGCTGGTAAGTGTAAATACGTGTAGCGCTACCACCACATGAGCCCCTGAGTTGGATGGGTTCTTTGTTCTTTGCCTCGACCTTCTCAATAACCTAAGCCCCCTCTGACACACTAGGTTGAGTGTACAAACATACAATATCACAAGAATTCACTGGACGTAAGAATTAGTACCCAATAGTAGTGCTATATCAAAGAAAACAGGCGCCAATCAGGAACCAAACCAGGTATTAAGGGTTGAACTTAAAGTAACTAAGTAACTAAAGGAAAAACCTTTTAGTTTTGGACAGAGTGGTGAGAGATTATAACGCCTATTAGGTTTATATTGTTGTTCCCTTTAGAGAGATTTGACCTCTCTATTTGTCCTGTTTGCCAATATCATTGAAAGTGAAAGTAAAAGAAAATGCCAAATTTTGAGTTGTCCCCAGAAAAGTAACTTCCAATGGGGACCTGAGGGTCCCCAAGGAATTCCCTTGACTTCTAAGGATTTCATGTTACTTTCTGTTTTGGCTATAGGACAGGAAGTCAAGGTAAATCTCCTCAATGGAACAAAGATGGCCAAAAAAAAAAAAAAAAAAAAAAAAACAAGTTACAACCCTCCTTCCTCTACCCACAAAAAAAAAAAACTTCTTTTATATATTGTCAGTGTCACCCCATATGGTTGGTAACTAGGCAAGCATAACATGGATAAGAATGGTATTAACACAATTTAGCATACAAAGTGATTAACAGTAAGGACTAGACAAAGGATGACATTTAGCACCCAGATCAGCAGTAGCAAGGCTACCTCAAGCGCAGCAGTGAGCAGTAGTAAAGTTTAATCTACCGAGTGCTGGAACTATACTGCCAGAGCGCATTTATGGTGGTAATGCTAGTCCTAGACTGACTATGTATGCACTGTCCAAAAGAATAGGAGGATGGCAGTGGAGGGGGCAGGAGAACAAAGGGGACTTGAGTAATAATTTTTACAGGAGGGGCCGTCCTTTGAAATGCTCTTCTGTCAGCTACCGTTGGGGCCCATTAAAAACATTGGTGCACTTAACAACAGTCCCATTTAACCTGCACGCAGTATAGTTGCAGTATAGGTACAGGAAAGTCTTCGCTCAAGTGCAAGGTAGATGTGGTTCAGATACAGTAAATGTTTGGTATAATGCGGTAAAGGGTTGGTATAGGTGCAGTCCAGGTTTTGAATAAGTGCAGTATAGAGTGCAACATGGGTGCAGTATGGATTGGATACACTTGGTGCCCTTCTGCCAGTGCCTCAGTCCCTGCTATTAGTATCAGCTATGAGAGAATAGCCCTCTCACCAGTTCCCTGGATGCTGAAGTAACCTCTCCCTGTAGAAAAGGGGGCCCCCTCCGTCTCTTCATGAAAGCCTATGGTGATCAGTGGGAAGCAGAGGGTGAGTGGACACTCCAGTCTCCCTGTGGCAGAGGTGCAGGTGCTGTGATGTGGATGGTGCTACACTGCCCCCAGGGGACCTCACTCCCAGTCTCAGGCTCAGACCACCGCTGGTTTGTTTTCCAGTTGGTAGGCAAATATCCAGGCAGAGGTGCTCTCTATTTCCCACTCCCTCTGTGCCAAGAGGAAGAACTCTCCAGGGCAGTAAAAAAAAAGAATTTCTCTGATCCTCCCACTGCACAGTGCCTACTAGGATTAGCCACAACAGTTTGCCATTTAGGCCAGCAGATGGCGCAGTTGTATGTTTAGTAACAGCAGATGCAGCTAGAGGAGAAAACCTCTGGTGTATGGGCAGGCCACATTGCCAGAGGACCAGAGGCTTGAACAGGGGACATGAGCGGGAACTGCTAATTCATTACAATATTGAGAAGTTTTAATGAGGCATGGAGCAACGTGTGTAGTGCAGTAACCCATAATTCCAATTTGGCCATCGTTGACCTATTGCTGAATGATTGCTACTACGGTTTACCGCCCTTCACGTTATGAAATAAGCCCATGCTATAGAACTGTTTGACAGAGCATGTTCTATTCTTGTGCCATGGTTGGAATTTTGGGAATTTAGCCAGAATGTCCACAGATCCCGGTTCACATGCTGTTGAAATATTTAGAACAATTTTCAGCACTGTTCCGTTATGAAACAGGTTCTTTTTTTTTCCTCTACACAGTCAAAACATTCACCCTGAAACCTGTTTTCAGGACAGAGAATTTATGGGCAGACTAGGAAGGCAAAGGCTTGTGTTAAATGGAGTGTCTGAAATCTTGGCCCGGCAAGCCAAACAAATAACTGAACAGCGGCATTTAATCACCGCGGCTCAAGGAGAGGCTTCAGAGCCTCAGTTTTGTATTTTTCTTAATTACTATCCAAGAAAAACAAAGATATTAAAAAATAGATATACTGGACTCCACCCTTCATAACTTCTATTAGTCACAGGTCAGTTTTGAAATGCCCAATAAGACCAAGTGGACTTCCATTGCTACCGCAATCAGGGCCAGAGTTATAAGTCACAGTAGGTTTTTCTTTGTATAGTCATTATAGGGCACAACGGTGGCCCATTTTAGTTGCTTTCTAGACTACTAGAGACAGGGAAGAATGAGGAGTCAGTAGAGTTACTGTATATGCAATCCCTGCTCCTTCTAGAACAGCGGTCTCCAAACTGCGGCCCGGGGGTCGGATGTGGCCTTTTGCTTGCCTTTATGAGGCCTCTGGGACACTATTCCTCCCACTAATACAAGGCACTATTCCTTCTACACCAACAATAGGGGATAATTCCTGTCACTGATACCAACAATAGGGCACTATTCCTTCCACGGATCCCAACAATGGGACACTATTCTATCCTACTGACACCGATGATGGGACATTTTTCCTCTATTCACTATTCACTGACCCCAACAATGGGATACTATTCTTCCTACTGAAACCGATGCTGGGACATTATTCCTCTATTCACTATTCCTACCACTGACCCCAACAATGGGACACTATTCCTCTATTCACTATTCCTACCACTGACCCCAACAATGGGACACTATTCTTCCTACTGAAACCGATGATGGGACATTATTCCTCTATTCACTATTCCTATCACTGACCCCAACAATGGGACACTATTCTTCCTACTGACACCGATGATGGAACACTATTCCTCTGTTCGCTATTCCTACCACTGACTCCAGCAATGGGACACTATTCCTCTATTCACTATTCCTACCACTGACCCCAACAATGGGACACTATTCTTCCTACTGACACCGATGATGGAACACTATTCCTCTATTAGCTATTCCTACCACTGACCCCAACAATGGGACATTATTCTTCCTACTGAAACCGATGATGGAACACTATTCCTCTGTTCGCTATTCCTACCACTGACTCCAGCAATGGGACACTATTCCTCTATTCACTATTCCTACCACTGACCCCAACAATGGGACACTATTCTTCCTACTGACACCGATGATGGAACACTATTCCTCTATTCGCTATTCCTACCACTGACCCCAACAATGGAACACTATTCCTCTATTCAATATTTCTACCAATGACCCCCAACAATGGGACACTATTCCTCTATTCATTTTTTTTACCAATGACCCCCAACAATGGGACACTATTCCTCCCACTGACACCAACTTGAGGCCCCGTTCTTCCCACTAAAATCAATGATGAGGCACTATTCCTTCCCCTGATACCAACAATGGGCCACTTTTCCTCCCAATGACACCAACGACGGGGCACTATTTCTTCCCCTAATACCAACAATGGGGCAATATTCACCCCCTAATACTAATGATGGGGCATTCTTTACTCCCATTGACACCAAGGCATCTTCTACACTGGCCACAATCCGGTCCCTCAAAATCTGAAGGACAGTAAACTGGCCCATTGTTCAGAAAGTTTGGAGACCCCTGTTCTTGAAGAGACTCCCTGGGTTAGGGTATATGAGGTAACCTAATTATGTAAATATCTCAGGTCCTACTGATTCAGTAAACTGTTAAAAGTAATTTCTCCAAATGCCTATATTGGGACATCTACTGGAAACTAAACTTGTGCCAAATGGATAGTGATCTTTCCACTGACTCCAATGATGGGGCACTGACTCCAATGATAGGGCAGTATTCCTCCTCCTATTGACCATAGGTGCTTTATAATTTTTTTTATTCCATTGACCACTGGAGCATTTTCTACTCCAACTGCCCACAGTCACCGCCCCTCCTAATGTCTGATGGACAGTAATCCAGCCCTTTGTTTATAAAGTTTGGAGACCCCTGCACCAGAGAAATATTTAATGTTTGTGATTTGGAGTGGTTGACCTTAAGGCCAGAGATTAGTGAAAATTGTTGCAGGACTGAGTATAAATTGGGGATGGAAGTGATAGGGCAGGAGAGCAGCAATAATATGTAATCGGTGAACATGGCGCACTTGTGTTCCCGATCTCCATAGTGGATGATCTCTGGTGTTTCTGAGCCATGTCACTAAAGGCTCCAGAGCTAAGATAAATAAGATTGGCAACAAGGGGCAGCCCTGGCGTGTACCCCGCCAGAGCATTAGGAACCATAGCCTTTTACCAGTATTGAGGCTGCAGGTTCGCTAAATAACATTTGCAAAACCGTCAAAAATCTGAAGCCATATCGCTCCAGGGTGTAAAAGAGGTAATCCCATTATAATGAGTCAAAGGCTTTGTGTAGATCTAATGGCAGCAGCATGCCTCGCCTCTTTCCCTTTGCGTCCCAGTCTGAATTTACTGCCGAAATAATATCTATTAGCCGTCTAGTCGGGGGCTTGTCTATGAGGGAGGATCCCTGCTTGTTCCGGGTGAATGTACTTGGCTAAGAAAGTATTTATTTTAGTGGCAAGAACCTTTGTCAAAACTTTAAGGTCTACATTGATAAGAGAGATTGGGTGGTAGTTAGCGCAATCTCCACGGCCTTTTTCCGGCTTTCGTATCACATGTAAAAAATTTTTTTTTTCATTTGGGGGAAGAAAAGAGCCCTTCTGTATATCATTAAAAAAAGGAACTTAGACGAGGTGCTTTTATAACCAAGCATATCCGGTACTAGTGTCTGGAAAAACTATCAGGCCCCGGTGCTTTCATTGGATTCAGGCTTTTTATGGCGGCCTTAATTTCGCTTTAGTTAAATTCTTCTTCTAGCAGGTCTATGTGCTCTCACAGTTAACGAGGGATTGGAGTGTCCTGAAAAAATGTATTAGCTTGTACGCAGGTGCAGTCTGTTTCCTTCACTGCAGGTGGCGCTCAACTGCATTGACGTTGCAGAGGGAGGGGAAGTCAGGAGAAACTTGGTTGCTCTATTGTTTCCTGGGTCACTGGGGCAGTGATCCGGTTGGATGCTGACAGCCCATGTGACCCCGGTTAGCCATCTTGGGTCAGACAGAGTCTATTTAAGTTTGGGTTTGGCACGCATTCAGCATGTGGGTAGTGTAGGGACAGGTCACCTGTCTGTCAGGGACAGTATTTGCGATAGAGAAAGGTTCTAGATGAGTGGGGAAAGTGTCTATCAGGGACAGTATTAGCAATAGAGAAAGGTTCCAGATGAGTGGGGAAAGCTTAGGTATCCGCCACTCTTTTTGGAAACCTTCCCACTTGTACTCAAACCAGCTAGGCTGCATTCCGCCCCTCTAGATGGGAGCTGTCAGCTAGGCTGACACCTGCTCCATTACAATCTGCTGTCATGCGTGAGTGTTCCTGGTTCAGCTTCTTTCCACTGGGCTTGTTTTAAACTGCTTTTCATTGAGCTCAATACGAGTTCCATTATTTGCCTCTGGACTGAGTGTGTGTTATTGCTGTGGCACCATTCATGTAGAATAAGTTAGAGATTTTGGCTGGCCATTTTTGAGTTGCAGTTTCAGTAATGCTGGATTTTAAGTCAGGGGAATTAGTTTCCGTGTCAAAAGGGTTTTGGGCTTGTTGCCCATGGTATAGTAATGGTACTGGGACCATCTAATATATTTTTCAGTCTTGGTAGTGAGACTCAGATTAAGGGGCAGTGCATGCTAAATCTATATTTTTCCTAATGCAGATAATATCAAAAAAGCTGCACTTACCTCTTTAAGACCAAAATGTTCTTAACCTCTTGGTGCTGGGCGCACTCAAATATGCGGCCTCTTGGCAGGTGGGCCTTGGCTCCGAGTGGGCACATATTTGCGTGCCTTAGTGCAAATATAGCTGTGCCGGCACAGTTACCGGTAGCTAACAGAAAGCCAATCACAGCAGCATCCTAAACCCCTAAAAGTACTTAAAAGGAAATTTGTTGGGCGATTCTGCTGGGAAAAACAGTCCTCCAGCTTAATCTTGATGAGGGAAGAAGGAAAAGGGAATTGCATGGACTTACCACTACCATGCAAATGCACCACGCTAGCACTGAGGGCAGCTCTTGGAATTGGTAGAAGCAGTTCCAACTATTAGGCAAGAAATGGAAAAAGGCACCTCTGAGTGCAGCTAGTGATACTTTATTGCACACACGAACTTAGCAAACTTACAGGATAAATTGCATGTATCGTCATGGCTCGGGGTCTCTTCCTGATCCTGCGACTCGTCCTTCCTATAGCTGTCCAGCAGCAGAGAGATGACATGGATTGAGGAGCCCAATCAGGAGCGATGGATTAGTCTGAGACTGCGGTGGAACGCATACCTCGTCCGTGGACCGCACTGGGCATAATGACGTCAGGGGGGCTGTAACGCGTTTTGGAGCATGCGCAGTAGTGATCCTTCGTCAGACCGATGATAGGAGAGGATGACACAGGGAATTTTAAACACGTGGTTGTCTGTGGGCTTGGAAACTATCAACAAGCCTTACTGACTATACATTGTGTAGATACTGTGTCAATTGCAGCCATGATCTTCTTCAGATGCTCTGTGCTCTATGCATCAGAAGAAGAACAGGGTGAAAATGATTCAGTGGCAAAGTATGTCTCCAGATCTGAACCCAATCGAATACCTATGGGGAATTCTGAAGAGACAAGTTGAGCATCACTCTCCATCCAGCATCCAGGCTTTAAAAGAGGAAAATAGGTCGTTCTTGAAGAATGGAAAAAGATAGATGTTGCAAAATGTTGCCAACTTGTTCATTCCATGCCTAGAAGACTTGGGGCTGTCCTTACAAATCATGGAGGTCATGCAGTCATTTTTGTTGTGGGGTGTATTGATTTTTACATCAACTAATTTGAGTAAAACTACGTAGTTTACATAGTAGTTGAGGTTGAATAAAGACCATTCAGTTCAACCTGTGTAGGTGTAAAACTGAAGATTTTGTAATCTAAGTTATAATATTAACCTTACATTCATGTATTGAGCTAAACAAATGTTCTATAAAACTCAGTTTTGTCAAAATTTTGGCAATTGTTCATTGAGATATTTATTAAAATCGTACTTTTCAAAAGGGGTGTACTCATTTATGCTGAGCACTGCACATCAAGCCAATGCATTTTGGGAAAACAGACCCCCCTCCTTCTTCAGGGCTGTTGCTGCGTTCTACTTGGTGGGAACATTTCCCATGAGTGGTTACGTTGGATCAAGGTTCCTAAATGGCAGGATGCTGGCTTTTGTTGTATAGGCAGCAATTAAGGTCGCACATAAAAGGCAGCAGCCCAATCCCCAAGAGGGCCCATCACCGCCATCCATCACTGGGCACTATCCACCAAAATGCATTCCTTCCTTTTTGCCCACACAAATACCCACTCAGGACTAGTGACCAATCCAGTCAGTCGTCTCCAACACAAGGTAAGATCCATCTGAGGATTGTTCTATTCCCGTAGAAGCTTTTGGTAAGTATTGATTAACAGTGATTTCCCTGTTTCGTTTAACTCTGAGGGCTATTTGGATTAAAGCAGAGCTCCACCCAAAAGGGGAAGCTCTGCTTGTCTGCCTCCCCCCCCCCCTCTACTGCCACATTTGGCACCTTTTGGGGGGGAGCGGGTACCTGGTTTGACAGTTCGCCATGGTGGAACTCCTCTTTAATTTCCCCCGAATGGCTGCTTTATGAGCTGCCCAATTGCTGGTTGGGGAAGTTGCTGTAGACAAACTGGGAAAAGGAAAGGTATGTGGCGCTGCCTAAACCAGTGTTAGTAGATATCCAATGTGAACACTCACCAGGCCCATATGCTGTCTCGTCAGGACAGCTGAAAGCGTGTGAGATGAAGCCAGCGAAATCAAGCGAGGAATGATCTTCTTATCCCTTCACCGGACTTGCTTTCCTCAGATGTTAAATCCAGAGTGGCAAATTAACAGGCAGGAGAGAAAAGAGATCTCATGGTGTAGTATTTATTAAAATGTCCACAAAAGTTAGAAACAATGTACAAAACACAAATGGAGATCCATATAGTGCAACAACATATATAGCACTTACATATAAAGCCACCAGACTGAAAAGACTGGTGGCTTATGGACCTCTGGCATATAACCCAGCTCTATGGCCATTTTGCGTCAGGAAGCATTAAGCCGTTATGCCTTGATGGCTGCTCCTTGATGGCTGCTCCTGATGACGTCAATCTGACGAAATGCATAGAGCGTCATTCCGTCACTTCCGCTTTCGAGTTGAACCGCATTTATGGCAGTTGGAAAGCACAGTGTTCCGGAAGTGGACCGCGATCTCTGATCAGAGCGGGGATAACTACTGCTACTGCCTGCCTTTTAACCACCTCTGTAGCAATACTTCACTATTTTTGCCCCTTTTCTTCCTATCCATGGTCTGGACCCCTATATGTAACCATACTTATTGATGCCATTTACCTGCGAGTATTACTTTAACCAAACCTATGAGGGAAGAAGCTACTGGATGCCCATACACCCTATTGATGCCTGTGATCTGAGGGAGATATACTATTGAGCATTACTATGCTTATTACCCCTGTAGGGGTAATTCCATCTGGTGAGTGCGGTCCTTATTGAGAGGGGAGCACAATAGTTTCCTCACCTGCACCTGTCACCTTTGGACCACCCCAGGATCTACAGCCTATGGGACTCCAGTCAACTTATATTTTTCACTATTACGGACTATTGTTTAAAGTGCACTCAGTCACTTTTGCACCGAGTCACCTTCAAATTTATTTTTATTTATCATCATAGACTATTGTTTACAGTGCGTTAGGTCACTTTTGCACTAAGCCACTTTATATTCATTAGAGGCTATTCACTGAGTCACCTGATTTATTTGTCCTTTGTTTACATTTTTTCATACTATTATAGAGTATTTATTGATTACTGTTTACTGCTCTATATACACTTTTTTATGTTAATTTTTGCACACTCCAATGTTGTTGGTTCTCAGTACATTTTCTGTTGGGTAACCATGCACTTTTGCACCATGTCACCTTAAAACATCACGTTATATTATTTGATGTGTTTTATCTGTGCCAATTCATTTATTGCATATATTATAGTGGATTCTTATTATTTTTTATTTTTCTATATTAAATTTCACCTTTATTTTTGTGCATTATCACATTGGATATCTACTAACACTTGTTTAGGCAGCGCCACATACCTTTCCTTTTCCCCTTTTCTCATTTAAATAACCCCACTGGGGCTATATATTGAATGTAGGCTGCAGCCAGGCTAGTCTTGTCCACCGGGCGGATTCCCCCACTTTTCTGCTGTAGACAAGCTGTCTCAGGAAATATTGTTGTATTTCCAATTTTCTTCAACTTCTGATGCACATAGTAAGAAGCTCACAGTGTTCAGTGAAATCAGAGTAAACCAGTCCCCCAGGAGAGAAGCCAGTACAACTGTGCAAGATGGAAGGGAAGGCAAGAGTTTTGCTTTAACCACTTGCCGACCAGTCACGTTGACTGTACTGCGGCAAAGTGGTTCGTTATCGTCTGGCGACGTAGACCTACGTCACCACACAATCCCCCCTGTATTCAGTTACATTAGTCGGGCCAGGGGAGGAGCAGCGGTGATCACCGCTTTTCTTCCCCGATCGTCGGGGAATCGAGTGTGGAGATCCGTCCGCTTGTGTAAACAAAGCGGGCGGATCTCCTAAGTCAGTGCTCCCCAACCTTTGTATCGCCGCGGACCGGTAAACGTTTGATAATTTTTCCGTGGCCCGCTTTCAATACAGAGATGCCAGCGTTCCCCCTTTCAATACAGAGATGCATACCAGCGTTCCCCCTTTCAATATACAGAGATGCATGCCAGCGTTCTCCCTTTCAATACAGAGATGCATGCCAGCGTTCTCCCTTTCAATACAGAGATGCATGCCAGCGTTCCCCTGTTCAATACAGAGATGAATGCCAGTGTTCTCCCTTTCAATACAGAAATAAATACCAGCGTTCTCCCTTTCAATACAGAGATGCATACCAGCGTTCTCCCTTTCAATACAGAGATGCATGCCAGCGTTCCCCTGTTCAATACAGAGATGCATGCCAGCGTTCTCCCTTTCAATACAGAGATGCATGCCAGCGTTCCCCCGTTCAATACAGAGATGCATGCCAGCGTTCCCCCATTCAATACAGAGATGCATGCCAGCGTTCTCCCTTTCAATACAGAGATGCATGCCAGCGTTCTCCCTTTCAATACAGAGATGCATGCCAGCGTTCTCCCTTTCAATGCAGAGATGCCAGCGTTCCCCCGCGACCCCCCCTCCGTGCACTTACCTCACAGCAGCTTCTCTTTAGTCCCCGCGTCTCCGACCTCGAGTCCTCAGTCCTCCCACGGCGCCTCCTCCTCGGCCAATGGCGTTGGGTTTGCCTTTCGGCCAATCAGGAAGCGGGAGGACCCGCTCCCTGATTGGCCAGGAGGAGGATCAGTGTAACAATAGCGAATTTTCATTCGCTATTGTCACACAATGGGCAGGCTCGGGAGGGCGCAATGCTCTGTGCTTCGGCCGCCACAGTGAAATTATTTAAAGTTCCTCGGGCGGCCCTGTACCGTTTGATCTACGGACCGGTACCGGTCCGCGGCCCGGGGGTTGGGGAACACTGTCCTAAGTGACAGGCAGGGTCAGATTGCAGGGTTCAGCATAGCTGAACATGTGATCTGTCCCTGTGTCACTCAGTCACCTCCCCCCACACACGTCAGTAAGCACCAGGCATACATTAACCCCTTGATCACCAATAAAAATAACCCCTTCCCTGCCAGTGTCATTTTTACAGTAACAGTGCATATGTGTAGCACTGATTACTGTAGTAATGTCACTGGTACCCCCAAAAGTGTCAAAAATGTCAGTCAAGGGTCCGATCTGTCCGACGTAATGTCGCAGTCCCGCAAAAAAAATCACAGATCGCCGCCATTACTCGTTAAAAAAAAAAAAAAACACCAAAAATTACAGCAATCTTTCCCTTAGTTAGTAAACGCAATAACGTTTGCGCAAACCAATCAAAATATGCTTTTTTTTTACCAAAAATATGTAGCAGAAAACAAATTGGCCTAAAATGTTAAAAAAAATTAATTTTTACATTTTTTTGGGGGGAATTTCATATAAAAAAAAATGTTAAAAATATTGTTATTTTTTCAAAATTGTCGCTCTTTTTTTGTTTATAGCGCAAAAAGTAAAAATCGCAGAGGTGATCAAATACCACCAAAAGAAAGCTCTATTTATGGGAAAAAAAAGACATCAATTTAATTTAGGTACACCATTGCATGACCGCGCAATTGTCCGTTAAAATAACGCAGTGCCGAATCGCAAAATATGGCCTGGTCAGGAATGGGGTAAAACCTTCCAGTCATAAAGCGGTTAAAAATACGCTCATTGAGAATTTTTTTGTCAAAGACATGTAGCTAAATACATTTTTGCCTAAATATATGACAAAAAATGTAATATATTGGATATTTTTTAACTGTCAAAGTAGAAAAATATTGTTATTTTTTCAAAATTGTCGCATTTTTTAATTAATATCGCAAAAAATGAAAATCGCACAGGTGATCAAATACCACCAAAAGAAAGCTCTGTTTGTGGGAAAAAAGGACGTAAATTTCGTTTAAGTACAGCATTGCATGACCGCGCAATTGTCAGTTAAATTCGCACAGTGCCGAATCGCAAAAAGTGACCTGGACGTAAGACAGCAAAATCCTCCGGTGATAAAGTGGTTAAGCTTCAGGGTTCATTTCAGGATTGTGGGTTAGGTTGAGGGTAATGGCAGTTTTTTGAATTAGGATGGTTTTTCAGTTCAGAGTCTTCTTGATTTGTTAAGATGTGATCACTTTTTTTGGATTCATCTCAGCTGCCTTTTTTGTGTTGATTTTCTTTGTACTTGGACTCAAACGTACCACGTCAAAACTATTACATGTAAAAATAACGTATCGTGCTGTCAGGTGCAAACAGATGACTGCCAGAATGAAAATGAGAGCCAGACAGAGGGTAAGCTCCATCCATGGAATGAGCATTAGAACAGAGTTTTTATGATTGACCGAAGCGTGTTTTAAAAACCGCAAAAACTCTGCAAGTACAGCGATAACATTGAGATTAATGCAGCCGCTGAGTGAGATCCTTCTGACTCCTTGTTTGGCAGTCTTTCGTCTTCAGATGCTAAAGTTAGAAAAAGATAGCAAGAAAGTGCTCAGGTTTAATTCAAAGCTAAATTCCGGGCGGTGATAAAAAACATAAATTAATTGGTGACCGATGCCATTATTTGTATAGAGCTTGGTCTCCAATATTGTATGTTGTACAAGTATGTATTTTTTTTTTCCCAATAAAAACTAATAGTAAAAAAATAAAAAAACAATAAATGAATGCAGCTTTGTATTTTATTTTAATACAAGCCATGTACAGTGAGTACCTGAATGTGACCTGGTATCAGTATCTGTACAGCAGGGCAGAAGTGTGAGAAGGGGAAGCAGCACAAGTAGCCAATAAGTTCATGCTGATAGGAGGAGAGAGCAGAATGACAAAGGCATGAGTTCATCACTGTGCTGCTTCTTCTTTCACGGTCCAAAGGGGGGAATTCAGCATGACTATGGGTTATAATTATGCTTTATCCTTCACTCAGCCTATGACCTCCTCTCTTTCTTTCGCATCCTTTCTTTATTATTCCTATTCAGTCTCTCTGTCATATTCTACCTCCATCACTTCCCCTCTTTTTCCTCCTTTCTCCATCTCTCTTCCTCTGACCATTCCATCCCCTCCATCCCTTCTTTTCCCTCTCTCTCTCTCAATATTTTTTCCTCCTCTCTCTCTCTCTCTCTCTTTTCTCCTCCATCTTTCTCTCTTCCCTCCTTTCTCTGTCTCTCTTTTTCCTCCTTTCTCTCCGACTTTCTCCATCCCTCTCTTTCCTTCTTTCTCCATCTCTCTCTTTTCACCCTTCTCTTTCTTCCATCCCTCCTTTTCCCTCTCTGTCTCTCCCAATCTCTCCTTCCTCATTTCTTCATCTCTCTGTAGCACTGTCCCCGTAGGGCTTGCTGTGTGTTGACTTCTCAGGCCTCCATCTGATTACCTGCAGGCCATTGCTGGCGGTTTTTCACACATCCCTCCTTACTCCCGTTTGCTCGTTACTCAATAAACAGTCCAGGATATTTGGTTTTTGTATTTATTGCGGAACCTAGTGGTCAGGGTTAGGTATACGAACCATCTCGCCTTCAGTGCTCAAGATGCTGATGACCCAAGCTTGGCCTTTCTTCTCTGGACGGTTGACTTCCACTCGATCAATATATATTGATCGCCCCAAATTCTAATTTTCTTTGAAAGAGAGGAAGGTTTCCCACAGTGCAGGCCTGGATGGGTTCTGATGCAGCTTGGGGACATAGAGAAAGTCCCAGACAGCTTCTTCACCGCGAGCTTCCCTCTTGCTCTCAATTACCTTTATTTTTTTCCATGGAGCATATGGATAATCATACCCAAATTCCATGGCCACCTTCCTCTGAATGTAGCTTTGAAAACGAGAGAACCTGGGAAGTCTCTGCCTATCTCCTCTCCCAGGTGGGGTATACAGGGTCTCCACTATAGAGATCAGCTTGGAATGGGAGCCATTCCTTGTTCAGGCCCGAGCATAGGTGAGGGATGGGGATAAGTCTAGGCCTCACAGAACCCAAGATTCCTCGCATACCTCATGCGAATGACCGCTGCCTCTGTCTCTTCACTAAGTGATCGAGAACTTGGGGGACTTCTTCTTCCCTCGATTCCCTAGCACCACTTGTTCTCCACATCTGATCCCCATTCACTGATTCCCTCTTCCAGGGTTCTGAATCAGCGCTCAAATCTGGGTGACCCCAAATCAAGAACCCCTGCCTTCTCCTCACTGGACGAACTGTAGGACCTAAGCTTCTGGATCCATTGAAGCCCCTCTGCCTTTTTTATAGATCGGACTTCCTGTTGCTGTGACTACAACCAGTGCACCCTGTCGCTGCCACCCTGCCTTCTCGATTTGTGTGCATTGCACCTCTGAAATGTGAGTCTCCCTGGTTTGGCAGATGGTTGTGTAGGTCTGCACCACTGGTCCGAGCCCCAGCAGTGTTTACAGCACTCCCCGTCCTCTTCCAAAAGGAATAGCCACTACAGGTGTTAGCAGTTGAGAAGTGGTCCCTGCCTCGCAGTTTACATATAATCTACTCGGCTGACAATCACTCTGCCCATAACCTCAGCAACATGTCACCGTAGTGCCCACACTGGCCCCACGCTCGCAGCTGCACAGATACATTCAGACATCTGCCACATACCAGTCCAAGATGCTCTGTGTCCCCTCCGCTGCACAACACCAGTCTTTTTTTAGGCATCAATTGGACTCCTGTGTCCAACAGGGTTGGATTCTGCATCTCAGTCCACTCTGCAGGCTCTTCACCAACACGTGTGATAGCCTCTGTACTCCGGCTCACCCCAGCATCTGCCATCTTGCTACTTCACACACGTTTCACCTTCTCAGCTACAACCGATTGCAGAAGTGGCATCTCAGCTCCCTTCCTTCATTCGGATTAGCGGCCCACAGCTGGCGACTCCACCCACGTCCCTAAACTAGCTGCTAGACAGATCTCTTTGGCGCGCTCTCTCCCGCACGGTACAGTAATCCCTTCACTGCTGCCATAAAACTGCTCTGCCTGCATGAATGGTACTACAATGCAGATTGTGTTTCCTGTCACAGATACACATACATCTGCCTCTTTTGCCCTTACTTGAGCTCCGGTTTTACTTTTTCGTTCACTGCTGCTGGAAACTGTCTTACTGTTACCGACTGAACGGTAGACATTTTCTTTTTCAGCACATGTACTTACACAACCCCTGACACCCCGATCCCTGTGTGCCAGGTTACTGCTTTCTTGACCATAACTTGAAAGCACACTTGCACTGAGCACAGTACAACACATTCTTTCTTCGCTGACACTCCAGCACTTTACATAAGAAGACATACGGCAACCACTGCCGTAACTCAGAGGAAAATCCCGGACAACACCCCCAAATGTAGAACTCTGTCCCCATAGGGCTTGCAGTTTGTTAACTTCTTAGGCCTCCCTCTGATTACCTGCACACAGTTGCTGGGGTTTTTTCACATATCCATCCTTACTCCCGTTTGCTCGTTACTCAATAAACAGTCCAGGGTATTTATTTTTTTAATTTATTGTGGAACTTGAATGGGAGAAAGGAATAGTGTGATACTCCAAGTGAACTATTTACAGTAGACGAGGACAACTCTCATTTGGCCTCACCGGATTACTTGTGGAAGCAGACACACTGCTTTTACCATACTGCCACTTGTATGGGAGAATTAGGTCTTCTTGCTTTCTCTAGCAGCAGACTTGATGCAACTACTTTATCTTCAGGAAACTCTCTAGCCTCCCCTTGGCTGACACCCATCCACTGACTCTCTAGTTGAAGGGATGGCCCTCACAGGACAGGCGCCATGACCCAAATGTGTACTCATAGTAGACAGAATCAGATCCTTCCTGCTGTCTCCCTTCTGATCAGCTCTGCAGGACCTCTGGGTTCAGCTTCTCTCTGGCCAAAAGAAATGTAACACTAAAAAGTGTTGGTCTCCTCTAAGAAGGGGGGGGGGATTTTTAAGGCAATGAAAAAAGTGAATAATATATAGTAGTCAGGCCCTCAGGTCGACTACCCAAGGCCGCATGGCAACTTCTACAGAGGAGGGACAGCCGCCCCCTCCCTCTGGGACCCGCTCTCCAGCTTAAGACCAAGAACACATGTGCCCCTGGCATTTATACAGTATCCCAGCATGCAACGAGGCACTTTCCTCTGCCATTTGCCAGGGCTGTAACAATGCCTGTGTCACTCATCAGGTTTTCCCCCACTGTCCAGATCCTGCTCCCTGGTAGGCAGAGAGCACTCTAAATTTACCTGGTAATCTTCCTGGTAAGCAGAAAGACCCAAAAACTATACTCTCTTCTAGCACCCACCTAGGAGGGCGCTACATCTCTCTTTCCTGCCCTCTCTTTCTTCCTTCCCTCCTTTGCCCTTTCTGTCTCTCCCAGTCTTTCCTCTCCCATTTTCCAATCTCTCTTTTTCTTCCTCCATCCCTCTATTTCCTCCTTTCCCCATGTCTCTCTTTTCTCCATATCTTATTGGCCCAGACAGCTTCTCTCTTTCTTTCTTTCTTTCTTTCTTTCTTTCTTTCTTTCTTTCTTTCTTTCTTTCTTTCTTTCTTTCTTTCTTTCTCTTTCTTTCTTTCTCTTTCTTTCTTTTTCTTTCTTTCTTTTTCTTTCTTTCTTTCTTTCTTTTTTTCTTTCTCTTTCTTTCTTTCTTTCTCTTTCTTTCTTTCTTTCTTTCTTTCTTTCTTTCTTTCTTTCTTTCTTTCTTTCTTTCTTTCTTTCTTTCTTTCTTTCTTTCTTTCTTTCTTTCTCTTTCTTTCTCTTTCTTTCTTTCTTCCTTTCTTTCTTCCCATTTTAACATCCCCCTTTCTCTGTCTCTCTGTCTTCTTCCCTTCTCTCTTTTTCTCTCTCCATCAAACTGACACTGAAAGCAGCAATCTTTGGAATCCCGAATTCCAGTTTTCAGCTGTCACATCCTTAACAAGCAGGAAATGAACCAGGCATCGGGTATAAGTTTACTTTGGCTCAGAAGGAGGTATGTGGCACATCATTCAGTTTGAACATGGGGTTCACAGTCCAGCGTCCCGAGACCATCTGGAGCGCAGGCGCGGTGCTGTGTGCCTAGGCCGCTCCAGAAATAACATCATTAAGAATTAAACAGTTACCTTACAGATGACCCAGCACCAAAGCAGACTTCGAAAACCTTGCTCCCTTCTATAACGAGTGATATCACATGCAAAATATTTACTGCAAGATAATTAACGACTGCTGGGGAGGCTAAAATAGATTGCATTATTAAACTCACAAGTCAGAAGGTGGACCGCATCCAAGAATCAGGCTCTGAGACTTTGCACTGCAACAAGAGACACAGACAACATGGAAAAACATTATTAAATGTCAATCCTTGCATAGCAATTACAAAGAGCAACAGTGTAATATCTCCAAATAACATATAGAATTTTTGTTCGATGATCGGGGTGAATCTGGAAGGCCATTAAAAAAAATGCAAAGTGTGATCCAGATCTTGTAACTGGATCAGGTCAGCCTGGGAAATGAAGGTTTAATTGTGACTTATTAGTAACGTGTTGCTTGGTTTTTACGGGCGTTCATACAAAAAAATAAAATGATGCATACGTTACTAAAATCAGTTTGCAGATAAAATAAAGAAGAGTTTGTCAATTAAAGCGGAATCACAATGTATCTGAGATCCACAAACTGAATATTTAATTCATTTTTAATAATCAAAGCATACTCCTCCATCAATCCATGTCTCCATGCTTAATTTTATTAAGAAATCGCTTTAAAAAAAAACACCCCCTTTGCATTTCTAGCCACAGCCATCTTGAGTAAGGGCAGATCATTCATTTGACATTTACTTCCTGTAATCTATTAACTCTTAGCTCTGGCATGCAGACAGGAGGGTGTGCTTAGCTGAGAAAAACCCTCCTCCTTTCCTGCAGATGAAAGAAAAAAAAAACAAAAAAACAATGCCCATGCAGACTCCTGGGATGTATGACATCATTTTGGCATAGTCCAGAAACCAGGAAGTACAGTGGGGAAAATAATTATTTGATCCCCTGCAGATTTTGTAAGTTTGCCCAGTTACAAAGAAATGAAGAGTCTATAGTTTTTATTATAGGTGTATTTAAAATAATAGAGACAGAATATCAAGCAAAAATCCAGAAGGAACACACAATACAAATGCTCTAAATTAAGTTGCAGTTCAGTGAGTAAAATACGTTTTTGATCCCCAAGTAAAACATGACTTAGTACTTGGTGGGTAAACCCTTGTTGGCAAGCACAGAGGTAAGACTTTTCTTGTAATTAGTTAGTAGGTTTGCACACATTTTAGGAGGGATTTTGTTCCTTTGCAGATCTTCTCTAAATCTAAATCTGCTACCTTTGATACGGTTGACCATTCCCTCCTCCTCAAAAAACTCCACGCCTTTGGTCTCCGTGACTGTACTCTTCACTGGTTATCTTCCTACTTATTCAACCGCACCTTTAGCGTTACCTACAATTCTACTTCCTCCTCTCCTCTTCCCTTCTCTGTTGGGGTCCCCCAAGGCTCTGTTCTTGGAGCCCTCCTATTTTCAATCTACACCTCCTCTCTGGGTCAGTTGATTGCCTCCCACGGCTTCCAATACCATCTCTACGCTGACGATACCCAAATCTATTTATCCACCCCTCAGCTCTCTCCCTCAGTCTCCTCACGTATCACTAATTTGCTATCAGATATGTCGGTCTGGATGTCTCACCACTTCCTCAAACTCAATCCATCCAAAACCGAGCTTATAATTTTTCCTCCACCGCATGCCCCTTCCCCTGATTTCTCGGTCAATATCGATGGCATTACTATCAGCCCATCCCCGCATGCCAAGGTCTTAGGTGTTGTCCTGGACTCTGAACTCTCCTTCAAACCCCACATCCAATCGCTGTCCAAATCGTGCCGCCTCAGCCTCCGCAACATCTCCAAAATACGCCCCTTTCTAACCAAAGACACAACAGAGCTCCTAGTTCACTCCCTGGTCATCTCGCGCCTCGACTCCTGCAAGTTCCTTCTCATTGGCATACCTCTACATAGGCTCCTCCCCCCTTCAATCCATCATGAATGCTGCTGCCAGACTCATCCACCTTACCAATCGCTCAGTGTCCGCTGCTCCTCTCTGTCAAGCCCTCCACTGGCTTCCGCTCACCCAACGAATTAAATTAAAAATACCAACAACATCTTACAAAGCCATCCACAGCTTAGTCCCCAACTACATTACCAGTCTAGTCTCAAAATACCAACCTAATCGCTCTCTTCGTTCCTCTCAAAACCTCCTGCTCTCTAGCTCCCTCGTCACCTCCTCCCATGCTCGCCTCCAGGACTTTTCCAGAGCCTCTCCAATCCTATGGAACTCCTTACCCTTATCTGCCCGATTATTTCCTACTCTATTAGTTTTTAGGCGATCTCTGAAAACTCTCCTTTTCAGAGAAGCCTATCCTACCCACACTTAACAAATATACCTCCATTTTCTCCATCAGCCCATCCCCCACGGTTATTGCCTTTTGTTTCACTTGACCCTCCCTTCTAGATTGTAAGCTCTAACGAGCAGGGCCCTCTAGTTCCTCCTGTTTTGAATTGTATTGTCTTCCCTCACATTGTAAAGTGCTGCGCAAACTGTTGGCGCTATATAAATCCTGTATAATAATAATAATAATAATAAGTCCTTAAGGTTTCTTGGCTGTCACTTGGCAACTCGAAGTTTCATCCCCCTTCATAAATTTTCTATAGGATTAAGGTCTAGAGACTGACTGGGCCACTCCATGACCTTAATGTGCTTCTTGAGACACTCCTTTGTTGCCTTGGTGATATATTTTGGGTCATTGTCATGCTGGAAGACCCATCCATGACCCATCTTCAGTGTTCTGGCTGAAGGAAGAAGGTTCTCATCCAAGATTTTGCAATACATGACCCCGTCCATTGGTCCGTCAATGTGGCAAAGTCGGACTGTACCTTTAGCAGAGAAACAGCCATAAAGCAAAATGTTTCCACCTCCATCCTTGACTGTAGGGATGGTGTTCTTGGGGTCATAGTCAGCATTTTTCTTCCTCAAACACAGCGAGTCCCTCTCCTCAAGAAGGCACATGTACAGTTATGCCAATGAACATCTAAATGATCCAGAGAAGGATTGGAAGAAAGTGCTGTGGTTAAATGAGACCAACATTGAGCTCTTTGGCATTAACTCGGCTTGCCGTGTTTGGCGGGAGGAAATGATCACTGCTATGATAAGGCCTGGGGACCAAAACACGTTGGAGTATGTGTCTTGTATTAACCATGTAGCCAACAAAAATTAAATCAACAGGATGATACCTAATTGCAGGCTTGACTTTATCCTGTATGTAGTGGCATATGTTACTTTGTAAGCTTAAATGTTAAGCCCCTCCCACTGTTAGCATGGCTTTGCCAGGGCTATTATTCACTGTGGCATGCACAGCATGCAGCCTTATTGTCTCCCTCTGGGTGCCCAAGGCTGAACTCGACCCCAGAAAAAAAATTATCGATAGGAATGCTCTAATGCACAATCCTTCAAACAGACGGGCACTAAGCCAAGCCCCTTCCGGCTGAGGATATACTTTTGGTGCCCTCCTCAAAGCAATTTTCATTAAAAATTGAAGTAATTTAAGCCATGCGTGTATACATAAAACTAAACAGCTTGTGTTGCAATACTCACCTCATCCCCGTACCGTGTTCTCTCTGGCGCCACTTGTCTTCAAGGCTGAATGATGGCCAGCATTATCAAACCCACTTCTTTTGGGTGCAGTCTGTCCAGACACACACAATAGGGGCATTCCATCTCATTACCTGGGCTTGCATTACTTCTGGACTAAGTGACATTTACGTGGTTTTCTGTTCCACTTTATATACTTTTTTATGTATTGTTTTGAAATACATTAAGATATTATTGTTCTGTTGTATGTAGACATCCAGTGGCAAATCAGGGCTATTGCAACTTGTTTACTTATGTGTTTTGGTATATCCCTCTGTCCCCCCCTCCTGTTTATTGCTAGTTTGTTTAGTTTTAGCTAGACCCAACCTGTTTTTTCCTCAGTCAGTGTTAGTTCGTCGCAAAGACAGGGCTTGACTTCTTGCACGTCAAAAGACTGGAGAAACATCCTCTGTACTGCAGTTGTGAGAAGTAAAATTGTGCTGTATTCTTTCTCTCCGTCTTATTGAAGAGTTAAGCTTCCTGTGGATGGTGCCAAGTCAGCAGGTGACCATACTGTGTCCATGAAAGCATGCCAATGCATAAAGGTGCTGTGTTGCAATGTATTTAGGAATGTATGTACAGCACCCTGCTGACCCCTCCCACCAGCCATGATCTGCCTGCATTGCAAAAAAAGCACAAAGGCCCAATGATGACATCACCAGGTCTAAAATAAGTATTGGTCTTCTTACTATAGCTGCCTCAAAGCACAATACCTATGTGAGATGCATCAATGCTGTCACTTCCCCAGGGCTCTTTTTCAGGGGGAACGTGGGGGAACGCAGTTCCGGCATCTCTAAAACTGAATGTATGTAATGGCAAGGGGTGCTGGGGATGTGCTGTAGGGTCTATTGGTGATTGCCACTGGGGGATCTATTGTCACTGGTGGGGACCTTTTTTGTGTAGGGGGTCTATTGTTGCTGGGTAGGTCTAGTGTTGCTGGTGGAGAATATATTGCTGCTGGAAGGGATCTACTGTACTGTTGAGAGAGAGAGAGAGATCTATTGTTATTGGCTACTGGAGGGTTAATTGATGCTTGCTGCTGGGAGATCTGTTGTTTCTGCTGGTGGTCCATTGTTGCTGGGATGGATCTATTGTTGCTGGGGTGGTATTTTGTTGTGGATGGGGCATTGTTGTGGGGGGATTTATTGTTGCTGGGGAACCTATTGTTGCTGGCTGAAGGGGATCTATTTTGCTGCTTGTCTTGGTATAATTAACTAGTTCAATACAAATGACTTAGCACCACAGAATGATAATTGCTTCTGTATTTTCTTAAAGGGGCAGTACTGGGAGGCAGGTAGGGGGTGGAACTAAGGGATGGTGCTCGCAGGTGGGTAGGAGGCAAAGAAAAGGGGTGACTCAGAAGAGGGCAGTTCCTGCACCTATTTTCTGAGAAAAAAAGCCCTGCACTTCCCTATCCTCTGGGCTGCCTTTTACTCCCGAAATAGGCACATGACTAGCAGGGAAAGTAATAGTTGCTGTATTCTCACACTCTGATCTTCGGGGGTAAAACACAACAGCTTACATCTAAAGCTTCTCACATTGGTATCCTGCTTGGTGATAAGTTGCCTATAAATTCTCTCAACATTCATTAAAAGGTCCCAATAATGTCCCTGTGCCCAATCTGTGGCCTAAGGGGCCTTTTGGCAGGGGCGGCCTGTCCATTGGGGGTGCAGTGGCGCCACCCCTCCATCCATGCAGCCGACCTCCTTATCTACATGCATGACGCCCGATGCATGGATTTCAATATGGGATTTTTTTGTTTTGTTTTTTAAGCACGTGATTCGAACCAGCGGCTCTAATAGACTTCAAAAAAGGGTGGGCTCGGGGCGCAGAGCACTGCGCCCTGAGCCCACCCAGTTGTGTGGCAATAGTGAACGAATATTCGCTATTGTCACACTGACTCTCCTCCCAGCCAATCAGGAACAGGGTTGTGAGACCTGTTTCCCGATTGGGCAAAAGGAGAAGCGATCTTACTGGCTAGTGGCCAGGAAGAGGAAGAAGAGACACAGCTGGAGGAGGACAGCTCAGCCATCCAGCACTCCTCGGTTCGGACAGCAGGAAGGAGGAGGTAAGGAGGCAGCCCGTTGGGGGGAACGTGGCGCCTGACTGACTGACTGATGGACGGACCGACCGGGGGGGGGGTGCGCATTGGTTTGCCGCCCCCCCCCCCCCAGTTTACGGAGCACCAACCTCCACTGTCTTTTGGTATATAATGTATGGCCCTCAGCTGTTTTTTAGCAGGAACATTGATTAGAGTAACAGCATTGATCTCTACTAGCCTCATGTAACATGTTCCCAATTTCGTATTGCCTTCTGTTGGATATCCTTAGCCAATAATGTAGCATATCCACACTCTCTGACCCTCATCATTTCCTCTTTAAGGTCTCTGACAGTCCTCTCAAGCATTACATATATTGACCATTATATGCAGCCTTTGGTGATGTCAGAGGCTGCATTTGAGGCCCCCGTTAGCTCATAAGTTGATAGCCTGTGCAATAATGTCTAAAGGGATTTAAGAGAAACACATTAAGAGACTCTGCAAGTCTAAAGAGTGAGGAGGTCAGGCTTAAAATATAAGGTCAGGAGCTTGATGAGACACAAGACAACCCCCCCCCCCCTCCCCGGCAACTTGGATTACTTTGGGACGATGGACATGAATAGTTCCTGTGGTGAACTGCGGTCAGGCGTGTCCATCTGCATACATCTCCTTATCTTTGGGTTTATTTTTACCTTGGCTGTCCCATTTCAGAGTCTGTAACACAGTCATCTGACTTATATTTTCACCTTCCACCACCCCCCCTTCCCCCGGTCATTCTGGGTAAGAGCTATTTAAGTTTAGTAATTCCCCGTTCGCTGGGAGGGCCGTGCCCAAAAATAGCGCTTTGCTGCTATTCCGTGTCCTCTTTCTTCTACGGAATGGGATCATAACCTGCAGAATAACAAACATTGTGACAAACAAAAGGAGGACTGCCTGTAGGGTGACCAATGTTTGGTTTACTTATTAGGCCGTGCAATGCAAATAGGGTCATTAGGTAAGCTGTAAACACAGATAAAATATATATACAGTGTATATGAGCTGCTTTACCAAAGTATTTGTAGTTCTGACCATTAGTCTTGGATTTATGCAGGTACCATCAACTGGGAGGTCAATCAGCCACAGCCTAAAGAGCAACCTCTGGAGGAGATTCTGGTTGAGAAGGGTTGTGCTAGGCACAGAAAGCTTTGTAAGTGGATCAAAAGTTTTCTGGAACTAATGAATGTTCAACAGTTTATGTTATTTATCTTAGGAGAATTATTATTATTATAGAATTCCATTTTTTCTACACTCAAATGTTAAAAGGTATGACATTTTGAAGTACTTTCAAACAACATTTGTCAAGCCATCGAATGTACTGAGAATTTTCATACAAATGTTAATTCGAACATCTCCTGTTTTATGACCAGCTTTAGACAGATGGTCAGGGTAAACAGCAAAGAGGGGCAGAGTCAGCAGGCTGATGGTAAGATCAGGCACACACAAAATACACTATATTGTCAAAAGTATTGGGACACTTGCCTGTACACGCGCATGAACTTTAATGGCATCCCAGTCGTAGTCCTTAGTTCTGGGAAGGCTGTCCACAAGGTTTAGGAGAGTATCTATGGAAATATTTGACCATTCTTCGAGAAGGGCATTTGTGAGGTCAGGCACTGCTGTTGGACAAGAGTGCCTGGCTCGCAGTATGCATTTTAATTCATTCAAAAGGTGTTCTTTTGGGTTGAGGTGAGGACTTTGTGCAGGCCAGTCAAGTTCCTCCACCCCGAACTCGCTCATCCATGTCTTTATTGACCTTGCTTTAAGCACTGGTCCAAATCATTTGGTGGAGGGGGTATTATAGTGTGGGGTTGTTTTTCAGGAGTTGGGCATGGCCCCTTAGTTCCAGTGATGGGAACAGTTTGGGGATGACCCCTTCCTCTTCCAACATGATTGCGCACCAGTGCACAAAGCAAGGTCCATAAAGACATATATGAGCGAGTTTGGGGTGGAGGAACTTGACTAGCCTGCACAGAGTGCTGACCTCAACATTTGACAATATAGTGTATTTCTAAACAGGTTCCAGACAGATATACAGACCAAAGACTCACAATGCTAGAGATGACAGACCAATAATCAAGGTAGTGTGACAGGGCACATGGATCCGTGATCGACGGAAGATACGTGTCACCGTGGTTCCTGGCCTCGGTGAGATAAGAGCCGGTAATTCTGTGTCAGCAGCAGCTAGTGGTGCTTGACAATTGTCTATTTTAGTGTGGCTGCAAAGCCGAATCCGGGCCGGCTCTTATTGGGAGCAGTCAAGGTGTGGATGGGTGGCTGCTCCCCACGCTCCAGGCCGGGTCTTACCTGGGGTTTGTAAGGTAGACAGCCTAACGGGAGGGGGGAGGGGGGGGATGGAATGATCTCCATACACCAGAAGGCTGGAGAAGTCAGGCTGAGGCTGGAAAGGCTACAAGCAGGTGAACCGATCTGTGACTATGCGTGTGCAGCACCAAAGAGACACAGGTGAATGGACTTGTTGCGGTGTTTAAACCTGCCTCAAAGACTGTCGTTTTCCTTTTTGTTGGGTGTGAATTAACACCAAAAAAGACTGTTACTTTTGTGTTCCTGAAATGTGAATAAAACACTCCTGAGTTACTTGAAGAGCCATCTGTGCTGCACCCGCAAACCCTTCTTACCAGAGCAACCCCCCACAGTAGGTACCCACAAGCTGAGTTAAACACTTTCCAGGCAATAAAGGAGTAATCCGGGGCATAAACACACAGAAGTCAGAGTCAGACAGACCCCTATACAGTTCAGCAGGCCCAGACTGAATGTTCAGCAATCTATTTAAGCACTTCTGATTGGGGCAGGTGTACATAACACTGTAAATTGAACTACAATACTGAATCATTATCAGCAGGTGGCAAAGGCTCAATGCTTACCCATTCATGACGGCTAAAACTTTTTTTTATACAGTGATCATCACTGTATAAGCAATAACAGTGTAAAAGAAATATGTTGACACTGAGCTCCTCTGATGTAAAAAAAAAAAAAAAAAAAAAGTAAAACAAGACAAAAAAAAGCTAAAAAAATGAAAAAATTAAATACATTTTTTTTATATACTGTGACCAATCAGTATCCTGATCCTCACCACACCAGTCATACTGTATGGAAATGCTGACTGTACTGGTGACAGTAGGTAAAAAAAAAAAAAAAAAAGTGAAAAAAACACATTTTATTTCTTCACTTTCCAAAAACATTTTGACAAAAAATTACAACTTCATAAAACTCGCCATGCCTCTTACCAAGTACCTCAGACTGTCTACTTTCCAAAAAGGGGTAATTTGGGGGGTATTCGTACTGTCCTGACATTTTAAGGGCCTCAAGAAATGAGATAGGCCATCAGTACATCAGGATTGATCGATTTTCAAATTAATATCCTATAGTATGTAGATGCTATAGCTTTCACACAAACCGGTTCATATACACTAATTTAAAAAATGTTTTTACCATAGACAGAATACATTTTGGCCTAAATTTATGAAGAGATTTTATTTTATTAGATATATTTTGTAACAGAAAGTAGAAAATATTGAAGGTTTTTTTTTAAACTTTTTGGTGATTTTGTTTTCATTTATTTTGCAAGAAATAAAAACCCAGTAGAGATCAATTACCACCAAAAGAAAACTCTATTTATGTGAAAAAATTATATAATTTTAATTTGTGTATAGCGTTGCATGACCGCGCGATGCGCTCAATAGCAAAACATGGCCTGGTCATGAAGAGGGGAAAATCTTTCAGCGGTCAAGTGGTTAAAAACTTGGATATACACATACAGTCATGGCCAAAAATATTGGCACCCCTGCATTTCTGTAAATGTAAATAAAAGTGTAGCGCTAACAAAAAAATTGTGACATAAATCAATGATCATAAACAATGTGCATGAAATGAATCAAAGCAATAAAAAGTCCATGTAAGAGTCCTTAAATGGAAAAGGATTCACAAAACAAATTGTGAAAAGGTGAAGAGGAATCACAAGTCCCAGCATGCAGTTATTATCCGTATTCCTTTCACAGCAAGCAAGAGGTGATCACCCGTGGGATAAAATACACCAGCTTCCCAGAACACAATGGCCACCCAAGCTAATGGAGAGGCCGGGAAGTGCTTATCAAAGGGTTAACAGGAACGCCAGATGTCAATCCTCCAGATATCATAGTATAGATGCATTCATGTGAAGATACATAGGGACCATGTAGAAGGAATGACAAGACACATAGCGTAATACTATTAAAACTGTAATAAAGTTTATTAAAAAGGATGCAGTCACATGATAGGAGAACAATAGAGCATATCCATGTAATGTAAAAGCTGTAGCGATGGGAGCAAAGGGACTCGTAGAAGCAAAAAAAAAGCCGGCTGGAAGGGGGGCGTGGCATTGTCATGTCTGGTACCGCCCGACACGTTTCGTCATAGGGCTGACGTCACCTAGGGCGTGGTGCATTTCTGTCAGATAATGGACCACTTCACCCAGAAAATTGTTGCAATTACAAATGTTCAGGCATTCTCATGTTTATTTCTATTGTTTGTATCGGTATGACACAAAAAAGTGGAGAAGCAAAAAGCCAAACCTGACACATTCCACGCAAAACTCCAAAAATGGACTGGACAAAATTATTGGCACCTTCAATTTAATATTTGGTAGCACACCCCTTGGAAAAAAAAACTGAAATCAATTAATTCCTGTAACCATCAATGAGTTTCTTACAACTCTCCAGTAGAATTTTGGACCACTCTTCTTTTGCCAACTGCTCCAAATCTCTCGGATTGGAAGGGTTACTTTTCCCAACTGTGTTTTGAGATCTCCCCACGGGTGCTCTATGGGATTTAAATCTGGACTTATTGCAGGCCAGTTCAGTACTCAGCGTTTTGTCTTAAACCATTTCTGGGTGCTTTTTGGCGTGTGCTTTGGGTCATTGTTCTTCTGCAAGACCCATAACCACGGAGATCCAACCTTCTGACACTGGGCCCTACATTGAACCCTGGGGTTCTATGATAGTCTTCAGATTTCATAATGCTGTGCACACAGTCAAGACATCCAATGCTTAAAGGAGCAAAGCAACCCCAAAACATCAATGAACCTCCACCATGTGTAACTGTAGGGACTGTATTCTTTTCTTTAACCAGTTGCCGACCGCTTACCGCATATTTACTGCGGCAGTGTGGCTCTCCCAGGCAAACCGACATAGGGCTACGTCGGCCGCTTGGAGGCAGCTAGGGGGGCGAGCGTGCACCGGCGGCGGCGTGCTCCCGCCCTCACTTGTCAGCGGGGACTCCGATGCAGCGGACAGGCGGCTCCGATTGCCGTGTGAAACCTGCGATCGTTCCCCGCTGTGAGAGAAAGACGGTTGGCTGTTGTAAACACAGCTGACCGTTCTTCTCCCTGGAATGATCACAGAGCTCCTGTGATCCTTCTAAATAGGATCACAGGTCTCTATGGTCATTCCACAAGCCACGCCCCTACAGTAAGAAACGCGCCCCTAGGTACACATTTAACCCCTTGATCACCCACACTGTTAACCCCTTCCCTGCCAATGTCATTATTACAGTAACATTGCATATTTTTAGCACTGATTACTGTAGTAATGTCACTGGTCCCCCCAAAAGTGTCAGTCAGGGGTCCGATCTGTCCGCCGCAATGTCGCAGTCCCGTAAAAAATCGCAGATCGCCGCCATTACTCGTAAAAAAAATTATAAAAATGACATAAATCTTTCCCCTAGTTTGTAGATGCGATAATTTTTGCACAAACCAATCAAAATAAGTTTATTGCGATTTATTTTTACCAAAAATATGTAGCAGAAAACAAATTGGCCTAAAATGTTAAAAAAATTTGATTTTTACATTTTTTTTGGGAATGCTATGTACCAGAATGTGAAAAAATATTGTTTTTTTTTTTTCAGAATTGTCGCTTTTTTTGTTTATAGCGCAAAAAATAAAAATTGCAGAGGTGATCAAATACCTCCAAAAGAAAGCGCTATTTGTGGGAAAAAAAGGAGATCAATTTTATTTAGGTAAGGCGTCGTACAACCGCGCAATTGTCCGTTAAAGTAACGCAGTGCCCAATCGCAAAATCCAGAAGTCCAGAAGGTCCAGAAGTGGTTAAAGGCCTCATTTCTTTTTCTGAAAACAGTAGCGTGATGGGCTTTACCAGAAAGCTGTAGCTTTTTTTTTTTTTTTTTTTTTGTCTGTCAACAGCACATTCTCCCAAAATGATTTTGGCTTCCAGAGGTAAGTTTTGGCAAACCCTTTGGTCCATTTTTCTCCTTCGTCCACTTCAAGGGAGATTAGTGCTGTAAAATTCTTGGCAATGTTGGGCACAGTGGACACAAGAACATTAAGATCTCTGTAGATGGACTTGTAACCTTAGGATTGTCTATGCTTTTCCACAGTTTTTGTTCTCAGGCAATCCTCAGACAATTCTTTGCTGTTCTTTCTCTTCTCCATGCTACGTGCGGCACACAGAGACACACAACAGAAAGGTTGAATCAATTTTTCACAATTTTAACCGGTTGCCGGTGTGTTTTCCATATCGTCAGCCACTGTTAATTGATACAGGTGAATTTATTTGCAAATAACAGGAGCATCACAAACTTGGAATGCAATTATTTCTTACAATTTTAACCTCTTGCCGACCGCCGCACGACTATTTACGTTGGCAGTCAGCCCCTCACAGGCAAAGTGACGTAATACTACGTCGCTAGCCTGTGAGGCTCTAGGAGGCGGACCCCCCTGCGCATGTGAGCTGCGGACCCGATGTCCGCCGGTCACTCGCGATCGTCCGGTACAGTGGGAGAAAGGCAGGCGGCTAATGTAAACAAAGCCGCCTGTCATTCTCCACTGTGTAAGTGCAGAGATCATACGGTCCTGCTATGCAGGATCGTGTTTCTCTGCAGTTACACACACAGCCACATCCAATCACAGTTAGAAGCACGCCCCTAGGGACACACTTAACCCCTCCTTCTCAAATAAAGTTAACCCCTTCCCTGCCAGTGTCATTTTTATAGTAACAGTGCATATGTATAGCACTGATTACTGCAGTAATGTCACTGGTAACCCCAAAAGTGTCAAAAATGTCAGTCAAGGGTCCGATCTGTCCGCCGCAATGTCGCAGTACCGCAAAAAAAATCGCAGATCACCGCCATTACACGTTAAAAAAAAAAACAACAAAAATGACAAAAATCTTTCCCTTTGTTAGTAAACGCGATAACTTTTGCGCAAACCAATCAAAATACGCTTTTTGCTATTTTTTTTACCAAACATATGTAGCATAAAACAAATTGGCCGAAAATGTTAAAAAAATTTGATTTTTACATTTTTTTGGGGGGGGGAATTTCATATAAAAAAATGTGAAAAACATTGTTATTTTTGCAAAATTGACGCTATTTTTTTGTTTATAGCGCATGATCAAAAAATCGCACAGGTGATCAAATACCACCAAAAGAAAGCTCTGTTTGTGGGAAAAAAAGGATGTCAATTTCATTTGGGTACAGCATCGCACGACCGCGCAATTGTCCGTTAAAGTCAAGCAGTGCCGAATCGCAAAATAGGCCCTGGTCAGGAAGGGGGTAAAATCTTCCGGGGCTTAAGTGGTTAATTGATACAGGTGAATTTAATTGCAAATAGCAGGAGCATCACAAACTTGGAATGCAATTATTTCTTACAATTTGCCCGTAATTTTGTCCAGTCCATTTTTGGAGTTTTACGTGAAATGTTTCAGATTTGGCTTTTTGTTTCTCCTCTTTTTTTGTGTCATACCAATTCAAAGAAAAGAAATAAACATGAAAACGCCTAAACATTTGTAATTGCAACAATTTTCTGGGTCGAAGTCATGCATTATCTGACCGAAATGCAGGGGTGCCAATATTTTTTGCCATGACTGTAAATACATAAATAAATAAATACAACAAATAAACAACCTTCAACCGCCAACTATTTCACTTTAATTTCCTTCTTAAATTGCACTGTACATTGTTTTGAAAAAATATTTCCTTAGTCGATTATGCTCTAACTTTTCTCTTGATTAACTTCTCGTTAAAAAAAAAAAAAAAGGTCACAATTGCCGTGGGCACTCCTGTTTTAATTTTCACATGGAAGGGAAATATCTATTTTTAGAGTTTTTTTTTTCTTTTTTTAATTTGTAATCTGACTTGATAACGTAGATCAAGTGTACTCCCGGCGGACATGAGCATGCATTGTTTGACGCAAATGTATCTAGCAATGAGCTGAACTTAATTGTTACTCAGGAAATCTCAAAAGGCAAAAAATAAAAAATAAAAACCACACGTACTGGGCGGAAAGCGGCCAACTGCGAGGAAACTAAGGGGATTTTACGATCATTTAATAGCGAAACATGGAACAAATCTTGACATGACATGATTCAAACAAGAGGTCCATGGCGAGGGGTGCTCCATGATAGAATGAGTAGCGTATAGACGGGATCTTGTTTCATGTAACTTCAGCCTTCTGCTATAGTAGCTGACAATTTATAACACTAATTAGATAATTAGTAACAGCTTGCAAGCCCCCGTTTTATCATTGTATTATCTTGTATGGATGTTAGTGTGCTGAGTGCACAGCTGTATGTTTTATGAGTTCATAAAAACAAAATTACTTTGTATATATATATATATATATATATATATATATATATTATATTACCAAAAGTATTGGGACACCTGCTTTTACATACAACCTTTCACCATTTTTGTTACCCGTCTCTGGTAAAAAAAAAAAAAAAAAATATATATATATATATATAATATAAATTATATACATTGTATATACACACATATACATACACACACAATTACCAAAAGTATTGGGACGCCTGCCTTTATACGCATATGAACTTTAATGGCATCCCAGTCTTAGTCTGTAGGGTTCAATATTGAGTTGGCCCACCCTTTGCAGCTATAACAGCTTCAACTCTTCTGGGAAGGCTGTCCACAAGGTTTAGGAGTGTGTCTATGGGAATGTTTGACCATTCTTCCAGAAGTGCATTTGAGAGGTACGGCACAGATTCTGGAGGAGTAGGCCTGGCTCGCAGTCTGCCCTCTAATTCATCCCAAAGGTGTTCTATCGAGTTGAGGTCAGGACTCTGTGAAGGACAGTCAAGTTCCTTCACCTCATCCATGTCTTTATGGACCCTACTTTGTGCACTGGTGCACAGTCATGTTGGAACAGGAAGGGGCCATCCCCAAACTGTTCCCACAAAGTTGGGAGCATGAAATTGTCCAAAATGTCTTGGTATGCTGACGCCTTAAGAGTTCCCTTCACTGGAACTAAGGAGCCAAAGCCCACACCATAATCCCTCCTCCACCAAATGATTTGGACCAGTGCACAAAGCAAGGTCCATAAATACATGGATGAGCAAGTATGGCGTGGAGGAACTTGACTGGCCTGCACAGAGTCCTGACCCCCAACCTGATAGAACACCTTTGAGATTAATTAGAGCAGATACTGCGAGCCAGGCCTTCTAGTCCAACATCAGTGCCTGACCTCACAAATGGGCTTCTGGAAGAATGGTCAAACATACTTGATCAAGGAATGGTCAAAGAGTTGAAGCTGGTATAGCTGCAAAGGGTGGGCCAACTCAATAATAAACCCTATGGACTAAGACTGGGATGCCATTAAAGTTCATGTGCGTGTAAAGGCAGGCGTCCCAATACTTTTTGTAATATAGTGTATAAATACTGTATGTATGTATATATATTTAGAGAGAGAAATAGATAGATAGATAGATAGATAGATAGATAGATAGATAGATAGATAGATAGATAGATAGATAGATAGATAGATAGATAGATAGATAGATAGCTTACTACTAGATGTCCTCAGTCTGATGGCCAGCATCGTTTAACTCACTTTCCCTGAGTCCAGGTCATTCTGGACCCTCCCTGAGCCTCTGACTTGACAGTGAAATGTGAAAAAGTACAGTAATTAACGTATCTCTATGGGGTTGATTTACTAAGGCTCGGTTCACACTGGTGCAACATGAAATTCATGCGACTGCTGATCCGATTTTGTCCTGCGACTTTGTTCCAACATCGATCTGACTTCCATGTGACTTTATCAACAGGATCCAATTTGGATCCCACTTTGAGATGAGTGAGACTTAAGTCTGGTATGGATCTTAAGGTAAACCCCATGCCAAAAGTTTTGAAAAAATGGCTTGGGTTCTCCCCCAAATCTATACCAGACCCTTATCTGAGCATGCAGCCCGGCAAGTCAGGAAAGGGGGGAGGGAGGGGTGAGCGAGTGCACCCCCTCCTGAACCATACCAGGCCACATGCTGTTAACATTTGGGGTGCTTTGGGGCAGGGGACTCTGAATATGTACATAGTTCCCCTACTCATTCACCCCCAAAAAAAACAGTGTACTGTAAAAAAAAAAACAAAAAAAAACAGGAGTCCGTGGTAGCTCTAACGCCAATCACGATGAAGTAACATCTTGTGACGTCATGGACCCATCATGCCTCTGGTGACGTAACCGGTTGGCCCTGCCCCTTGCCTATAAAAGAGCCGTAAAAGCTGAAGAATGGCATACGGCGGGTAGCCTCAGAAGGAACAAAGCGTTTTTGAAACTTTTTCTATTTTTCGGTCGGCAGACATCGTGATTGACGATGAATTTACATCGAGGGACACTATTTTTCCTCTTTTTAAAAAAGGACTTGTCTAAAGCTGTGTTCTGTGGTTTTTGCACACTTTTTTGGTGAATGGGTATGGGGGGGGGCCGGGAGCTTCCAGATTCCAAAAAGCCCCCCATCCGCAGACCCCCACTACCACAGCCCAGGGTTGTCGGGAAGAGCCCCCCCGTGAAGGGGCACCCCAAAGCACCCTCCCCATTCTGAGAGCAAGCGGAATGGTATGGTTCAGGAGCCTGCCAGGCTGCATGCTCGGATAAGGGTCTGGTATGAATTTTGGGGGGACCCCACACTGTTTATTTCATTTTTTTTATCTGTATTGCCGGGAGCCGACAATACATTACAGCCACAAGCAAGTTTAAAATTACATTTTTTTTAGAAATGTCAGTATTGCTGCAGCAGGCTCCATAAATCGTACAGATGCACCACTTTCAGGCACATAACGGGACCTTACAATGATATTTAAAGGAATTTTTCATTTTTATTGTTTCATTTTAAGCATCATTAAAATCACTGCTCCTGTAAAAATGATCATTTTAAAAAAAATGTTCTGCATTGATACATGTCCCCCAGGGCAGTACCCAGGTCCCCATACACTTTTTTGGCAATAAATTGCATATAAACTTTTAAATTTAGGACTTTTGATTTTTCATGTTCGTGTCCCATGGACTTAAATTTAATAGGGTTCGCATGTCCCCTAGAACTTTTTCCCTGTTCGAGATGTTCTGGTGCGAACCGAACAGGGGGGTGTTCGGCCCATCACTAGTTAACTGTATAGAAGACACCTGGGAGACAGAAATCTTGCTGATTGATATGGGATCAAATACTTATTTCACTCATTAAAATGCAAATCAATTTATAACTTTTTTTAAATGCTTTTTTCTGGATATTTTTTGTTGTTTCTGTCTCTCACTGGTAAAATAAAACTGCCATTAAAGAGGAGCGCATACTAGCACATTATGTGACACCTGCAAATTAAGCAGCGTCGTCCCCTCACTTCCACGCATGCACGCGGGAGCCGCAGGTCACGGCACAGGACTCTGAAAAAAAAAACGCACGGGCGGCCATTCCTTCAGAGCACATGCACTGGCGATGTCATTGGTTGCATGCAATGTAAACGTCTCCTAAACGGTGCAAGTTTAGGAGATATTTATTTACAGTACCTACAGGTAAGCCTTACCATAGACTAACCTATAGTTACAAACAGTACCTGGGGGTTTACAACCACTTTAAAATTATAGACTGATCATTTCTTCAGTGGGCAAATGTACAAAATCAGCAGGGGTTCAAACACTTTTTTCCCTCACTGTGTATATATATATATATATATATATATATATATATATATATATATATTATATACAGTATGTAATGTATCATTATACATGCTTTTTTATAATGTATCATAATTGTTATTATACACTGAAGGTAGATTATCATGTAACACTTTAACATTTTGTCCTATTTGGAATCATTACATGTGATTCCCGTGTCACATAACCTTATTTGCTCTATGAATTTGACCTTTTGGTATAAAAGCAACACAAAATGTTTTCCCATACCAAAAAAAAAAAAATACAAAACCTTAAAAAACCACATCACATGACTTTCTTTTTCTTTCCAATTCAACATCCTTTCGTTTTGCCTTTGAAATGGAAGAGAGAAATGGATTTCTGTTTTTTTGGAAGGGACCATGAAACAGATGTACATGGGCGTCACTGCCAGCCCTGTCAAATATCTCCGACGGAGGAAAACTGAAAAGGTCTCACCGCTGGCAAGAATCAAGTCAAAGACGCCAAATGGCCATGATTTAAGTTTGCTCTGCACAGACTAAAGTTGGGCCTATGGCTGAAATTTTTTTCTCTGTTCTTAGTGAATACCCTGTAGGCAACGTGTACAACTCTGCGGATGACAGAGCTTAAAATGTAACTGTGTCAGCAATAATGGACTTTCAGTGCCCACTCTGACACCAGGTCAAATAAAGCAGGGGAGGACTGGGCCGGGGGGGGGGGGGGGGCAATTGCCCCCTGGGCCGCTCTGATGCCCCGTAAAAAGGATGCACCGCTTCTGCCACAGACATGCCTAAAGGATTCCTGGTGAAGAAAAATAAAAAGTCCCTGCCACTGACCTTATGAGTGCAGGTTGAAGAAAAGGACAGAGTGCAGGACCCCCCTACCCCCCAGCATGGATGGTGTAAACTGTGTCTGAACAGAGGCTGGATCCATGACCCACTGGAGCCCCAAACTCAGCTGTCCCAGCTCCCCCCAACTGCCCCCTGCTGGCCAGGTCAGGAACCCAGTTTCGGCCTGTGAATAGAGAGTACCTGGAGTAGATCTTCAGCCTGGAATGGGGGTCAGGAGGAGGCCGGGAAGAGGGAGAGTGGGAGGGGGGCCGAAGCGCTGCACCATGGGCCTCTGGTTCTCTGGTTTGTACTTGCCCCCTGGGCCAAAGTTTTCCAGTCAGCCCCTGACATAAAGAGTAGGTCACATGGTTTCCTCCAACGTGTTTGGTAAAAAAACTAGTCAATCAGCTACTTTGCCACAAAAGCAATCCTACACATGATCAATATATTGGCACCAAAACTAACCACAGAGAGGATCCCAGGTTTACCAGAAAAGGTCGATTTTTTAGCATTTTGAATCTTTCATATAAGGAAATTTAACTCTAAGACAGAAGCCTTCTACCATGTCATTGTTTGTCCATGAGTATCTGGGACTGCCCACCGATGTAACAACAGATGATAAAGTGCAATGAATCCGTCAGACCTAGTGACTGACAAATTAGCAAGTGGTGAAATCATCCTATATTGGAGGCATCAAATTGTCTGTGTTAGAGTACCTTCAGGCCAACCAGGACTTCCAGAACTCCTACTTTCAGAATACCTGCCAGAATCTCCAGAATCCTTGCTAGGAAAGCTGCTTGCAGAATGCCTGAAGGCACTTTCAGTATTCCCGTCAGTATTTCCAATGGTACTCGCAGAATCTCTGTCAACATTTCCAGTGACATTCATAGAATCCCTGCCAGAACTTCCAGTATCATTCTATTATTTCCAATGTAAATTGCTGTATCATTGCCAATATATCCAATGGTTGCTTTCAGGATCCTTTCCAGGACTTCCAGTGCTCCCTGAAATGATGCTGGGCATGTTCCCTGACCCAGAGAAGTGTTTAAGGAGGAGCTCCAGTCTGGAAAACACTTAACTGCCCAGAGATCCTGTGATTTCGGAACCCTGAGCCGATTCCTCAATCTGCTTTGGGTTTTGGTGCCGGCATCCTAAGTTAGGGAATCCAGCAGTGAAGCCTTCAGGCGCCACAGCCAGTTTCCTACTGCAAATGCATGAGTTATACTGTGCTTTCTAAATGGTCCCGCCATCTATTGGGACCTGTGTGTGTCCCAGAGGGAAGGGGGAGAAGGTGAAGGGGCTGGAAATGTTGTAGATCGCCAAACGGCGATCTTACTCGGAAGTAGGAGCGGGTACCTGTCAGAACCAGGTATCCACCCCCCCCCCAAAAAAAAAGTGCCAAATGTGGCAGTGGAGGGTGGGAACAAGCAAAGCTTCCCTTTTGGGTGGAGCTCCGCTTTAAGCATCAGTCCTGGTAGGATTAGTGCTGTGTCTTTGTCAGGACCTGGATTACCTGCTGGTGGCACTGTGGTTGCCAGAGCGGAGGTTTTAGATCCGGTGCCTATCAGCGGATGTTTCCCAGCAGCCAGCAGATCCCAGTAACAGTCTCCACCTGAGTCATCCCAAAGGGGAAATAACAGTACCATGTATCAATTAAATGGTCAGGCACAATGCCATCTTTACATCAACAGGTTAGAAGGAGGCTTATCCACATCCTTTTGTCAGAACACTTTGCATATCAAAATGTCCTTTTCTTATCACTCAAAGTTCCAGCAGTCAATCGGATCATATTTTTCTATGGCAGGGATCATCAAACTACGGCCCTCCAGCTGTTGCAGAACTACACATCCCATGAGGCATTGTAAAACTCTGACATTCACAGACATGACTAGGTATGATGGGAATTGTAGTTCCTGAACAACTGGAGGGCCATAGTTTGAAGACCCCTGCTCTATGGGATGACTTGTGCCTACTCAACTAGGACTATGGATGACCAATGAGGGCCTTTTAACACTTTCTGTCATTTTTCTGTATATACCTTGTATCATGCAAGAACCTTCTGCCTTTTCCTTCACCATGGGAGAAAGATGCTATACACCTATTGGATTCCAGTGAATCCATGTTTTTATTAAGAGAATTGTGTGTTTATCATGCTGATCATTCATATTGACTCCTAAGGAAGATCAAACAAAATGTATTGAGTCTACATGTGGATTATATTGGATCTAAGCAACTGTATGAACCCCTAAATTTATCACTGTTCTGTTAATTTCCTATTTATGGTTTGGATTTTACCAGAAATTTTACCAGAATGTTCATAATAAAATTCCTGGTTTTTATATATGCCGTGTTTTTCTTGCTTTTATATGTCCCTCTGAAAGTCCTTGGCTACCAACATTTATGTTTATATACACTGAACTCACGGATGAGGGCATATAGCATACAATATATCGGATGGCCTATTTGTTCACAATTCAGGCAGAGCGGTTGCAATCTGTGAGCTTGCTGCACAACTGCAGTGTAGTCACAATGCCATACAGAAGATGGTGGAAGACTAAGGGCTTCAGAAAGTGTGTGCAAAGTACGCATATTGGCAGCTGACACCAGATTTGAAGGAGAGAAGGGTGGTAATCAGCTCTGATCTGCTTGAAATGTTTGAAGCCAATGAAAACATGTTTTTTGCCAATCTGGTGAGAGGGGAACATAGGTGTATCTTTATGATCCAGACATAAAGAATCAGTCCATGGAATGGCGTCACACCTCTTCCCCAAGGTCTAAGAGGTTCAGAGCAGTGGCGGCTGGTGCATTAGGGGCACAGGGGCACCACCCCCTCTATCCATGTGTCCGGCTCCCTAATCTACATGCGGGGCGCCGGACTCATGGATTCCAATGGGGTTTTTTTGAAGCACGTGATTAGAGCCAGAGGCTCTACTAGGCTTCAAAACAGGGTGGAATCGGGGCACAGAGCACTGTGAATGAATATTCGCTATTGTCACATGGATTCTTCTCCTTGCCAATGGATTCCTGAGACCCGTTTCCTGATTGACCCTAAAGGCGAAGCCATGCCATTGGCCAGGGTGGAGGAGGAGGAGGAGGAGGGAGGACTCGAGGAGACTGAATAGAAGCCGCCGCCGTTGCCTGCCTGCCTACCCTTCACGGTGAGTGAGCCGGGGGGGGGTATTGTGTGTGGACTGGTGTGGTCCCGGGGGGGGGGTATGGTGTGGTCCGTCTGATGCCCCCCCCCCGTCCCATGGAGCACTAGCCGCCACTGGTTCAGAACCAGCGATCAGCACTTAGAGTCATGATGGCTGTTTTGGGGGATGCCTTGATTTTCTGGGACGTGGCTGTACTTTGACCAGCGATCCATACATTGAGACATTTAGGACTTGTTTTCACTTGTTTCAAAATTTGTCATTGGACTTTTTTATAGCACTCTGAATACAAATCAAAGCGCCTGTCACTAAATAAAATGGTTACCTTATAGTCCTGTTCACACGTTGTGTTTGCTTTGCTTCAAAAATTATCCCCATGTCACTTGCGCTTCAAAAGTCTCCAAAGCCTCCATAGAAGTCTATGACAATGCTCAACTACAGTACCTGAAGCTTTTGAGGGGCTTTTATTCAGCTTTACCTTCGCTTTGTTTTGGAGGTATTTCAGGTATAAGATATCTCAGGATGCACCGGGAAATCAACAAACGAACTGAAAAGACGTCATCAGCAGTCACTTCTGGTTTATGTGTATATGTTCTGGGAGGGTCTGGTGCAGATGTCACATCTGGTGCGCAGCATGGTGCAGCAGGGGTGGGGGGAGTCCGGGCCAGAGCAGAGCAACTAGAAGATGGAGCATGTGGTGTGCAACATGGGAAAGATATAGCAGAGGTTCAATGGATAGCAAGGGAGAGAACTGAGCAGTAGAGGATCAGCAGAGCTTGGGGGCCGGAGCAGGAAAAACTTTCAGATGCAGTGGCGACTCTAGGATCAATATATGGGGGGGGGGGGGTTTATAAGATACCACAGTAAAAACTGTGGGGGGGGTACTAATAATTTTCACCGCGAGCACAGGGGGACGGGGGTGCTTTACCATTTTAAACATTTTTACACTGTCACTTTAAAAAAAATGTGATCACTTTTATTGCTGTCACAAGTAGTGTACACATCCCTTGTGACAGCAAGGCAGGACAGATCCCTCCTCTGCCCTTAAAAGTATTTGTTCACGACAAGATCAAATGCTTTCCATTTTGAAAAATGGCATCTTTTACATCTGGGGAAACTGGAAGTGATGTATGCTCATTGCTTCCGGTTCCAATATCATAGAGATGGACAGAGCAGTTCTGGTCTTTGTCCACCTCTATGATGAGCTGGTGGAAGCACCTGCTGGTCAATCAGGTGTCCGAGTGGGATGGGACACACCGAGAAAGCCGCCGACTGCGGCGGGGAGGGGGGGGGGGGAGTGTCCCCTCTCGCTGCTTATAAAAGCAATCCAGCAGCTAGCTAGCTGCTAAGATTACTTTTACAAGAGTGCCGACCGTCCCAGTATAACCACATGAAGTCCAGCGATGCACGGATACGCTCCTGGTCCGCAAGTGGTTAACAATGTAATATGCAGCATGAAGGGGTTAATGTGCTGCCTCCGGTCACTGATGCATTAGTAACCAGTGGCAGTTAATTAACCCTTTTGTGCTGCAGTAGTGGAACCAGTGTCAGTGTTTATTATTAACCCCTTCATGCTGCTGCAAAAAGGGGTTAATTGACTGCCATTGCCACCCCAAAAAGTTAACCATTCCAACCATTACAGGAAAAGCCACACATTACACTGTCAGTCTGCCAATGTGCCTTACAAGCAGGGTCGGATCTAGAGTCTAGTCTCGGGAGGGGCACTGCCAGAAAATAAGGTGTTGCTTTCAGAGCTGTATGTGGAACTGTGTTGCTGTAGAACTGCTACAGCGCACCTCTCCATCCGGGACTCATGCCCCTACAGCCTTCCCTCTTAGCATCAACGCGCTGAGGTGCTCAAAATGAGTTTACTGCAGCAGATCACACACTGCAATTTGTCACAGCCTATCATTACCGCTCACTGACGGGTTGCTAGAGGTTACAACACATAATTTCTGCTTAGAAAGAGACAGGTGTTCCCAACACAACGGACTCTATATTAGCCCCATGATGTCCGTATGTATGCGTAGGATACACCAAAAGTGGGATTTTCAAGGTAAGGTTCACTTGGCAATAGATAAATAGTAATAACAAAAAACGAAAAATAAAATACAATAATTTTATTGATACATAATTGACAAAAAAGGATTTTTCATCCAAAAAAGTGCAGAGCATCAATACAAATATGCAGAGTTGTATAATAAAACATGGATTTATGAACCATATCCTATGGTAACAGGGTCACACAGGTCCGACATGTTTCGCCGCCATTTTATGGGCTTCCTCAGGGACCATAGAAACTGGTGACCTCCGAATAGGTTCTAAATATAAATGACATATTATACATTTCATGTATATATTCAATTTAAGAATTTCTTTATACAATGTAAATTGATTAAACAGTGATCGCCATTTTATGGGCTTCCTCAGGGACCATAGAAACTGGTGACCTCCGAGCATCAATACAAATATGCAGAGTTGTATAATAAAACATGGATTTATGAACCATATCCTATGGTAACAGGGTCACACAGGTCCGACATGTTTCGCCGCCATTTTATGGGCTTCCTCAGGGACCATAGAAACTGGTGACCTCCGAATAGGTTCTAAATATAAATGACATATTATACATTTCATGTATATATTCAATTTAAGAATTTCTTTATACAATGTAAATTGATTAAACAGTGATCACATATTTAGAGATGTCTAACCAGACACTCACCAATTGTAAAATCCAGGGCATGATTAGTAAGTCGACAAACAGTGGCATGATGTATGCGTTCATCTAGGGAGTGCTCACACTCCTGGACTAATCCAGCTAGATATGTTCTCCTAATGTGGCAGAAACTGGACCGGATAATGCCGGACAACGGGAGTTTGATAATATGGCCAGCAATAGGGACAATCCAAATAGCTGCCTCCTTGAGATCAAGAGAAAAGAAAACAAATTGGCACGTAATATATGACTATATATGGTTTGGGGTGGCAAAAAAGTATATGCCACCATCCATCAGGCCAAAAATATTTGTCACAGTTGCCAAGCAGTGAAGCGGACATAGAATGGAACACTAAATAGTAGGGTAAGAAGTGCTTTGAAAATATCAACAAGGCTACTACCCAGCAAAGATGACACAGAAAACCGAGATGTGAAAAGAAATTAACACTGTGACTAAATAGGATCGTGCAAGTATCACAGAATTGAATGCTTGCGGATTGGTTGCTAGAGGTTGCAGCACATCATTACTGCTCACTGATTGGTTGCTAGAGGTTACAACACATCATTACTGCTCACGGATTGGTTGCAAGGGGTTACAGCAAATCATTACTGCTCACTGATTGGTTTCTAGAGATTACAGCACATTACTAATGTTCGCTAATTGGTTGCTACAGGTTACTGCACATCATTAACACTCACTGAGCAATGGAGCAATCCCAGATAATTGAGCAAGTAAAGTGGCACATTAATACACATACTACACGAGATGATCAGAGACTGCAGACATACTACAGGAGACAGTCAGAGGCTGCAAACATACTAGAGGAGATGGACAGAGACTGCAGACATACTACAGGTAATGTTTAGAGACTGCGGACATACTACAGGAGATGGTCAGAGACTGCGGAAATAGTACAGGAGACAGGCAGAGATAGCGGACATAAAACAGGAGACTTTCAGAGACTGCAGACATAGTACAGGAGATGGTCAGAAACTGCAGACATAGTACAGGAGATGGTCAGAGACTGCGGAAATAGTACAGGAGATGGTCAGAGACTGCAGACATACTAAAGGAGATGGTCAGAGACTGCAGACATAGTACAGGAGATGGTCAGAGACTGCAGGTATACTAAAGGAGATGGTCAACTGCAGACATACTACAGGAGACAGGCAGAGACTGCAGACATAGTACAGGAGATGGTCAGAGACTGCAGACATACTACAGAAGACAGTCTGAGGCTGCGGACATACTACAGGAGATGATCAGGAACTGCAGACATAGTACAGGAGATGGTCAGAGACTGCAGACATAGTACAGGGGATAGTTAGAGACTGCAGACATACTACAGGAGACAGTCTTAGACTGCAGACATAGTACAGGAGATGGTCAGAGACTGTGGACATACTACAGGAGATTGTCAGAGACTGCAGACATAGTACAGGAGATGGTCCAGAGACTGTGGACAAACTACAGGAAATGGTCAGAGACTGCAGACATAGCACAGGAGATGGTCCAAGGCTGGGCACATACTACAGGAGATGGTCAGAGACTGCAGACATAGTACAGGAGATGGTCAGAGACTGGGGACATAGTACAGGAGATGGTCAGAGACTGCAGACATACTACAAGAGATGGTCAGAAACTACAGACATACAGTATTTCACACAATTAAGTAGTCCCCTCATATTTTTGTAAATATTTTATTCTATCTTTTCATGTGCATTTTTTGTACCTAATATTAATATAAGACCCGGGCTTATTTTCGGGGGAAACACGGTATTTACAGCGCCGTCATTCTTTTGTCTATATTACAACAGTATACACCTGAATGTTTTTCAAAGGCAATTTGAGACCTGGATTCAATGATGGCACAAGTTGAGTAATACACAACAAAGATATTAAAGAGGAAGTAAACCCTCCTCTGCAAGTTGTACCTATAGGTAAGCCTATGATAAAGCTTACCTATAGGTACTGTAAATATCTCCTAAACATGCACCGTGACATCACTGGCGCATGCGCTCTGAAGGAAAGGCCGCTGGTGCCGTTCCTTCAGAGCCCCGTGCTGTGACCGTCGGCTCCCACGCGCATGTGCGGGAGTGACGTAATCGCGGGTCCAGCCAATCAGATGGCCGGATGCCGCGAACCCGGAAGAAGGGTGACAGAACATGTCACCCACGAGAGAGGTGAGCGGTCAGCGCCTCGGGGCTTCGTTCTTAGGTAAGTATTTCATAATGAGCTAGTATGCGATGTGATTTTGTGTTTGTCTTTCAGGTGTACTTTAAAAAAAAATAAAAATTCTGAGGTTTACAACCTCTTTAAGTTATTCACTTAAAGGTCATCACAGAGGACAAGGGGGCATTCTTTACGTCTGGAGGAAAATAGATTTTTTCTCCAAATACAGAAAGGTTTCTTCAGAGTAAGAGCTGTGAAAATGTGGAATAGACTCCCTCCAGAGGTGGTTCTGGCCAGCTCAGTAGATTGCTTTAAAAAAAAGGCCTAGGATTCTATCCTAGGTGTACATAATATAACTGGGTACTAATATTTATAGGTAAAGTTGATCCAGGGAATATCTGGCTACCTCACGGGGGGGATCAGAAAGGAATTTTTTCCCCTGCTGTAGTAAATTGGATCATGCTTTGCTGGGGTTTTTTGCCTTCCTCTGGATCAACTGCGGGTATTGTATATGGGATTGTATGGTTGTGTGCTTTTTTTGGTTGAGCTAGGTGGACTTTTTCAACCTAACTATGTAATCTTTATATAGGGGAAGAGTCTACCTACATGTAAAATTTTAACAACCTATGTAAGAGGAATTCCAGTCTAGTGAAAAAAAAAATTAAAAGTCCACATCTACAAATACTGTAGCTGCTGACTTTTAATATAAGGACACTTACTTGTCCTGGGAGTCCGCAATGTCAGCAGGGGAGATCTGGAACAGGGGCAGGGGGGCAATTTCCCCCTGGGCCATTCTGATGTCCTGTAAAAAGGCTGCACTGCTTCTGCCACAGACATGCCTAAAGGATTCCTGGTGAAGAGAAGTAAAAAGTCCCCACTGCTGACCTACTGAGTACGGGATGAAGACAAGGACACAGCACAGGCCTCCCCCCCCCCCCCCCCCCAGCACTGATGGTGTAAACTGTGTCTGAGCAGAGGCCGGTTCCTTGCCCCACTGGAGATTCTCCTCCCCTGGCTAGCCCCAACCGAGCTGTCCCAGCTCCTGCCAACTGCCCCCTGCTGGGCAGGTTGGGAACCCGGATTCAGCCTGGAGCGGAGCTTCAGCCTGGAATGGGGGTTAGGAGGAGGACGGGAAGAGGGAGAGTGGGGCCAAGTCGCTGCAGCGTGGGCCTCTGGTTTGTACTTGCCTCGTGGACCAAAAGTTGCCAGTCTGCCCCTGGATGTCGGCACCCCAAGCCGATTCATCTATAGGCTTCGGGTGCAGGCATTGCAAGTAGGAGAAACCAGCAATGAAGCCTTCAGGCTTCACAGCTAGTTTCCTACTGCTCATGCACGAGTAGCACTGTGCTTTCTCAATGGTCCTGCCATCTTCTGGGACACACACAGGTCCCAGAAGGCAGTGGGGGAAAGGAGGAGGGGCCGAACATGTCGTAGATCACTGTGTGGCGATATTACTAGGAAGTGGGAGCGGGTACCTGTCAAAACGAGGTACCTGCTCCCCTCTCCCCCCAAAAAAGTGCCAAATGTTGCATTGAAGGGTGCAAACAAGTGGAGCTTCCCCTTTTTAGTGGAGCTCCGCTTTAATAAAAAAAAGTCTTGCGCACTTTTGCATTACTTTCGGCACAGCCCTCGTATATAACCATTTCTGGTAAGGAAAGTGTCTTTGAAACTTTTGTACAGCTCTTTAATATTTCTGATTTCGAGCTGCCTAATGCTTTGAGCTTCCAAGCTTCCAAAAAACTACATTTTTCAAAGGATCCTTCTATTCAGTAACCAGCTCAGCAAAGTATAGGATTACCCTGTACAGTCACATTTATCTCTCAAACCCTGGTTGTCTTGGCTGAGCCGGCCGGGCGGATGGCAGGTAAGTCTAGTAATAGCTGAGTGGTTACACAAGGATACGAGAGTCAGAGGAAATAAAAGGGACTTTTATTACCCATCGGGGCCGAACGGCAAAAACACTCATTTATTTTTATTCTAGGGACCCAGTGAAGACTAAACCTCTTATATAAAGATGCCTTGTGCTGACAGACTCAATAAAACAAAAAAAAAAAAAACTGGAGGCCCCGTTGCTAGAAAGAAGGGCCAATTATTTCTCAGGAGTTAACCACTTAAGCCCCGGAGGATTTGGCTGCTCAAAGACCAGGGCCTATTTTGCGATTTGGCACTGCGTGAATTTAATGGACAATTGCGCGGTCGTGCGACGCTGTACCTAAACGAATTTGACGTCCTTTTTTTCCCACAAACAGAGCTTTCTTTTGGTGGTATTCGATCACCTGTGCAATTTCTTGATCGTGTGCTATAAACAAAAAAAGAGCGACAATTTAGCAAAAATAACAATATTTTTCACATTTTTTTATATGAAATTCCCCCCCAAAAAATGTAAAAATCTAAATTTTTTAACATTTTTGGCCAATTTGTTTTCTGCTACCTATGTTTGGTAAAAAAAATCGCAATAAGCGTATTTTGATTGGTTTGTGCAAAAGTTATTGCGTTTACTAACAAAGGGAAAGATTTTTGTAATTTTTGTTGTTTTTTTTTTAACGAGTAATGGTGGCAATCTGCGATTTCTTTTGTGGGACTGCGACATTGTGGCGGACAGATCGGACCCCTGACTGACATTTTTGACACTTTTGGCGGTACCAGTGACATTACTACAGTAACCAGTGCTATACATATGCACTGTTACTGTAAAAATTACACTGGCAGGGAAGGGGTTAACTTTATTAGAGAGGCAGGGGTTAAATGTGTCCCTAGGGGCGTGCTTCTTACTGTGCAGGGATGTGGCTTTTCATGTAACAGCAGAGATCTATGATCCTACATAGCAAGACCGTATGATCTCTGCTGTTACACAAGGAAGAATGACAGGCGGCTTTGTTTACATTAGCCGCCTGCCTTTCTCCCTCTGTAACTGACGATCGCGAGTGACCGGCGGACATCGGGTCCGCTGGTCACTCGCGCGGAGGTGTCCCTGAACGAGCGGGGGCGGGAGCGCGCCTCCGGCGGCGCGCTTGCCCCCTATTGGCTCACAGGCGAGTGACGTAGCCCATACGTCACTTTGTCTGCATGGGGCTGACCGCCGCAGTATATGTACTTGCAGCGGTCGGCAAGTAGTTAGGGGGGGGGGGGAATAAAAACATGGCTAAGCCACCTAAGTGTGTTAGTTTTAGAAAAAAGTCAGTACATCAATGGTTGTCAACTTGTGAGGTATAAGGGGCCTCTCAGCTGTGGCCCCTGACATCAACAAAGGGCCACACATAGTATTCAGTGTGTATGTAATGCTACAGGTAACTGCCTGTGGGCATAATACAGGAGATGGTCAAAGATTGTGGTTATGGGACAGGTGTGGTTGGAGACTGAAGACATACTGAAGAACAGAGTCTGGAGACATGCTTAGGTTAATTGGATCCTGTATAAAAAAAATTGGCCGTACTGTGTATGTATGTGAGTTAGGGACCTTAGATTGTAAGCTCCTTGAGGGCAGGGACTGATGTGAATGTACAATGTATATGTAAAAGCGCTGCGTAAATTGACAGCGCTATATAAGTACCTGAAATAAATAAATAAATGCTTAAGGTCCCGATGTCTGTACCACAGTCCCTATGTCAATGCTCTCACTACTGACTGCTGGGGTCTGAGGACCAGACAAGGAATTCCAAAGGACTGCACATGGCCCTCAGGCTGCAGGTTGGACAGGCACTATATTACCAAAAGTATTGGGACGCCCGCCTTTACACGCACATGAACTTTAATGGCATCCCAGTCTTAGTCCGTAGGGTTCAGTATTGAGTTGGCCCACCCTTTGCAGCTATAGCAGCCTCAACTCTTCTGGGAAGGCTGTCCACAAGGTTTAGGAGTGTGTCTATGGGAATGTTTGACTATTCTTCCAGAAGCGCATTCATGAGGATAGGCACTGATTTGGACGAGAAGGCCTGTTTCGCAGTCTCCGCTCTAAATTATCCCAAAGGTGTTCTTTCGGGTTGAGGTCAGGACTCTGTGCAGGCCAGTCAAGTTCCTCCATCCCGAACTCGCTCATCCATGTCTTTACAGACTTTGTGCACTGGTGCGCAGTCACGTTGGAACAGGAAGGGGCCATCCCCAAACTGTTCCCACAAAGTTGGGAGCATTAAATTGTCCAAAATGTCTTGGTATACTGAATCCTTAAGAGTTCCCTTCCTGGAACTAAGGGGCCAAGCCCAACCCCTGAAAAACAACCCCACACCATAATCCCCCCTCCACCAAATGATTTGGACCAGTGAACAAAGCAAGGTTCATAAAGGCATGGATGAGCGAGTTTGGGGTGGAGGAACATGACTGGCCTGCACAGAGTCCTGACCTTAACCTGATAGAACACCTTTGGGGTGCCATTAAAGTTCATGTGCGTGTAAAGGCAGCCGTCACAATACTTTTGGTAATATAGTGTAGATGTTTCAGGTACGTTTTTTAGAAACTACTTAAGCCACCTGATTACCGTAAGGAGTCTGACAACTGCAGACGGCGCCCACATCTCTCAAGCAACACCTTGCATCAGATACATTTTTCAGGTTAAATGCTTGTATGCTAAGTAATGCATCAGTGTAACACTTCCAGGTATTGATAACCTCCCACAGAGATCACAGTACTCCTCCAGACAATGCCTTCATCTACTTTTCTATGCAGAAAGACGGATCTTTGTTCCGGGGGGTCACCATCTACTGCCTGGACTGAGATGCTGGTTTTCTGTTGGATAATGCCTCCGACAATCTTCGCATGCAATGGCACCCCAAACGCAGCGCCATTTTGCCTAGATTGTCGCCCGACGAATCACAGTATAATCACGCACATGAACTTCTTTTGGGTGACAGGCGTCCCGTGATTCTGTTTCCGTGATTTTACCGCGACTCATCGGGCGACAATCTCTGCAAAATCGCATCACGTTTGGGGTGCCATTGCAAGTGACAAAAATCGCACGGGTGTCCCAGAATTTGCAATGATTCTGCGATTCTGCCCACAAACCAGGACGCCAATATGTGAACAAAACCTAACTGTCCATTAATGCAGAGTGTCAGCAGTACTCCCCTCTAGGGCACATGTGTCAAACACAAGGCCAGCAGGTTCAAGAGCACCCCCCTCATCTCTGCCCCCCCCCCCCCCCCCAGCATTTGGCAGCAAAGAGGAGGACAAAACTCCCCTTACACATCCTGTGCATCTCTGTGCAGCCGCAGCACCCTCTTGTCTCTGGGGATTTTGTGCTGGGAGGTGGGATTTGGAGTGCAGGGGAGAGGATTTCTTGCCAGAGGGGAAATGTGAGGGGTAGAGAACTTGTGCTAGGAAGGGGGAGTTTATTTTGAGGGGGGGGGGGTGTGCTGGGTGTATATGTAGAATGAGAGGATTCGAGCTAATTGGCATGTTCCACCTGGGCTCTAGATTATCTTGTCCCAGCACTGTCTCTGATGGTGTCTCAGTGCTGTCCTTTTTCTGGGCCATTATTAAAGGGACTGTCGTAAGCATAGGCGTGCCCACAGGGTGTGCCGGGTGTGCCTGGGCACACCCTAATCACCTAGGGCACATTAGCTTTATCGCTCTGTTTGCCAGTGAGGAGATGGGAAAGATCTCCCTCGGACCTGCTCTGCCATAAGAGAAGTGCCACACACTTCTATTTCACTTTGCCAGCAGGGAGAGTAATGTACCGGGGCCATGTACATGTAGGCAAACACATGCATGTGTATTTAAACTTTGGGGTGCACACCCTAATGCAATAGGCTGTGCACACCTATGGTCGTAAGGAGTAACGACAAAGTGAACAGTGTCCTCTCAGTACCAATGGAGTATCCCACAGCTCCCTATGTCCTATCCAAGTTTGTTCAGCAATAAATAGGACACCCCTAGCCAGAAGAGTGATTGTTGCTAGGAGTCTGGCTGCGGTTGCACTAAACTGGGAAAGAAACCTGTGGTAAATCATCAGCACTTGCATCTACTCTCTGGATAGAAGATTGCATACTATAACAATACAATATTTCATATTTATAGCAAAATTATTTTTGTTTATTACATTTTTCTAATAAAAAATGTCTTCATAAAGGATCATCTATACCAGGGATTCCCAAACTACGGCCCTCCAGTTGTTCAGGAACTACAACTCCCATCATGCCTAGTCATGTCTGTGAATGTCAGAGTTTTACAATGCCTCATGGGATGTGTAGTTCTGCAACAGCTGCAGGGCCGTAGTTTTGGAATCCCTGATCTATACCCTCTTCTTTCACTGGCCACCACCTATTTAGGATGTTGTCTCCTCCGGGATATCTTCTGGAATACATACAAGCCCATACACATGCAACCAAATTACCAGCCCTCCTGTGCTATCTGCCACTGGTATCTGACTCTGGGGTAAATATATATTTACACAAGGTAGTTTTCATCCCAAACCCTAATTAAACAAATCAAATTTACCAAAGGAAATTAAAAAAAAAACTCTGGGAATCCACACACACCCATTTAAACATAATCCAAAAAATGTCCCACCTGCTAGGTTAACTTATAACAAAGAAATCTATGGTAAGTGTTGACAAAAGCAGGTTAGATATTACAGAACCTCCAGGGGTTGTGTCCCTCCTATCCATGCTCAGAGTGTTGGTTGCCCACTTTACTTGTGGTAGGCTTTTGGCCATGGTTGAGTGCGTGTTTGAGCGTGCATATTGTTGGTTTAGGGCGTGTGGGTGTTGGCGTTTATTCTGTGCATGTGTCATGGAGAGTATTTCGAGAGAGAAAAGATTGGGATTTGAGCACAGGTAAATCTATTCTCTGTTGAAACGCAGGTCAATGACCAGACCTGAACCTAGTAGCTCTCCCCCACCTTGTGTCTTTTTGCCCCAGGTTGGCATGGTGTCCACCGTAGCATTTGCAGGGGCAAAGCAGTGTAGGACTGGCCATAAGAGGGATTACTTTGGCCGGCTTAAGCATATATTGCAATATGTGTGAACTAAAAATCCCTGTTTTAATTGCGTAGTTTGCTGGAAAGGGTGTACATCAATGTACAGAAGGTCCATCCAGAATTTATAGAGAGTACTTAAACCCCTTCCCCTGTGGCAGCTAGTGCTTTTATCTCTTGACTGCTTAGCTCTGAAGAAGCTCTGAAGAAGAGGGGATATCCCTCAAAACCTGTCATCTTTATTGGACTGATTCCACAATAGGTACTTGCCAGCAGATCATGCTGGGTGGAGCATCTGGTGGACTATATTTCGCTTGACATATCCATTCATTTGTGAGTATATTTTAAACATTTTTAAAAAAATTAATTGTTGCAAAGGTAAGTTGGTGCGCCCTCTGTTCCTTTTCCACTTGGGTGTCCCTGACCTGTTGTGAGTGGCAGCACAGCCAATAAACAAATATGTATACAGCGCTATATAAAATCAAATAAAGTGACAATGTGCATCATATAAATCAATAAACTCGCTTAAAGTGCAATATATATTCCTCTTAAGTGCAATATATAATGTCCATAAAGTGCATTCAAAGTAAAGTGCATAAGAGTCCACTAAAATATAAATATAACCGTGGATTAAAATTCAATAGTTGCTTGATAGATGTTTCATATAAAAGTTCAAGTGACACCACCACCGTTTAGCCACCAGATGGCCTCTCACCTCACTGAAGCATTAAACCAGCATTGAATCCTCAATAAGACCAGTATAGGGAATGCCACTTCCTGAATCGATCTCTCACCATCCCATGGACATGATATGTGAATAAAGATAATGAGGCATCTAAGTGTACACTGCTATTATCCTTTAATTGATTCACATTCAAAGTAAAATTGCACTCACATGAATCGGCACAATGGGCTTGTGCGGACCGTACACACCAAAAACAGTAGCTGTCGGGAGCCGTGCTGGTGGGTCGCTGCTCGTCCGTCTAGGTCTCCTCCCCCTATACACGTGGCGTCTTACACTTTCGCGACACGACTTCCCTAAGTAGGGGTGGCCAATAAGATGGCTCAGTAGGCACAGCCAATAAGATGGCTAAACCAGTGGAGATACACGTTTCAACCAGCCGCACAGTAACTTCTCAAGCGCAGGAGTATTGGTTTTCTTTATGTCAATTTAGCCTGACTTCTACCTTTTCTGTTGCTGACCCAGATGGCCCAGACCTCTGTGTGGAAAATATCTACCCTTGCCAGTCACTGCTTCGACCTCTACCTGGAAGCTCTCATTGTTTGCTGCCAGTTTTGAACTCTCTGTGGAAATTGGCTACCTTTGCCTGATACTGCCTGAACCTTGCCTGCCACTTACCTCAACCTCTGCCTCAAAACTGTCTATCTTTGCTTTTTCCATGACTCAACTTCTGCCTGGAAACAGACTTTCCTTGCCTGCCGCCTGCTTTAAACTCCACCTATGCAGACCAATCTGCTTGTAGGCGGGTATCAAAAAAGGGGGGATAACATCTTTTGATAACGTCTTTTGTGATGACGAAACGCATCAGATACGCCCCCAGCCGTGGCCATCTTGATTATATGTTTTGTGCCATACAACAACATGTGAGTAGTTTACTTTGTTTTGCTGAAATTTTAATAAACTATACGTACTTCACTATCTGAGTTCCATCTGTTTTTGGAGGGGCAACCTTAACCATTCATGAGAGGGAACTTAGGAGAAGGGATTATATTTGGATTTAACATCATCTATGAACCAAGTGTGACGGATCTGGTGCCAGCTGTCATTGGAGACACCGCGTTTTTCTGGGTTTCAACCTTATGATCTATGCCCGTTTGACCTTTCTTAACCAGGGGTCAAACATTCCAGTAAGGAGACAACTTTACTAGAACACATTGTTCCTCTAGGATTTGGGATCTCAGCTGTATGGTGTTGGAATTTTCCTCCTTCTTTTTATTCACCACTGATCTTAAGCACCTGTTTTTATGGACTTTATGGACTTTTGTCTTTATTGAGTTCTTGTTGCATGTTATCAATTAATTCGATTTGGCGCTGTACACCTTTTTTTAGTTTTTTTGCTTGTAGGCGGGTGTAGTTTGCTGTCTCCACTGTAGGTAGCACCACTTAACCACAGCAGCAGTGCGGAGGGGGGGGGGAGTCAGGAGGAACGTGGTTGGATGCTTGGATGCTGGCTGCCCATGTGTCCCTGGTGGTCATCTTAGTTGTGGCAGAGTTGATTTAAGACCCTGGCACCTGGGTTTGCAGTTCATTTGCATGTGTGTAGTGTAGGGGCAGGTCATTTGTTTGTCAGGGACAGTATTAGCATCAGGGCTCTGCAATCTCCTTGGACATCTTCCAGTTTGGGCACAGAATAGCCAGGCCGCATTCCACCCCTCCAGACAGACGCTGACAGTTGAGCTGATACCTGCTTCGCTACACGCTGTTGGCATCCCTGACCGTTCCCAGTTAGGCCTCCCTCCACCGTGTTTTTTTGTGAGCTGTTTTGCCTTTACTTCAGTACAAGTGCTACTATTTGCACATGGAGTATGTGCGTTATTGCTGCCCCACCATGCTGCACCCTTCCATCTACTTGCCATTCTGTCTCCTTATCATAGCCTCCCTGTTCCTACTAGACCTTCTTGGGGTGATTCTAATGGTCATAGCCTGGTGGCATCTTATAGCAAAGTTGCCCAGTGGCCTTTAGGGTTACTGGTCCATCACCTCTTGCAGGGTGCTCTGGTGAAGACCAAGGTGCCACCTAAGCTCTGCACCATAGTTGTGCTCAGCCTATTGCATTAGGGTGTGCACTCCAAAGCTCAATCACGCAGTACTGATCACCCACTATGTTCATTCAGAAAGGGAGAGGGCCGGTATATATACATATACCCATTCTAAAACATTCCCCTCTGTGTGCCCACAGCAGCAGCCGGTGGGAGTGAAGAGGGGGGAAGCTGGCAGCGTTGTGGGGCAGGGGGGCCAGGGCAATAGGGGGAATCTGCTCTGCACAGGGGGATTAGGGTGTGCCTGGGCACACCTGGTACACCCTGTGCGCACGCCTATGCTCTGCACCTTAGATGAGCCCACGTGGTGCATTTTCCTAGATTTGATCAGGATATTACACATCTGGATCATCCCATGAGCGAACAGAAATTATTTTTTCTTCCTTGAAACTAAATGACAGGGGAAAAAAAAAAAGTTTTTCTCTCTCTCTATCTACATCTTGTTCCCACCACAGCAAATATTTATTGTTTTCCCGCTGCTTGGCTCTGAATTCTACAATGACCGAGCCCGCCTGCGATTGCCAATATATTGTATGTCGCGAAACCGGTTAGTTTTCTCAGAAAAGCGAAGGGATTCATCAAAAACACATGTCCTCGGGGAGAGGTGTAAGGAACTGACAGTGATGGAGTGTTAGAAGCCGGTCCAGCAGGCTTTGGTTCTTTATGGCCTTGCCAACCCTATCGCTGCACCTCCCAACAAAAGGCCCACTGTACTATTCTTCGCTCCGCTGGAACGCTCAGGCGTCTAGAACCCCGGATTATATGCCCGGCAGCAGCTGCATTTAAACACCTCTCACTCAACGAATGTGTTTTTTATTCTGCATTCTTTCTGTCACATATGAAACAGCTGCAACTTGCACCACCAGTCTGGCAATTATTCACAGGTTTTTCTTTTTTTTTTTTTTTTTTTTTCGGCCTTGCCATAAAAAAAGAAGCTCAGTCAGGGGTTATAAGTATGAGCAAGCTAATGAGAAGCAGACCATGACAGAGAGCCTTCTGCATTGTGCTCCCCGAGAGCCTCTTGACATTGCACTTGTCTTGGTGAGAAAGCCATGTGTTTCTTTTGTCTTGGGGTAAATCCTCTCCTCGAGGGGGCCGGTGCTTCGCCAGGCTTGGTCTGTTTACATGACTTGCAGGCTTGGCCGCCCCAGGAGGCAAGGAATGTGATTTAAAAATGCTGCTAAAAAAAAAAAAAAAAAAAAGTTTAAAATGACAAAACCAGGTAGAAATAGGAATGTGGTCAAATCATAGGAAAAAAAAATAAAATTTTACCAAACTAAAATAATTTCACCAGTGCAGAGTATCGTGTTAGACATCCACAACAGTAGAAGTTTGGATTTAGGATGGTAGTATTTATTGGGTAACTAAACAGAATGAAGTGCAAGCTTTTGAGGCAAGCTGGCCAATTCTTCAGAAAATATTTTAATTTTATTATTATTATTAACCTCTTGCCGATCGCCGCATTTATTTATTGCATATTTACTGCGGCGGTCAGCCCTGTACAGGCAAAGTGACACACTTAACCCCTGCATCACCAATAAAGTTAACCCCTTCCCTGCCAGTGTCATTTTTACAGTAACAGTGCATATGTATAGCACTGATTACTGTAGTAATGTCACTGGTACCCCCAAAAGTGTCAGAAATGTCAGTCAAGGGTCCGATCTGTCCGCCGCAATGTCGCAGTCCTGCAAAAAAAAAATCGCAGATCGCCGCCATTACTCGTTTAAAAAAAAACCCACCAAAAATGACAGAAATCTTTCCCTTCAGTTAGTAAACGCAATAACCTTATGCGCAAACCAAACAAAATACGCTTATTGCAATTTTTTTACCAAACATATGTAGCAGAAAACAAATTGGGCAAAAATGTTAAAAAAATTTTTTTTGGGAATTTCATATAAAAAAATTTGAAAAATATTGTTATTTTTCCAAAATTTACGCTATTTTTTTGTTTATAGCGCAAAAAGTAAAAATCGCACAGGTGATCAAATACAACCAAAATAAAGCTCTGTTTGTGGGGAAAAAAAGGATGTCAATTTCATTTGGGTACAGCGTCGCACGACCGCGCAATTGTCCGTTAAAGTCACACAGCGCAGGCGTTGTTTTGGCCATTTTTTTGGGGTCTTTGGAAGCAGGTAAAACATCTAAACTTCTGTATAGGGGTATATATATACACACACACTTATATGTATTTATACACATACACACATATAGGTGTGATAGCAGAGAAGCCATATGGGTGTTAATTATTTCATTAGCGCAAGTATAGTGTTCCGCTACTTTCACACCTATATATGTGTATGTGTATATATACATATAAGTGTGTGTGTATATATACCCCTATACAGAAGTTCAGATGTTTTGCCTGCCTCCAAAGACCCACAAAAAATGCCCAAAAAAAAAACCGCCTGCAATAACACACCTGGGCGTTTTTTTTTTTTGGCGCAGGCGTTTTTTTGGGCATTTTTTGGGGTCTTTGGAGGCAGGCAAAACATCTGAACTTCTGTATAGGGGTATATATACACACACATGTATGTATATATACACATACACATATATAGGTGTGAAAGTAGCAGAACACTATGCTTGCGCTAATGAAATAATTAACAGGCATATGGCTCCGCTCCTATCAGAGGTTTCCCCTGTGGGGTACTTATCACTAATAGCAATGTAGCAGAGGAGAGGTTCGGCAAGAGCGGATGATCCGGTAGCGGGATACAGGGATCAGCGCAGCGTGGTTCCGACAGCGAGGTATGCTTGCAAGCATGAGAGCTTCAAGACAGGTTAGCATCAAGGCACAAAGCAGTTTGAACGAACACATGTGAGTGAGAGCCGGCGATCTAAATAGCCATCCAGTCCGGCGCTCAGTGATGACAGCATCAGTCTTAAAGGTGTATGCGCACCTTACCAAAAGAGAATGGTGGGGCGCATACACTTATGAAAGAGTAATTAGGGTACCCAAAGGTACCAGAACATTACAGTACCCCCCCCCCCTTAAGGCCGGCTCCTGAAGGCCTCTGGAGCTGGTTTGTCTGGGTACTTCGCATGAAAATTGCGGATTAATCTAGAGGCATGTATGTCAGAGTTGTTTAGCCAGGTGTCGTCTTGGGGCCCATAGTTCTTCCATCGAACCAAGTACTGAAGTCTTCCTCTGTGGATACGAGAATCCAGAATCTCTTTTATCTCATATTCTTCTCCACCTTCAACTTGTACAGGAGGAGGAGGTGGGATAGTAGGCCTTATTCCTTGGTCAGGAACATGGGGCTTCAGTAGCGACACATGGAAAATGGGATGTATTTTGAGGTCTATTGGCAATGTAAGCTGTACTGCAGCTTTTCCAATAAGTTTCTTGATTGGGAAAGGTCCCAAGAACAGAGGTCCAAGCTTTTTGCTAGGGATTTTCAGTCTTAAATTTTTTGTTGAGAGCCAAACAAGGTCCCCGATAGCGTACTGAGGAGAAGGTCTTCTGCGAAGATCATAGTACTTCTTTTGTTGACTATGAGCGTGTGCAATGTTAGTATTAAGCAAACCCAGAGAGTCCTTTATTTGGGTAAGATAGTCTGAAGCTACTGGGTTATTTGAAGGAAGGATGCGTGGTGGAAGAATAGAGGGATGAAACCCATAGTTCAAGTAGAACGGACTCTGCTTGGTCGTACTGTGGGTTGCGTTGTTGTAGGCAAATTCTGCCAGAGGGAGAAAATCCACCCAATCATCCTGTTGGTAAGAAGTGTAACAACGTAAATATTGCTCGATGCATTGGTTGACTCTATCAGTCTGTCCGTTGGTCTGCGGATGGTAAGGAGAAGTGAGCTTCCGCTCGATCCGTAGTATGTGACATAGTTCTTGCCAGAACTTGGAAATAAATTGTGATCCACGGTCAGACAGAAGAGTTTTTGGGATACCATGTAACTTAAAGACATGTTTCATCAGGAGTTCTGCCGTTTGTTTGGACGAAGGTAGTCTGCGAATAGCAATGAAATGTGCCATTTTTGTCAGATGGTCCACTGACACTAAGATGGTATTAAATCCTTTGGAAGGAGGCAATTCCACTATAAAGTCCAAGGACACAACTTCCCATGGAGTTTGGGGTATTGGTAGACTGCATAGTAGTGTCAATTTTGGACCTGGCACAGACATTGCATGAAGAGACGAATTTTTGTATAGATGTTTTCATGTCAGGCCACCAGAATTGCCTGGTAATCAGATTAAGAGTCTTTGTCATACCCATGTGTCCTGCCATAGGCACATCATGCGATAATTCCAAGATCTTGGTGCGTATGGTAGGTGGTATGTAAAGTTTGTCGTTGTAGTAGAGGAAGCCTTCTGCATCAGTATTTAGTTGTGGTGGGGGTGAATCCAAACTTATACCATGCAAAACCTCTTCCTTCAAGGAACGGACAACTCCAATAATGCGTTTGTGAGGTATTATAGGAACGGAAGGGATTTCGAAGCAGTTTTCTTCAGCTAGTCGTGACAGTGCATCCGCCTTTTTGTTCTTATCTGCAGGTGTGTAGGTCACTAGGAAGTTAAACCTTAGAAAGAATAGTGACCATCGTACCTGTCGGTGCGAGAGAGTTTTGTTAGTCTGAAGATATTGGAGATTTTTATGGTCCGTGTATATAAGTATTGGTAATTGGGTGCCTTTGAGTAGATATCGCCAATTCTCCAGAGCCAATTTTATAGCAAGCAGTTCCTTTTCACCCACGGTGTAATTTATCTCTGGACTGCTTAGGGATTTAGAAAAAAAGGCGACTGGATGAAGTGGTGAAGTGTGAGTTGGTCGTTGGGAGAGTATCGCTCCTACTGCCATGTTTGACGCATCTACTTCCAGAATGTATTGGAGGGATGGGTCTGGATGGCGTAGTATGGGAGCAGAAGTAAACCTTGTCTTTAACAGGTGAAAAGCTTTATTTGCTTCATCTGACCATTTGAATGGTTTTTTAATGCTAGTGAGCTGTGTGAGGGGTCTCACAATGGCAGAGAAGTTTCTAATGAACTTCCTGTAGAAATTCGAAAATCCAAGGAATCGCTGTAGCGCCTTGCGTGTGGTTGGTGTAGGCCAATCCTGAATGCAGGATATCTTACTCATGTCCATCTCGATTCCTGTTTTGGATATGATGTAGCCTAGAAACAGTACCTCTTCTTTATGAAACAAGCATTTTTTCAGTTTCACATAAAGGTTGTGTGCAAGCAATCTTGATAATACTAGTCTTACATGTCTTATGTGTTCAGACAGGGATCGTGAATATATAAGTATATCGTCCAGACATACCACAACACAGACATCTAGTAAGTCTCTGAAAATATCGTTTATAAATCGTTGAAAAACTGCAGGGGCGTTGCATAGCCGAATGTCATTACAAGATATTCGAACAATCCGTATCTGGTTCTGAATGCAGTCTTCCACTCGTGTCCATCACGGATTCGAATGAGATTGTATGCTACTTTCAGGTCCAATTTTGAAAAATAGGTAGCTCCACGCACCTGCTCAATGAGCTCAGGGATAAGCGGTAGAGGATAGCGATCTTTTATTGTAATAGCATTCAATTGCCTATAGTCGATGATAGGCCTGAGACTTGAGTCCTTATTGCGGACAAAAAAGAGTCCTGCTGCTGTGGAAGAAGTGGAAGATCTACTAAAACCTTTTTCCAAATTCTCATCCAAATAGTCTTTGAGATGGGAAAGTTCATCCTGTGAAAGAGGATAAACATGACCGAACGGCAATTTGCTATTTGGGAGTAGATCAATGCTACAATCATAGTCTCAATGGGGAGGTAGTGCTTGAGCATTTTTCTCAAGAAAAACCTCAGAGAGATCCTGATAACATAGTGGTGCAATCTCATCTGTCACCACAGACAGGATCTTACCGAAAGACGGGAGGTTACACGTACCCTCGCAATAGCAAGAGAGGAAGGTCAGGGTCCGTTCCTTCCAATCTATGGTTGGTTGATGTGTGTGCAACCAGGGAAGTCCCAAAACAATGGGAAAGTGGGGTGAAGGTATTAGATCGAAGGTAGTGGTCTCCATATGAGACCCGTTAGTAGTGACTAGGAGTGCCTGTGTCTGATCAGTGATCGGACCAGAGGATAAAGGAACACCGTTAATAAGACTCACTGAGACAGGTTTAAGTTTAGAAATAATAGGAACTTTATTTAAAGCAGCAAAACGTATGTCAATATAATTTCCACAAGATCCTGTGTCAATCATGGCCTTAGTAGTAATCCTGTTCTGGTCCCACTGTAATGTTAAGCAAACAGAAAGGTAAGGGTTAGTGATTGAAGTTGTCAATCCCCCTAGGAGGACATGTGAACACTCACCCTTCTTTTTGTAGACTAGGGGACAGACGTTTATCTTGTGATCCGGGGATGCACAGTACAAGCAGAGATTACCAGATCGTCTTCTGGCTCTTTCCATAGTTGATAGAGGTGGGCGTATGGTTCCTACCTCCATAGGAACGGGGTCAACGGCCGAAATCCGAGAAGAACTGGATAATGGCATTCCCATTTTCTCAGCCTTTCTTTCTCGTAGTCTTCTATGTATGGTGATACTGAGTTGTATCAATGCATCCAGGGTTTTTGGCAGATCCGCTCGGGCGAGCTCGTCTTTAACGGCCTCTGATAGGCCAAGCCTAAATTGGGATTTCAGAGATGCATCATTCCATTCTGAATCAAGGGTCCATCTCTTGAATTCTGCGACAAAGTCTTCTACAGGTCTCCCACCTTGTTTCAAGGATCTTAATTGAAGATCGGCAGTACTCTGCCTATTGGGATCATCATATAGGCTAGTGAGTTCTGCTAGGAACAAGGCATAGGAGTTGAGAAGCTGGTCGCTTTTCTCAAAAAGAGAGTCTGCCCAGGCCCGAGGATCGCCTGTTAGGTAAGAAATAATAGTACAAACCTTAATGTGATCAGTAAGGTAGGTACGGGGTTTTAGCAAGAAAAGTAACTCACATGCGTTTTTAAATTCACGAAATTTTTTGCGATCGCCTGTAAATACCAAAGGAGGATTTATTTTGGGTTCAGGGGACTGAGCAGTGGTAAGTTGTGTCAGTCTAATTACCTGCTGCGACAGAGCCTGATTGTCTTCTTTTAATTCAGCAAGTGCGTGTATTAACGCAGTTACTTGCTGTTTTAATTGTGTCATCTGAGTGGTTATTTCTGCTGAATCCATTTGTGGTTCGTTCAATCTGTAACGCTCCTGCGTTTTATGTATGATGTGGATTTTCAGCTGCAGAAATATTCCACTTCAGTAGTCATGTAGAGAAACGCTGAGACACCATTCCCAACTCTCAATGACTCATCATGTGTGGATGATCTCAATTCAGCAAGTAAATACACACACTCAATAAGATGTTTCCTAGAGTGACTTATGTATATAGTAACACAGTGATGATAGGCTGAAGAGACAGGTTGGGTAGAGATGGTAGATGACAGACACTTGAAAGGAAATGTTCTTGAAAGTAAGATAGGAGCAGATGGGATGCAGATAGGTTTAGCAATCATGTATGGTAGCAGATGACAGAGTAGCAGGTGGACATACAAGAGAGATCAACCCAGTGCAAGAACAGGTGGTAGTAGGCTCAAGAGCTAGCAATCTTAGATAATGCAGATGTAGTAATAGTCCTTAGTATGCAGAGCTAGATAGTGTAAGCTTTAGTATGAAAGTTATAGAGGTTTCCCCTGTGGGGTACTTATCACTAATAGCAATGTAGCAGAGGAGAGGTTCGGCAAGAGCGGATGATCCGGTAGCGGGATACAGGGATCAGCGCAGCGTGGTTCCGACAGCGAGGTATGCTTGCATGCATGAGAGCTTCAAGACAGGTTAGCATCAAGGCACAAAGCAGTTTGAACGAACACATGTGAGTGAGAGCCGGCGATCTAAATAGCCATCCAGTCCGGCGCTCAGTGATGACAGCATCAGTCTTAAAGGTGTATGCGCACCTTACCAAAAGAGAATGGTGGGGCGCATACACTTATGAAAGAGTAATTAGGGTACCCAAAGGTACCAGAACATTACAGAAAGGAGAGAAGCCATATGGGAGTTAATTATTTCATTAGCGCAAGTATAGTGTTCTGCTACTTTCACACCTATATATGTGTATATATACATACATGTGTGTGTGTGTGTGTATATATACCCCTACACAGAAGTTCTGATGTTATGCCTGCCTCCAATAACCCCCAAAAAATGCCCAAAAAAACGCTTGATACAAAACCGGCAAGGTGTGAAAATAGCGGAGCCATATCCCTGTGTTTTTTTTCTGGTTCTGGACATGCTACAGAGCTGAAACTTCACAGGTACACTTTTTAGACCCCCAGACACTAAATCCAAAGAAATCTTATTTTTTTTTTCAATAATTTTTTCAATAATTGGCTCTCTATCAAAAATGACAATTTTTAAGAACTTTTTTTGTGTGATTAATAGTCTCTGGGGCATGACCCAGAACCCTATGCACTTTTTAGGGGCATTTATTGGGTTTAAGGCTTCAAAATGGGGTTTTTTGATTACCGAAGTTCGGGTCCCATTCATTTCAATGGGGTTCTGAAATCCGGGCTGAAATTTCTGGAAGTTCTGGTGTTCTGGTCGAACCGAACTTTTGAAAAGTTCGATCATCCCTATTAATAAGTCCTAACGGCCGAAAAGTGTTTGGGTCGTCGGGACTTAATCAGGCCTAACAGCCAAAACACGTTGGCTTTTTATTGGTCTGTATTCCACTATTTTGTAATAAAAGGATGACCATACATGCTGACTTACTGGGGTGCCAGCTATTACTGTGGACTGTGTAGCCCTGGAGGTTGTCAGAGACCTTTTAGCCTGAGCACCCAGTACATGGCGATGTGGATTGAAGAGGAGGTTGCAAATTAGTCCTAATGGCCGAAACGCATTTGGGTCATTGGGCCTAAATGAGGCCTAACAGCACGAACACGTTGGCTTTCTATTCGCTTGTATTCCAATATTTTGTAATAAAAGGATGACAATACATGCTTACTTACTGGTGTGCCGGCTATTTCTGTGGACTGTGTAATCCTGGAGGTTGTTGGAGACCTTTCAGCCTGAGCACCCATTACTTGGCGATGTGGATTGAAGAGGAGGTTGCAAATCAGTCTTAACGGCCGAAATGCATTTGGGTCATTGGGCCTAAATCAGGCCAAATAGCCCGAACACGTTGGCTTTCCATTCATTTGTATTCCACCATTTTGTAATAAAAGGATGACAATACATACTGACTTACTGGGGTGCTGGATATTTTTATGGTCTGTGGAGCTCTGGAGGTTGTCAGAGACCTTTCGGCCTGAGCACCCAGTACTTGGCAATGTGGATAAAAGAGGAGGTTGCAAACCAGTCCTAACAGCCCAAACACGTTGGCTTTCTATTCATTTGTATTCCACTATTTTTTAATAAAAGGATGACAATACATGTTGATTTACTGGGGTGCTGGATGTTTCCGTGGTTTGTGGAGCTCTGAAGGTTCTGGGAGACCTTCTAGCTGAGCACCTAGTACTTGGTGACGTGGATTAAAAAGGAGGTTGCAAATCAGTCCTAAACGCATTTGGGTCGTTGTGCCTTAATCAGGCCTAACAGCCGAAACACGTTGGCCTACTATTAGTCTGTATTCCACTATTTTGCAATAAAAGGATGACCATTCATGCTGACTTACTGGGGTACCAGCTATTTCTGTGGTCTGTGGAGCTCTGGAGATTGTCAGAGACCTTTCGGCCTGAGCACCCAGTACTTGGCAATAAGGATTTAGGAGGAGATTGCAGCTGTCTCACCTGTTTCACTGTTGTCGCTGCCAGGAAGCCAGTATAGACCAATCGTGTGCAGCCGACTCTAGGAGTGCATGTAGACAGAAAGTGACTGAAAGAGGCTGAACGAGATCAGCAGCAGGGATGAAAAAAAAATATATAAAAATATTATATAATAGAACAAAAATTGACAATTGTTTATGAAGCAGTTTGCAAGTGTTTTAGAAAACTAAATGTCATCCAGAACGAGTTTAGATTCACTTTAAATAGAAAATAAAAATGCACCTACAGCTTTCATTTGGGTCGCACTCTCAGATATGTTTACTGATTAGGTTACATAATCCTCATATGTTCTTCTTCTCACAGGTAGAGCTGCTAATCGCTCACGTGTCAGTGACAGCTGTTTTTAAAAATAGACAATTCCTGGAAAGATTAATAGAAAGCCTCATGGTGTCGGACAAACTTTGCTGCTAATGGGAACAAATGATTTTTATCTGCTGCTCTGCATGTCAGAACATGGAATCCCCTCCTTTACCCAACACTTCTGGCGAGATTCCTTCAAGTTATTTAGTCAGTTTTCCTATAGGCCTTTGTACCGCTGCTGGAAAACCTGGACATTTTGTGCCTAATTCGATGTGATTACAGCATTAAAAAGACACTCCAGGCAAAAGAGACACACGGTTAAAATCATTGGCCACCTATACATTCTCATTTTTCAATTCCCCCCAGCTGGTTCCTTCAGTGTCCCCATATAATGTGACTTTTTTTTTTTTTTCTGGGACTCCTTTTTCCAGTAGACCTTGATGCCTTATAGGGAAAATATAGGGATATTAATATAATTCATTTATTAATATATTAACCACTTGCCGACTGCCTAAGGACGATTTACGTCGGCAGTCAGCCCCTCACAGGCAAAGTGACGTAGGTCTACATTGCTAGTCTGTGAGGGTCTAGGGAGCGAGCGCGCGCCGCTGGAGGCGCGATCCCGCTCGGTCACGTACCCCCCGCACGAGTGGGTCCGCCGGTCACTCGCGATCGTCGGTTACAGAGGGAGAAAGGCAGGCGGCTAATGTAAACAAAGCCGCCTGTCATTCTCCCCTGTGTAACAGCACAGATCATACGGTCCTGCTATGTAGGACCGTTGATCTGTGCTGTTACACCACAAGCCACATCCAATCACAGTAAGAAACACGCCCCTAGGGACACACATAACCCCTCCCTCTCAAATAAAGTTAACCCCTTCCCTGCCAGTGTCATTTTTGTAGTAGTAATGTCACTGGTAACCCCAAAAGTGTCAAAAATGTCAGTCAAGGGTCCGATCTGTCCGCCGTAATGTCGCAGTCCCGCAAAAAAAAAAAAAAACGCAGATCGCCGCCATTACTCGTTAAAAAAAAAAAAAAACAATAAAAATGAGAAAAATCTTTCCCTTTGTTAGTAAACGCAATAACTTTTGCGCAAACCAATCAAAATACGCTTTTTGCGATTTTTTTTACCAAACATATGTAGCAGAAAACAAATTGGCCTAAAATGTTAAAACATTTTGATTTTTACTTTTTTTTGGGGGGAATTTCATATTAAAAATGTAAAAAATATTGTTATTTTTGCAAAATTGTCGCTATTTTAATGTTTATAGCGCATGATCAAAAAATCGCACAGGTGATCACATACCACCAAAAGAAAGCTCTGTTTGTGGGAAAAAAAGGACGTCAATTTCATTTGAGTACAGTGTCGCACGACCGCGCAATTGTCCGTTAAAGTCACGCAGTGCCGAATCGCAAAATAGGCCCTGGTCAGGAAGGGGGTAAAATCTTCCGGGGCTTAAGTGGTTAATCTAAAGAATTTTCCAGAGTAATGAGCCAAACATACACTATATTACCAAAAGTATTGGGACGCCTGCCTTTACACGCACATGAACTTTAGTGGCATCCCAGCCTTAGTCTGTAGGGTTCAATATTAAGTTGGCCCACCCTTTGCAGCTATAACAGCTTCAACTCTTCTGGGAAGGCTGTCCACAAGATTTAGGAGTGTGTCTATGGGAATGTTTAACCATTCTTCCAGAAGTGCATTTGTGAAATCAGGCACTGATGTGAACGAGAAGGCCTGGCTCGCAGTCTCCACTCTAATTCATCGCAAAGGTGTTCTGTCCAGTTGAGGTCAGGACTGTGTGCAGGTCAGTCAAGTTCCTCCACCCCAAACTCACTCATCCATGCCTTTATGGACCTTGCTTTGTGCACTGGTGTGCAGTCATGTAGGAACAGGAAGAGGCCGTCCTCAAACTGTTCCCACAAAGTTGGGAGCATAAATTGTCCAAAATGCCTTGGTATGTTGACGCCTTATAAATTCCCTTTAGTGAATAAACAGCCCCACACCATAATCACCCCTCCATAAAATGATTTGGGCCAGTGCACTAAGCAAGGTCCGAAAAGACATGGATGAGCGTGTTTGGGGTGGAGGAACTTGAGTGGCCTGCACAGAGTCCTGACCTCAACGCGATAGAACACCTTTGGAAAGAATTAGAGGGGAGACTGCGAGCCAGGCCTTCTTCTCAACATCAGTGCCTGACCTCACAAATGCACTTCTGGAAGAATGATCAAACATTCCCATAGACACTCCTAAACCTTGTGGACAGCCTTCCCAGAAGAGTTGAAGCTGTTATAGCTGCAAAGGGTGCGCCAACTCAATATTGGACCCTACGGACTAAGACTGAGATGCCATTAAATTTCATGTGTGTGTAAAGGCAGGTGTCCCAATACTTTTGGTAATATAGTGCACTTAGGCTTGGTTCGAGGCAGGCTCGGCAAACATGACAAAAATTTGGGAGCGGAATCCAAACCCAACTGGAAGTGCCACTAAACCCACATGATAAAAACTATCAATAAATGGTGTATTATATGCTGTTCATATTCAGTCACTATAAGATTCCTTTTCTGTATTCTGCAAAAACCTGGTTGATCCTGCTGCTCTCTACCCCCCCCCCCCCTCCTTCTGTCCATGTCCCAAATTCAGCTAGGGATTTTGCAGCTGTGGTGGCAGCTCTGCACATGCTCAGTTTCCAGTGAGTTTCTATGCTGATCATTTCCTCCCTATCACATCTGAGAAGCCCATGTGACTATAGAGTCACACATGTGGGCATATACACAGTGGTAAATGACAACCCACTCCCTCCCTCCTCCTCCATGCCCACTAACCAGTTAAACCATACATCCCAGCTTTTTGAGATGGGAACAAGGGATACCTATTAGCAAAAGGATGTAGGCATAGGACACACCCCCTGCCACGCCCTCTTGAAGGAGAAATAAACAACAAAAAGGTTAGTTAAACCCACAAGTGCTTTTTTGTTACCACTACTATTCCTGTATATTGGCTTTTGGACATTACAAATGCAGCAATTTAAAAATTGGAGGAAAGGTTTAGCACTGGGAAACACTTTTTAATAGATAAATAGTGCATTTTTATATACAACTATATAGATCAGATGTAAATGAGGAAAAAATGAGGAGGAAAGAGGGACAGAGGGACTATGTTTCAAATCAGGGACAGTCCCTCGAAATCAGGGGCAGTTGGGAGCTATGGCTAAACACAATGGGGTGGGATATTACATGTAGATTAATGGTGGCTTTGCCTCCATCTTTTTTTAAGACACAGGCTGGAGGGGCGTTGCACAGCCTTTGACTGGCAGAAATCCACCCACACTATTTTATTGCCAAAAATAATAAAGATGTTTTTTCAAATATAAATTTGTATGACAATTTAAAACAGTTTATTAATATTAATTATTTATTTTTACTCTGTATTCCAAAGGCTGTTTTTATTTTTTTTTTTTATTTTAACGTGACCAGCAGCAGAGGACTAGAAGCTCCTCCTACTTATGTTTCCTTGCAGACAGGCTGGGAAAGAGCTGGGTCATGGGACAGCTGTATATCGATTAAGAAAAAGGTACATTGATTTTATTTTTTTTTTTAAATAATCACAGTGCCATAATCCATATACAGAAATAGAAGGTACAATGTAAATTATCCAGTATGTGTTTAGTATCACTTGAAGTCAATAGGGGCCAAATGTTACAAGTCTGTCCTGGCAATGGTCTAGGCCAGTGTCCTACAAACTGCTGCCCTTGGGCTGGATGTGGCTCTTTGCTTGCCTTTATCTGGCCCTTGGGGCACCATGCCATCCACTGACATCAATGATGGGACACCATTCCTCCCACATACGCCAAAAATGGGGCAATATTTTTCGGACACCAATGATGGGGCACCATTCCTCCCACTGACACCAGTGATAGGACACTATTCCTTCCACTGACACCAATAAAGGGGCACTATTCCTCCCACTGACATCAATGATTGGACACTATTCCTCCCACTGACAACAATGATGGGGCACTATTCCACCAACTGACACCGATACAAACAATTGGGCACTATTCCTTCTACTGTTACCAAAAATAGGGCACTAAACCAGTGATGAGGCTCTGTTTACTCTCAATGGCACCAGGGGGGTTTCTAAACTATTTCTATAATGGGGCATTATTCTTCTGACACCAATGATAGGACACTATTCCTTCCACTGACACCAATGATGGGACACCATTCCTCCTACATACGCCAAAAATGGGGCACTATTCTTTGGACACCAATGATGGGGCACCATTTCTCCCACTGACACCAGTGATGGGGCACCATTCCTCCCACTGACACCAGTGATGGGGCACTATTCCTCCCACTGATATCAATGATGGGACACTATTCCTTCCACTAACACCAATGATGGGGCACTATTCCTCCCACTGACACCAATTATGGGGCACTATTCCTCCCACTGACACCAATGATGGGGCACTATTCCTCCCACTGATGTCAATGATGGGACACTATTCCTCCCACTGACACCAATGATAGGATACTACACCTTTCACTGCCACCAATGATGGGCCACTATTCCTCCAACTGACATCAATGATGGGGCACTGTTCCTTCCACAGACACCTATGATACAAACAATTGGGCACTGTTCCTTCCACTGTTACCAACAATAGGGCACTAAACCAATGATGAGGCACTGTTTACTCTCAATGGCACCAGGGCGATTTCTAAACCCACTGCCCACAATCTGGCCCTGCTATAGCCTCAAGGACAGTAAACTGACTCTTTGTTCCCTTTATTCAGAAAGCTCGGAGACCCCTGTTTTAGGCTAATAGGCAAGGGCTTGTAAAACAAGTGGCATGGGGAACATTTGCTAAAGTAAAAGAAAAAATTTAAATTCAGTTTGACGGGGAGCAGTGATAGTAGTAAGAAACAGCAAATAAAAATAAAAACTAATATAGCATGTACAATTGCTACACAAGTCATATTTTAACCACTTAAGCCCTGGAGGATTTGGCTGCCCAAAGACCAGGGCCTATTTTGCGATTCGGCACTGCGTGACTTAAACGGACAATTGCGCGGTCGTGCGACGCTGTACCCTTTTTTTCCCCACAAACAGAGCTTTCTTTTGGTGGTATTTGATCACCTGTGCGATTTTTACTTTTTGCGCTATAAACAAAAAAAGAGCGACAATTTTGAAAAAATAACAATATTTTTCACATTTTTTTATATGAAATTCCCCCCAAAAAATGTAAAAATCAAAATTTTTTAACATTTTAGGCCAATTTGTTTTCTGCTACATATTTTTGGTGATAAAAATCGCAATAAGCGTATTTTGATTGGTTTGCGCAAAAGTTATTGCGTTTACTATCTACGGGAAAGATTTATGTCATTTTTATTGTTTTTTTTTTTTAACTAGTAATGGCGGCGATCTGCGACATTGCAGCAGACAGATCGGACCCTTGACTGACATTTTTGACACTTTTGGGGGTACCAGTGACATTACTACAGTAATCAGTTCTATAAATATTCACTGTTACTGTAAAAATTACACTGGCAGGGAAGGGGTTAACTTTTATTGGTGATCAAGGGGTTAATGTATGCCTGGTGCTTACTGACGTGTGTGGGGGGAGGGGATTGTGTGACACAGGCACAGATCGCAGGTTCAGCTATGCTGAATCCTGCAATCTGTCACTGCCTGTCACATAGGAAATCCGCCCGCTCTGTTTACACAAGCGGGCGGATCTCCACACTCGATCCCCGACGATCGGGGAAGAGCGGCGGTGATCACCGGCGCTCCTCCCCTGGCCCGACTCCCGCTGTGACTGAATACAGCGGGAGTGAGCCTCCGGCGGCGTGCGCGTGCCGCTCACAAGGGGAGGAGTCCAGCAACGTAGGTCTACGCCGCTGGACGGGAACGAGCCACTTTGCCGCAGTAGGCTCAACGTGAGCAGTCGGCAAGTGGTTAAGGCACCAAGAAACGATCCCAGTTTAAAGGTACTTGGATATCTATGTTTGGCAAGTGGGAAGGTGAATGGAGCGCAGGTCACAGCAGCGGTGCGGCGTATCTTGTGCAGTCCACAATAGCGAGTTTTTAACATAAATCAATGTTGGTTTTTTTTTGTTTTCTGCTTGGAGGTGTTGATTTGTGTTTCTCAGGATCCAGGCCCAGAAGGGACATCACCTTATATCACCAGCTGTCTCGGGGGAAGTATTCACAGTTTTCATGTTTGTGGAGTGTCGGGCTGCATTCCTGCACTATCTGTCAAACTCATATGATCGATTTCCCCCCATGACCCCAAACATCCTTCGGCTCTTGTACCCTCTGCTGGTACATGGCATGTGTTCCTCTATCCATTCATCACCTTGTGCTGTGACAATAATGGGCAATAATTCATTCCTGAACCTAACATCCCTGGCGGACCATTTAAAAAAAAAAAGAAGGAATTTACAAGTATTTGCTCCTTCTTCTAAGGAATGTGCCAAATATAGAAGCAGAGACTCGAATTCCACTCACCCGACAACCTTAGACATGTATAGTGGAGCTTATCATCAACAAACATTTTTTTTCCCTCTCACCTTGCATAACATTGAAGAAAAATTCAACTGCGTTATTTGTTTATTGTCCTAGGTAGGTTTAGTATAGTTTTTGGCTCTGTCTGCCTATCAGAGGAGCAGCAGGCAAATCTATATTGCTTTCTGTCTACCAGAGAGCAGGATCTGTTGGTGAGGTCTGCTCAGTGTGCTCAGTATACGATTCATTGAGTCTAGAGGAGTGTTTCACACTAGTCCAATAGGGAGGCATGTTGGACAGTGGGAGGAAACCTGACCAATGGATACACAGGCTGTGATACAGTCCTGGTGATTGGTAGAGAAAGGTTGTCTTGGTGGATGTTGGGATACTGTATAAAAGCCAGGAGCACATGTGCTGCGGGGTCTTTGGCAGGGTGAGCAGAGTCCTGGAGGGAGGGTGGCGGCTGCCTCCTCCTCTGTAGCAGTGGCACGTGGCATCAGGAGGTCGACCTGAGGGCCAGAGGAATGGGACTGAACCCAGAGGTCCAGGAGAGCTGACTGAGGGGGAGACACTGGAGACCCTAGAAAAACAGTATCCTTAGTACAGGGGATTGTGTCAAGGGGCCTGACCTGAGGGGTGCCACCCCGGTGTAGGATAGTTAGTGGACGGGTGTCAGTGGACAAGAAAGAGGATACTAGGAGAGTGTCCTGACGATAACTTTAATTCATCAAGTCTTATGGAAAGAGACTTAATCCTAAATCCACCTACTGTAAGTGGCAAGGTGGATCAACAGCCTGGCTGTATCAACATATAGATGTCCTCCAAACTTTGTGTATAGTTAATTTGGAGTATCCCACTATTCCCTTCTCCCATTCCTAACTTTTAAATGAAACACAAAACAAATACAAACCCCTGGACTAATTATTGGCTGGGCCAAGAAGTAAAGTAATAGACTTTGAGTGTTAAAGTTGCCATTGGTAACCTAGGGAGACCCGTAAATGCAAGATCCAGCAGTCCTCAAGGGGGGCAGTGCTACATGTAGACTAAAATATTTTTGTCGACTAAATTAACACTATTTCAGTCTACTAAAATACGACTAAAACGAAAACAATTCAGATGACTAAAATACGTCTAAAACTAAAACAATTCAGATGACTAAAATGCGATTAAACTAAAATGACATTTTAGGCAAAAGACTGTGACTAAAACTAAATTGAAAATTGACATCAAAATTAACACTACGCTGCTGCCCATTTTTAAATTGGCAACACAATTCCATCCAGAGCCTGTAAAAATAGCACATTAACCACTTCAAGAGCATACTAAACAAAGGGATTGGCCAGTGCATTCCAAAGGGAAATACATTTAAACGAGCAAAATTAAACCCTGGGTGGCTAAACTCCAACATAAAAATGCATATTATTAATAAAGAAAAGGCCTTCAAAAAAGACAAGACTGAGGGGTCATTGGCAGCATTCAAGCATTACAAAGAGTGTAATAAGAAATGTAAAGGCGAAATCAAGGCGGCTAAAATAGAACACGAGAGACATAGCGGAAGAGAGTAAAAAGAACCCAGGAAATTCTTTAAGTATATAAACAGTAAGAAAGCGAGGTCAGAACACATTGGCCCCATAAAAGACGATGAAGGAAATCTGGCCACAGAGGACAGAGAGAAGGCGAAAGGGTTAAATAATTTCTTCTCTTCAGTCTTCACAAAAGAATCGGGGGGCTACACTAACCCAGCTTGTAAGGCTAAACTAAATAATACACCTCAGGAAGTACCGCCATGGCTAACAGAAGATAGACTTAGAACTAAACTAGAGAAACTCAACATAAATAAATCACCGGGACAGGATGGCTTGCACCCGAGGGTTCTTAAAGAGCTCAGTCAGGTGATTGCCAGACCATTATTCTTGATCTTTACGGATATTCTACAGACGGGTTTGGTGCCAGCTGATTGGAAAAAAGCCAACGTGGTACCAATATTTAAAAAAGGGCCTAGATATATCCCGGGTAACTATAGGCCGGTCAGCCTAACATCAGTAGTCTGCAAGATTTTGGAGGGGATGTTAAGGGACCACATACAAGACTTTAGTAATGAAAATGGTATTAGTAGTAATCAGCATGGATTCATGAAAAATCGTTCTTGCCAAACCAATCTATTAACCTTCTACGATGAAGTGAGCTGCCACCTAGATAAAGGTAAGCCTGTGGATGTGGTGTTTCTGGACTTTGCAAAGGCATTTGATACCGTTCCCCACAAACGCTTACTGTAAGCATGCCAATATCTTCTATGCAGGATGTGGAAACCTTACAAGCGGTTCTGAACAAAATAATGGGGTGGCAACTACATGGCAGATGAGGTTTAATGTTGAAAAATGTAAAGTAATGCACTTGGGTGTCAGAAACACGAAAGCAAGCTACTCACTGGGGGGGGAACCTCTGGGTGAATCTAAGATGGAAAAGGACCTGGGGGTCCTAGTGGACAACAGGCTTGGCAGTGGCATGCAATGCCAAGCCGCTGCAAGCAAAGCCAACAGAATGCTGGCATGTATAAAAAAGGGGATTCACTCCAGAAATAAAGAGATTATTCTCCCACTCTACAAGACTCTGGTCCGGCCACATCTGGAGTATGCTGTCCAGTTCTGGGCACCGGTCCTCAGGAAGGATGTGCTGAAACTGGAGAGAGTCCAGAGAAGGGCAACAAAAATAATTAGGGGAATGGAGGACATCGGCTATGAGGAAAGACTACAAGCACTGAACTTTCTCTGGAGAAGAGACGATTGAGGGGGGATATGATATCAATGTACAAATACTGTACTGGCGACCCTTGCATAAGGAACAAACTTTTTAGAGAAAGGAAATAAAATAAGACACGTGGCCACTCACTAAAACTAGAGGAAAAACTGTTTAACCTTAAAATACGTAAGGGGTTCTTCACTGTCAGAGCAGTAAGGATGCGGAAATCGCTTCCACAAGCAGTCGTATCAGCAGGGAGCCTTGATAGTTTCAAAAAACTATTAGATGGGCACCTTAAAGTCCACAACATACAGGGGTATACAATGTACGGTTAACCGTAAACACACACACACATCATAGGTTGAACTGGATGGACTGATGTCTTTTTTCAACCTCACAAACTATGTAACTATGTAACTTCTAGACCGGAAGGATTTTCCCCCTTAATGATCAGACCATTTTTTGCGATTTGGCACTGCATTATTTTAATGGACAATTGTGCGATTGTGCGATCGTGCAACGCTGTACCCAAATACAATTGATGTCCTTTTTTTTCTCACAAATAGAGCTTTCTTTTGGTGGTATTTGATCACCTCTGCGATTTTTATTTTTTGCGCTATAAAAAAAAAAAAAGACAATTCTGAACAAAAAATAAATTTTTTCACTTTCTGCTATATAACATTCCAAATAAAAAAAAAAAATTAAGTAATTTTCTCATCATTTTAGGCCAATTTGTATTCTGCTACATATTTTTGGTAAAAAAAAAAATCCCAATAAGCGTATTTTGTTTGTTTTGCACAAAAGTTATCATGTCTACTAACTAGGGGAAAGATTTATGTCATTTTTATTTATTTCTTTATTTTTTTACTAGTAAATGGCGACGATCTGCGATTTTTAGCGGGACTGCGACATTGCGGCGGACAGATCGGACCCCTAACTGACATTTTTGACACTTTTAGGGGGACCAGTGACATTACTACAGTACTCAGTGCTAAATATATGCACCGTTACTGTAATAATGACACTGGCAGGGAAGGGGTTAACCCCATGGGGGCGATCAAAGGGTTAAATGTAAGCCTAGTGGGTGCTTTTTAACTGTGGGGGGGGGGGGGGTTGTAATATAAACACAGAGACCTGTGATCCTAAATAGGAGGAACACAGGAGCTCTGAGCAGAGCAGAGAGGACAACGGCTTGCTGTGTTTACAACAGCAGACCGCCGCTCTCTCTCCATGGGGAGCGATCACGACTGCCGGTTATACATCACAATGGCTAAATCTGTGTCTGTAGTGCGTGTTCAAACCTTCATACCATAAATAATAACATATTATTAGATTTTTACTCCAGGAGTATACAATTAGTTTGAAAAATCTAGAGAAATGTTTAAATAATGCATTACAATTTTACCTAAACCCATTTGATTTGTAGTTGACTAAAATGTATGCGATTTTAGTCGACTAAAATGTACTGGAGATTTTAGTCGACTAAAATATGACTAAAACAATTCAGGTGTTTTAGCATTTTAGTCAAAAGACTAAAATACGACAAAGGTTCCTTTCACACGGGCTTTCCGCTCGGTGGACTCCGTTTTGCTCATTTTTGTCCTACATGCAACAGATGCCCAAAAGTAGCCTTCCAGAACCTGGAGTTTGTCACGCTTTTTGGCCCTACGTGCCACAAACACCCCAAAGTCTTTTTTGCTATACGCCCGACAAACACCCCAAAATTCATTGTGCATTTTTTGCCCTAGATGCAGCAAAAGCCCCAAAGTCTTTTTTGCCTGTGCGAGACAAATGCCCCAACTATTTTTTGCATTACGTGTGTCAAATGCCCTGTAATTTTTTTTTTTTCTCTTGCCCATGCCTGACAAATGTAGGCAAAGTAGCTCCAGAACCTTTTTGGTCACCGAGTGTTGGGCATTTTTTCAGAACTGCTGTGATTCTGCCCACGATTCCAAACCAATGCAAGTCGTGGGACGCCCGAGTGATTCCCGTTACTTGCAATGGCACCCCAAACGCGTCACCATTTTGCCGCGATTGTCACCCAACGAATTGTGGCAGAATCGCTCAAACAGAATCGTGGGACGCCTGATGCCCAAAAGAAGTTCTTTCCCGCGATTCTGTTTGTGATCTGTTTGCGATCCGAAATGCCTATATGGGAACGGAGCCTTATGGTGTGTCTGTAGAGCCCAAGAGTTTTTTTTTTTGCCCTATGCGTGACAAATGCGGCAAAGTTTTTTTTTTCATGCTATGCCTGGCAAATTTGCTTTTTTGCCCTACGTGCAATAATTGCCCCAAAGTTTATTTTGCCCTACTTGCAACAAATGCCCCAAAGTAGCTCTAAAACCTGGAGTTTGTCCTGCTTTTTTTACCCTACATGTAAACTTGGACTTGGAGTTTGTTGTTCTTTTTTGCTCTTTGCGCGACAAATGCTCCAACGTTCTTTTTGCCCTACGCGAAAGGAAGGCGCCAAAGTTTTTTTTTTTTCTCCCTACATGCAACAAACGCCCCAGTTGCCCCAGAACTTGGAGTTTGTTGCACATTTTTGCCCTACGTGCGGCAAATGCTCCAAAGTCTTTTGTGCCCTATATGCGACAAACGCCCCAAAGTCTTTTTTGCCCTACGCACGACAAACGCTCTAACTTTTATTTTGCTATACGGGCCACTTACTCCCTAATGTAGGTCCAGAACCTGGAGGCTGTTGTGCTTTTTGGCCCTTCTTGCCACAAGCGCCCCAAATTTTTTTTTACCCTACGAGTGACAAACGCCCCAAAGTCTTTTTTGCCCTATGCACAACAAATGCCCCAAAGTTTATTTTGATATATGGGCAACAAACGCCCTAAAGTACCTCCAGAACCTGGAGTTCATTGTTCATTTTTTTGTCCTAGATACAGCAAAACCCCCAAAGTCTTTTTTGCCTACGCACAACAAATGCCCCAAAATCTTTTTTACCCTATGGGTAACAAATGGCCCAAAGTAGCACCAGAGCCTTTTCCGCCACGGAGCATCGGGCGTTTTTTCAGTGTGCATTTTGGGGTGCCATTAATGCACAGCAAAACACATTTTTGTGTGTTTTGTCACACATTTAGGAAATGTGCAGGTATGAATGCAGCCTTAACCACTTGCTGACCATATACTGTATATATGATTGGGCACAGTGGGAGCCAATCAGCAGGTCCCGCCGGTTGTTTAGGACACAGCAAAGCAGGAACACAGATCACTGCCTTCCCACAGTACAAGCACCTCCCCCACAGTAAGCAAGCACATTTTAGGAACACATTTAACCTTTTGATCACCCCCTGATGTTAACCTTTTCCCAGCCAGTGTCATTAGTACAGTGACAGTGCATATTTGTAGAACTGATTACTGTATTATCACTGGTCCCCAAAAAAGTGTCACTTAGTGCCCAATTTGTGCACCATAATGTTCCAGTCCCGCAAAAGTCACTAAACACCCCCATTACTAGTAAATAAATTAAATACATTTAAATTCCATAAATACATCCCATAGTTTCTAGACGCTATAACTTTTGCGCAACCAATTAATATACACTTATTGGAATTTCTTTTATCAAATGTAGCAGAAAACATATTGGCCTAAACTGATGAAGAAATTTGATTTTTTACATTTTTTATTGGATATGTTTTTTTTAGCGGAAAGTAAAAAAAAAATATATTTTTTCACAATTTTTTGTTTATAGCGCAAAAAATAAAAACTGTACAGGAGATCAAATACCACCAAAAGAAAGCTGTATTTGTGGGGAAAAAAGCACATACATTTTATTTAGCTACAGTCAGTTGAAGTATCGCAGTGCCGTATCGCAAAAAATGGCCAGGTCATGAAGGAGGGTAAATCTTCCAGTGAATCTGAAGTGCTAAAGCTGAGCTCAAGCCGCAAATTAAAGTGATACTAGACACTGTTTAATTTACATTGTTCCTTCTCTTTATGTATATGGATGATGTCACTGTATTTATAAAAAAAAAACAAAAAACAAAGTACCTTTGTTTTTTTATTATCGATATACAGCTATCATCTTTCCTAGCCCATCTACGGGAAAACATCGGCTGGAGCTTCTAGTCCTCTGCTAACGGTCACATGTTTAAAAAAACAATAACAGCCTTAGTCCCCGTTTACACTGGGGCGACCTGTGAGGCGACCTGGTCGCCTCACAGGTCGCCGTAGGTTGCCTCCCATACAGAAGCTGTGGACCCGTTCTAATAGGAGCGACACAAGTCGCTCCGACTTAGAAAAAGGGTCCGGAGCTTCTTTGGGGCGACCCGGAGGCGACCGCCATAGACTTCAATGTTATGAAGTCCGTGGCGGCCGCTCCGAGGTCGCGGCGCGCTGCTCGCACCGCGACCTTGGAGGTCGCCTCCCGAAGTCGGATCGCCCCTATGTGAACGGGGCCTTCGAAATTCAAAAGAAAGATACATAATTATTATCAAATAAATGTTTCAAATCTGGTTCCTAATCACAGGTTTTTTAGCAAGCCACAATTGCTGATGTAATGGTTAATAATTTGCACTCTATTTGTGCTCCTTATAATTCTTTTGGGTAATTCCTGTTTTATACAGTATTATTTAAATTGTCACATAACCTTTATTCATTACCATGTATGCACAGTCTTCCCTTTTCTGTATCCTGAGATATATATATATATATATATATATATATATATATATACATATACATACTTGACGTTATATTTATTCATATTTTCTGTAATAATAACTGTAGTTTGTTGTCTACACTGCTATAATTTGCTCTTGTACCACAATTTTTCACCTTAATAAAAAGGTTTGTATACAAAAAAAATAAATGTTTCAAATCACCATGCAAATATGGATTTGAATTCAAATGCGTATTAACCACTTAAGCCCCGGAAGATTTTACCCCCATTCCGACCAGGGGGTATTTTGCGATTCGGCACTGCGTGACTTTAACGGACAATTGCGCGGTCGTGTGACGCTGTACCTAAACGAATTTGGCGTCCTTTTTTTCCCACAAACAGAGCTTTCTTTTGGTGGTATTTGGTCACCTGTGCGATTTTTTGATCACGCGCTATAAACAAAAAAAGAGAGTCAATTTTGCAAAAATAACAATATTTTTCACATTTTTTTATATGAAATTCCCCCCCAAAAAAATGTAAAAATCTAAATTTTTTAACATTTTCGGCCAATTTGTTTTATGCTACCTATGTTTGGTAAAAAAAATCGCAAAAAGCGTATTTTGATTGGTTTGCGCAAAAGTTATTGCGTTTACTAACAAAGGGAAAGATTTTTGTCATTTTTGTTGTTTTTTTTTTTAACGCGTAATGGCGGCGATCTGCGATTTTTTTTGCGGTACTGCGACATTGCGGCGGACAGATCGGACTCTTGACTGACATTTTTGACACTTTTGGGGTTACCAGTGACATTTCTACAGTAATCAGTGCTATATATATGCACTGTTACTTTAAAAATACACTGGTAGTGAAGGGGTTAACTTTATTTGGGAGGGAGGGGCTGTGTGTGTCCCTAGGGGCGTGCTTTCTACTGTGATTGGCTGTGGCTTCAGCTGTAAGGACACTGATCAACGGATCTACATAGTAGATCCATGTGATCAGTGTCTTTGCAGCGAGGAGAATGACAGGCAGCTTGTTTACACAAGCTGCCTGACATTCTCCCTCTCCCCCGCCGATCGCCGAGTGGCCGGCGGACATCGGGTCCGCTGGTCACACGCGCGGGGGGGTCCTCCGGCGGCGCGTGCTCGCTCCCTAGACCCTCACAAGCAAGCAACGTAGCCCTACGTTAGTTTGCCTGTGAGGGGCTGACCGCCGACGTAGATAGTCGTTCGGCGGTCGGCAAGTGGTTAAAGGATAAATTCACATTTTAAAAAACAAATTACAAATTGCACTTGTAGCACTGCTCCCGTAGGGACTGCTGGATATTCACTCTGTAGGTTCCCCCCTGGTTACCAGCACCCCACCATAAGTAATATGTCTGTCTAAGGCAGGGTTTCTCAACCAGAGTTTCATTGAACCCTAGGGTTCCTCCAGAGGTCGCTAGGGGCTCCTTGAGCAATGAGCAATTTCTGCCTCTCAGATCATTTCCCACTGACACCCTTGATCTTTTTAGCTGTCTGTAATTGGGGTAACTCTTCCCAATGACCACAACTGTAAGGAACATTCTTCCCACTGACCAGCACACTAATAAGTTGTAGATATAGTCATTTTTAACAGGGGATCCCTGAGACCAGTGCCATCTTAATGGCATCATGGGCCACTGGGCAAAGTCATGCACTGGGGCCCCTTCCAGCCTGCATCAGGTGCCCCCTTACATCATGTTTCCCTATCACAGTGCCCCAATACACCAGGTTTCCCCATCACAGTTTCCCCACAAACCAGGTTCCCCCATCACTGTGCCCCAATACATCAGGTTCCCCCATGGAAATGAAGGCAGTTCCTCCTTCCTCTCCTGTGCTGAGACTGAGGTGGGTTCTCAGTCTCAGTGCCAGCTCTATTCTGCCCCCCCCCCCCCCCGAAGGAGGGAGGAAAACGTTGAATCCTCTTTCCAGCAGAAGTCAGCTGCTGCTTCTTCTGACAGGAGTGACAGTGCAATCTCCTTCCCCCCCTTTACAGGTCTCTGACCATGGGCCCCCATGCACCTGGAGCCCCTGGGCACTGCCCAGGTGTGCCCATTCATTAAGATGGCCCTGCCTGAGACCAGACATTTATTTCAAGGGATCCTCTGTGTTTAAAAGTTTGATGAAAAGGCTGGTCTACGGCAAAAATGGATGTTTTGGTGCTTCACACGTTACTCTACAATCCAGGGGCGTAACTACAGGGGTTGCAGGGGTTGCAATTGCAACCGGGCCCCAGGCTAGAGGGGGCCCATGCGGCTCCCCTGTACACCTGTATAGGAGGGGCGGGGGCAGCATGTAGAGAAATCACTGTCCTCCTTTTTCCTCCTGTAGCTGCAGGAAGAAACAGAATGAGATTGGTTCCTCTGTCTGCTGCCCCCGCCACTCCTCCTAGCCAGTTCACTTGTGTTCTGCTGTCTCTGGGCCCCTGTGTGCTCCCCTGCCCCCCCCCCTACTGTGCTGCCCCCCCCCCCCCCCAAATGTGCTCCCTTCCCTCTCCTGCCGGCTGCTGCAGGGGCTGTGTCACAATAGAGAACCAGGAAGGGGTCAGTAAATATGTAATTTACCAGCTCCTTCCTTTTCTGAATGGACAGAGTCATAGTCAGTCACATTGTAAAAAAAATAACATAAAATGATAAAAAATAATACAATTAAAATACCAAAAAATAAAAACTACTGAAACCGGTGGGTGAACTTCCAGGATCGCAAAGGTCACAATTGGGACAGGACCCTGGCATTCCACCACCGTGGAGAGTCCCCAAGATGGCAGGAAGGGAACCCACTGCAGAACTTGTGAAAGGGTCCCGCTGCAGGACCGTAATAAAGGGCCCTGCAAGGAGAGTAAAGGGCCCCAGGATCAGTCCCAGGCTTGAAGGGAATGGCCCTGGCCAGGGGTCCGGGGGGTCCTTCATGGTTTCTTGCACTGGGGCCCTAAAGGTTCTAGTTACGCCTCTGCTACAATCCAGTCAGTTGCTAATCATCTTGAACCAACCATGCTCACCTATATTTTGATCCACCTAGAAAATACAGTAGAGCGGTACTCAGGTTTCCTCCCACACTACAAAGACATGCTGGTAGGTTAATTGGCTCCTGTCTAAATTGTCCCTGGTATGTGTATGTATGAATGTGAGTTAGGGACCTTAGATTGTAACCTCCTTGAGGGCAGGGACTGATGAATGTACAATGTATATGTGAAGCGCTGCGTAAAATGACGGCGCTATATAAGTACCTGAAATAAATAAATAAATAGAAGGCATTTGTCTCCTTGCCTAAACTTCTCCACAAATATCTGACCATGGCCAGCCTTTATCATGAGAATCTTCTGTAAATACCAACCTGTTTCCAATTCACTTTAGAATGATTTAGGCTAAAAAGATCGGCATATATCTAAAGATGACATCGTCAGAAGCCCCAGAAGGAGGAAAATGAGTCTGTCGTTGATGAATTGATGAGACAGAAGAATTATTTCCTATATGACCCGCACTATTCCTCTTATCTTTAGTACATCCTGCTGAGTAGAGATGTACAGGACAGAAACATTTGTTTTTAGATTCGTTTGTCAAGTTAATAAATTTGTTTCATCATATTGGTTATGTTAGAATGATTCATTTTCGGGATTCGTTTCATACATTCCGATTCATGTTGTATATTCATTATTTTCAAATCAATTCCAATTTCAAAATTAAAATTTTTCTTTCTTATCCTATTCTAAAATATTCTATTCTTTTTTTTTTTTTCTATTTCTTTCTATTCTTTTCTTTTATTTTATAGTCTATTATTTATATTAAATTCTATTTGGTTATTTTCTATTCTGTTCCTTTATTTTATTTTATATTCTTTTTTATTCCATTTTATTATATGCTTATTCTATTATATTCTTTCCTATCCTGTCCTATACTATCCCATCATACTCCTTTTTTTTCTTTTCTATTCTGGTTTGTTCCATTCTTTTATATTCTATTCTGTTGTATTATATTCAATCCTATTCTTTTCTTTTCCATTATATTCTATAAAGCAGGAATCATCATTCTTTTTGAACTTTACAGGCGGTCCCCGGGTTACAAACAAGATGGGGACTGTAGGTTTGTTCTTAAGTTGAACTTGTTTGTAAGTCTGAACAGGTACATTTTTTAAGTTTAGCTATAGCCAAAATAATCATTTTTAATTTTTTTGGATAGCATAGGGAAGGGTTAACACCCCTGTACCATTTGTTTTGCTGTCTGTGCCCCTGTTCAGAAGATTTCACCTCACTTTCTATCGCTGTGACAACTGGATTCTGAAAATTTTGGATTGTTGTGGAAACAAGGATTGGTGATAAATCTTCATTGGAGACATCTTTTTCCAATGAGAACTATTCCAGGAGTGAATTTCCCTTCCTAGGGGGAGATTTCTCCTCACTTCCTGTTGTCTCCCTCCATTTGTAAGTAGGAGACATTTGTAAGTCGGATGCAGGTAACCCGGGGACCGCCTGTATACCTTACTGTATTTATTGCAATATGTTTCCATTTTGAATTGAAATACATTTTTTAATTCTAATTAGGATAATTTGTTTTGTTATAATTTATTTAGAATTTACTGAAATTTGTTAATACTGTGATTTAGAAATTCAAATTAGAGATTGACCGATTATCGGCAACACCGATATATCGGGGGCCGATCTGCACTTTCCCCGATATATCGGAATCTTTTGATTTACTTTTGATTTACTGATATTGCCGATATTTAAGTGAAAGTGCTTGTACCAGAGTGATGCCTGCAGCTAGAGACATCACCCGGTACCGGCGTCCATAGCCGACGGTCGGCTGTCTTGTAATGACAACCGATGCGGCTGAGAAGCCTCTCGGCTGTCATTCCAAGGAGCGGGAGGGTACGCCTCCCCCCTCCCGCCGCCTTCCGCGGCTCGCCCGCGTCTCCCGTCCCACTGGGAGACCCGGGAATCCTACCTTCACCGCCGCCGTCTGACCCGGGTCTCCATTTCTTTGAATTAGGTGCCGCCGCGTACCCGGAAGTGAATTCATGACATGACATCACTTCCGGGTACTGGCCGATACCAATATCCGATGACCAAAATATCGGTATCGGCGGTATAAAAACGATATCGGTCGATCACTAATTCAGATACATCCGAATCTCTGAATTTCGACTTGTAACTAAACGAACACACGTTGTCATGTATAATTTCCACCTTTGATCCTGTATGTAGGGTCTTCATTTAAATTAATAAGGAGTGCTTGTCAAAAGGGAATTTGTCAACCACTGCAATAACAACACCTATGGTCTCGTTTTTTCATCAGTACATGATTATGTTCAACTTGCCTTTCTTGATCTCATGCTTTATCAGGAAAATGCCACAATACAGGCAAGAAACTATACAAAACCAACAGCCGGAAACTAATTTCTGCATTTTAGAAGCTGCCACCATCCTAGATGGATCCAAAATATTCCAAAAAGCCAGCATTGCCGATTGTGAATAAATTGCACAAATGGAAACGATTATATGGAACAAAGTGGTGTACTAAAACAAAAATTCACTGATAAACAATTCCCTGAATCTCTTTTGGATGAGGCTAACACCGCATATCTAACAGGTCCAAAACAGACAAAAATAGGAATACAGGAGAAATTAGAGAGTGTACCCTGGTTTGTGACACATTTCCACGCCAAATTTAAAAAGATGGAACAAGTGCTGACCATGCATTGGCCAATACTCATGGAAGATCCGCATCTCAAAGACGTACTACCTCCAATACCCAAAATAGCCTATAGGAAATCTAGGAACATTAAAAAGGTTAGTGGCCCCTAGCAAACTTAAATGTACACCAGGACCCAATAGAATAAGGTCTTGCCTTATCCCACTGACAGGCATGTATCAATGTCGTAAAGCATTGCGCTTAACGTGTAAACCTGTTACCCATGGTCAAAAAGAGTTTGGAGTTAACCACTTCTGGACTGGAAAGATTTGCCCCCTTAATGACCAGGCCCTATTTTGCGATTCGGCACTGCGTTACTTTAACGGACAATTGCGCGTTTGTGGGACACTGTACCCAAATAAAATTGATGTCCTTTTTTTTCCCCCACAAATAGAGCTTTCTTTTGGTGGTATTTAATCACCTTTGCGATTTTTATTTTTTGTGCTATAAACAAGAAAAGAGCGACAATTCTGAAAAAAACAAAAAAAAAACAAAAAAAAATATTTTTTCACATTCTGCTATATAACATTCCCCCCCCCCCAAAAAAAAAAATCAAAATGTTTTAATATTTTAGGCCAATTTGTTTTCTGCTACATATTTTTGGTGAAAAAAATCACAATAAGTGTTTTGCGCAAAAGTTGTTGCGTCTACTAACTACGGCAAAGATTTATGCAATTTTTATTGTTTTTTTTTTTTTTTTTACTAGTAATGGCGGCGATCTGCGATTTTTTTGCAGGACTGCGACATTGCGGCGGACAGATCGGACCCCTAACTGACATTTTTGACACTTTTGGGGGGACCAGTGACATTACTACAGTAATCAGTCCTATAAATATGCAGTGTTACTGTAATAATGACACTGGCAGGGAAGGGGTTAACAGTGTGGGTGATCAAGGGGTTAAATGTGTACCTAGGGGCGTGTTTCTAACTGTGGGGGAGGCGCAACTTGTGGAATGACCATAGAGACCTGTGATCCAGGTCCTATATAGAAGGATCACAGGCGCTCTGTGATCATTCCAGATAGAAGAAAGGTCAGCTGTTTTTACAACAGCTGACCGTTCTTCTCTCTCATCGGGGAGCGATTGCCGGTGTCAGGCAGCAATCGGAGCCGCCTGCCCACTTCATCGCCCCCTAGCTGCCACCATGCAACCAACGTAGACTTACGTCAGTTTGCCTGGGAGAGCACCACTGCCGCAGTAAATTTGAGGTTAGTGGTCGGCAAGTGGTTAAAGCAGACCCATAGTTAAATGTGACCTGGTATTAACATGCAGCAAAAACCATCTCCACCATCAGGGGCTCTGGTGAACGCCAGTTAGTACTAAGACTCAGCACCTTGGCTCAGCACACATCATTCATCAGGGTGACCAGCTTCTCCATTTGGTCAGTGGGATGCTATCTCATGCTATAGAGACTGGCCTCCAAGCCTGACCCATGACTATGACAGCTGAATCCTTCCCTTGGGTGAATTCCTTCACATATAGTGTACCTGACCACAGCCAACCTTAAAGAGGAGCTCCAGGCTCCTTCAGAAAAAAAATTAAAGTCAGCAGCTACAAATACTGTAGCTGATGACTTTTAATATAAGGACACTTACCTGCCAAGGGAACCTGCGATTTCGGCACTGTGAGACGATTCTTCAATTGGCTTTGGGTGCCGGTGTCGGCATCTGTAATAGGGAAAAGCCTTGAAATGGATCAGCGAGTTTGGGGTGGAGTCGTGACCTCAAACCAATGGAACACCTTTGGGATGAATTAGAGCGGAGACTGCGAGCCAGGCCTTCTCTTCAACATCAGTGCCTGACCTCACAAATGCGATTCTGGAAGAATGGTCAAACATTCCTATAGACACACTCCTAAACCTTGTGGAAAGCCTTCCTAGAAGAGTTGAAGATGTTATAGCTGCAAAGGGTGGACCAACTCAATATTGAACCCTACAGACTAAGACTGGGGGGCCATTAAAAGTTAATGTGGGTGTAAAGGCAAGCGCCCCAATACTTTTGACAATATAGTGTACTCATATATGTGAACTCCACCACATAAACCTGACTACCAGGGCCGCTGTTGGAAATCATGGGGCCCCTTTACAGCCTTCCTGATGGGCCCCCCCAACCTCGCCTACACCCCACCCACTCTTACCCCCTTCCCGGGGTGCAGCAGAAAAGCAGCACTGACTTTATCTGCCTACACCCCATAAATTAAAAAAAAAAAAGTCCTTCCTCTGCTTCCACCTCCTATGCCTCTCCATTGACCAGGTGGGGCCCACAGAAAGTAATTTAAGTCCTGGTAAGCAAGTAGGAGCAGTGGTGTGGTCTAGTAAAAATCCATTTCTTTATTTAGGCATAAATTAACATTAAATGAAGCTGCCCTGGGCCCCCCTGTTTAGCTGATTAGGCCTGGGCCCAGTACACCAGGGCTGGTTGCAGGGGCAGACTGGCAACTTTTGGCCGAGGGGGCAAATACAAGCCAGAGGCCCATGGTGCAGTGACTCGGCCCCCCTCCCACCCCTTTCCACTCTCCATATCCTCCTCCTGACACCCATTCCAAGCTGAAGCCCTGCTCCAGATACTCTCCTATTTACTGGCTGAATCTTGGTTTCCCGACCTGGCCAGCAGGGGGAGGTTGGGGGAGCTGGGACAGTTTGGTTGAGACTGGCCAGGACAGAAGAGTCTCCAGTGGAACATGGAACCGGCCTCTGCTCAGACACAGTTTACACCATCCATGCTGGGGGGCGTCTGCGCTTTGACCTTGTCTTCAACCCGTACTCAGTAGGTCAGCAGTGGGGACTTTTTACTTCTCTTCACCAGGAATCCTTTAGGCATGTCTGTGGCAGAAGCAGTGCAGCCTTTTTATGGGGCATAAGAGCGGCTCAGGGGGCAATTGCCCCCCTGCTCCCTGGCCCAGTCCTCCCCTGGCTTGTTGTATTGCCCTGCTGACTACAGCCAACCTTCATTATAAGAAGCTTCCATAAATACCAAGCTGTTTCCAATTCACTTTAGAATGCTTAATGGTAAAAAGGTCAGCATGAATCTACAGATGACATCGTCAGAAGCCCCGGAAGGAGGAAATTTAGTTAGTCGTTGATGAATTGACGAGACAGAAAAAGAAGCAAAGCTGAGTAATTTCCTCAGTGATCTGCACTATTCCCCTTATCTATAGCACATCCAACTAAGTTTCATGTCATGTATAATTCCCACCTGCGATCCTGTATCTAGGCTCTTCAGTCTTCTGCTTAGATTAGCTGAATTTATTACCACTTCCGACTTGACCTATGTACAGGTCAGTGAGATTTCAAGCAGACCAATAGTTAAAAATAAATGAACATCATGTGAACACTCATCAGAAATAGGTGACAGCAAGTATGAAAAAGTCATCTCTTCTTGTGAAAAACATGCCTTTCCCAAAGACTATATGACCAATAATTCAGCCCCCCCCCCCCCCCCCTGACATGGTTGACTACCAGAGATCCTTGATTCTCTTATATTATTTGAAAAAGGTGACTTTCGCACACTTGCAGTTTTATTCTTACCCTAGAGTAAGGGATGGTTATAACCCCTGTAAGTTTTTTTTTGTTTTTTTTTTTGCCTCCTTTGATTCATTAGGGAGATTTACCTTCACCTCCTGTCCCATAGCCAAAAGAGGAATTGAGAGGAAATCCCTGCAAATTAGGGAAATATCTTGTCACCAGAACTAGTGTCCCCATTGGAAGATTTCCCCTCTATTACTTTTCTGGGGACAACCCAAAATTTGGGATTTTCTTTTACTTTCACTTTCAATGATAATGATAAACAGGACAAATAGAGAGGATGAATCTCTAACGGGCCCCAGAAAGCAATAAAAGGCCTGACAGGGGTACTAATCCCTCTCCGCATTATCTAAAACAACAACAAAAAAAAAATTGTATCATACTTACCTTAATTTTCCTTTCCTGGTGCCTATCCATGGTAGCATACCAGTAAAAGAGCTCTGCCTCTACTCCTCCTTCAGGACAAGTGAATAGCATAAATTAAGGCCTGACCCCCTGTCCCAGCATTCTCTGTCATATACAGTGGGGATCAAAAGTTTGGGCACCCCAGGTAAAAATTTGTATTAATGTGCATAAAGGAGCCAAGGAAAGATGGAAAAATCTCCAATAGGCATCAAATTACAGATTAGACATTCTTATAATATGTCAACAAAAGTTAGATTTTATTTCCATCATTTACACTTTCAAAATAACAGAAAACAAAAAGATGGTGTCTGCAAAAGTTTGGGCACCCTGCAGAGTTAGTGTCTTGTACTGCCCCCTTTGGCAAGTATCACAGCTTGTAAACGCTTTTTGTAGCCAGCCAAGAGTCTTTCAATTCTTGTTTGAGGTATCTTTGCCCATTCTTCCTTACAAAAGTCTTCCAGTTGTTTGAGATTTCTGGGCTGTCTGTCACGCACTGCTCATTTTAAGGTCTATCCATAGATTTTCAATTATGTTGAGGTCAGGAGATTGTGAAGGCCATGGCAAAACCTTCAGTTTATGCCTCTTGATGTAATCCCCCGTGGATTTTGAGGTGTGTTTAGGATCATTATCCATTTGTAGAAGCCATCATCTCTTTAACTTCAGCTTTTTCACAGATGGCATCAAGTTACCATCCAAACTTTGCTGAAATTTTACTGAATCCATTTTTCCTTCTACTCGTGAGATGTTCCCTGTGCCACTGGCTGCAATACAACCCCAAAGCATGATTGATTCACCCCCATGCTTAACAGTTGGACAGAGGCTCTTTTCATTAAATTCTGTGCCCCTTCTTCTCCAAACGTACCTTTGCTCATTCCGGCAAAAAAGTTAAATTTTAACCTCATCGGTCCACAGAACTTGTTTTCAAAATGCATCAGGCTTGTCTATATGTTCATTTGCAAAGTTCAAACGCTGATTTTTGTGGTGAGGACGTAGAAGAGGTTTTGTTCTGATTACTCTTCCATGAAGACCATATTTGTACAAGTATCTAGTGGAATAGTGTACCACAACTCCAGTGTCTGCCAGATCTTTCTGGAGGGATCGTGCAGTCAGACGTGGGTTTTGAATTGTTTTTCTCACAATCCTGCGAGCTGTTCTGTCTGATATTTTTCTTGGTCTTCCAGATCTTGCTTTAACTTTCACTGTTCCTGATGACTGCCATTTCTTAATTACATTCCGAACAGAGGATATTGACATCTGAAAACGCTTTGCTATCTTCTTATAGCCTTCTCCAGCTTTGTGAGTGTCAACTATTTTCAGTTTCAGTTTTCTAGGCAACTGCTTAGAAGATCCCATGGTGCTGATTGTTGGGGCAAAGTCAGATGAGTCTGGGCATTTAAACCTTTGAGATTGACATCACCTGGTCTTCCCAGACGATGATTGAGAACAATCCATGACACTGGCAGGTCTCAGCCTTGCAAAGGGGGCAGTGCATGCTATAAATTCTGCAGGGTGCCCAAACTTTTGCAGATGCCATTTTTTTGTTTTCTGTAATTTTGAAAGTGTCAATGATGGAAATAAAATCTAACTTTTGCTGACATATTATAAGAACGTCTAATCTGTAATTTGATGCCTTTTGGAGTTTTTTCCATCTTTCCTTGGCTTCTTTATGCACATTAATACAAATTTTTACCTGGGGTGCCCAAAATTTCGATCCCCACTGTAGAATACCTTTGGTGGGAGTGTATGCTGCCATGGATAGGCACCAGGAAAGGAAAATTACGGTAAGTATGATACATTGATATATTTTATGATAAATAAATATATATATTAAAATGATAAAATATGATACATTTTCTGTTTTCCTGGTGCCTCCATGGCAGCATACCAGTGATAAATAATTAGCTTAACAAGGGTGGGTAATGCCTAATAAGTAAATTGTTAATTGGAAAAGGACATTGCCAATTGAATAGCTCTTCTTCCAAACTCAGCGGTAGTGAGAGACCCAGGGTCAATACGGTAGTGTCTGAAGAACATGTGTCGTGACGACCACGAGGCGGCCCTGCAAACAGTCTTCAAAGACACATTAGCCCTCGCCACCCAAGAAGCTGAAAACGGCCCTGGTTGAAAAATCCCTCACTTGGGAAGGAGGAACCAAGCCCTTGATCTTGAAGGCTTTTTGGATTAATTTGATAATTCAAGAGGATAGGGTCCTGCTGGTAGCCCCCTTGCCTTTGTTCCATCTGAAGGGGATGACGAACAACCTCTCCGAGGTCCTAAAGGATTTTGTTGCCTCCAAATAAGCCCAAAGAACTCTAGAGATGTCTAGATTGTGATGGGTGTTTGATTCTGGGTCCAGAAAAACCGGTAGCATCCAAGATTCAAGAAGATACCTGGAAGATTAAACTTTTGGAATTAAACCTCGCAAAGGACGAAGCTCAACCCTGTCTGGAAAAAAGGCAATATGCTGTTCACCTATTCCTAGGACATGAAGCTCGGAGATTTGTTTGCCAGAGGTGATGGCTACAAGGAAGGCTGTTTGTAGTGTCAGATTCTATAGAGACGCCTGCTCCACAGGGGAAAAGGGGTGACCGGACAGGACCTCAAGAACTAGAGATAGATCCCACTGAGAAAAAGGATGCCTAGAGGGTGGACGGATCTTTAGTACTCCTCTAAGGAAAGTGACTACCAAAGGATCTTCTGCCCATCTTTTATTGGTTACTGCAGAGATTGCTGCGACTTGTACCTTCAGGGAGCTTAAGCCTAAACCCAATCCTGTTTTGAAAAAAGTCAGTATGTTGGAAGTAGAGAGGCTGATAGGGTTGAAATCTTGTCCTGCTGCAAATGCTAGAAATTTACTCCAGATCCTGGAATAGACAGCATTGGTAGAGGGTTTTCTGGCCTTCAAGAGAGTATAAATGACCCCAGGAGAGCAGCCTAGGGACTAAAACCTTTGCCTCTCTGTCTCCAAACACGAAGATCCAGCTTCTGCGGATTTGGGTGTCATAGGCCCCTCTGAGACAGTAGATCGGGAAATGAAGTGATTTTGACAGGGGGCCCGACACTGAGACATAAGGCTAGAGGGCATCAAGGTCTCTTCAGCCAGAACGGGAGAATCGCCAAGATCTGGACTGACTCTCTGAGGAGCCTCTGGAGGAGCTTCAGAATAGAGGGTGCGGGGTAAAGGCATATGCCATGGAAAAATTCCAAGGGCACGTCAGGGCATCCACTGCTTTCGCCTGAGGGTGGGGGAGACAAGAGAAGAACCTGGGGAGCCTTGAGTTCTCTGGAGTTGCGAACATATCCAGCTGTGGGGGAAACCAGAGTGTGGAGATCTGGAGAAAAATGTGATGGTGGAGACACCACTCGTTGTTGTCCACAAAACCCCTGGACAGAGAGTCTGCTATTGTGTACAGCCTGGATGAAAGGTTGAACTAAGGCATAGTTGAAACCTGATGGATCTGCCTCATCTGAGGATTCCTCTGAGAGATGCTCCAAAGAAGCCTCTCTGGCCGGAGGGGCTGCAGAAGGATCAGGAGCATTGAGGCCTGAGGGGCCTGGTGCGTTGGGGGTCTCTGTTTGGCACTAGAGCCATAGAAGGGGCTGTCTGTACGGGGACCAGGGTTGCCAGCTCAGAGAGAATCCTTCATTGTCTGCTTGAGCAGATCCACCACTTGCTGATTCTCTAGCTCTCGGTTGGATGAGTATTCTCTAAAGCAGTCCTTGCAAACTAGCTTCCCTGGCAAAGGTATTTCGCCACATGCTCAGCACTTCTTGGAAGAGCGAGAAGGTGCAGAGGTACAGCGATGATGTCTGGATCTGGATCTTTCTGAAGATCTGCAGCGGGAAGAGCGGGATCTGCGATCGGGGCTGTCATCATCGTGATGTTTTGAGGATCTTCCCGATCTTCTGGAGTGAGTAGGGCTGGAATAAAGGGCCTTTGTCAGTCCAAAAATGCACTTTTTTTTTTTATACTCAGGAGAGGTGTTCCTACACCTGGTGCAAGGATCTCGGATGTGAGATGATAGGCTCATTGCAGGTCGTTACAGGAGGACCGACTAAGGGAAGAAAATAGAATAGATCAGAGAAGGTTAAGTAGTGAAAACCGAAAAAGGAAAAGAATGATAAAAAAAAATTAGGAACGGATCCCTTTAAAGAGGAAAAGAAGAAGCGTTGGCTCTGTCCCTCTCCCTAACCGCACCCCCCCCCCCCCCCCCCGGGGCTCCCCCTCCTATAAGCAAACTATAGGAAGGAAAAAAGAAAAAGTTTTTTGTTTTTTTTAAACCAAAATAAAATGTTTTCCAAAAGAAAAACTTCTCCCTCCTATTCCTCTCTCCCTTTACCCCTCCCCTTGTTCCTTTCTTTTTTTTAACCACTTGCCGACCGGTCACATCACCGGTCATATCGTCCAGCAGCGTAGACCTACGTCGCTGTTCTCCTCCCCTTGTGGGCGGTGCGCGCATGCCGCCGGAGGCTCGCTCCCGCTGTTTTCAGTCACAGCGGGAGTCGGGCCAGGGGAGGAGCGGCGGTGATCACCGCCGCTCTTCCCCCGATCGTCGGGGATCGAGTGTGGAAATCCGCCCGCTTTGTTTACACACTCCAAAGTGACATTCAGGGACAGATTGCAGGATTCAGCATAGCTGAACCTGCGATCTGTCCCTGTGTCACATAGTCCCCTCCCCCCACACACATCAGTAAGCACCAGGCATACATTAACCCCTTGATCACCAATAAAAGTTAACCCCTTCCCTGCCAGTGTCATTTTTACAGTAACAGTGCATATTTATAGCACTGATTACTGTAGTAATGTCACTGGTACCCCCCAAAAGTGTCAAAAATGTCAGTCAAGGGTCTGATCTGTCCGCCGCAATGTCGCAGTCCCGCAAAAAAAATCGCAGTTCGCCGCCAGATCGCCGCCATTACTAGTTTAAAAAAAAACAATAAAAATGACATAAATTTCCCGTAGTTAGTAGCAGTGATAACTTTTGCGCAAACCAATCAATTATTGCGATTTTTTTTTACCAAAAATATGTAGCAGAAAACAAATTGGCCTAAAATGTTAAAAAATTCTGATTTTTACATTTTTTTGGGGGGGGAATTTCATATAAAAAAATGTGAAAAATATTGTTATTTTTTCAAAATTGTCGCTCTTTATTTGTTTATAGCGCAAAAAGTAAAAATTGCACAGGTGATCAAATACCACCAAACAAAAGCTCTATTTGTGGGGAAAAAAGGACATCAATTTTATTTGGGTAAAGCGTCGCACGACCGTGCAATTGTCCGTTAAAATAACGCAGTGCCGAATCACAAAATATGGCCTGGTCAGGAATGGGGTAAAATCTTCCGGTCTTAAAGCGGTTAAAAATGCGCTCATTGAGAATTTTTTTTGTCAAAGACATGTAGCTAAATACATTTTGGCCTAAATATATGACAAAAATTGAATATATTGGATATTTTTTAACTGTCAAAGTAGAAAAATATTGTTGTTTTTTTCAAAATTTTCGCATTTTTTAATTAATATCGCAAAAAGTAAAAATCGCACAGGTGATCAAATACCACCAAAAGAAAGCTCTGTTTGTGGGAAAAAAGGACGTAAATTTTGTTTGGGCACGGCATTGCATGACCGCGCAATTGTCAGTTAAAGTCGCACAGTGCCGAATCGCAAAAAGTGGCCTGGACGTAAGACAGCAAAATCCTCCGGTGGTAAAGACTAGTGATGTCGCGAACATAAAATTTGCTGTTCGCGAACGGCAAATGCGAACATCGGCGAATGTTCGCGAACCGGCGAACATTGCGAACCGCCATAGACTTTAATAGGCAGGCGATTTTTAAAACCCACAGGGACTCTTTCTGGCCACAATAGTAATGGAAAAGTTGTTTCAAGGGGACTAACACCTGGACTGTGGCATGCCGGAGGGGGATCCATGGCAAAACTCCCATGGAAAATTACGTAGTTGACGTAGTTTTATTCCATAAAGGGCATAAATCACCTAACATTCCTAAATTGTTTGGAATAACGTGCTTTAAAACATCCAGTGTGTGTATACGATCAGGTATGATGTTGTATCGATCAGGTAGTGTAAGGGTTACGCCCGCTTCACAGTGACAGACCAAACTCCCCGTTTAACGCACCGCAAATAACCGCAAACAGACCAGAACCGACCAAAATGGGACAGGAACTGGGCTTTAAGGGTTAGGGTTAGGGTTAGGTTTAGTGTTAGGGGCTAGGGTTAGGGTTACGGTGAGATACTTAGGGTTAGAGTTAGTAACCCTACCCCTACGCCTCTAACCCTAACCGTCTAACCCTAAGCACTAAAAATAACCCTAACCCTAGCCCTACTTCTAATTTTTTTTCTGGTTCTGGACATGCTACAGAGCTGAAACTTCACAGGTACACTTTTTAGACCCCCAGACACTGAATCACACACAAAAAAGTTCTTAAAAATTGTAATTTTTTGATAGAGAGCCAATTATTGGAAAAATTAAAAAAAAAATAAAAATTATTTGGATTTAGCATCTGGGGGGTCTAAAAAGTGTACCTGTGAAGTTTCAGCTCTGTAGCATGTCCGGAACCAGAAAAAATTACAAATTAGGGTTAGGGCTAGGGTTAGGCTTAGGGCTAGGGTTAGGGCTAGGGTTAGGGTTAGGGTTAGGGTTATTTTTATGGCTAGGCTTTGAGGGTTAGGGTTAAGGTTAGAGGGTTATGGTTAGAGGGTTAGGGTTAGGTTTAGTGTTAGGGGCTAGGGTTAGGGTTACGGTGAGATACTTAGGGTTAGAGTTAGTAGCCCTACCCCTCTAACTCTAACCCTCTAACCCTAAGCACTAAAAATAACCCTAACCTTAGCCCTGACCCTAACCCTAGCCCTAACCCTAACCCTAATTCTATTTTTTTTCTGGTTCTGGACATGCTACAGAGCTGAAACTTCACAGGTACACTTTTTAGACCCCCCAGACAATAAATCCAAAGAAAATTTTTTTTTTAAGTTTTTTTTTTTTTTTAATTTTTTCAATAATTGGCTCTCTATCAAAATGACAATTTTTAAGAACTTTTTTTGTGTGATTTAGTGTCTAGGGGGTCTAAAAATTGTACCTGTGAAGTTTCAGCTCTGTAGCATGTCCGGAACCAGAAAAAATTACGAATTAGGGTTAGGGCTAGGGTTAGGCTTAGGGCTAGGGTTAGGTTTAGGGTTAGGGTTAGGGTTAGGGTTAGGGTTAGGGTTAGGGTTATTTTTATGGCTAGGCTTAGAGGGTTAGGGTTAAGGTTAGAGGGTTAGGGTTATGGTTAGAGGGTTAGGTTTAGTGTTAGGGGCTAGGGTTAGGGTTACGGTGAGATACTTAGGGTTAGAGTTAGTAGCCCTAACCCTCTAACCCTAAGCACTAAAAATAACCCTAACCTTAGCCCTGACCCTAGCCCTAACCCTAACCCTAGCCCTAACCCTAATTCTATTTTTTTTTTCTGGTTCTGGACATGCTGCAGAGCTGAAACTTCACAGGTACACTTTTTAGACCCCCCCAGACAATAAATCCAAAGAAAATTTTTTTTTTAAGTTTTTTTTTTTTTTAATTTTTCCAATAATTGGCTCTCTATCAAAATGACAATTTTTAAGAACTTTTTTTTTGTGTGATTTATTGTCTAGGGGGTCTAAAAATTGTACCTGTGAAGTTTCAGCTCTGTAGCATGTCCAGAACCAGAAAAAAAGATCAGTTTTCAGTAGAGCAGGGATGGTGGTAACCCCTTTTACACCTATATGATCTTTTTTCTGGTTCTGGACATGCTACAGAGCTGAAACTTCACAGGTACTCTTTGTAGACCCCCCAGACAATAAATCCAAAGAAATTTTTTTTTAAGTTTTTTTTTTTTTTAATTTTTCCAATAATTGTTTCTCTATCAAAAATGACAATTTTTAAGAACTTTTTTGTGTGATTTAGTGTCTAGGGGATCTTTTTTTTCTGGTTCTGGACATGCTACAGAGCTGAAACTTCACAGGTATGCTTTTTAGACCCCCCCAGACACTAATCCAAAAAAAGTCATGCCTGCCACCGTATATATCAGTGGTGGGTGGGCAGTGGCACTGCAGTGGGCACAGTACACTCTGTGGACCTGACAGTCACTGGCACCCAGGCAACTGCAATTATAAAAAAAATATATATTTTTAATTTGCAAGCTGCTGTGCCACCGTATATATATCAGTGGTGGGTGGGCACGCAGTGGCACTGCAGTGGGCACAGTACACTCTGTGGACCTGACAGTCACTGGCAGCCCAGACAACTGCAATAATAAAAAATATTTTTTTTTTTTCAATTTGCAACAAGATGCTGTGCCACCGTATATATATCAGTGGTGGGCAGTGCACTGCAGTGGGTACAGTACACTCTGTGGACCTGACACAGCACTCACTGCAATTATGACAGAGGAAAAGAAAAAGTATTTTTTAAAATGCAAGGTACTGTGCCTGTGCCACCCGAAATGAGTGTGGTGTGCACACAGTACAGTCTGTGGTGGGTCTGTGGCCCCCCACACACAGCGGGCAGGTAACTGCAGTGCACAATATATATATATATATATATATATATATATATATAAAAAATACTCAAATACCAGCCCTCAAAAGGGCTTTTGGGGACAATAGATATACAGTGGGTACGGAAAGTATTCAGACCCCCTTAAATTTTTCACTCTTTGTTATATTGCAGCCATTTGCTAAAATCATTTAGGTTCATTCTTCTTCCTCATGAATGTACACATAGCACCCCATACTGACAGAAAAACACAGAATTGTTGACATTGTTGCAGATTTATTAAAAAAGAAAAACTGAAATATCACATGGTCCTAAGTATTCAGACCCTCTGCTCAGTATTTAGTAGAAGCCCCCCTTTTGATCTAATACAGCCAGGAGTCTTTTTGGGAAAGATGCAACAAGTCTTTCACACCTGGATTTGGGGATCCTCTGCCATTCCTCCTTGCAGATCCTCTCCAGTTCTGTCAGGTTGGATGGTAAACGTTGGTGGACAGCCATTTTTAGGTCTCTCCAGAGATGCTCAATTGGGTTTAAGTCAGGGCTCTGGCTGGGCCATTCAAGAACAGTCACGGAGTTGTTGTGAAGCCACTCCTTCATTATTTTAGCTGTGTGCTTAGGGTCATTGTCTTGTTGGAAGGTAAACCTTCGGCCCAGTCTGAGGTCCAGAGCACTCTGGAGAAGGTTTTTGTCCAGGATATCCCTGTACTTGGCCGCATTCATCTTTCCCTCGATTGCAACCAGTCGTCCTGTCCCTGCAGCTGAAAAACACCCCCACAGCATGATGCTGCCACCACCATGCTTCACTGTTGGGACTGTATTGGACAGGTGATGAGCAGTGCCTGGTTTTCTCCACACATACCGCTTAGAATTAAGGCCAAAAAGTTCTATTTTGGTCTCATCAGACCAGAGAATCTTATTTCTCACCATCTTGGAGTCCTTCAGGTGTTTTTTTAGCAAACTCCATGCGGGCTTTCATGTGTCTTACACTGAGGAGAGGCTTCCGTCGGGCCACTCTGCCATAAAGCCCCGACTGGTAGAGGGCTGCAGTGATGGTTGACTTTCTACAACTTTCTCCCATCTCCTGACTGCATCTCTGGAGCTCAGCCACAGTGATCTTTGGGTTCTTCTTTACCTCTCTCACCAAGGCTCTTCTCCCCTGATAGCTCAGTTTGGCCGGACGGCCAGCTCTAGGAAGGGTTCTGGTCGTCCCAAATGTCTTCCATTTGAGGATTATGGAGGCCACTGTGCTCTTAGGAACCTTAAGTGCAGCAGAAATCTTTTTGTAACCTTGGCCAGATCTGTGCCTTGCCACAATTCTGTCTCTGAGCTCTTCAGGCAGTTCCTTTGACCTCATGATTCTCATTTGCTCTGACATGCATTGTGATCTGGAAGGTCTTATATAGACAGGTGTGTGGCTTTCCTAATCAAGTCCAATCAGTATAATCAAACACAGCTGGACTCAAATGAAGGTGTAGAACCATCTCAAGGATGATCAGAAGAAATGGAGTTAAATATATGAGTGTCACAGCAAAGGGTCTGAATACTTAGGACCATGTGATATTTCAGTTTTTCTTTTTTAATAAATCTGCAACAATGTCAACAATTCTGTGTTTTTCTGTCAGTATGGGGTGCTATGTGTACATTCATGAGGAAGAAGAATGAACTTAAATGATTTTAGCAAATGGCTGCAATATAACAAAGAGTGAAAAATTTAAGGGGGTCTGAATACTTTCCGTACCCACTGTATATATATATCACAGAACAAAAAGAAATTACACAAATACCAGCCCTCAAAAGGGCTTTTGGGGACAATATATATATATATATATATATATATATATATATATATATATATATATATATATATATATATATATCCAAAAAAAACCTCAAATACCAGGAAGGGCTTTTTGGGGTGCTGTCCTTACAGCAGGAGTGTACCAAGAACACTGGCTAACAAGACCGGGAACACTGACTAACTGTCCCTAGCTATAACAGCAGCAGCAGCACCAGCACTTTCCTGCTCTCAGTAACACAGAAATGATCTAAGATGGATGCTGCCCTTGCTTATTTATAGGAGGTGGGAGGGAGGTATGCTGATTGGCCTGGAATGTGTCTGCTGACTGTGAGATTCAGGGTCAAAGTTTGCCTCAATGATGATGTATAGGAGGCGGACCGAACATTGCATATGTTCGCCCGCAGCGGCGAACGCGAACATGCGAAGTTCGCCGGGAACCGTTCGCCGGCGAACCATTCGGTACATCCCTAGTAAAGACTGAGAAGATGCTATTATTCTACTTCAGGCAAGAGTAGGTGTAACGGATCAACTGGCACCCCGACTGGATATCTCCGTTGACAGATGCTCCTAGTGCTTACCGAGGGCTCCAAGCACTCCACCAGACACCATAACCACTGCAGACCCCACGAACCTCCACAGCTTGGTTGGGATCTCGCCATATCCTACCCACCCTGGACCTACGACAAGGCTCCAAGTTCCACTGGGTGAACCTCTCTTTCCCCAGAGAGCGAAGCAGGAACTGGAACAAGCTCTTACAAGAGCTTAGTGATTATTCAAGGGTGTATGAAAGCATAGCAATCCCTTATAGCAGATTCCCCCAATAAGAGACAGGACTCTAGATTGAGGGTGAAGTAGAACTCCTTTATTGAACCCACTCACACAGAATTTATATACAGCATGGACCTCCCCCTCCTGATCATATTACCACACATAGGTCAGGGGTTGCCTGATTACATTATCACATGCAGATGAAATTTTATACAGAAACAGAATTAACCTGAACTAATTATCTAGCCATCTTTACAGAACAATGTGAGGTCATTAACATTTAACAATGGGACAGGCAGACTTAGCACAATCCACATTCCACTTCAATAGATAGACAATAGGACAAGACTGCCAATGACGGTGTGAACGTCTCTTACATTGAAGTGCATGGAATACACATCTAGGTGTCACAGACTTCATGGCAGCAGGCTATAGATCTCACAGTGTAAAGTGGGATTAAATCTTCAAACTTCTTGAGAGATATTGCTGACGAATATTACTGTCCCACTTGAAACAATCGGTGGGTACCGTCACAGTAGGCATTTCTTAAGTCTCCTCTAACCCGATCCTCAGACTTCCTATTCATTTTAATGACCTATTTAGTTGCTTATTTAGGTGGTTTCTTTTTTCTAGGGAGGGTGGGGATTAATTTAAGAAAAGAAAAAGGAGGCGCAAACACCTAGTGCATTACCCGTGGTCACCATATAAAATATTTTAATAAAATGCCAAATGCATACTCACAGACAAGAAGAATGATAAAAATCGCATAACGAGAATCCACCACACATGGAATGGAACATGTCCTTGTAGATAGGACCGCTAACGCATTTCGGGAGTCAAGCTCCCTTCATCAGGGCGCGCAGAGCACATTATCCTGCCGCCGTCATATGACGTCCAGTCAGCATAATGCAACCACCTTCCCGCCGTCAATAGGGCGAGCAGGAAATGGTTAAAAAAATCTGTGTTAAAATAAAAAAATAAAATAAAATAAATAGGAAAAAAAAAAATATATTTTAGCTGCCCCCTGTCGCCATTAGCTCGCGAACGAAAGAAAACGTATATGGAAGTCGCGCCGCAAATTAAATCGCTGTTCAAACCACACATGTGAGGTATTGCCGTGATCGCCAGAGCGTGAGCAATAATTAAAAAAAAAGAGCTACACTCTAACTCTAATTTAAAAAATTTTAAAGCGTCGCCTATAGAGATTTTTATTGACCATAGTTTGTCGCCATTCCACGGGTATGCGCAATTTTAAACCGTAACATGTTGGGTATCTATTTACTCGGCGTGACATCATCTTTCACAATATACAAAAAAAATGGGCTAACTTTTACATTTAGTTTTTTTTAAATGCAGTGAAATATGATTTTTCGTAATTTTTCCAAAAAAATGGCGTTTGAAAGACCGCTGCACAAATACCGTGCGACAAAAAATATTGCAATGACCACCATTTTATTCTCCAGAGTCTTTGCTAAAAAATATATATATATATATATATATATATAATGTTTGGGGGTTCTAAGTAGTTTTCTAGCAAAAAATACTGATTTTAACTTGTAAACAAAAAGTGTCAAAAATAGGCCTGGGGCTTAATTGGTAAACAAAGTCTTTTTTAAGATATTGTACAACTAATTTTGATATTTTAACTACTGTATTGTGTATAGTCCTCCTTGTGGTACCAGTAAAGTCCGACATTCTGCCCCCACATTTTCGTCCCCCCCCCCTCCCTTTTTCCCCCTCCCACTTTTGGGTATCTGTGAAATAAGGATGAGGTACTTGATATGCCTCCCTCCTGTTTGTGTCTTTAACCAGTTCTGGATCGGAAGGATTTGCCCCCTTAATGACCAGGCCATTTTTTGCGATTTGGTACTGGGTTATTTTAACGAAAAATTGCGCGGTCATGCGACACTGTACCTAAATAAAATTGGTGTTTTTTTCCCCCCCACAAATTGAGCTTTCTTTTGGTGGTATTTGATCACCTCTGCGATTTTTATTTGTTGCGCTATAAAAAAAAAAAGAGCGACAATTCTGAAAAAAAAAATATTTTTCACATTCTGCTACATAGCATTCCCAAAAAAAAAAAAAAATCTAAATTTTTCATTCTTTTAGGCCAATTTGTATTCTGCTACATTTGGTAAAAAAAAAAAATCGCAATAAGCGTATTTTGATTGGTTTGCAAAAGTTATCGCGTCTACAAACTACGGGAAAGATTTATGTCATTTTTTTTTTTTTACTACTAATGGCGGAGATCTGTGATTTTTTAGTGGGACTGCGACATTGCGGCGGACAGATAGGACACCTAACTGACTTTTTTGACACTTTTGGGGGGACCAGTGACATTACTACAGTAATCAGTGCTAAAAATATGCACTGTCACTGTACTAATGACACTGGCAGGGAAGGGGTTAACCCAGGGGCGATCAAGGGGTTAAATGTGAGCCTAGGGGAGTGATTACTAACTGTATGGGGGAGGGGCTTGTGAAATGATCATAGAGACCTGTGATCTTATATAGAAGGATCAGAGGTGCTCTGTGATCATTTCAGAGAGAAGAACGGTCAGCTGTGTTTACAACAGCCGACCGTCCTTCTTTCTCAGCGGGGAACGATCGCAGGTGCACGGCGGCAATCGCAGACGCCGGCCCCAGCACCATGCACGCGACTGACGTAGAGCTATGTTGTTTCGGGCACCTGAGCCAGCCTGCCGCAGGGTGGTCGGCAAGTGGTTAAGTAGAGCAACAATTCTTTTTTTTCCGAGAGTTCTTTGCCATGAGGTGCCATGTTGAACTTCCAGTGACCAGTATGAGAGAGTGAGAGCGATAACACCAAATTTAACACACCTGCTCCCCATTCACACCTGAGACCTTCTAACACTAATGAGTCATATGACACCGGGGAGGGAAAATGGCTAATTGGGCCCAATTTGGACATTTTCACTTAGGGGTGTACTCACTTTTGTTGCCAGCGGTTTAAACATTAATGGCTGTGTGTTGAGTTACTTTGAGGGGACAGCAAATTTACACTGTTATACAAGCTGTACACTCACTACTTTACATTGTAGCAAAGTGTCATTTCTTCAGTGTTGTCCAGAGATGTATAGTAACTAAGTAGAACTACTTCACTACTGTACTTAAGTACCGAAATGCTGTATCTGTACTTTCCTAGAGTAGAATTTTTTTCTACTTCCACTTTTACTTCACTACATTTTTTCAATGATTTCAATACTTCTATTTCTATATTTTTTTTTTGTGTTGCATAGTTACTCGTTACAATTATAAAAATTACCACTGCCAGAACAGTAGATGGCAGGTTTCATGAAGCTCAAAACATGTGTATTATCAGCGCATACGAAAATAAAAGCTACTGTATGTATAAATAAAAGCTGCATTTGAAATAATAAAAAACAATATGATGTTCAAACTTTTGACTTCTTTCTTTAATAACTACATAACACAGTACTTGTACTTTTTTTTTTTTCCAAAATTACTTGTACTTTTACTTTCAGTACTTGAGTAGAAATTTTTTTTAAAAAACTACTTGCAATACTTAAGTACAAAAAATATTGATTACTTTAGTACTTCTACTCAAGTCACTTTTTGATCAAGCACTTCCACTTCTACTCAAGTCACTTTTTGATCAAGCACTTGTACTTTTGCTCAAGTATGGGTTTTGAGTACTTTATACAACTCTGGTGTTGTCACATGAAAAGATAGAATAAAATATTTACAAAAATGTGAGGGATGTACTCACTTTTGTCAGATACTGTGTGTGTTTAAGTTATGTATTTATCTGGAGCAGCACTTTAAGCCATGGTTGGTGTTGCCAGAAAGACAAAGGCAGCCTGGAGACGGTGTGAAGTCATATCTCTTCCCCGCGGTCTAGAATGAGAGTTTTTCATGTAGGAGCGGAGAGGGACACATTTTTCGCCGTAGCTGTGATATGGAATCTTATGAGTACAGGACCGGCTTGTGTGCGGAGGAAGATAGTGATCAAACACCTGCAGGGTAATGATTACTTCGGGCTCTTTGCAATACCACAAATATTTAATACTGTATGAAAACCACGGGTGATTTAAGGACTTTTCCATCAGCGCTGTCTCATCTGTTGAAATGAGCTGCTAACCCATACAAGTGGCATTCATCGCCAAGGAAAAATGATGGCAACGGGTGCCAATGTTTAAGGGTCACTGCACTTATAATTCAACCTAAATATTGTTAGATTAAAACCACACTCTAGGTAGATAAAGGACCGCCAATTAATACAGATCTGTATTCACGTAACGTATACACTATATGGCCAAAAGTATGTTGGAATCTGATCATCACACCTACGCTGTATGACCAAAAGTATGTGGCCACCCCGTTGAATGAGTTCAGGTGTTTCCAGAGAAGGGCTACTGTTATTACTACAGAATACAGAGACATTTTAGACATTTGTGGACTTCCAATCTTGCAGCAACAGTTTGGCGAAGGCTCTCTTCTGTAAAAACACACACAGGAGGGTGCAAATGCCTAGTGCATTGCCACCATAAAACTTTAACTACTTTAGGTCCACTCTATTATTATTATTATTATTATTTTTATTATTATACAGGATTTATATAGCGCCAACAGTTTGCACAGCGCTTTACAATGTGAGGGAAGACAATACAGTTACAAAACAAGCCCTGCTCGTTAGAGCTTACAATCTAGAAGGGAGGGTCAAGTGAAACAAAAGGTAATAACCGTGGGGGATGGGCTGATGGAGAAAATGGAGGTATATTTGTTAGGTGTGGGTAGGATAGGCTTCCCTGAAAAGGAGGGTTTTCAGAGATCGCCTAAAAGCTAATAGAGTAGGAGATAATTGGACAGATAAGGGTAAGGAGTTCCATAGGATTGGAGAGGCTCTGGAAAAGTCCTGAAAGCGAGCATGGGAGGAGGTGATGAGGGAGCTAGAGAGCAGGAGGTTTTGAGAGGAACGAAGAGAGCGATTAGGTTGGTATTTTGAGATGAGGCTGGTGATGTAGCTGGGGGCTAGGCTGTGGATTGCTTTGTAAGATGTTGTAAGTATTTTGAATTTAATTCGTTGGGTGAGCGGAAGCCAGTGGAGGGCTTGACAGAGAGGAGCAGCGGACACTGAGCGATTGGTAAGGTGGATGAGTCTGTCGGCAGCATTTATGATGGATTGAAGGGGGGATAGCCTGTTTAGAGGTATGCCAATGAGAAGGGAATTGCAGTAGTCGAGGCGCGAGATGACCAGAGAGTGAACTAAGAGCTTTGTTGTGTCTTTGGTTAGAAAGGGGCGTATTTTGGAGATGTTGCGGAGGTTGAGGCGGCAAGATTTGGACAGCGATTGGATGTGAGGTTTGAAGGAGAGTCCAGAGTCCAGGACAACACCTAAGACCTTGGCATGCGGGGATGGGCTGATAGTAATGCCATCGATATTGACCGAGAAATCAGGGGAAGGGGCACGTGGTGGAGGAAAAATTATAAGCTCGGTTTTGGATGGATTGAGTTTGAGGAAGTGGTGAGACATCCAGACCGATATATCTGATTGTAAATTTGTGATACCTGAGGAGACTGAGGGAGAGAGCTGAGGGGTGGATAAATAGATTTGGGTATCGTCAGCGTAGAGATGGTATTGGAAGCCGTGGGAGGCTATCAACTGACCCAGAGAGGAGGCGTAGATTGAAAATAGGAGGGCTCCAAGAACAGAGCCTTGGGGGACCCCAACAGAGAAGGGAAGAGGAGAGGAGGAAGTAGAATTGTAGATAACGCTAAAGGTGCGGTTGGATAAGTAGGAAGATAACCAGTGAAGAGTACAGAGGCATGGAGTTTTTTGAGGAGGAGGGGATGGTCAACCATATCAAAGGCAGCAGAAAGGTCCAGGAGTAAGAGTACAGAATAGTGTCCATTAGTAGATCGTTTGTCAGTTTTAGGAGAGCAGTTTCAGTTGAGTGTTGAGGCTGAAATCCGGACTGAAGGTGATCAAGGAGGCTATTCTCGGTAAGGTGGTCGCACAGTCGGTTGTAGACTAGATGTTCGAGGATGAAAAGGGGAGCAAGGAAATAGGGCGTAGGTTGTTCAGATCGGTTGGGTCCAGTGAGGGCTTTTTAAGTATGGGGCTGACTAGTGCATGTTTTAGAGAGTTGGGGAAGATGCCAGAAGAGAGAGAGAGATTGAAGATGTGGGTTAGAGAGTGTAGAATAGGGCCAGAAGGTGAACGTAGCATTTGCGAGGGAACAGGATCCAGAGGGCAGGTCGTTAAGTGGACGTTAGCAAGTAGTTTAGCAACCTCATCTATAGTGGCGGGGTTGAATGAGGGAAGTAATGATCGCACCTGTGGGCATGAAGCATAAGGCATGTAAGGTATCTGAACAGCAATGATCTCCTTACGAATTGTATCAATCTTCTGTTTGAAGTGGTAGGTAATCTCCTGGGCAGTGAGTGAGTCGGTGGGAGGGGGTAGTGGAGGACGGAGTAGAGAGTTAAAGGCAGCGAAGAGTTGCCGGGGGCGTGATGACAAGCTGTTAATGAGAGTGATAAAATAGGTCTGTTTGGCAGTGTGGAGACTGGAATTGTATTTTTGGAGGGCAGATTTATATCGGTTGAAATCCTTCTGAGACCTAGTCTTATGCCATAGGCGCTCAAGAGCACGGCTATGCTTTTTCAGACTTCTAGTGTCATCTGTTTGCCAAGGTTGAAGGGCTCGGGGCCTGATTCGGTGTGTGGTGAGGGGGGCCAGTGTGTCCAGGGAGGCTGTTGTGAAGCGTTGTAGACAGAAGTGGTTGGTTGGTGCAGGACAGGGATGAGAGGTGGTCGGTAGCAGAGTAGAGAAGAGAAGGGTTAAGATGGCATAGTTTTCTGCGGGTAACTGTACGGTAGCTGGAGGGAGAGGAGGTGGAGGAGAGGGAGAGAGTGAAACTAATAAGGTAGTGATCTGAGAGAGGCAAAGGATTGTTTGAAAGGTTGTGCGGAGTTCATAGGTGGGAGAAAACAAGGTCAAGGATATTGCCTTCAGAGTGAGTAGAAGCATGTGTCCATTGCTTCAGGTCAAAGGAGGAGGTTAGACTGAGAAGTTTGGAAGTGGCAGGAGTGTTAGTATTAACAGGGACGTTGAAGTTGCAGAGAATGATTGTGGGGATTTCCGAAGAGAGAAAGTAGGGTAGCCAGGCAGAGAAGTCATCAAGAAAGGTCGATACTGGTCCAGGGGGGCGGTAGATCACAGCTATACTTAGAGAAACAGGGGAGAAAAGACGAATGCAGTGTACCTCAAATAAGGAGAGTGACAGAGAGGGAGTTGGTTCAAGTACCTGAAAGGTGCTATGTGGGGCTAGAAGGATCCCAACACCCCCTCCCTTGCGTCCATTGGGTCTAGGGGAGTGAGTCCATAGAAGACCACCTTGGGATAGGGCAGCGGAAGACGCAGTGTTGGACTAGTGAAGCCAGGTTTCGTTGATGGCGAGTAGATTAAATGATTTAGCGATGAAAAGGTCATGGAGAGAGGTGAGTTTATTACTCTAAAGCAGTTTTACTGCTACAGAGTGGCACCTGTGCGCCAGATCACATGTATACACTATATTACCAAAAGTATTGGGACGCCTGCCTTAACACGCACATGAACTTTAATGGCATCCCAGTCTTAGTCTGTAGGGTTCAATATTGAGTTGGCCCACCCTTTGCAGCTATAACAGCTTCAACTCAAGTTCTGGGAAGGCTGTCCACAAGGTTTAGGAGTGTGTCTATGGGAATGTTTGACCATTCTTTAAGAAGCGCATTTGTGAGTTTAGGCACTAATGTAGGAGTTGAACCCAGATGTCCTGCAGAGCTGACTGGAAGGGAGATACTAGAAAGGATCTGATTCTGCCTACAGTGAGCACAGATCTGTGTCATGTGACCTTTCCTGAGAGGGCCACCCCTTCTGTTAGAAGAGTCAGTGGATGGGTGCAAGTCAAGAGGATGCTAGAGAGTGTCCAGAAGATAATGTAGTAGCAACAAGTCTGCTGCTATAGAGAGCAAATGGACTTACAGTAATTCTTCCATACAAGTGGCAGTATAGCTGGTGAGGCCAAGTGAGAGTTTTCCTTATCAACTGTAAAAAGTTCAAGTTGGAGTATCCCACTATTCCCTTCTCCCATCCAAGTTCCACAATAAGTATAAAACCAAAACCCCTGGACTGTTTATTAAGTAACCAGCAACTAGCAGTAAGGATGGATGAGTGAACTGTCCCCTAATGACTGTCTGCAGGTAATCAGAGGAGACCCAAGGAGTCATCACACAGAAAGCCCTACGGGGACAGTGCTACACTAGCAAATATACAGTATGGCCTTGTCACACCCCAATGGTTCCACCACTTCAGATAAAATTAGACAGACAAACCAATGTAGAGAAGAAAAAAAAACAATGTAGCCAGAGTTGTAGCCAGTGCCTGGACAGTTCTTTGCTCTTAAAGCAGATTTCCACCCAAAAATGTAACTTCCGCTCATCTGCTTCCCCCCCTCCAGTGCCACATTTGGCACCTTTCAAGGGGGAGATGGGAACAGGTACCTGCTTTTGACAGGTATCCTTCCCCACTTCCGAGAGACAGCGCCGCGGCGATGTCCCTTGGAAGTTTGGCCCCCTCCTTCTTCCCCTGTTGCAGAGCCAATAACAATGCCCAGTGCGCTTCGCACATGCACAGTAGGGAACCGTCTGTGAAGCCGAAAGGCTTCATTGCCAGTTTCCCTTAGAACCAAATGGTGTTGGCAGCACCTGGCAGCCAAACCGAAAATGGGCTGGGGTGCTGACATGGTGGGCTCCCTGGACAGGTAAGTGTCTCTATATTAAACGTCAGCAGCTACAGTATTTGTACAGGATTTGTAGCTGCTGACTTTTATTTTTTTTTTTCCAGCTGGAACGCTTTCAGTAACCGCCTGCGCCATTTATCCGCTGGACCCACATATGGCGTTCTTCAAGAGGTAAGGATGTGCATGGGTGGAACAGACTGGGGAGCACTGCAAAACAAATCCACCCCTTTGCTGGCTCCTCTGATGTAAGGACATGATTGGCTCCCTGCAAAGACTCTTCAAGGCTTCTCATATGACGAGTCGAAAAGGTGAAGAGGACCGGACTGTGGGGGCCGGTCTTATGAACTGAAAGATAAACTAATTCAATCAATAATGTCATCATTCAGGGTGGTTTGTTGCTGTTATTTATAATATGCATGGAGATTTGGTTACAGTAGGGATTAAAGGATGCAACAAACATTTATATTGGAGTTTAGGTTTAAGATACTATTATAAGCAATGTAAATACTTGTATTTAGCACATATACTGTATATACATTATATTACCAAAAGTATTGGGACGCCTGCCTTTACACACACATGAACTTTAATGGCGTGGATTGGAGACAGCAGAAAAAGGGGAGGATCAAACAGTCTTTTTACACAACGTAGAGGATTAACCCCTTAGGTGCCACAGTGAGTATAACAAGCATGCTTTACTGCATATAGCACTCTCCTAGGAAGGTGCTAGAGAGTGAGTATAGTTTTGGCTCTGTCTGCCTATCAGAGGAGCAGCAGGTACATTCTATATTTCTCTCTGCTTAACAGGGAGCAGGATCTGTGAGTTAGGTCTGCTTTATGTGCTCAGTGTGTGATTCAGGTGGTCTGAGGGAGTGTTCCCACTGGTCCAATGGGGAGGCACATTAGACAGTGGAGGAAACCTGGCCAATGGGTACACATGCTTTGATACAGGCCCAGGGATTGGCACAGACGGCTGTCTCAGTGCATTGTGGGGTGTAATATAAAAGCCAAGAGCACATGTGCTCGGGGTCTGTGGCTGGTGAGCGTCCCGGAAGGAGGGTAGCGGCTGACTCCTCTTCTGCAGCGGTTGGTGTACGGTCACAGGCGGTCGGCCTGGTGAGCCAGAGGTGTGGAGCTGAACCCAGAGGTCCAGAAGATCTGGCTAGGAGGAGTTGAGACACTGGAGTACCTGGAAAGCAGTATTGTGAGTACAGGGGATTGTGTCTAAGGGCCTGACCAGGAAGAGGGCCACCCCGGAGTGGAATAGTCAGAGGACGGGTGTCAGCTGGTGGATAGAAAGGGGGTGCTAGGCGAGTACCCTGAAGAAAAGTGCTAAAGAACGTTACCTCATATTCATCTAGTGGCAGGATGAAGCTGCGGCCTTGCTGTATTCTCAGTCAGGAGTCCTCAGCATTGTGAATAGTACAAGTTTTGGAGTATCCCACTCATCCCTTCTCCTATCCCTATGTAGCACCCTCCAATGTAGGTGCTAGGTAAAGTATAGTGGACCTTGTCTGCTTATCAGCAAGGCCATGTTTCAGCTAGGCTGGCATGTGTTCCCAGGTGTGCCTGTTGTGTTGGGGAGTCTCCCCACTGTGTTCCATTGAGGGCTCTCATTGGGCAGTGGAGGAAACCTGACCAATAGCACACCAGGGCATGTATCCATCCTGGAAGGGCAGATTCTGCCGCACAGCACTCTGGGAGAGAATTTAAGTCTGTGGGGAGCACATGACAGATTGTCTTTGGCGGGAAGCAGAGTCCCAGGAGGGAGGTGTCCCAGGCGGCTGGCCTGAATGGACACAGGGCTAAGCTGAGCTGCAGTGAGGATCCAGGTGTGCTGAGGACCAGCAGAACTGTGGGGGTTGAGTTCCAGGAAAACATTCTGAGTCGTGAGTACTGCAAACTGCCCCTGGGGGTCTGTCTAGCAGAAGGTAGCACTCCGGAGAAGGTCAGAGGGATCCAGGAGCTAGCTAGCTGGTGCAGAATTTATAGTAAAGGGGGTGCCAGAGTTAACCATGAAGAGTAAAGAGGGTGCCAGCAGTTGGGCCCTGAAGTGTAAAGTGTTAAGTGTTGCAGTGTCAGTGAAGACTACAGAGAGCAGTGTACAGGACTTTTGAGCTGTGAGGAAGTATCAAAAGTCAAGTTTCAGTTCACAGACAGCAAGTTTGATTCACAAGCCGCAGTAAGTGTTGGTCGGCCTTCAGCCAGCGCCTAGACAGCGCTAGGCGCCATTTTTCTCTCAAGTGTCCCAAATTTGTACCTAGTTGAGCCAGAGGAGCATCCCACTCATTACCTTCTCCCATCCAAGTTCCTACAATAAAACGAAAAACCAAAGATCCCGGACTGGTCATTGTCTCAGATCTCACACTTGGGCAACGAACTTAAATTTGCTGTTGGTGTTAACGGTAACCATGGCAGACCCACATCAGGCCCAATGCCTGTTTCCCATCCATCCATCAGCATTCATGTGCTTCCTTTGTGGAGACACTCAGACACTCAGGTTGAGTAGTGTTAGGAAGTGTTAGGACTGCAAGATACACAGGGTGCCTTGTTGTTGGCCTTGCAGCTTATACATGCGTTTGCAAATGTGTGTTAACTAAACCCCTGTTTTTAACCTTTTTTGTTAGACAGGTTTATTTGGTTTGTTAGCAGACTGGTGGGTAAGTATAACAAACTAAGGACCGGCTGGTTTCCACACACCTTCTTTAATCCCCCTTGCTTTTCAATTTTGTTATATACAGGGATGGAGACGGTGAGCAGTGCTCGCCGGTGTCTCATCTAAAGTCCCAAACTGCACATTTTTTGTACCTTATAAGGGATGGAGACGCTTTCTTTACAGGTGGGTCTCTCACTCAAAGTCCCCTTTTGCCTTCACCTTCCATACTAAAGGGATGGGGGTGTGTGTTTCCAAGCTGATCACTTTTAGTTTGCACCCTATGGCTATTACATAGCCATTCGTTTTTCATTACCAGTCATGGATGGGAGCAGGTTGTGGGAGGATTGGGCGATCTCCAAGCTCATCTGTTTCCCATCCATCCATCAGCATTCATGTACTTCCCTTGTGGAGACACTCAGACACTCAGGTTGAGTAGTGTTAGGAAGTGTTAGGACTGCAAGATACACAGGGTGCCTTGTTGTTGGCCTGGAAGCTTATACATGCGATTGCAAATGTGTTTAACCCCTGTTTTTAATCTATTTTGTTAGACAGGTTTATTTGGTTTGTTAGCAGACTGGTGGGTAAGTATAACAAACTAGGGACCGGCTGGTTTCTACACACCTTCTTTAATCCCCCTTGCTTTTCAATGCCTGGAAATACTGCTACATCTATATAAAATAAAACAACAAAAACATCAACCCCTAGACTGATCATTGACTGAGCCAGAAAGTAAAGCGTTAAGTTTCTGCATGCAGTTGCTATCGGTAACCCAGGGGGACCTGAAAGGTGAGAAATCCAGCAGCCCTCAAGGGGGCAGTGCTACGTGCATATACAGACTGATTTTACTGTTGTGGGTTTAGTAACACTTTAAGGGTATACTAGAATTTGGAAACCTCTATTTGATTGCAATAAAAACCATTACAATTCTGTATTACCATAACAGTCGCCTTCGTGATAAGATTAGAGGGACAGGAGGGCCCCCATAATGGTTTTGTGATGGGGCCCCATGACACATTTGCTATGGCCCTGCCAGGAATCCTCCAAATAAAGTGACAGAGCTGTATTTTTATTAGCGGTAAATGGAGTCTGCTTGTTTCACAAAACATCCAAGTCAGCACTTTTCAGACCTGTGAAAATAGCGAGCGAGACGGGACAGGCCAGGACAGATCAGAGCGCCGCAGGCACAACGCTCTCCTGCCACTCACGCTCCAATTACAAGGCTAATATGTTGGGTTTGTCTGCTGTCTTATCTCCTCTGACAGTTGTTTTAATGTGATCTCTACACTGTGATAAAAAAACTTTGTTGGCTGGCTCCGAGGATTATTAAAGGTAGACTCTGACCCAAATTGAAAATGAAGTTATTATAGCTAAACACCGGGCACAAAAATGTTCTTTTTAATTTATTCCTCGAGAGCCATAAAGGAATTAAATCTATGTTGCATGCACCAAACCCTGGTACTACCTTGTAAAAGGAGCAGTGACATCATCACTGTGCTATACATTGCCTGTGCAGAGAGCAGAGCTGTGGGAGGGGCCCAAAATACTCCACCTACTACAGGCTGCCTGCAGAAAACTACAGGAGAGGGCGGAGACAAGTCCAGTCAACCTGCACAAGGAGAGGGAGCAGAGCTGTGAGAAGGACCCAGCAGGCCCCACCCACCACAGGCTGTCTGCGGGAAACTGCAGAAGGGGGTGGAGACTAGACCAGTCACCCTGCAAAAGGAGAGAGAACAGAGCTTTGGGAGGGACCCAGCAGGCTCCTTCCTCTACAGGCTGCCTGCAGGAAACTACAGGAGGGGCAGAGACATTACCAGTCACCCTGCACAAGGAGAGAGAGCAGAGCAGTGGGAGGGGCTAGCAGGCCCCACTCACTACAAGCAGCCTGCAGGAAACTACAGGAAGAGGCGGAGACAAGACCGGTCACTCTGCACAAGGTGAGAGAGCAGCAGTGAGCGGTCTTTATTACAGGAATTCTAACACTGGATTACTGCACAGATCTGGAAGAAATACACAAAGCTCACCAAGATTCAAGAAAGAATACACATGATGAATGGATTTATAAAATATGTGCTTACCCCAGAGTTTAGCTTTAACCACTTGCTGCCAGATCACGTACCAGTATATCATTTGGCTTCAAGTGGTTGTATCTGGATAATATGCAGCTGCAGGCATGACCCCGGTACTGTTTTTTAGCGCCAACGGTCGGCTATCTTGTAATAACAACCGATGCAGCTAAGCAGCCACTCGGCTATTATTACAAGCAGCGAGATGGGACAACCCTCCCCTCCCCCTCCCGCTGTCTCCATGGCTCGCCTAGGTCTACCATCCCACCGGGAGACCCGAACAACCAGCTGTCACGACCGGTGGCTGGCTGGAGACCCGAACAAAGCCGGAATTGGCTTTGATCGGGTCTCCAATGTAGTAACCCAGAAGCGATATCACAATGTCAATTCCGGCTTCCTCAGCAGACAACAGCGTCAGTTTAAAAAAATCCAAAGTATTCAAAAATGCCGATCTTGATGTTTTGAATACTTATAAGTGCAGAGGGAGGGGTTTGGGGTCTTTTAGACCCAAGATCTCTCCATAAAGAGTACCTGTCACTGCCTATTACTGTCACAGGGATGTTCAGAAATGTATTTCGCGCAGTGCACTGGGCACTGGATTACCTTGTCCTGGCATTGACCCCACCCTACCCAGTAGGCGCTTAACTTGGTTTCTTTCGCACGAGGAAAGCCCTTTAGGATTCCCATCATACCAACAGACCAGAGATCCTATACAGCCATCTGTCTCAGCCAGAAGGCCAGAATGATGGAGGAGCACCCCTACCGGACAATGGTAAGAAAACAAATACTACACTCGATCTTAATTAAAAAGTAGAGAAGTGAAGATTCGGAGGCTTCTTTTTCTTTTTTCTTTAGTCCCGTGGTGTCGTGAAACACACTCGAAAACGTAACACCCACTGCAAAAAAAAAAAAAAGTATGCACACAAAAGTGAGAACACATAGAGAAAGGACCCTTGCCCTGATTTTCCAGGGCGCAAGGCTTCTGACGGCAACAGGGGTACTCTCTGGCCCACCTAGCCGAAACTAGGCAGGCCCTGTTCTCTGGGAGGACTGCCGAAACAGTCCAACCCCAAGTACTAGATGGGGTTACCCTGAAGGGAGAACCCATGAGAGAGGGCGAACCAGACCAAAAGACCATTTCCACCCCCTCCCAGGACTTTCAGGGCAGACCTGAGGACCTACACCATACTAATCGTGCTGTGAGAAAGTGCATACCGTGCAAAATGACAAACCCACATAAAAAAGGAAAAAATGAAAAGGGGTAGGTGCTTAGTGCTATACCATGGCAGGTTCTTCCGCCAGAAATAAAAACATTTCTCTGTCAAAAGGCCCGATCCCAGAGGAAGGTACGAAAAAAAATGTGATAGTGCAGTGACCACGGTGACAGAAAAACTCATAGTGAGCATCCCCACAGTGAGAATTACGGCACCCCTGGACTGCCACCCCAGGAGCACATACAACACTTCTTTCACAGCCTCTCCATTCCTACCAGGAAGGTGTCAGAACTTAGCGAGCTTATGGGGAGCCTTGCCTACAACTGGGGACAAGCCTTGTGCACAAGGCCAGATTCAACCCAGGACTGCCACCCCAGGGGCACATACACCACTTCTTTCAAAGCCCGGCCTTCCCCAGACCAGTGGCTCTCCATCCCTACCAGGAAGGTGTCAGAACTTAAAGAGCTTAGGGAGAGCCTTGCCTACAACTGGGGACAAGCCTTGTGCACAAGGCCAGATTCAACCCAGGACTGCCACCCCAGGGGCACATACACCACTTTTTTCACAGCCGGGCCTTCTGCCAGACCAGTGCCTCTCCTGCCCTACCAGGAAGGTGTCAGAAATTAAAGAGCTTAGGGAGAGCCTTGCCTACACCTGGGGGCAAGCCTTGTGCACAAGGCCAGATTCAACCCAGGACTGCCACCCTAGGGGCACATACACCACTTCTTCTTACAGCCCGGCCTTCTGCCAGACCAGTGGCTCTCCATCCCTACCAAGGAAGGTGTCAGAACTTAAAGAGCTTGGGGAGAGCCTTGCCTACAACTGGGGACAAGCCTTGTGCACAAGGCCAGATTCAACCCAGGACTGCCATCCTAGGGGCACATACACCACTTCTTTCACAGCCCGGCCTTCTGCCAGACCAGTGGCTCTCCATCCCTACCAAGGAAGGTGTCAGAACTTAAAGAGCTTGGGGAGAGCCTTGCCTACAACTGGGAACAAGCCTTGTGCACAAAGCCAGATTCCACACAGGACTGCCACCCTAGGGGCACATACACCACTTCTATCACAGCCTCTCCATCCCTACAAGGAAGGTGTAATAACTTAAAGAGCTTAGGGAGAGCCTTGTGCACAAGGCCAGATTCAACCGAGGATTGCCACCCTAGGGACACATACACCATTTCTTTCACAGCCCGGCCTTCTGCCAGACCAGTGCCTCTCCATCCCTACCAGGAAGGTGTCAGAACTTAAAGAGCTTAGGGAGAACCTTGTCTACAACTAGGGACATGCCTTGTGCACAAGACCAGATTCTACCCAGGACTGCCACCCCAGGGGCACATACACCACTTCTTTCACAGCCTGGCGTTCCGCCAGACCAGTGCCTCTCCATCCCTTCCAGGAAGGTGTCTTAACTTAAAGAGCTTAAGGAGAGCCTTGCCTACAACTGGGGACAAGCCTTGTGCACAAGGCCAGATTCAACCCAGGACTGCCACCCCAGGGGCACATACACCACTTCTTTCACAGCCCGGCCTTCCGCCAGACCAGTGCCTCTCCATCCCTACAAGGAAGGTGTCAGAACTTAAAGAGCTTAGGGAGAGCCTTGCCTACAACTGGGGACAAGCCTTGTGCACAAGGCCAGATTCAACCTAGGACTGCTACCCCAGGGGCACATACACCACTTCTTTCACAGCCCGGCCTTCCACCAGACCAGTGGCTCTCCATCCCTACCAGGAAGGTGTCAGAACTTAAAGAGCTTAGGTTGCCTACAACTGGGTACATGCCTTGTTCTCAAGGCCGTGTTCAACCCAGGAGGAAAAGGCCCTCCTTATTACATCAGGGAAATACTAACTGACTCCCCAATTGTCAGGGTTCTTTCCCTAACATTTGATAAGAACATATACTACACTTAATCTTAGCCAAAAGGCAGAGAAGCGATTCGGAGGCTTGCCATAGTTGACCCCATTCTGAAATCACTAGTTTCCTGGCTGTTAGGACAATCCTCTATAGTCACCGCCTAGGAACAAGCACTCGACACGCAGAGTCAGGGCAGGGTCCAAACTTCCAATCCGCCTCCTCATTCTGGGTCAACACTGAAGCCAGGCAAGGATTGTTTTCAGAAGAAGCTCACCGGTGGCGGCCCAGGTTTTTCGTCCCATGACAAGTTCCCTCCAGCATCACCTTGATCTGGGCGAGCGGTGCATTCTAGGTCACCCCTCCAGCAAACAATCTAATTACTTTTCAGGCAAGTGATCTAACCGCAGAGTGTCACGCCCACATGAATCTGCCATTATGGAATGGTTGGAGATTTACCCGAATTAATTAAACGTGTGGGCTGATGAAACAATGCCGAGCTATTAATAGCAGACGTCTTTTTGCCTGTAAATGCTCTCAGACTTGTCGCCTCAGGCCTCCTGCCATGCTGGTAACACTCAGAAAAACAAAACACGAGCCGAAGGTTGTATGTGGGTAGAAAATGGGACCCCGGCCAAAATGCGTCAGCAAGATTGGCTCTGCCAGCTAAGAAAGAGGACCTGTCTCTGTCATAATGCAGCCATGTTGTGATGCTGAGACAGCGTCCAACTTTTTTCAGTTCATGGGAAAATTGCAACCTTCATTTTTAACTTCATACTGAAAGCACCCCCAGTGTTTAGCAGTGAACACGCTGCTGCCCAGGAGGTGAGAGAGGACATATTTGTTTTTTGCATTTATGAATACTTTTGTATACTTTAAACACTTGAGCTCCAGAAGGTTTTATCCCCCTTCATTACCAGGCTATTTTTTGCTATTCAGCACTGCGCTACTTATCTGACAATTGCGCAGTCATGCAACGCTGTAAAATTTAATATATATCATTTTTTTCACACAAATAGAGCTTTGGTTTTGGTGTTATTTGATCACCACTGTTTTTTTATTTTTTATTAAATAAACAAAAAAGGACCAAACATTTTGAAACAAAAAATAAAACATTTTCCACTTTCTGTTATAAAGGATATCCAATAAAAAATTTAATTTCTTCATTAATTTAGGAAAAAATGTATCCTGATATTAAAAAACATATCCAAAAAAATCACCACTGTTTTTTTATTTTTTATTAAATAAACAAAAAAGGACCGAACATTTTGAAAAAAAATAAAACTTTTTCCACTTTCTTTTATAAAGGATATCCAATAAAAAATTAAATTTCTTCATTAATTTAGGAAAAAATGTATCCTGATATTAAAAAAACATATCCAAAAAAAATCACCACTGTTTTTTTATTTTTTATTAAATAAACAAAAAGGACCGAACATTTAAAAAAAAAAAAATATATATATATGGCTAATAATGTCTCTTACTGCTACTCTTAGATGGCGCTGCCTCTCTTCTTGTATTGATTGGTTTGCGCAAACGTTATGGCGTCTACAAACTATGGGATATTTTTATTTATTTATTTATTTTTACTAGTAATGGCGGTGATCAGCGTGACTGTGTTATTGCAGAGTACAAATCGGACACTAACTCACACTTTTTGGGGACCAGTGACTGTAATATAGTGATCAGTGCTAAAAAAAATATGCACTGTCACTGTACTAATGACACTGGCTGGCAAGGGGTTAACATCAGGGGTAATAAAAGGGTTAACTGTGTGCCTAGCCTGTGCTTTCTCACTGTGGGGGTACTGCTTTTACCATGGGAAGGCATTGATCCATGTTCCTGCTTTGCAGAGACACAGGATCCATGCCTTCCCTACTGTCATAACGGCAATCTGCCTTGTTTACATCAGACATTCCAGCCTGCAAAAACTCATTTCAGGAGGGTGGCACTCCCCCCCCCCCCCCACCCCACATGCACACACACAAATTTAACACATCTAGAGGACGATGAAATGAAATATAATCAGTATACAGAGGTTTACTTCTTCTGAGAGATATTAAAGGAACACTCTAACCACCATGACCACTTCAGTGATTTGGAGTGGTGATGGTGGTAGGAGTCAGAAACACAGCACATGGTGGGATACTTACAATTATGTGCTGGGGGCTAGTTGCACCCCTAGCACATGTGAGTTACTGCTGGCTGGTACTGCTGGTGGTTACTGCTGGTGGGTACAGCTGGTTGTTACTGCTGGTGGTTACTTCTGGCTGGTACTGCAGGTGGGTACTGCTGGCTGGTACTACTGGTGGTTACTGCTGGTTGGTACTGTAGGTGGGTACTGCTGGCTGGTACTACTGGTGGTTACTGCTGGCTGGTACTGCTGGCTGGTATTGCTGGTGGGTACTGCTGGCTGGTACTACTGGTGGTTACTTCTGGCTGGTACTGCTGGTGGTTACTGCTGACTGGAACTGTTGGTGGGTACAGCTGGTGGTTACTGCTGGTGGTTACTTCTGGCTGGTACTGCAGGTGGTTACTGCTGGCTGGTACTGCTGGTGAGTACTGCTGGCTGGTACTGCTGGTGGTTACTGCTAGTTGGTATTGCTGGTGGGTACTGCTGGCTGGTACTGCTGGTGGTTACTGCTGGCTGGTACTACTGGTGGTTACTGCTGGCTCGTACTGCTGGTGGTTACTGCTGACTGGAACTGTTGGTGGGTACAGCTGGTGGTTACTGCTGGTGGTTACTTCTGGCTGGTACTGCAGGTGGTTACTGCTGGCTGGTACTGCTGGTGAGTACTGCTGGCTGGTACTGCTGGTGGTTACTGCTAGTTGGTATTGCTGGTGGGTACTGCTGGTGGGTACTGCTGGCTGGTATTGCTGGTGGGTACTGCTGGCTGGTACTGCTGGTGGTTACTGCTGGTGGTTACTTCTGGCTGGTACTGCTGGTGGGTACTGCTGGCTGGTACTGCTGATGGTTACAGCTGGCTGGTACTGCTGGCTAGTACTGCTGGCCAGTACTGCTGTTGGTTACTGCTGGTGAGTACTGCTGGTGGGTACTGCTGTTGGTTGCTGCTGGTGAGTACTGCTAGTGGTTACTGCTGGCTGGTACTGCTGGTGGGTACTGCTGGTGGGTACTGCTGGCTGGTACTGCTGGCGGGTACTGCCGGCAGGAAATGCTGGCTCCTCTGAGAGACATCAATGGAGTGTGAGGAGCTGGAGGAAGCATGCCGAGCCAATGCTTCCTGTATCTCTCCTCTCACAGGCAGAGTGCATTTTACTGTATATCACTCCACCTGTGACAGGACGGAGCCAGAACTATACAGGAAGCATCGGCTGACAGCCTGGAACCGGGAAATCTCATGGCACTTGCAGGTGTCAGGAAGCCGCAGCCCGCATGTGGGAGACTCCCGCACCTCACAGGAGACTCAGGATGTCTGTTAAATAGACATACAGTCAACAATACCCGCCGCTGGGCTCCCACTGTGTGGGATCACAGCAGGAGTGGGTCGCCAGCAGAACGGACAGTGTCAGATCAAGTACTAGGTACATAATCTGGCATAGAGCGGCCACTCTGGTGCAGTATATCTGCAGTGGGTGGTCGAGAAGTGGTTAAAATTCATGGAGGTCCGCCCATTAAAATTTTCATTCAGCAGAGGTCCAAGCCTCATGTTTGTGCTATGACTTCGGTTTCATCACATTACAGCCCTTTCCCATTGTTTACAGTGTACCCCTTTTACATCAGCCTCATCACAGCCCTCTTCAAATCAAAGCCCCCCCCCCCCCACACACACACACACTTTACACCAGAGCGCCCCCTTTTGTATACAGCTCCTCCTTTACATCAAAGTACCCCCCCCCCCCTTTACAATACAGACCCTTCTTTACATTGCAGTGCCTGCTTTATATCACAGCCCCCCTTGCATCCAAATCCCCCATTTTACATCACAGCCCCCCTTTTATTTAAATGTCCTCGGTCCCTTTTCACACCACAGCCCCCCCATCTTACATCAAAGACCTCCACCATTTGCACCAGCCCCCTTTCCTTGCATCCCAGTCCCCTTCACCGCCCCCATACTTGCATCCTAGTCCCCTTCAGAGCGCCCATCCTTGTATCCAAGTCCCCTTCAGAGCGCCCATCCTTGTATCCCAGTCCCTTTAAAAGCCCCCCCTTCCTTGCACCCCAGTTCCTTTCACAGCCCCCATCCTTGCACCCCAGTCCCCTTCACAGCCCCCATCCTTGCATCCCAGTACCCTTCACAGCCCTGATCCTTGCATCCCAGTCCCCTTCACAGCCTCCATCCTTGCATCCCAGTCCCCTTCACAGCCCCCATCCTTGCATCCCAGTCCCCTTCACAGCCTCCATCCTTGCATCCCAGTCCCCTTCACAGCCCCCATCCTTGCATCCCAGTCCCCTTCACAGCCCTCATCCTTGCATCCCAGTACCCTTCACAGCCCTGATCCTTGCATCCCAGTCCCCTTCACAGCCTCCATCCTTGCATCCCAGTCCCCTTCACAGCCTCCATCCTTGCATCCCAGTCCCCTTCACAGCCCCCATCCTTGCATCCCAGTCCCCTTCACAGCCCCCATCCTTGCATCCCAGTCCCCTTCACAGCCCTCATCCTTGCATCCCAGTACCCTTCACAGCCCTGATCCTTGCATCCCAGTCCCCTTCACAGCCTCCATCCTTGCATCCCAGTCCCCTTCACAGCCCCCATCCTTGCACCCCAGTCCCCTTCACAGCCCCCATCCTTGCATCCCAGTACCCTTCACAGCCCTGATCCTTGCATCCCAGTCCCCTTCACAGCCTCCATCCTTGCATCCCAGTCCCCTTCACAGCCCCCATCCTTGTATCCCAGTCCCCTTCACAGCCTCCATCCTTGCATCCCAGTCCCCTTCACAGCCCTCATCCTTGCACCCAGTCCCCTTCACAGCCCCCATCCTTGCACCCCAGTTCCCTTCACAGCCCCCATCCTTGCATCCCAGTCCCCTTCACAGTCCTCATCCTTGCATCCCAGTCCCCTTCACAGCCCCCATCCTTGCATCCCAGTCCCCTTGACAGCCCTCATCCTTGCACCCAGTCCCCTTCACAGCCCCCATCCTCGCACCCCTGTTCCCTTCACAGCCCCCATCCTTGCATCCCAGTCCCCTTCACAGCCCTCATCCTTGCACCCAGTCCCCTTCACAGCCCCCATCCTCGCACCCCTGTTCCCTTCACAGCCCCCATCCTTGCATCCCAGTCCCCTTCACAGCCCTCATCCTTGCACCCCAGTCCCCTTCACAGCCCCCATCCTTGCATCCCTCCTTGCATCCCTTGTGATGATCACTGTATAAGTAACAGTTTTAGCTGTCATGAATGGGTTAACATTCAATAACAGCTTGCTTATGGTTGTGATCTATGATTGCCTACAGCTAATCACATGATACAGTTAGTCAGGTAGCATGTGACTGCATTGGACCAATCACAGATCACTACTGTAAGCAAGCTGATTATGAATGGAAATTCATTAATGACAGTTTGTTTACATTGTTATCATGTGATCACTATGACCAATCATAGCGATCACATGATTGCCGGTAATTAACAGACACAGGGGTCATAGGAAGGGCATGCTGCGCACCCTAACCCTGAACAGACTGGATGAATAGAATAAAAAGAATAGAGTATGAAATTGGAATTTTGAATAGAATAAATTCAATTTTGATCAGAAAAGAAAAGAATAGAATAGAATTAACAATAGAAAAGAATAGAATAGAACTCCAAGAAAAGAATATAACATTATAACTGTTTTCTGAATAACTTTAAATTCAAATAGAATAGAAAAGAACAGAATAGAATAGAAAAGAAAAGAATAGAACAGAAAATAAAATGATAGAATAGAAAACAAACAATCGAATCGAAGGAAATAGAAAGAATATAACCATCTTCTGAAATTCTAATTTCAAATAGAATAAATTCAATTGTGATTGGAAAAGAAAAGAATAGAACAGAATAAACAACAGAAAATAATAGAATAGAAATCTAAGAAAAAGACTATAACAATATAGCTGCTTTCCAAATTTCAAATAGAATAACTTTGAATTCAAATAAGAATAGAATAAAAAAGAACAAAATATAATAGAAAAGAAAAGAATAGAAGAGAAAATAAAAGAATAGAATAGAAAGAAAAAACAATAGAATAGAATGAAATAGAAAGAATATAACCATCTTACAAAATTCTAATTTTGAACTGAATAAATTCAACTTCAAATGGAATTCGATTCAAATCTGAATGCAATTCAAATAAAATTCGAATTGATTTGAATTTGGATAAACAAAACGAATTCCGAAAATTAGTTAAACGAATTAAACTAAACAAATTTATGTAAACACCAAAACAAAACAATTTTGTTTAGTTCTGTACATGTCTATCCGCCACCATGGTGGGACCCCAGGACGACAGGGAGGTGGCCCACTGCAGGACCGCAATAACAAGTCCCACTATGGGAGTAAAGGGCCCCGGGATCAGTGGAAAGGGGGTCAGGGAGGCCCTTCATGGTTTCATCCTAAAGGTTCTAGTTATGCCTCATATTATATAATTTTGGTAGATACAAAGATTGTATGGTGAGATCGCACCGTGTATGGTGACCCTAAGTCTAGAAACCGATGGCAATGTCTTCCATGCATCTTCTCTATCCTCCCGTGCCATGAGCTTTGATTTTCCTGGAAATGTTTGTTACAGTAAATTAAATCCAACTACATTCAGATCTATTGAATTCCATCACCACGGGCAGAACACAGAGAGTTGCCAGGTGAGAAAGGGAGGGCAGGAGAACACGGTGCCCGTCCCAACCCTTCTTAACAATTCACACATTCCACAACTTTCTCATGTCGGTTCCTCAATCAGTGCCGGGACAAGGTCACCTAGGGCTCAGGGTGACCATGCCAAACTGCGACCACAACCCCCCCCCCCCCATGCCAAACTGCGTCCCCCCCCCCCAAGATGTATGAGTGTTATGTGTCAGCAAAAACACTGAGCACTAATCTGCATGCCCCCCCCCCCAAGCATAAATCCCACTACTCCCAGTACAAAACCACCCCCTTGCTGAAATCTCCCCTCCTGGCACAAATCTTTGCCACCCCCCTATCCCCCAAATGCCCCTCAAAAATAAAAAAAAATGAATCCTCCAAGCACAAACCCTCTACCCCTAAAATTTCCCCTCCTAGTACACATCTTCTCTCCCCCACTTCAGTTCCCTCCTTCCCAACACAAACTCCTCCCAAATCCCCCCACCTATCAAAAATCTTCTTCCCCCCTACCAACACAAATCCTCTTAAATCACCACTTCTGACACTCCCCCTCCCAAACTTCCCCTTCTAGAATAATACTTACCCCCAACACCCCCCTAAAGTCCCCCTTCGGACACAAATCCCCCTCCCCTAAATCTCCTTGTTGCACCCCCCCTACCTCACAATAAATCACAGTGCCAAAGACAGCCGCCCCTCCTGCCCACCCCTTATCCCACCTCAATCATCATCATCTGCTGAAGGTGAGATGCCGCCAATTGAGTCATTTGTCTCATCATGTCAAAGTGTGAACCTTCCCCTCCTCCGATACCTACCCCTCCTCCGATACCTTCCCCTCCTCCGATACCTACCCCTCCTCCGATACCTTCCCCTCCTCCGATACCTACCCCTCCTCCGATACCTTCCCCTCCTCCGATACCTTCCCCTCCTCCGATACCTACCCCTCCTCCGATACCTACCCCTCCTCCGATACCTTCCCCTCCTCCGATACCTACCCCTCCTCCGATACCTTCCCCTCCTCCGATACCTTCCCCTCCTCCGATAGCTACCCCTCCTCCGATAGCTACCCCTCCTCCGATACCTTCCCCTCCTTCGATACCTACCCCTCCTCCGATACCTTCTCCTCCTTCGATACCTTCCCCTCCTCCGATACCTTCCCCTCCTCCGATACCTAGCCCTCCTCCGATACCTTCCCCTCTCTCAGGGGGAGCCAATCAGCGGGTCCAGCGGCTGCGATTGCAGCCAGGCATCCGCGAGCGCTCCCCGTGGAGACAGATCGACGGTCTGCCGTTGTAAACAGGGCACACCACTGTTCTGTCAGTAATGAACACAGGGATCCTGTGCTCCTCCTATTTAGGAATACAGGTCTCTGTGTTCATGCAGCAAGCACATCCCCCATACAGTTAGAAAGCACCCCCTAGGGACACATTTAACCCTTTGATCGCCCCTGGTGTTAACCCCTTCCCTGTCAGTGTCATTAGTACAGTAACAGTGCATATTTTTAGCACTGATTACTGTAGTAATGTCACTGGTCCCCCCAAAAATGTCAGTTAGGGGTCCGATCTGTCCGCTGCAATGTCGCAGTTTGGCTAAAAATCGCTGATTATTAGTAAAAAAAATAAATAAATAAATAAAAATGACATAAATCTTTCCCCTAGTTCAGGGATATGCAAACTGTGGCCCTCCAGCTGTTGCAAAACTACAAGTTTCATCATACCTCTGCCTCTGGGTGTTATGCTTGTGGTTGCCAGTCTTGCTATGCCTCATGGGATTTGTAGTTCTGCAACAGCTGGTGGGCCACAGTTTACATATCCCTGCCCTAGTTTGTAGACACGATAACATTTGCTCAAACCAACCAATATACACTTATTGGGATTTTTTTTTTACCAAAAATATGTAGCAGAAATTGGTTTAAAATGATGAAAAAAAAATAGATTTTTAATTTTTTTTTTTTATTGGGAATGTTATATAGCAGAAAGCATAAAATATTGTTTTTTTTTTTTTTTTTCAGAATTGTCGCACTTTTTTTTGTTTTGTGATCAAATACTACCAAAAGAATGCGCTTTTTGTTGGAAAAAAAAAGGACATTCATTTTATTTAGGTACAGCGTCGCACGACCGCAAAATTGTCAGTTAAAGTAACGCAGCGCCGAATCGTAAAAAAAATGGCCTGGTCATTAGGGGTGGTAAAACCTTCCGGTCCATAAGTGGATAACGTTCTAAGTGAGTATAAGAAAGGTTCCCCTCCACCAGCATGCAGACACACTATGCACTCACCAGACTTAATTGACCCCTATTACAGGGAGTTAAATTACGCATATGGGAAAATCCAAGATGTCATACATGAGGTCACAGGAATTAATTAAAACCGCTGTCGTCATCCATTCAATATCTATATAAATAGCGTATTCAAAGCTCCAGTGTTGCCATATAAAGAGAGAGAGAAACACTCTCATGGTGCAGTATTTCAAATCATTTATTTACAAAAGAAGGTTGTACTGCACTTACATAAAAAAAGACAGAGATCAGCATGTATTGTAAAGAAGATGCTGGTTTGCGCTCCAGCTGACCGAAAATTACGTATCTCAAACACCACCCGTCTGGTGAGTGTATAGTGCGTCTGCGTTCTGGAGGAGAGGAACCTTTCCTATACTCACTGAGGATGTTATTCACGTGTGGGATTATATATAGACTTCACAATTTTTATATATTTTCTAAAATTTAAATGAAGATCCATTTATTTATTTATTTGCTCTATTCACTATTGTTTATTCACTATGGTGATATGCATTTTATGATATAGGAGCGCGGTTCCTTGGTTTCTTTTCACCGTGTTTTTTTACACTTTACTACACGTAGCTCTTTATTGTAGTATATTTGTTTTTGGTTATTGATTTGTGCGGGTTTACAACCTATTAGTTCCTATATTTTCTTTTAATCACAATCAGTGAGCCAATGAGGAGAAAGGGGGCGGAGCCGAGCCACAGCTCCGTGTCTGAATGTATACACAGAGCAGCAGCTCGGCTCGGGTGCCCCCAGCAAGCACAGCTGCTTGCTGTGGGGCACTTGGCAGAAGGGAGGGGCCAGGAAAGCCTGTGATGGACCCAAGAAGAGGAGGATCCGGGCTGCTCTGTGCAAAACTAACTGAACAGAGGAGGTAAGTATAAAATGTTTGTTATTTTAAACCAAAAAAAAACATGTCTTTAGTATCACTAACCGCTTGCTGACTGTATATACGCCGGCAAGGTGACTCTCTGGCGCAGGATTACTGCGATTGGACACAGCGGAACACAGCAGGAGCCAATCAATTGGTCCAGTGGACGTGATGTCAGCCAGGACAGGCTGATCGTTCAGGACACAGGCAGAGTGGCAGTCTGTGGGAAGGGAAGGTTGTGATCCTGTGTTCCTGCAGGAACACAGATCTTTGCCTTCCCCTTGTACAAACACCTCCCATACTGTTCACAAAAACACTGGCTAGGCACACAGTTAACCCTTTGAATGCCCCTGATGTTAATCCTTTCCCAGCCAGTGTCATTAGTACAGTGACAGTGCATATTTTTAGCAAAATGAATTGCCCAGAGCAGGTAAATATAACATATTTTCTATTTTTAAACCCCAAAAAAATGAAACTTTAGTATCACTTTATTGTTACTTATTATTGGGAAACCCGAATGCCTTGACGAAATTACCCACTTGCTGTTTCCTGTCACAGTGCGGCAGCTGTGCGCCAGATCACGTATATATACTCGTGCAAATGCTCCCATACATGAAACTGGTACTTCCAGGCTCAGTTCTTTCAGCTGTCAGCGGGGTATCCCCCCACTGGCAGCTGAAATATAAAAATAAAAAAAGCCGGCAAATATCAGTTGTTAGGGAGCGGGGCCGCCGAGTCATTAACAACCAATGTCAGTGGGGTTCCCCTGTTGACAGCTAAAGTGTAAGCCCCCGTTCACATTAGGTCGCTCCAACTTAGGGGGTGACCTGTGAAGTCGCGTGCAGCGCGACTTCGGCGCGACTTGCACGGACTTCATAAATTTAATGTCTATGCAAGTCGCCTCCAGGTCGCCCCGAAGTAGTACAGGACCCTTTTTCTAAGTCGGAGCGACTTGTGTCGCTCCTATTAGAATGGCTCCTGTACTACACAGTGGGAGCGTGAGGACGCGACTTGTCAGGCTGACAAGTCGCCTGACAAGTCGGATCAATGTGAATGGACACTTAAAGTCCCAGCAGTTGGAGCTGTACAAAAAAAAAAAAAAAAGCAACATTGCTCAGAAACAAAAATATAAAAAGAAACATTTTTTTTTGTATCTTTCTGTTTATTTATCTACAGATCAAAGAGGTGAACTTCAATCTACAAATTAAGTTGGTTTGAAGCAACCTGTCAAGTAAAAAAAAAAAAAAAAAATATATATATATATACTTTTTTGTTTTTCATTAAATGTTCTTCTGTTTAACCCCTTGTTAACCCTAAATTTAAGTTGGGGGGGGGGGGGCTTGTGGGGTAAAGCCATAATGGCACATTATGTTAAACTTAAATGAAGCCTTCCGCTACAGTCACCTCCATCTTCACCCGTCTTGCTTCTGGGGTCATGGACTCCGGCTCTGTGACCGGCCGGAGCCATGATGAAATCACTCTCGCGTATGCGCACAGGAGTGGCCGTTCACAGCACAGAGCTCTGAAAGAAAGGCACGGACGGCCGTTATTTCAGAGCGCATGTTGCAGTGATGTCATGGGCTGCATGCAAAGTAAATATCTCCTAAATGATGCCCGTTTAGGAGATATTTACAGTACCTATAGGTAAGCCTTATTATAAGCTTACCTATAGGTAAAAGCAAGAGAAGGAAGTTTACTTCCTCTTTAATTTTCTCTTTTTTCTCCATTTAATTAATATTTTTCTGCAATTTTTTTTTTTTTTTTGGGGGGGGGGGACTTGTGGAGTAAAGCCGTTTGATTATTATTTTTCTGCAATTTTGTTTTTTTTTGTTTTTTTTTTTTTTTCGGGGGGGGGGGGGGAACTAGTGGGGTAAACCAATTTAATTGCTATTTTTCTGCAATTTATTATTTTTTTTTTTGGGGGGGGGGGGGGGTCAGTGTGGTAAAACCACTTAATTATTACTTTTCTGCAATTTCTTTTTTTTGGGGGGGGGGGGGGCATTGCATACTAGCACATTATGTTAAACTTGCCTGAAAACAAAGCCCTACCGAGCCAAGAAGTCAGCGCTTTAAGCACCTCCATTTTCACCCGTCTTGCTTCCGGGGTCATGGACTCCGGCTCTGTGACTGGCCAGAGCCTCGATGATGTCACTTTTGCGCATGCGCAGCTACCATTCAAGGCACAGGGCTCTGAAGGAACGGCACGGGCAGCTGTTCCTTCAGAGCGTATGCGTCAGTGATGTCATTAGCAATGTAAATATCTCCTAAATGGTGCCCGTTTAGGAGATATTAACACTACTTATAGGTAAGCCTTATTAGAGGCTTACCTATAGGTCAAAGCAAGAGAAGGAAGTTTACTTCCTCTTTAATTAACTCTTTGTTCTCCTTTTTCGTTAAATTATTATTTTTCTGCTATTTTTTTTTTGTTCATTTCTATTTTATAAACTGTTATTAATTAAATTTTTTTTTTTTTTTTTTTGCTTTGTTCTTTAATATTTTTACACCTTTAACCACTTTAAGAACAGAAGATTTTCCCCCTTAATGACCTATTTTTCAATTCGGCACTGCGTTACTTTAACGGACAATTGCGCGGTCATGCGGCGCTATACCCCAAAAAAATTGACGTCCTTTTTTTCCCACAAATAGAGCTTTCTTTTGGTGGTATTTGATCACCTGTGCGATTTTTATTTTTTGCGCTAAAAACAAAAAAAGAGCGACAATTTTGAAAAAAAAAAAAACAAATATTTTTTACATTTTGCTATATAACATTCTCAAAAAAAATGTAAAAATCAAGATTTTTTTAATATTTTAGGCCAATTTGCTTTCTGCTACATATTTTTGGTAAAAAAAAATTGCAATAAGTGTATTTTGATTGGTTTGCACAAAAGTTATTGGGTCTACTAACTACGGGAAAGATTTATGTCATTTTTATTGTTTTTTTTTTACTAGTAATGGTGGCGATCTGTGATTTTTTGCGGGACTGCGACATTCCGACGGACAGATCGGACCGCTAACTCACATTTTTGACACTTTTGGGGGTACCAGTGACATTACTACAGTAATCAGTGCTAAAAATATGCACTGTTACTGTAATAATGACGCTGGCAGGAAAGGGGTTAACCGGTGGGTGATCAAGGGGTTAAATGTGAGCCCAGGGGAGTGATTCTAACTGTATGGGGGCGTGGCTTCTGAAATGACCAAATGACCATAGAGACATGTGATCCTATATAGAAGGATCACATGGGCTCTATGGTCATTGCAGGGAGACATAGGTGTGCGCAGCCTATTGCATTAGGGTGTGCACCCCAAAGCTCAAACACACATGGCTTCCTCTGCAGCTTCAGCTGCACTGGACAGTATATGAACAGGATAGTAATGTCTGTGCTGAGCAGCTTCCTGTTCATTCACAAGCTGAAGCATAGTAAACACAGTTTACTATGCTTCAGTTATAAATAAACATAGTGAGTGTCTTCACTGTGTTCATTTACAAAAGGAAGGGACTGGTAAATGACATATTTACTAGCCCCTTCCCCCACTCTGCATTCTGGGAGTGCAACACAGGGGAAAACCTAGAAAATAGGGGGAATCTGCACCACATGCAGGGAGAAGAACGGTCGGCTGTGCTTACAACAGCCGACCACTCTTCTCTCTCAATGGGGAGCAATTGCGGGTGTCAGGCGGCAGTCGGAAGTCGCCTGACCCGTGCATCGGGTTCCCAGCTGCCGAGTGGGGGCGGGAGCGTGCCACTGGCGGTGCGCGCTGGCCCCATAGCTTCCCGCGCGCAACCGACGTACCTCTACGTCGGCTTCCGCAGGAGAGCCACCCCACCGCAGTAAATATGCAGCGGGTGGTCGGGAAGTGGTTAACATATATTTACATGTTTCACATTGAAAAAAAGCACAGCATATAAAGGAAAAAACTGTATTTAACCACTTCAATACAGGGCACTTTCACCCCCTTCCTGCCCAGGCCAATTTTCCTTTTTTTAGCGCTGTTGAATTTTGAATGACAATTGCGCGGTCATGCAACACTGTACCTACACCAAATTTATGTCATTTTCCCCCCACAAATAGAGCTTTCTTTTGGTGGTATTTGATAACCTCTGGGGTTTTTTCCTTTTTGCGCTAAACAAATAAAAAAAGACCAAAAAGTTTGAAAAAAAAAAAGTTTTTTTGTTTATGTTATACAATTTTGTAAATAAATAAGTTTTTTCCTGCACTGATGAGACTGCACTGACAGGCACTGATGAGGAGGCACTGATGGTGTGACACTGATAGGCGGCACTGATAGGCGGCACTGATAGGCGGCACTGATAGGTAGCACTGATATGCAGCATTGGTGGGCACTGATAGGCGGCACTGCTGGGCGCTGATAGGCGGCATTGATGGGCACTGATAGGTGGCACTGATGGGCACTGATAGATGGCACTGATGGGCACTGATAGGCGGCACTGGTGGGCACTGATAGGTGGCACTGATCGGCACTGACGGGCGGCACTGATGGGCACTAATGGGCACTGATAGGCGGCACTGGTGGGCAATAATGGGCACTGGTGGGCGACACTGATAGATGGAAATGATGGACACTGGTGGGCAGCACTGATAGGGAGGGCACTGGCTGGCAGCACTGATGGGGAGGGCACTGGGGGGCTCCCTGAGCCCTGATTGCCATTCCTGGTGGCCATAGTGGGCATCCCTGGGGTCATGGGAGGGCATCCCTGGGGTCATGGGTGGGCATCCCTGGTGGTTCTAGTGGCACCCCCCCCCCCCCCGAGGGTCTGCACTGGTAATCAATGATCTGATTACCAGTGCCGCCCCCCCTGTCAGGGAGCCGCCGATCGGCGCTCCTTTACTCGTGCCTGTCAGGCACGTACTGAGGAAAGTTGATCAACGGCTCTTCCTGTTTACTATGTGACCAGCCGTCATTGGACACGGCTGGTCACATGATAAATAGCTACGTCAGTAGGCTCTTTACCAAGATCGGAGATGCAGGGAGTCAGACTGACACCTCGCATCACCGATCGCCGCCCCCCGGGGGGCGCGCAGAGCGTATTATCCTGCCGCCGTCATATGACGTCCGGTCAGGATAATACAACCACATTCCCGCCGTCAATCTGCTATAAGGCGGGCGGGATGTGGTTAGTTTGTGATAGGTATCAGTCATTGGTATTGGCGAGTACTAAAAAAAAAAGTATCAGTACTCGTACTCCTGGTACAAAAAATTGGTATTGGTGCATCCCTTGTTTCCATGGCTGAAAATAAAACATTTGTTATTGTCTGCAGATGGAAAAGGAAAGGTGACAGGGCATATATGTGATGGAGTTTAGTTCAATCCTTGCATAAAAATGGTGAATTTAAAGCTGGGATAAGCAAATATGATCTAAATCCATTCATCATGTGTATTCTTCCTTGAATCTCAGTGCCCTTTGTGTATTCCTTCCAGATCTGTGCAGTAATCCAGTGTGGGAATTTGACTTCCTGTATTAAAGTAGCTCACTGGTGCTCTCTCCTTGTGCACAGGGTGACGGGTCTTGGCTCCGCCCCACCTATAGTTTTCTGCAGGGAGAATGTAGTCTATTTGCAGAATAGTGATAACAAGGTAATATCTGACTTTACAAAGACATTTGGTGGGCACAATGTGGTTTTAACATCCCATGTGGCTATTGAAGAATATATTTAAATGAAAGTATGCATTCGGCTTTAAGTTGTGGTTTAGTCAAGGCTCCTCCAACAACATTCGCTTGGTTGAAGAACGAGGAAGAGAGAAAGATGGATGTCTTGGTATTTGTACAGAAACATCACAAGATTTTTCCTTGGCTAATAATAACCTTTTAATGCTCTCCGGCTGCCTTCCCCAGGCTGAGATGCTCTCTGTGTGAAATTCACAAGCCCAGATTACCGATCACCTATAGCAACGGACCAAAATATTTTATTTTTATGATGGCGTGCCTCGCGGCCCTGGGCATGCATCTCCAATCACGTTTCAACTATGAAATGTAAAACTGTCAGCGCTGAATAATAGTTTGTCATTCCCGAGGGGACGATAAAAAATGCTCCATACTGGTTACATTGGCATGGAAGAGGTGTTTAAATATATATGTATTTATACTGTATATATATATACAGTATCTGACAAAAGTGAGTACACCCCTCACATTCTTGTAAATATTTTTTTTTATTTTTTTTTACGGTAAATATTTTAATCTATCTTTTCATGTGACAACACTGAAGAAATAACACTTTGCTACAATGTAAAGTAGTGAGTGTACAGCTTGTATAACAGTGTAAATTTGCTGTCCCCTCAAAATAACTCAACACACAGCCATTAATGTCTAAACCACTGGTAACAAAAGTGAGAACACCCATAAGTAAAAATGTCCAAATTGGGCCCAATTAGGCATTTTTCCTCTCCGGTGTCATGTGACTCGTTAGTGTTTCAAGGTCTCAGGTGTGGATGGGGAGCAGGTGTGTTAAATTTGGTGTTATCGCTCTTACTCTCTCATACTGGTCACTGGAAGTTCAACATGGCACCTCATGGCAAAGAACTCTTTGAGGATCTGAAAAAAAAGGATTGTTGCTCTACATAAAGATGGCCTAGGCTATAAGAAGATTGCCAAGACCCTGAAACTGAGCTGCAGCACGGTGGCCAAGACCATACAGCAGTCTAACAGGACAGGTTCCACTCAGATCAGGTCTCGCCATGGTCGACCAAAGAAGTTGAGTGCACATGCTCAGCGTCATATCCAGAGGTTGTCTTTGGGAAATAGACGTATGAGTGCTGCCAGCATTGCTGCAGAGGTCGAAGGGGTGGGGGTTGAACTGGAATCCAATGAATGAAAGTGGCATGCCAGGGACAAGGTTAGATGATGCTGGACGTCCTCCGGCCAGGAAATTAGTTGGGCTCTGCCGGACTTGTTGCAGCTTTTAATGCACTTTGTGAGAAGATAAAGATATGCAATGAAATCAGAGTACAGGAAAGGAGCCTTTACAACTATGGAAGATTGAAGGGAAGGTTCAAGTTCAGCCTCGATTTTGAAGCTATTTCAAAAATAGATTATGGAGGCAGGGCAGGTAAATTGTTAAAATGTGCTAAAAGTGTTAAAAAGGTGCCTGTACTGCAGTAGAGCATTAAATCCCATGTCTACTCTTCTATAGAGCCTTGGGAACCTTTAAATTTGAGCTGCTTCACTTGTAGCCTCGGGAGCTTTCAAATTTGAGGTGTTTCACCTGTATGGACTAAGGAGCCTTTGTATTTGCAGAGCTTCACTTGTAGAGCCTCAGTAGCTTTCAAATGTGAGGTGCTTTTACCAGAACAGACTGAGGAGCCTGCACATTGAGGTGGCTTCACCCGTAGAGTCTCAGAAACCTTTACATTTGAGATGCTTCTCCTGTAGAGATTCAGGAGCCTTTGAATTTGAAATGTTTCACCTGTAGAGATTAAAGAGCCTTTGAATTTATTGGGCTTCACCAGTCTTTGCATTTGAGGTGCTTCAATTTTAGACAACTCAGGATCCTTCAAATGTGAGATGCTTCAGCTGTAGAGACTCAAGGGCCTTCAAATTTAGGGTACTTAACCTGTAGATTCAAAAGCCTTTGAATTTAAAGGTAGAGTCTCACTTGCAGAGACTCAGGTCAGGAATCTTCAAATTGAGGTGCTTGACCTGTAGATTTAGAGGTCTTGGTGGAGGTATAGGGGTCCTGCCATATTGAATACTGAAGGATCAGTAAGTCATATACCATAATTGGGGAATAAAAGGAACCTCTATGTTTTTTTTTTTGTTTTGATCCTCTGGAGTCAATGCAGGTTAATATTAATTAGGGCAACTTTCACACCTGAGTGATTTGAAGAGCAATTTGAAGATTCACTTGAAGCGCTTCAATTCTCAACATTAGGATTTCCATTATATTCAATGGTGTCCATTCATAATTGAACGCAGTGTCTCTTGAAGGTGTAGAGCCTCAGGAAACTTCACATTTGAGGTACTTCACCTGACAGCCTCAGGAGCCTTCAAATTTGAGGTGCTTCACCTGTAGAGACTCAGAAGCCTTCAAATTTGCGGTACTTCACCTGTGCAGACTCAGGAGCCTTCAAATTTGAGGTGCTTCACCTGTAGAGACTCAGAAGCCTTCACATTTGAAATGTTGCACCTGTACAGACTGAAGGAGCCTGCAAATTTGAGGTGCTTCACCTGTAGAGACTTAGGTAGCCTTCAAATTTGCGGTACTTCACCTGTGCAGACTCAGGAGCCTTCAAATTTGAGGTGCTTCACCTGTAGAGCTTTAGGAGCCTTCAAATTTGAGGTGCTTCACCTGTAGAGTTTTAGGAGCCTTCAAATGTGAGGTACTTCACCTGTGCAGACTCAGGAGCCTTTAAATTTGAGGTGCTTCATCTCTAGAGCTTTAGGAGCCTTCAAATTTGAGGTGCTTCACCTGTAGAGCTTTAGGAGCCTTCAAATTTGAGGTTCTTCATCTGTAGAGCTTTAGGAGCCTTCCAATTTGAGGTTCTCCACCTGTGTAGACTCAGGAGCCTTCAAATTTGAGGTGCTTTACCTGTAGAGCTTTAGGAGCCTTCAAATTTGAGGTGCTTCACCTGTAGAGCTTTAGGAGCCTTCAAATTTGAGGTGCTTCACCTGTAGAGCTTTAGGAGCCTTCAAATTTGAGATTATGCACCTGTACAAACTGAGGAGCCTTTGAATTTGAGGTGCTTCACCTGTAGAAACTCAGGAGCCTTTGCATTTGAGGGGGCTTCCCCAGTAGAGTTTTAGGAGCCCTTGTATTTCAGGTGCTTCACCTGTAGAGCCTCAGGAGTCTTCAAATGTGAGGTGCTTCACCTGTACAGACTGAGGAGCCTGCACATTTGAGGTGCTTCACCCGTAAAGGGCTGCTCTCTCCCCTCCACTTCCATCGGGAATCTCAGACATCGATAGCATCAGCAAGAGCCTTTGGACTCTTCTTCCAGCCTAAACAGGACCTTCACTAGATCTACTGGCCAGCCAGCTGGGCTTCATGATGTGCCCGTGTACCCTCTTCATCCTGTGAGTGCAATCTTTTACTTGTTCTTAATATCCTCCAATAAATATATACACTTAGATGGGAGTGTTTTCTCTTTTTAATTTATTTTAGTGCACAGAGGAATCCAATACCCTCAATTTCCAAATAGACTTTTGGGATTATTGAGTCATTTAACCATTCTATAATTGCGCTAAGGGTTTTTTTTTTTTTTATTGAATATTGGTTGTGTGGGGATATATGGGGATAGAGGCTTGATACGTTAGGTACCTAGTCACAGTTCTTTTCTCCAAAAATGTTGGTATTTTTTTCCTTATATAGTAAAAAATAAATAACCCAATGCTTATTAAATACCACCAAAGAAACTCTATCTGTCTTAAAAATGATATAAAACTAATTTAAGGACAAAGTAATCGTCAGTCAAACTATCACAGCACTGAAAAATGACCTGGTAACAAAGTGGTATTATATGCTTGTCCTGAAGTGGTTAAGAAAGGCAGATGTTGATCCAGTTCAATCACTAGTGTGGTTGGTTCACACAAATGTAAAAAAGCAACCCCCCCCCCCCCCTTCCATGCACACACTCACCTCTTCCCCAGCTATTTGTTGCCAGTTTGCCTCACGGGGGGAAATAAGAGTCCGCAAATGATTTTGTCTTTCTCAAGACATTCCTATACTATCCGCAAATGATTTTGTCTGGCTCAAGACATTCCTATACTATCCTGTTGTAATTATAACCATGGATACCATTAATTGTGGGGAAAGTATCCAGTCCATATTTAGGATGGAACGTTGGAAGCCAGGGGCTTATATTGGCCCATGACACAGAGTTACACTTATTGTTTTTAGGCTTTATTTTCACAGCGCCAACATTCCGAGGTGCTTTACAGTCTGGAGAAATCACAAAATAAACAGGCAATGATAAACCAAAGGCCTATTCACACGGCCATGTCTATAGAGACGTGTTGTGGTAATGCACGTTGCCATGCGTTTTCAATTGTGATGCTGTGGTTTTGAATTATCCCATTAAGATGCCCCCGGATGGGACCACAAAGGGCCAACACGTGACTTGCAGGACCTTGACGACTTTTTTCCCACTCAGCTGTGCAACTGAGACTTAAAGAAGCGAGGTTATTTTATTTATTTATTTTTTTGACCGTGTATTTTTCCTACATTGCAAAATAATGCAAAAAATATGACTTCAGCTCAAGATAAGATTGATGGCCATACCCAAAAGCTTACATTCTAATGAAAAAGGAGAAGCAAGCTATTAGAAAGAAGTTTTTATTCTGTACAAAACACCAGGTGCACTCATTTACATTATATATATTTGGCTTTCTACTTCTTTAGCTAACTGCAGTGAACTTGCATAGCGATTCTTTTCAACCTTTCTCATGAGAAGACGCTCCTGTCGAGGTGTTACCTTCCGTAGATGGCTTGGACGTCTCTGTGAGATGGTTGCAGTTCTATCTTTGCCACATTTTTGTATCTTTTTCCTCCAGTATTCTGACTGATAAGTAAAGCTTTGCTGATCTTCTTTGTAGCCTTCACCTTTCTTGTGTAAAGAAATTAAATTCTTTCTTGGGCTTTATGACATTTCTCTTCCATGTGGCGCCATTGCTGACAGCATGAAATGGGAGGGATTTTCTTTGTTAGGTAACACCCTTTAATAATCAACTGTGAATAATTAGACTTGTAGTTGAATTCTCATTAATTAGGATGTTGGTGTCTAAAATTGAGCTTTGCTCCTTAGACTTTCATTGGGGTGTATTCATTTTTGCAGTTTAGTCTTGAATGAATTTGTTAGGAAAAATACTTTTTTATGTGTGCAAGTTTCCAAATCATGGTTGCAATCAATGGCCGGCATTTGTGGGAGTATTTTGTAGTATAATGTCCCACACAGAGTTGTATAAAGTACTCGAAACCCATACTTGAGTAAAAGTGCAAGCGCTCGATCAAAAAGTGACTTGAGTAGAAGTGGAAGTGCTCGATCAAAAAGTGACTTGAGTAGAAGTACTAAAGTATTCAACATTTTTTGTACTTAAGTATTACAAGAAGTTTTTTTTTTTTAATTTTGCTACTCAAGTACTGAAAGTAAAAGTACCAGTAGTTTTGAAAAAAAAAATGGCTACTCAAGTACTAAAAGTAAAAGTAGAAGTACTGTGTTATGTAGTTATTAAAGAAAGAAGTCAAAAGTTTGAACATCATATTGTTTTTTATTATTTCAAATGCAGCTTTTATTTATACATACAGTAGCATTTATTTTCGTATGCGCTGATAATACACATGTTTTGAGCTTCATGAAACCTGCCATCTACTGTTCTGGCAGTGGTAATTTTTATAATAGTAACGAGTAACTATGCAGCACAAAAAAAAAATATCAGAGTAGAAGTATTGAAATCATCGAAAAAATGTAGTGAAGTAAAAGTGGAAGTAGGAGAAAAAGATTCTACTCTAGGAAAGTACAGATACCGCCTTTCCGTACTTAAGTACAGTAGTGAAGTAGTTCTACTTAGTTACTATACATCTCTGGTCCCACAGAAACTTTTGATTCTGAAAGAAAAGTAAAGGTTTTCTGACAAATCTGTTGGGGTGTACTTATTTATGCTGAGCACTGTGTGTATATATATATATATATATATATATATATATACACAGTGCCTTGCGAAAGTATTCGGCCCCCTTGAACTTTGCGACCTTTTGCCACATTTCAGGCTTCAAACATAAAGATATAAAACTGTAATTTTTTGTGAAGAATCAAAAACAAGTGGGACACAATCATGAAGTGGAATGAAATTTATTGGATATTTCAAACTTTTTTAACAAATAAAAAACTGAAAAATTGGGTGTGCAAAATTATTCAGCCCCCTTAAGTTAATACTTTGTAGCGCCACCTTTTGCTGCGATTACAGATGTAAGTCGCTTGGGGTATGTCTCTATCAGTTTTGCACATCGAGAGACTGAAATTTTTGCCCGTTCCTCCTTGCAAAACAGCTCGAGCTCAGTGAGGTTGGATGGAGAGCGTTTGTGAACAGCAGTTTTCAGTTCTTTCCACAGATTCTCGATTGGATTCAGGTCTGGACTTTGACTTGGCCATTCTAACACCTGGATATGTTTATTTGTGAACCATTCCATTGTAGATTTTGCTTTATGTTTTGGATCATTGTCTTGTTGGAAGACAAATCTCCATTCCAGTCTCAGGTCTTTTGTAGACTCCATCAGGTTTTCTTCTAGAATGGTCCTGTATTTGGCTCCATCCATCTTCCCATCAATTTTAACCATCTTCCCTGTCCCTGCTGAAGAAAAGCAGGCCCAAACCATGATGCTGCCACCACCATGTTTGACAGTGGGGATGGTGTGTTCAGGGTGATGAGCTGTGTTGCTTTTACGCCAAACATAACGTTTTGCATTGTTGCCAAAATGTTTGATTTTGGTTTCATCTGACCAGAGCACCTTCTTCCACATGTTTGGTGTCTCCCAGGTGGCTTGTGGCAAACTTTAAACGACACTTTTTATGGATATCTTTAAGAAATGGCTTTCTTCTTGCCAATCTTCCATAAAGGCCAGATTTGTGCAGTAAACGACTGATTGTTGTCCTATGGACAGAGTCTCCCACCTCAGCTGTAGATCTCTGCAGTTCATCCAGAGTGATCATGGGCCTCTTGGCTGCATCTCTGATCAGTCTTCTCCTTGTATGAACTGAAAGTTTAGAGGGACGGCCAGGTCTTCGTAGATTTGCAGTGGTCTGATACTCCTTCCATTTCAATATTATCGCTTGCACAGTGCTCCTTGGGATGTTTAAAGCTTTGGAAATCTTTTTGTATCCAAATCCGGCTTTAAACTTCTCCACAACAGTATCTCGGACCTGCCTGGTGTGTTCCTTGTTCTTCATGATGCTCTCTGCGCTTTAAAGAGGAAGTAAACCCTCCTCTGACACTTTAACCTATAGGTAAGCCTATGATAAGGCTTACCTATAGGTACTGTAAATATCTCCTAAACATGCACCGTTTAGGAGATATTTACCTTACATGCAGCCAGTGACAACACTGGCGCATGCGCTCTGAAGGAACGGCCACTGGTGCCGTTTCTTCAGAGACCCGTGCCGTGACTGTCGGCTCCCGCGCACGTGTGCGGGAGTGACGTCACCGCGGCTCCGGCCAATCAGATGGCCGGATGCGGCGATCCCGGAAGACGGGCGACTGGACATGTCGCCTGTCATACAGGTGAGCGGGCTGCACGGCGGGGGCTCGTTCTAAGGTAAGTATTGCATAATGAGCTAGTATGCGATGCATACTAGCTCATTATGTGTTTCTCTTACAGGTTGCCAAAAAAAAAAAAAAAGGTTGTACGGGTTTACAACCTCTTTAAACGGACCGATGGCTGCCAGAGTCACATGAACTGTCAACATCCAACCAGATCGCTGCCTCAGTGATCCAGGAAGCCATAGAGAAACCATGTTCCTCTTGACTTCCTCTTCCTCTGCACTGTCTCTGCTGTTGAGCTCCACCTGCAGTGGAGAAAACAGACTGCACCTGCCTACACACTAAAGCATGGGTGTCCAACCTTTTGGCTTCTCTGGGCCACATTGAGTGTAGAGAAATTTTCTCGGGCCGCATATAAAATATATACTATAGTTAAGGTATATAAGTAATAAAATGCCGCCGCGCCCTTCCCAAGCCGCTGCACCCCCCGCACTAATTTAACACAACTAGAGGATGATCAAATGAAATGGAATCAGTATACAGAGGTTTTCTTCTTTTGAGAGATATTAAAGAAACACTCTAACCATCATGACCACTTCAGTGATTTGAAGTGGTCATGGTGGTAAGAGTCAGAAACACTGCACATGCTCGCCCCCCCCCCCCCCCCTCCAAGGCAGCCTCTGCCTACCGTTAGTTGGAAGCTGCTGTGCCCATGCCCCCAACCTGACTTCCTTCCTCCCCATAAAAAAAAAAAAAAAATTGGCAGTGGGCAGTGGGCCGCATTGCCTGGGGTTCTGGGCCGCATGTGGCCCCCGGGCCGCAGGTTGGACATGCCTGCACTAAAGTAACAGTGTCTTCATTAGTGATTTCCAGCTTCCAGCAGCATTGGCCAGGTATGTCATATGCATAGTTACATTGGTCCAATGTGCTTCATGTCGATGCCTGGAATTATTCTTTAAGAACAGGTGGTGACTATCTTCTTGTGTCCATGAGCCAAAGATGTAGAATTTTATTTCTAGTTGATGCAAATCAAGATGGGAAGACTGGTAACATAGAAAGCCAGGTTCAGATCAGGTTGAATGAACTCTTTATAACATCTACCATTGTCCCAGTTCAGAGTACAACTGTATAACATAAGTGAAGCTTCAGCAGAAGGTTAGCAGCAAAGTGCAGCGGGTTTTATGAGCCCCATCTGGCAGCCAAGCAGCGAAGCACTTGCTGTCTGTAGATGAAGGCGTAGGACTCACATTGGAGACATCTGCAAGAAAGCTCACAGCTGCAAATAAATTACAGCAGTATAATGTCAATTTCCACAGTGCCTGGCATAGTCTTACAGCAACTCTCAGTCCCAGCCATGTAAGCTGAGCATTAATACACATTAAGGGGGATCATGTTAACAGAATAATTACTGAACTGTTTTTATTTTCAGATGCTGCCCTGGTTGGGGGTTTGTTGCCAACAGAAGGCCTTTTATTCCCTGTGACCTGCCTTAAAATTCTACTTTTCTGCCTGGGCCAGGTGGAAGCAGTCCTGATAAAAATCTTCTACAGAAATGGCCAGTCAATCTCTTAACCCCTACACTGCTCCAGGAGATGCCAAAGAATTAAAGTCTTTGTGCTCATCAACAGGGGCATTTTTATGAGAAATGGATAGGATCTGTCCCGTATCATGAAGGCCAGTTGGGGGGGGAAAAGCAGCTTAGATTGTAAGGAGAGATGGGTCGTTACGAAGAGCGATCTGCTTGAGGAAGGGTGGGCGAGTCACATGTCAAGTATTGTACAGTACAGGTGTGCAATATACAAAGTCCTTGTGGAAAGTCTGCCTGAATCAGAAAGTATGGTGCTTTTCCCATGGCTTCAATCCAAGAATCCATCTCAGGAGGTATAGTTCTAGGGGACAAAGGCAAAAGCCAATTCAACCACCTGCCACTGCATTGCTTGTCTACATCTCATCCCATTCTCTGGCTGATTGCAGTAATTCAGAAAAAAAAAATTTGGTGATCCAAACAAAGAGATGTTTTCATCAGTGGCATGACTTGGATAGCATTGTTTATTCAAAGAAATGGTGCCCATAGCCAGACATTTCTTCAAGAAGACCTCTGCTTATCCTTTAATGAAGCAGTTTCCAACCCTTTTTTGCTTGGGCAATCCTTAGCAGCCTATTGTGTAGGCAGGGCCAGATTAACATAGGGGCTATTGGAGCTGCAGCTCCAGGCCCCTACCTTAATATAGGCCCCGGGTTGGCCATATTCACTGTTACCGCTCTTCTGTCACTTGTAAACACAGAAGTCTGGCTTCTATGCTCGCTTCCCCAGGCAGCTCCCTCAGAACCTCCCCACACAGCACGAAGGCCGGACAAGGAGGGACAGTTGCCGATGCATGGATGTGTTTATGGGCTTCAGAGACAGCATCCCATGTTGAATTAGGCATGCATGGCTGCACCCTTCCTCCTCTGGGTGCATGCCAAGGCACGGCCCTTAAGGCCCTTCAAAATCCTCAGCACCAAGCCCATGATGCTCTTAATCCGGCCCTGTGTGTAGGTAGTGTAGGGACAGGTCACCCATCTAACAGGGACAGTGATTAGTGACAGGGAGAGGTTTTTAAACGAGTAGGGAAAGCATAGGGACACGCCATCCTACCTGGAGACCACCCCTTTCCAGACCAGCCAGGTTGCATTCCACCCCTCAGACAGACTCAGCAAACAAGAGATCTGCTGTTGATGAATAAAAAGATTAGAGAGCCCAGATCTGGACACCAATAAGGTGGCAAGATGCTGGCTACTCCAAGTAAAAAGTGGGTGGATTTGTTGAGGGGGGCTCCTGACAGGTGAGCACAAATGAATCAGCCATGTATTGTCCACATATTAACAAATTCAAATAATTTTATTAAATTGTTAAAACAGATTAAAAAAGACAAATTTCTCACGATGGCAAATACAACATATCCATGGTAATCTCAACCAAACAACGGGACCGGTCTGACGCGTTTCGCCCTTAAACGGGCTTTCTCAAAGACCACGTTGAGTCCCAGGTAGACTATTACAAAGAAAAAGATATGTTATTAATTTTCAAAGATACATACATTTTAATTTACATTTCATACAGCATTACAAATTTTCCTAAAGATAGCTTTTACATATATATTTAAACATGAGGTTTACAAATATTGATTTATGCTCACCAATTTATAAATAATGTTGAATAATGTTGAACAATGATGCTGGAGAGCCAGGAGGTCCGGTCAATAATCATGCACATGGCTCCATACCCATCCTCGAAGGGTCAAGGCAGGAGGGGCTCATAGCCCAAGGATACTGGGAATTAGGGCTGTCCCAAAGGGCGGGGTGTCGAGTCCGGCACTCTCCCGGGATCACTGTTAGCTAACGTGCCAGTATGGTCAAAAAGAGGACCCGATATGTAATCCCTGCATAGATATGCTGATATGGATGCGAAACTCTGGAAAAACGAACAAAACGGGGAGAACAATAAGAAGCCAAAATTCGGGGCTTAAAACAAAATTTCTCTATCTGTAGGGGGTCAACCCACCCACCCCAATCCCACCGTTATTGTATTCCCATAATGTTTACCCACTATATCAGGCAGAAAGAACCCCAATTTACTCCAAACGCTGCCCGGGATAAACATTTAATCAAAAAGAGATTCACTAATTCGCCAGCAGGGAGGGGCCCTAGTCCAGCGATGAAGGGATCCTAGGTAAAAGAGAGAGCCATACCCATCCAAAAATAAATAAATACAGAGCAACAAGGGGGCAAAATGAATCCTCATCCAAAAGTCTTACCTTTACATACCGGCCGAGTCAGGACTCCAAGATTGCCTCCCGCTACATAAGCGGAGGCCAATAGCCCATGACTCGGCAAGACGCCTCTCCCCATATAAGTGCGCCGGCAACCACTTCCGGAGCGGGCGCTAATTAATGGTGGAAGCGCGCCATGAGAGATCTGCTGTTGCTTTCTGTGAGTGATCCCGGTCTGGTGCCTTAACCCCTAAGTCACCAGACCCCTAGGGTGCTCATGTCTTTCTATGTTCAGTCTGGCAGATGGGAGTGAAAAGAAAATGCCCTGTAAGCTCATATCTCCCAGCCCTTTTAAAAAGTGTTGGATGGCTGAGAGGCCAAATACCAAGCATCAATGCTGGCATGGGAGAGAAGAGAATGAGTCACATGCTCCCCGTGCTTCACTGTAAAATCAGCAGAACTTTTTTAAAATGCTGCAGTGTATTTGAGTATTATTGCAGACCATATGCACCCCTTAATAGGTACTAGATAGGTACTCTACATAGCCAAACATTTGTGGGCACCTTACCATCACACCTATATGACCTTTTTGGACCTCCCATTCAAAGTATGGACTTGGCCCCGACTTTGTGGCTATAACAGTTTCCGCTTTTCTGGGAAGGCTTTCACAAGATTCTGCAGGGTGTCTTTGGGAATTTGCGCCCATTCAGCCCATGATGAAGCCCATGATGAAGTCTGGTTCTGATGTTGGACCAATAAGACCTGGCTAGCAATAGGCATTCCAAATCATCCCAAAGTTGCCCAGTAGGGTTGAGGTCGGGGTCTGTGAAGGACACTTTGAGTTTCTCCACACCAAACTCATTAAACCATGTCTTTATGGAGATGGATTTGTGCACAGGGGCATGGCCATTCTGTAAGAGAAAAGGGCATTCCCCAAACTGTTACCACAAGATACTGATGTTGGACCAATAAGACCTGGCTAGCAATAGGCATTCCAAATCATCCCAAAGTTGCTTAGTAGGGTTGAGGTCAGGGTTCTGTGAAGGACACTTGAGTTTCTCCACACCAAACTCATTAAACCATGTCTTTATGGAGCTGGGTTTGTACACAGAGTCATGGCCATGCTGGAACAGAAAAGGGCCTTCCCTAAACTGTTACCACAAGGTACTGATGCTGGACCAATGACACCTAGCTAGCAATAGGCATTCCAAACCATTCAAAAGGTGCTCAGTAGGCTTGAGGTTAGGGCTCTGTAAAGGCCACTTGAGTTTCTCCACATCAAACCCATCAAACCATGTCTTTATGGAGAAAGGTTTGTACACAGTGACAGGGGCATGGACATGCTGGAACAGAAAAGGGCCTTCCCCAAACTGTTACCACAAGGTCCTGATGTTGGACCAGTAAGACCTGGCTAGCAAAGATGCTCAGTAGCGTTTAGGGTCAGAGCTCTGTGAAGGCCACTTGAGTTTCTACACACTAAACTCATCAAACACTGGGGGGTTATTTACTAATGCTCGAGAGTGCAAAATCTGATAGATAGAAACCAATCAGTTTCCAGATTTTATTGCCAAAGTTTAATTGAACACGCTAAAGTTAGCAGTTGATTGGCTACCATGCACACCTTCACCAGATTCTGATTGCTCCAGTTTTGGTAAATCAACCCCCATGTCTTTATGGAGTTGTGTTTTGGTGCACAGGGCCACCAAAATACCACAAGGTCCTGATGTTGGACCAGTAAGACCTGGCTAGCAAAGATGCTCAGTAGGGTTTAAGGTCAGAGCTCTGTGAAGGCCACTTGATTTTCTACACACCAAACTCATCAAACACTGGGGGTTATTTACTAATGCTCGAGAGTGCAAAATCTTATAGATAGAAACCAATCAGTTTCCAGGTTTTTTGGCAAAGTTTCATTGAACACGCTGAAGTTAGCAGCTGATTGGCTACAATGCACACCTTCACCAGATTCTGATTGCTCCAGTTTTGGTAAATCAACCCCCATGTCTTTATGGAGTTGAGTTTTGGTGCACGGGGCCACCAAAAATGGAAAAGAAAAGGTCCTTCCCTAAATTGTTATCACAAGGTTGAAAGTGAGAAATTGTCCAAAATGTCTTTGTATGCTGTAGCTACAACAGTTCCCGCAACCAAAAACACTTAATTCTAATAAATTGGAGGGTTGTCCTACTACTTGTAGTTGGTAGGATGCTGTAAACTTTTTTCATATAGGGTATAAAAAATAAAGACACAGAATATATAACATTTCATTATCTAATGTGTCAAAATATATTTAATGGTTTAATTCAGAGAAAGCTGAATATTACTGAGAGAATTTGAATGTCTAATTGTGAGGACTGGAGGTCTCCAAGACTGTGCACTTGAAGAGACAAGAACTCACTGCTCAAGGTGGTGTAATTGCCTGATGACTCACACCGGTGCATGCCCCTGCTCGCCTCCGTGAAAACTTGATAAAGGAAAAGGAATTGGCAGCACTCCAGGTTGAGTCAAAATCCAGATTTATTGACTGGACATCCAAATATGACAATCGTGACAAGGTAGACGCGTTTCACACACTGACTGCGTGCTTAATCATGGTAGTTGGTAGGATGCTGTAAACTTTTTTCCATATAGGGTATGAAAAATAAAGACACAGAATATATAACATTTCATTATCTAATGTGTCAAAATATATTTAATGGTTTAATTCAGAGAAAGCTGAATATTACTGAGAGAATTCGAATGTCCAACTGTGAGGAGGTCTCTGCTGAGCTAACATCTGTGTCCTCCACAGACATCCCCGAACCTCTGACTACGAAGTCAACAGTTACAAGTGTAATTACAAAGACATTGACATGTACATGGGGGATATAATTACAGCTGAGTAATGATGAAAACCTATATTGGGATTGTTAAAAAGTAACAACTCACAAAGGCTTTCCTTGAGAATGATGTCATATTTGGCTAAAATGTATATTGTTCTGAAATCTTCACGTGTCTTTTTAAAGGTCACTGATTCCATGTGATATAATTGGATTAAACGAGCCAAATTTGTAAAACACTGTGTCCAACAATGAAGTACTCTACTTTTTTTTATTTTTTTACCAAGTAACACAAGAAATATGGGATCGTAAAAACAGATAAATAAGTAGAACAAAAACTCTTGGATAGTCACATATTTTTTTTTAAGATGTGAATCTGGCAACTCTTGTACACATGTCCATGGCTGAAGAAGACCAATAAACATTTTTGTATTCCTTTGTTGCTCAAAAATATCAACAAGATCCATTTTTCCAATATGCAAATTATTACATATGCTGGAAATATTCCTTTTTTTCTTTTATGATGTGCAGATTTTCTTCTATCATTTTGGAGTTTTGTCATTTTAACCACTTGCCGACCGCTCACTCGAGCTCTACTGCGGCAAAGTGGTTAGTTCCCGTCCAGCTACGTTGCTGGACTCCTCCCCTTGTGGGCGGTGCACGCGCCCCGCCGGAGACTCGCTCCCGCTGTATTCACTCACAGCGGGAGTCGGGAGAGGGGAGAAGCGGTGGCGATCGCCACTGCTCTTCCCCGATCGTCGGGGGAATCGAGTCTGGAGATCCGCCCGCTTGTGTAAACAAAGCGGGCGGATCTCCTAAGTGACAGACAGTGACAGATTGCAGGGTTCAGCATAGCTGAACCTGCGATCTGTCCCTGTGTCACTCAGTCACCTCCCCCCACACACGTTAGTAAGCACCAGGCATACATTAACCCCTCCCTCTCCAATAAAATTAACCCCTTCCCTGCCAGTGTCATTTTTTACAGTAACAGTGCATATTTATAGCACTGATTACTGTAGTAATGTCACTGGTACCCCCAAAAGTGTCAAAAACCTCAGTCAAGGGTCCGATCTGTCCACCGCAATGTCGCAGTCCCGCAAAAAAAATCGCAGATCGCCGCCATTACTCGTTAAAAAGAAAAAAACACCAAAAATGACAAAAATCTATCCCTTACTTAGTAAACGCAATAACTTTTGCGCAAACCAATCAAAATACACTTATTGTGATTTTTTTTACCAAACATAGGTAGCAGAAAACAAATTGCCCAAAAATTTTAAAAATTTTAGATTTTTACATTTTTTTTGGGGGGGGGGGGGAGTTCATATAAAAAAATGTGAAAAATATTGTTATTTTTTCAAAATTTACGCATTTTTTTGTTTATAGCGCAAAAAGTAAAAATCGCAGAGGTGATCAAATACCACCAAAAGAAAGCTCTATTTGTGTGAAAAAAAAGGACGTAAATTTCGTTTGGGTACGGCGTCGCATGACCGCGCAATTGTCAGTTAAAGTTGCACAGTGCCGAATCGCAAAAAGTGGCCTGGACGTAAGACAGCAAAATCCTCCGGTGGTAAAGTGGTTAAAATAGATTTGATCATTGTAGGGTATAGAAAAACTCGAATAAAGGGATGAACATTTTCAAGCTGGTGGGTAGTAACTTGTAGGCAATCTGTGGTACGATGTGTCACCTAAAATTTTTAAATTTAAGTCTTGTTTTAAAATCAAGGGTTTTACTTAAAGTCAACTGAACCTTTAGCTTGAAGTGATTCTAAAGGCTCTGTGCAGTGGTTTTGCACAGGGCAGCCCAGTTGTCTTCTTTTTTGGTTCCCCACTGATGGTCCTGGCTCCTCCTCCCTGCCGAATGCCCCCAATAGAAAGCCTCTTGCTATGGGGGCACTCAAGCACCTGAGTCACGTTCCTGTGAATAAACATTGTCCATTCATGCACAAATCGTAGCTCAGCCCCACCCCCTCTCTCCTCATTGGCTCACTGGCTGTAATTGACAGCAGCAGGAACCAATGGCTCCTGCTGCTGTGTGAACCAATGAAGAAAGAAAGACCCAGGACAGCTGCTGCTCACATGCACATCGCTAGATCGAGATGGGGCTCACAGGGGGGCTGGGGGAGGCTGTACCCAGAAAGTTTTTTTTACCTTAAACCGGAGCTCCAGCCCCCCCCCCCCCACCATAAAATTGAAAGTCGACAGCTACCAATACTGTAGCTGCTGACTTTTAATATTAGGACACTTACCTGTCCAGGGATCCTGCGATGTTGGCACCCCAGCCGAATTTTGCATCAGTTTTGGGGTGCTGCCGTTGCCTTTTCCTGTAAGGGAAACCGGCTTTAAAGCCGTAATGCCCATGCGCGAAGCTCGCTGCGCTTTGTGAATGAGCCAGCGGCAGGAGAAGGAGGAGGGGGGCCGAACTTCGGGGGTACCTGTCAAATACTGAAGCTGCTGACTCTTAATATTAGGATACTTTCCTGACAAGGGATCCTGCGATGTCAGCACCCTAGCCGATTTTTTAATCAGGTTTGCAGGGAAACTGTCTGTGAAGCTGCAATGCACATGCGCGAAGCTCTCAGCACTTTGCGAATGACCCATGGGGGGGGCGAACTTCCGGGGTACCTCATTGCGAGGAGGTCACCCGGAAGTAGGGGTGGGTACCTGCCAAAAACAGGTACCTCCCGAAAGGTGCCAAATATGGCAGCGGAGAGGGGAGAAAGCAAACAAATGGAGCTTCCCCTTTTGGGTGGAGCTCCACTTTAATGCATAATACATTAGGGCAAAAAACCTCTTTAGAACCAGTTTTAACCAGTTAACTGCATTTTAAGCACATCAAAACTAATGGTGTTCAATGTCTTACAGGTACCTTTCTTTCTAAAGCAGCCACAATGCGAGCAGAAAAGCCCGTCCCATGCCAGCAGCAGCAGGGAAGGATCCTTACTGTTTGTGGGGAAGCAGTGGTCTCATTGAAGATGTCACCCTCTACTAATTGAGGCTTATAGTTCTGCATTTAGCAAAGCTCGTACTTCCTGCTAATTGGAGAGCAGAGGGCAGTTGGACCTCTGCCGCTTCTTCTTCTCAGAGAACAAGGGTCCTTCTCTAGAGCATGCTGGCAGAGGACTGGCTTTTATACTCAGGCTATGGCCGATTTGTCTAAAAATCAACAAATTGTAATGCTGGCCTTACATTAGCCAAAAAATTGCTTGAAAATCCGTCATTGGCTCCGTTCGGTTGTTTGTCGTCCAGTTAATGGGCACAAGTAGAAAATCAGTATTAACTTTTCAGAGATGAAAAATTGAAGGAGCAGTTTGGAAAATTCTGCCGAACGAATGATAAATTGAAAGGTTAATGTGTTTCTCGCCCAAACTGTTTGCACTAGGCATATGTGACAAAACAAAGGAAAAACTGATTCATTTATGTCCATTGAATGATTTATCTATCAAAATTCGGTCATTACAAGATGGCAAAATCATTTGCTCTCATGGCCGAGTGTTGCTTATTCAAAAACTAATTCGAACAATTTTTCAGCTAGTGTATGGCTAGCATAAGACCCAGAAACTAGAAAGTATTTAACTGATTTAAATTCATCGGGCTTTACAAAAAAACTGTAAATCCCAGTTACTTCTAAAGATCATAAATTAAAGTGTATTTAAAGCAGAGTTCCGGGCACAGAAGTCATTTTTCAATGAACATACCCCCGGGACAGTCAGGGCTAGTACATTCCACAATGGCTAGCCTCTGATCTGTCCCGGTTCGCACTTACCTTTTAGAAGAAATACTTACTTAGAAAATTTCTCTTGTGGGCAGCTGAAGCCGGCGCGGTCCTCTTCTGTGTCTTCTTCCGCGTCTTCTTGTCCCAGAATGCGCCTGCACCGGCCCCACTCGTCACTTCCGGCGCGGCGCCGCATTCCTCCACAGCTTCTGGGCATGCCCAGAAGCTGTTTAGCAGGGGAATGCGGCGTCGCCCGGAAGTGACGAGCGGGGCCGGTGCCGTCGCATTGATTCCTGGGAGCGATGACGTTCAGCTCCCAGGAATCATTGCGAGACAGGAAGTGACGGGTGAGCTGCGGCGCTGAGGGAGGAAGTACTCTGAGGTGAGTATTTACGATCTTCAATTACAAGGTGAGTAAACAAAAAAAAAAAAAAAAAAAAAAACCTAACTATCCAATTCCTTTTTAGAGGTGATGTCTACCTAGCGGAGGGGCACAAAAAAAAAAATATTGATTTTGTGCCCGGAACTCCGCTTTAAAGATCACACTTTCTTTTTTTTTTGATTGTATGGGAAAAAGTTAACCCCTGTTAGGTTTTCATTACTTTCTATATCCCCACTGAGGAGATTCACCTTCTCTATTTGCCATAGCAGACATCCCAACCTGCAAAAACTCATTTCAGGAAGGTGGCAACCTCGTTTCTGGGAGGTGGCACTCCACACCCCCCCACCCCACTAATTTAACACAACTAGAGGATGATGAAACGAAATGCAAACAGTATACAGAGGTTTACTTCTTCTGAGAGATATTAAAGGAACACTCTAACGACCATGAACACTTCAGTGATTTAAAGTGGTCAGGGTGGTAGGAGTCAGAAACACTGCACATGCTGGGATACTTACAATTATGCTTTACTGCAGGCTGGTACTGCTGGTGGGTACTGTTGGCAGGTACTGCTTGCAGGTACTGCTGGTGGTAAATGCTGGCTGGTACTGCTGGCGGGTACTGCTGGCTGGCACTGCTGGCTGGTACTGCTGGCTGGTACTGCTGTGGGTACTGCTGGCTTGTACTACTGCTGTGGGTACTGCTGGCTGGTACTGTGCTGTGGATACTGCTGTGGGTACTGTTGGCTCAGGCTGGTACTGCTGGCTGGTACGGTGCTGTGGGTACTGCTGGCTCAGGCTGGTACACTTCTGGCTGGTACTGCTGTGGGTGCTGCTAGCTCAGGTTGGTACTGCTGTCTGGTAGTGCTGGCTGGTGGTGCTGTGGGTACTGCTGGTGGGAAATGCTGGCTAGATACACATGTCATGATGACATCAAGTTCAACGGAGCGAGTGTGAGGACTCGCACGTCGCACTGGAGGAAGATGCTTCCTGTATTGGTCAGTCTCCTCACAGGTGGAGTGCATTTGATATCACTCCGCCTGTGGCTCATTTATACTGTCAGGATGGAGCCAGAACTATACAGGACGCAACGGCTCTGTTCTGACAGTTCAACTGAGAGAGACACAGACTCAGCGGCAACCGGGACATCGTGCGGCACTTGCGGGTGTCAGGGAGCCGCATGCGGGAGACTCCCAAACCTTCCGGACCTCGCGGGAGACTTGGGATGTCTGTCATAGAGATCACATGGACTGATATTGAAGGAATGTCCATTTTTGGAGTAGTTACCAGAACAGGAAAATTGTAGTGGATCTACACACAAACACCAAATGAAATGTATTAGTTTTAGCCATTTTTTCACTCTCTAATACTGCCAGAAGCATTCCTGTCCTAGGGGGACAACACTCACTTACTACATCGTATCTATGGAGGAGCAATGTGTCGTCCTAGAAAATAAAGAATGTTAGGTCTATAAAACTACTCACATTCTCTTCTTCTATTTATTTAGGGGAATCACTATTCCTCCCACTGACACCAACAATGGGGCATAATCCCTTTCACTGTCACCAACGATTGTGCTCTATTCCTCCCACTAATACCAACAATGGGACACTATTCCACTCACTGACACCAACAATGATGAATCATCATTCATTTCACTGATACCAACAGTGAGGCACTATTGACAATGATGGGCACTATTCCTCCAACTGATAACAACAACTGGGCACTATGCCCCCTACTGATACTAGGCACTATTCTACCTACAGCCACCAACAATGAGACACTATTCTTTGATCAACAGTGATACCAACAGTGAGGCACTATTGACAATGATGGGGAACTGTTCATCCCACTAACAACAACAATGGGGCACTATTCCCCCCACTGACACCAAAAATGAGAGATCATTCCTTTCGCTGATACCAACAGTGAGGCACTATTGACAACAATGGGGCACTATTCCAACAATACCAACAGTGGGGCACCCAACTGATATTAACAAAGGGGCATGATTCCTCTCAGTAATGGAGCACTATTTCTCATTCTACTGACCACAGGCATGTAGCACTATTACTCCCACTGGTACTAACAATGGGGCACCATTCCTTCCACTGACATCATTGATGGGGTACTATTTCTCCCACTAACACCAAGAATAGGGCACCCTTTGATACCATCAAAGGGGCACTATATCTCCCATATATACCAGTGATTAGGCAATATCCCTCCCATAGACACCAATGATTGCGCACTATTCCTCCCATAGACAGCAATGATTGGGCACTATTCCTCCCATTGGCACCAATGATTGGGCACTATTCCTCCCATTGGCACCAATAATTGGGCACTATTGCCCCCACTGATACTAAGCACTATTCCCCCACTGACACCAACAAAGAGACACCATTCCTTTTACTGATACCAACAGTGAGGCACTATCGACAATAATGGACACTATTTCCCCCACTGATACCAACAATGGGGAAGCCCACTGTCACTAACAAAGGGGCACTATTCCTCCCACTAATATCAGTGATGGGGCACTATACCTCATCCTACTGACCACAGGCACAGGTACTATTATTTCCACTGGGGGTACCAATGGGGCACAATTCCTTCCACTAATGCCAGTGATCAGGCATTATTCATCACCCTACTCACCACAGGATTTATATAATTTTTTTAAGTCCCACTGACCAGCAAGTCTGAGGCATTTTCTACACCCAGTGGCCACAGTCTGAAGGATAGTAAACTGGCTCTTTGTTTTGAACCGGGGCCAGACTGTGGCCAGAGTGACTATGAAATGCCCTGGCATCAATGGAAGTAAAGAATGCCCCATCATTGATATTATAGGAAGGAATATTGCCCCATTGTTGGTATTCGGTGAGGATATAGTGCTATAGTGCTCCATCATTGGTGTCATTGGGAGGAATAGTGCTCCATTGTTGGTATCAGGGGAAGGTATAGTGCCCCATCATTGGTGACAGCGGGAAAAATAGATTGCTGCAGTTGTTGTCAGTGGGAGGAATAATGGCACATCATTGATGTCAGTGGGTGGAATAGTGTGCCATTGTTGGGGTCAGTGGTAGTAATAGTGTCCCATTGTTGGGGTCAGTGGTAGTAATAGTGTCCCATTGTTGGGGTCAGTGGTAGTAATAGTGTCCTATTGTTGGTATCAGTGGCAGGAATTAAACCCCATTGTTGTTGTAGAAGGAGTAGTGCCTTGTATCAGCGGGAGGAATAGTGACCCAGGGACCTGATAAAGGTGGGCAAAGGGCTGCAGTTTGGAGACTACTGGTTTTGAAAGTTTGGAGACCCCTGGCTCTCTCTTCATATATATTTGAGCTTTTAAATGCAGTACATGTCTGGTTTCAAAAATGATTGCTTTTAGAAAGCTGAACTCATGGGCACGGAACTTAATATGAAAACCATTAAAACTTATTTTAGTAAAATTCAGTCTCCATCTGCCCTTTTATTTGAGCAATACGCGGAAAGAGCAAACGATGGCTCCAAGCCTGTTTTTCAGGTACAGCGTTGAAGTTTTTGTCAGCCTCAAAAGTACAAATAGCACAATGAAAGTATAGAGCCAGACACCAAGCCGTAGATGTGTCAAACAAGGCCAAATCACGCCTCAAGTCTATTCCAATTCACTGCAAGATGGACCACTAGAAAAAAATTTGCAGAAAAATTTATTCTGGAGAGGGAACGCAAATTCCTCGCCTGTGCCATAGGTCAATGTTCCTTCCAAGATGTTTGTGGAAGGCTTTCTAAGTGTGCTTAGTATGCTTTTTTTTTTTTTTTTGGACTGGCCAGCAGTGTAAGGACAGACCCGCATGAAAAGAAATGAAGTCTCACTAAAGTTCCTGAATGGCTTTCAAGAAAAGATACCCTCTAGGGAAACGGGAGAGGCTCATATTTTAACTACACACCCATGTAATCTCTAGCAATCCTTTGGAGAATGCCAGCAAAAGGATCCATTACATAGGGCATGGAATGCTCAGAGTGAGTGAGTAATGGTTGAGAGAGGAGGGTGCTAAGATCCTTATCTGCTTAGACATCGCAGACCTACCCTAAATGGTTTTACAGAAGGCCATCAGAATATGACATGCAGGAAAGTTTCTTTTTTTTTTCCCATTTGAAGAAAATGCTTTAAGAAATGTTATAGCTTAGTCGAAGTTGGACAGAAAACCCTAAAAATGCATGTGTATAGAATTTGTTGACAGATCTTTTGCAGAATTTAGGACGGGAAAAGTTACTTTTTGACCTTCTTGGTTGAACTTTGAAGACCAAGGTCTAATACTGAAACATATTGGACTAGGTGGGACTTTAGATGAGACCCAAGCTGGTGTTGCCCGGTGTCTCCATCCCTATAACAAGAAAAAAAGAGGTTGAAGGATTGTAAGAGGTGCATGAAAGTCAGCCAGCCCCCAGTCTGATGTACTCACCCTCCAGTCTGTCACCAACCAAATAAAACCTGTCTCTTGGTACAAAGAACAGGGGTTTAGTGGACACACATTTGCAAATGCATGTGAAAGCTGCAGAGCCACTTCACGGCACCCTGTTTAATTCTGCAGTCCTACACTCTTAATTTAGTGTCCTCACACTGGAGGCACATGGCCGCTAATGGGTGGATGGGGGAACAGGTGAGAGGGAGACAGCCCAACCTCCCCCAACCCCTCCCCATGCACGACTGGCTGTTGTCTCAAAGACTCAAATAATTAGGTTATAACCATGGTGCAAACTGGATGAGACCAGCTGAAAAGCATTACACCTCCATCCCCTTGGTGGATGCAGTATATAGATAGGAAGGGATTTTATGTATGGGGCATGGCCTGTAAAGCACACTGCCTTTGAAATCCCTAATTTCCTTTTTGGGACTTTATGTGAGACAAGCAGGTCATGCTATTGGTCTCCATCCCTGTCTATAGGGATGGAGACGCCGGGCAACACCAGCTTGGGTCTCATCTAAAGTCCCACCAAGTCCAATATGTTTAAGCAACCAGGGATGGAGACGCCTGGCTCACAGCTTGGTGCCTCAATTAAAGTCCCACCGTGCGATTTTCGTGCGTTTTTGGTGGATGCAGTTTTGATTTGACCTTAGTGTTTTCCGTAGACAGGGATGGAGACCAATAGCATGACCTGCTTGTCTCACATAAAGTCCCAAAAAGGAAATTAGGGATTTCAAAGGCAGTGTGCTTTACAGGCCATGCCCCATACATAAAATCCCTTCCTATCTATATACTGCATCCACCAAGGGGATGAAGGTGTAATGCTTTTCAGCTGGTCTCATCCAGTTTGCACCATGGTTATAACCTAATTATTTGAGTCTTTGAGACAACAGCCAGTCGTGCATGGGGAGGGGTTGGGGGAGGTTGGGCTGTCTCCCTCTCACCTGTTCCCCCATCCACCCATTAGCGGCCATGTGCCTCCAGTGTGAGGACACTAAATTAAGAGTGTAGGACTGCAGAATTAAACAGGGTGCCGTGAAGTGGCTCTGCAGCTTTCACATGCGTTTGCAAATGTGTGTCAACTAAACCCCTGTTCTTTGTACCAAGAGACAGGTTTTATTTGGTTGGTGACAGACTGGAGGGTGAGTACATCAGACTGGGGGCTGACTGACTTTCATGCACCTCTTACAATCCTTCAACCTCTTTTTTTAAGGTCTAATACTTTACTCACTAAGAGGGAGTACAATATCTAATATGGCAGCTTCTTCTTATGGCATCTTAATATAGTGGAAAAGGGCAAGTTTGCTGTATACAACCCATACATTAAAGAAGAATGCTACTGAGCACAATTTGTAAGGAACTGTCCACCTAAATTGTATGTATAGCCAACAATAGATAACTTTACTTTTTAGTTTTTGATAGAGTAGAGCAGGAGTCTCCAAACTTTCTGAACAAAGGGCCAGTTTACTGTCCTAAAGACTTTAGGGGGGCTGTACTGTGGACAGTGGTAGTAAATAATGCCTCAGGCTTGGTGGTCAGTGAGAGTAAAAAATTACATAGCACCCATATTGTTAGGTGGAGGAGGAATAGTTCCCAATCATTGCTATTGGTGGGAGGAATAGTGTCCCCATCATTGGTGTCAGTGGGAGAAATAGTGCCCCATTGTGGATGTCAGTGGGAGGGACAGTGCCCCATCATTGGTGACAGTGGAAGGAATAATGCCCCAGTGTCAGTGGGAGGGACAGTGCCCCATGTTTGGCATCAGAGGAAGAATTTATGCTCTGTCATTGGTGTCAGTGGGAGTAAAAAAATACACAACACCCATGTGGTTATGTGGAGGATAAATAGTTCCCAATCATTGATATTGGTGGAAGGAATAGTGCCCCCATCATTCATGTCAGTGGGAGAAATAGTGCCCCATTGTTGGTGTCAGTGGGGGGGGGGGGATAGTGTCCCATCATTGGTGTGAGTTGAAGGAATAGTGCCCCACTTTTAGTGTCAGAGGGAGGGATAGTGCCCCATTTTTGGCATCAGAGGAAGAATTTATGCTCCATCATTGGTGTCAGTGGGAACAATAATACTTGGTGGTCAGTGGGAATGAAAAATTACAAAACACCCGTGTGGTTAGGTGGAGGGGGGATAGTTCCCAATCATTGGTATCAGTGGGAAGAATAGAGCCCCCCATCATTGGTATCAGTGGGAGAAATAGCATTCCATTGTTGAGTCATTGGGAGGATTAGCGCCCCATCATTGGTGTCAGTGGGAGGAATAGTGCCCCATCGTTGGTGTCAGTGGGAGGAATAGTGCCCCATCATTGGTGTCAGTGGGAGGAATAGTGCCCCATCATTGGTGTCAGTGGGAGGAATAGTGCCCCATCATTGGTGTCAGTGGGAGGAATAGTGCTCCATCATTGGTGTCAGTGGGAGGAATAGTGCCCCATCATTGGTGTCAGTGGGAGGAATAGTGCCCCATCATTGGTGTCAGTGGGAGGAATAGTGCCCCATCTCTGGTATCAGTGGGAGGAATAGTGCCCCATCATTGGTGTCAGTGGGATGAATAGTGCCCCATTGTTGGTATCAGTGGGAGGAATAGTGCCCCATCATTGGTGTCACTGGGAGGAATAGTGCCCCATCCTTGGTGTCAGTGGAAGGAATAGTGCCCCGTCGTTGGTATCAGTGGGAGGAATAGTGCCCCATCTCTGGTATCAGAGTGGGAGGAATAGTGCCCTATCTTTGGCATCGGAGGAAGATATAATGCTCCATCATTGGTGCCATTGGGAAGAGTAATACCCTATTGTTGATGTCAGAGGGATGAAGAGTGTCCCAAGGGCTGGATAAAGGCAAGAATGCATGCAGCCCATGGGCCACAGTTTGGAGACCACTGGAGTAGAGGAAGGTTAATCCCTTTTAACACAGTCCCAGCACTGTATTAACAGGGTCTTTATGCATGTGTGTGTGTGTGTGGGGGGGGGGGGGGGGGGTGGCGCAGCATGTGAACAAATGTGCGTATATGTTCACCAGGACACTGGCACAGAGAAGCTTTATAAACCTGAGTTTTGCAAAGACAAATGTCGAATGGCCTTTCAGCCGGTGTTCCCATGATTCCTGATTCTGAGCTTGTGCCTCACCTTAACCGTTGACCAAGCTTCCACGTAACCTGCTCTTAGATTTCCTTGGATACTTATAATCGCTGTTAACTTCTGTTACCAGCCTTAGATTTGACTTCTTACAAAGATTCTGTATATTGACTTTGTAGTTCACTGCCTGCATGTTGCCTACCTCCGTTTTTTCTTGATTTCCTTTCTTTGATAGTTTGGTGTTGTACTGTTCACCTACCAGGGGCGTAGATAAGGGGGGGATATGGGGGTCCAAACCCCACCCTGGCAGGGTCGCTAACCAAAAGTAAAAAAAAAAAAGAGGCATTTCCCTGTTTGTAAAAATCTATTTTTCTGCAGTCTGTGAAAAGATCTTGGGTTTTGAGGTTCGCCTTTCCTGGCACAATCACTGACAACATTCTGTCCTGTAATGTGCAATGTAGCTTTTAAAGCAGAGGCAGCCTGCACCGCCTTTACTGATTCCCAAGTGGCTGCCACCAACTCAAACCATTTACAAAATACAGCAGCTCCCTGGTGCCCCATTGCATTGACCCTGTCATCACTAATGTTAGTGTAGTACTACTCCCTTGGGAGCTGCTTGAAGCGGATCCCCCTGGGTAACCCATAGCAACAACTTATGAATTCTTAGTACTTTAAGTGTTTGGCTCAGTCAGGAAACAGTCTAGGGGATTTGTTTTTTTTTTGTATTTTATTAGAACTTGGGATGGGAGAAGGGATGAGTGGGATACTCCAACTTGATGAACTATGCACAACTGGAGGACTTCTAGATGAATTGAGTGCGGCAAGGCCGCTGCTTCACCTTGCCACTGAAGTGAAGTATTTAATAGGCAAATTCTTTTGTGAAATACTTTTCAGGGCCCCACTTGGTACCCCCTTTATTCTTACTCTTCAGGGTTCTACTTGGCACCCCCTTTACTCTTACTCTTCAGGGTTCTACTTGGCACCCCCTTAACTATTGCTTACTGTGTGAGCTGACCTTCTGTCCTCTGACCTCACTGGAGTGGTCCCCCTTCCTGGGCAGACCCCTTGGCAAGCCCCCTGGTACTCAGTTGACTCTGCCTGCAGCTCCACCGTCAGCTTTCCGGGATCCTCAAGGCTCAGCTCCACACCTGGTTCACCAGGCCGACTGCCTGTGACCACCTTCCTCAGACTGCAGGAGGAGAGACAGCCATCACCCTCCTCCTGGGACTCTGCTTCCCGCCAAAGACGTCCAGTCACATGTGCCCTTGGCTTTTATGATCAATTCCAGGATGCACTGCAGTTGTGCCCTTCCACTGGGACTGTCACAAAAGCCTGTGTGTCACTGGCTGGGTTTCCTCCACTGTCCAACAGGCTCCCCTATTGGATATAGAGGGGACACTCCCTCAGACAAAGCGAATCACACCTGGACACATGCAACAGGCAAACTAATAGATCAGGCTCCCCTGATAAGCAGATGGAGCATACAATGCTTTTAACCTAGCACCTATCTAGGAGGGCGCTACATCAGCATACAACAGAGTCTGCTGTTTTGCTTTTACTATCCAATCACAGGCTGTGGGAGGAGCAAGACCCGTAAGTGTTGCTTAACTACAGCATCAAAGAAACAGGTCTCTGTGGCAGAGCTGTGTAAATCTTAGGACCGGGTGGGCAGAAAGAACAGCTCTCTTCTTTGTATCTCATCTGTGTATTTAGCTGTATGCCCGGGGTTCAGCTTTAAGCGTCTCTCTTTTTCTACACTTCCATCAGAAGCAGAACTTTTATTTTACATTTTAACAACCAAAATAGAGGGAACAGAAAGAAACAGCCAATGCAAACTCCCCATGTGAATTGAATTCTTGATCCTTGCGCTGGGTCTGACGCGCGGAGTGATGATTCACCGGTGATATCGGGCCAAAAATGACTTCTAGATGTCATTCCCAATCCTTCAATTCTGTTTTCAAGAAGCGGAAAGGACTTATGTGTATTCAAGTACAGATGGCGTGTTAGAAGCTTAAACTTCTGATGTGTTCTCCAGGAGAGCGCTAGGAGCGAGGCCGTGATCCCGGGCCAAGTCTCCCCAACCTGAAGTCAGCTTCTCTCCTCTGTAACTTATTTAGCAGAAGAGGAAAATGATTTTTTTAAACAATTTTTATTTGGGCTCCTTATGTTTTTCAGAACTTTTTTTTTTTATTCTGGTTTCAGAGTACAACTTGTTTCCTGGTTATGAAGAGACAGGAGATTCTGTACGATGTTTTGGGTCTCCTGGCAGGAGGGGTTCTGGGGAAGCTAGAAACCAGGGATGAGAGACACTTAAGCCCCGGAAGATTTTACCCCCTTCCTGACCAGGGGGTATTTTGCGATTCGGCACTGCGTGAATTTAACGGACAATTGCGCGGTCGTGCGACGCTGTACCTAAACTAATTTGACGTCCTTTTTTTCCCACAAACAGAGCTTTCTTTTGGTGGTATTTGATCACCTGTGCGATTTTTTGATCATGCGCTATAAACAAAAAAAGAGCGTCAATTTTGCAAAAATAACAATATTTTTCACATTTTTTTATATGAAATTCCCCCCCAAAAAAAAGTAAAAATCAAAATTTTTTAACATTTTCGGCCAATTTGTTTTATGCTACATATGTTTGGTAAAAGAAATCGCAAAAAGCGTATTTTGATTGGTTTGCGCAAAAGTTATTGCGTTTACTAACAAAGGGAAAGATTTTTGTCATTTTTGTTTTTTTTTTAACGCGTAATGGCGGCGATCTGCGATTTTTTTTGCGGTACTGCGACATTGGGGCGGACAGATCGGACCCTAGACTGACATTTTTGACACTTTTGGGGTTACCAGTGACATTTCTACAGTAATCAGTGCTATATATATGCACTGTTACTGTAAAAATACACTGGCAGTGAAGGGGTTAACTTTATTTGAGAGGGAGGGGCTGTGTGTGTCCCTAGGGGCGTGATTCTAACTGTGATTGGCTGTGGCTTGAGGTGTAGTTACACTGATCAACGGTCCTACATAGTAGAACCGTATGATCAGGGTTTCTACACAGGGGAGAATGACAGGCAGCTTGTTTACACAAGCTGCCTGCCTTTCTCCCTCTCCCCCGACGATCGCAGAGTGACCGACGGACATCGGGTCTGCCGGTCACACGCGCGGGGGGGTCCGTGACCGCGCGGGAGCGGGAGCGCGCCGCCGTCGGCGCGCGCTCGCTCCCCAGAGCCTCACATGCTAGTGACGTTAATATACGTCACTTTGCCTGTGAGGGGCTGACTGCTGCAGTAAATCTACTGACGGCAGTCGGCAAGTGGTTAAGGGGGGGTTCGTTTTCCCAAAATGTATACAAAAATCAGGAGATATTCACCATTTTATTAAAATGCATTAGAATCAATGAGGAAGGCAAACTTTAGTATGGCGGTTTTTACATAGTTACATTGGTCCAGCTTAGACCAATGTAAGTATGTATGTGCTATATCTGTGGGATACCTGTGGGATCAACCCTAGGTAGAAACACCGCTACTACAGTGATCTCCACTAGATTTTGGGTCCTGTGTCAAGTAGCTTCCCTGCTGCTTAGTGAACATGGGAGGTTGCATGGTTGTAGATAAGGGGGGGGGGGGGGTATATGGGGGTCCAAACCCCCCTGCCAGAGCATCATGGGCGACAGCCACTTTAGGGTCATCCAGTGCCCAGGGCAATGATGGCGCCCCCCACCATCCTCACCCCCATATACCCACGAATCCCCCCACTCAGCACAAACCTTCCCCTTCATTTCCCCCCTCTCAGCACATATACCCCCATATCCTCCATTCCAGCATAAATCCCCCCCACGCACACCCATCATTCTTACACAAATTCTCCTAACCCCCCCAAATCCCTCCACTTCTCAGTACAAATCCCCTTACTCAGCACAAACCCTATCCTCCATTTCCCCCTTCCAGTACAAATTCCCCCTCTTAACACAATTCCCTCAATATCTTCCCTTCCAGCATTACACACATTCTCTTACCCCCCCCCCCCCCAATCCCCCATCTCAGTACAAATCCCCCCTCTCAGCCCAAACTCTCCTCAATCTCCCCACTCCCAGCACACAGATACCCCCTTCCAGCACTAACCACTCCCCTCAGCACAAATCCGCACTCTCATGTACCCCCCTTCCAATACAAATTCCCCCTTTCAGTACAAATTTCCCCATATCCTCCCTTCCAGCATAAACTCACCCCCCCAAACCCATCATACTTACACATATCCCCCCCCCCCCATCTCCCCTCTCCGTACAAATCTCCTTTCTCAGCACAAACCTTCTCCTCCATCTCTCTCCTCCCAGCACAAATACTCCCTTCCAGCATCAATCACACCTCTTAGCACAAATCCTCCCCCCCCATACACCCCCTTTCAATACAAATCCCCCTCTCAGCGCAAATCCCCCATATCCTCCCTTCCAGCATAAATCTCCCCCCAACCCCTCCTTCTTACACAAATTCTCTTAAACTCCCCCCTCTCAGTACAAATTTCCCCCTTGCAGCACAAACCCTCTCCTCCTTGATTCAGGGAGACCCGGCAGCAGATGTGGCCAAGTGCCCATTGCTAACAAATGCCGAGATTGTGGCAGCCCACTGGCGTCTCCACTAGCACACTGCTCCCAGGACAGGTTCACCTGTTGCCCACCCCGTTCCCGGCCCTGGGCACCGGAGTTGTATAACCTGGGTTTTTCATATCTTTTTTTTTTTTGTTATGACACGACAGGAGATTCTGTATCATGTTTTGGGTCATCTGGCAGGAGAGGTTCTAGTGAAGCTTGAAACCTGGGGATGAGAGAGATTATGGGCTTTCATTTTCAAAACATTTCTGCAAAAATCAGGTGACTTTAGTAACATTTCACCATTTTTGTAAAATGTATTGGAATGAATGGGGAAGGCAAAATTAAGGCTGAAGTTTTAGTATGGAAATTTTAAAATAGTTATATCGGTCCAGCTTGAATCAATGTAAGTATGTATGTGCCATACCTCTGGGATCCCCCACAGGCAGAAGCACCGCGACTACAGTGATCTCCACTAGACATCGGATCCCATACTAAGTAGCTCTATTGCTGCTTAGTGAACATAGAATGTTGCATAGTTGCAGATAAGGAGAGATATGGGGGTCCAAACCCCCCTTCCAGAGCATCCAGGCTGGTGACCAATTTAGGGTGCCGGAGTTGCACAGCTTGGGCATTCAACTGTATGTTCTTGCTGTCCTGTCAGCAGCAAGGAGCACATGTGTATGATATACATGGGTTTACATGGGTGTATACCCATGTAGCACCATCTAGTGGGCTAGATGTAAATAGGTTAGTTGTTAGAGTAGGAAAAGTGGTTTGGCTGAGAGCCAGGCCTTGGTTGAATCTGGGTCAGAGCCAGGGCTGAGTAACTCAGGGAGGCTGTAACTTCCCATTCTCTCTGGAACCTTGGAGAAGCTTCCAGAAGTAGAGGGTAGAGTCTGGAAGGAGCTGCATGGAGTATTGATGAGGGCCCCAGCCAATCCCCAGCTAAGTGGGCTGGCAGGGGGCAGGCACCTCTTAAACACCCATAAGTTCAGGTGAGCTTGTAGGGCCTGAAGAGGTGGTGCTGGGATCAGTAGCCACAGGGAAGTAAGCTGGACACTGATCTTCGCTACATAACCAAGGGCCCAGGATTCCTGCCTGTAAAGGGTGCTTTGCATTAGATTAACCATCAGTGTGCCAGCTAGAGTTTTGCAAGCAAGTGCTGGAAGAAGAGAAGGAGCGTATATAGACTGTACATAGGAGAAGTTGCCCCTCAAGTTGTCTGAAGTCAAGTGAGCATCCCATAATCTTCCTGAACCTCATCTAAGGTTCAGATGACTGGACTGTTTTCTGACTCTGGGAGACTGTGAAAATTCGGTGTGCCTGGCTGTGCAGGTTGGGGAATCCCATTTTACTTGCGGCTCCTACGTGGGGTGCGCTACACCCATGCACAGCCATTTATGTCTATAGGCAGCTGTATGCAGCACCTGGGGTTCCTAGGCACCATTACATAGTACATGGCCTTATAGCCACATGGGAAATGCTATTGTGTAGGACCATGTTTTAACCACTCCCACTGTTTTGCCGCACCTATAATTTGCCACAGCAAGAACAGAACGTTGCCTTATTGTTACGCTTTGGTTGCCCAAGGTTGAACTCCCAGGAAAAAAAGATATCTACGGCAGAGGTGGGCAAACTGCAGCCCTTCAGCTGTTTCCGAAGTCCCACAATGCCCCTGGGAGTCATGCCTCTAACTTTCAGCCTCACAGTGTCTTATGGGACATGTAGCACCACAACAGCTGGTGGGCCACAGCTTGCCCAAACCCCTAATCTACGACCTTCAAAGGCCGCCTTCTTGGTACGGACACCATTCAGAGGACGTTTTGCATGTTCCCAATGAATGCAATAGGTACTCACTTGCTGTTTGGCTTTGGGATATAGTTGCCGACATTCTCAAATGTCTAAAAATGTTTAGAGACACTTTTTTGTCTGTAGGCAAAGTATTACTTTAATTAGGGGCGGGGCATTCATTTGTAGGCATGGTCTAGTCCAAGTGGAAAAATGTGGCAAAAATGGGAGTGGTGTAAACTATATTAAATATCGGGCGTCGCTTAAAGGGGTGTGGTTGAATAGAGTCTGAGACGAAAAAGGGATGGAGGGAGAAGGAAGAGAGGGATGGAGGGAGAGAGAAAGAAAGTGAGAAAGGAAAAGGGAAAGAAAGAAAAAGAGAGGCAGGGAAGGAGAAAGAAGGAAATAAAGAGGGTGGGAGGGAGACAGGGAGAGAGAAAGAAGGAAAGAAAGAGGGATGGCGGGACAGCAGGCCCAGATCTTACACCACAATAGCAATATGTGTATTACAGAAAGTTTAACAATCAGCAGATAAAAACACTCCAAACACCACCCCCCCCCCCCCCCCACGCAGATCCCATCAAACAGGTACAAGAGATGGTCAGAGACTGTGTGGACATGATACAGGAGATGTTCAGGGAGTGTGCAAACATGATACAGGAGATGGTCAGAGAGTGTGCGGACATGATACAGGAGATTGTCAGAGACTGTGTAGGCATTATACAAGAGATGGTCAGAGACTGTGCGTACATGATAAATGGAAATGGTCTGGGATTGTGGTGACATGATACAGGAGACGGTCAGTAATTGTGCGCACGTGCTACAGGACATGGTCAGGGAGTGTGCAGACATGATACAGGAGATGGTCAGAGAAGGTGCAGACACGATACAGGAGATGGTCAGAGAGTGTGCAAACATGATACAGGAGATGATCAGAGAGTGGGCGGACATGATACAGAAGATGGTCAGAGACTGTGTGGACATGATACAGGAGATAGTCAGGGAGTGTGCAGACATGATACAGGAGATGATCAGAAAGCATGCAGACATGATACAGGAGATGATCAGAGAGCGTGCAGACATGATACAGGAGATGATCAGAAAGCATGCAGACATGATACAGGAGATGGTCAGAGAGCGTGCAGACATGATACAGGAGATGGTCAGTGAGTGTGCAGACATGATACAGGAGATGGTCAGAGAGTGTGTAGACATGATACAGGAGTTGGTCAGAGAGTGTGCGGACATGATACAGGAGATGGTCAGAGAGTGTGCAGACATGATACAGGAGATGGTCAGTGAGTGTGCAGACATGATACAGGAGATGGTCAGAGAGTGTGTAGACATGATACAGGAGTTGGTCAGAGAGTGTGCGGACATGATACATGAGTTTGTCGGAGAGTGTGGAGACATGATACAGGATACAGGAGATGGTCAGAGAGTGTGGGGATGTGATACAGGAGATGCCCGAGCTGAGCTAGGCTGAGCTTGCCCGAGCCTGAGCAGTGCATCTGCAGTTCTAAGGTCGGCCTGTGGCAGAGCAGACCAGAGGGCTGTCCAGGACAAAGCCAATTTTCTGGGATTCTGCCTGGGACACGGTCAGACCAAGACGTTGGTCTGAATTCCGTTAATGTCCTGGGAAAATCTGGACTGTTGGCAACTATGAAAGTGAAAGCAAATCTCTGAAATGGGGCAAAGATGGCAAAAATAAACCTTACAGGGTTATATCCCTCCCTTACTCTATCCAAAATGAAAAGAATAGTTTTGTAGTAGTGAAGCATGCAGTAAAGTGTGCATTACTGCAACCAAAAAGTGTGAATAGATCCTAAGTGAAAGACTATATTTATTCATGCCTTTCAGATAAAGGAAAAAAATAATAATTTTTTGATTTTAAGCAAATTTTTACGAAGAAGCTGCAGGAAAAGTTCTCTGGTAGAGGATTCGCCAAAATCACTCTCCTCATTCCTACTTGGAACCTTGCGGAGTGTCTATGTATGGCCTCCTGTCTTTAGCTGCTCAAGTTGCAGAGCCTTAAACCTCAATCCACACCAGCACAGTTGGCCGAAGAGGATGATGGACCGTCCACGGCCTCCGTATTAATCTTAATATCGGTGGATTAGGAGATGATCTCTGCTAATGGACCCCGCATGCCTCAATGCTGTCAGGAAATAGAACACATTATTTAATTAATGGAAACCCTAAGTGAAATGTTGACGCATTTATTGATATTGAATATCTGGCAACAGGTGATCAAGTTAAAGCGCTAAGTCAGGAGGACGCTATAAAAAGTTTAAAGGAAAAAAAAACAACTTTATAAATCAAGATTGATTTTTTGATAAGCTTATTTTTCTTTTCTTTTCTTTTTGCTGTGACCTAAAGTGGACCTAGCACTATATACAGTATATATATATATATATATATATATATATATATATATATATATATATATATGTAGCATCCTCCTAAATAGGTGCTAGGGAGTGAGTATAGTTTTTGGCTTTGTCTGCCTATCAGAGGAGCAGCAGGTAAATTCTATATTGCACTCTGCTTAAGGCTCCGTTCACATGTCAGCGTATGGATCGCGGGCAGAACCGCCGCGGTTCCGCCCGCGATCCAGAGATTATTGCAAATCGCTGGACGCCTGTGCGTTGCCCATTGATTTGCAATAGCCCCCCAAACGCTGAGCGATGTTGCTGCGATTTCCGCCTGCCGAATCGCGGTAACATCGCGCAAAAAAAATTGCGGGGCGCAATACGCTCCAAAGAAGCTCTTGTACTCAGGTCTTGTACTTAGGTCACAGCAAATCAACGGGCAACGCACAGGCGTCCCGCGATTTTCAATAATCTCCGGATCGCGGGCGGAACCGCGGCGGTTCTGCCCGTGATCCATACGCTGACATGTGAACGGAGCCTAACAGGGAGCAGGATCTGTGAGTTAGGTCTGCTCAGTGTGCCCAGTGTGTGATTCATCTGGTCTGAGGGAGTGTCACCATTGTGTCCAATGGGGAGGCACGTTGGACAGTGGAGGAAACCTGGCCAATGACACACAGGCTTTTGATACAGCCCCAGTGATTGGCACGGACAGTTGGTCTCGGTGCATTGTGGGGCAAGATATAAAAAGCCAGGGGCACATGAGGTAGAGGTCTTTGGCAGGAAAGCAAAGTCCCAGAAGGAGGGTGGCGGCTGCCTCCTCTTCTGCAGCAGTTGGTGATGGTGACAGGTGGTCGGCCTGGTGAACCCCACAGTGTGGAGCTGAACCCAGAGGTCCAGGAGAGCTGACTGAGGAGTTGGGGCATTGTGAGAATCTTGAAAGCAGTAATGTGAGTACAGAGGATCTTGCCCAGGGGTCTGCCCAGCAAGGGGACCACTCCGAAGAGTGTAGTCAGTGGACGGGTGCTAGCGGGTATAGAGAAAGGGGGTACTGGGGGAGTACCCTGAAGAGAAATACAAACAGGAACATTTACTTCATCTTCATTCAAGTGGCAGGATGAAGTAGCGGCCTTGCCACATCATCAAGTTAGAAGTCTTCAGAATTTGTGAATAGTTCAACAGTTGGAGTATTCCCTTCATCCCTTCTCCCATCCCAATATAAAATAAAAACAACATAAGCATCAACCCCTAGACAGACCATTGACTGAGCCAAGAACGTAGAGTGCTAAGAATTCTGCATGCAGTTGCTATGGGTAACCCAGGGGAATCCATAAGTGTCAATCACCAGCAGTCCTCTAGGGGGCAGTGCTACATATGTACAGTATCTCACAAAAGTAAGTACACCCCTCACATTTTTGTAAATATTTTATTCTATCTTTTTATATGACAACACTGAAGAAATGACACTTTGCTACAATGTAAAGTAGTGAGTGTACAGCTTGTATAACAGTGGAAATTTGCTGTCCTCTCACGATAACTTAACACACAGCCATTAATGTCTAAACCGCTGGTTAGAGACACCTATTAGCAAAAGTATTTAGGCAGAAGACACACCCCCTGCCACGCCCCCTTAAAGATGAATTGTACAAAAAAATGATAGGTTAAACCAGCCTCTTTCAACCTTTTCAACACAGAGGAACCCTTGAAATAAATTTCTGGTCTCGTGCTAAAAATTGAAAATCTACAACTCATGACACATTAGTGTGACAGTCAGTGGGAAGAATGCTCCTTACTCTTGTTATCATTGGGAAGAATTACCCCCTTACAGATAGCTAAAAGAAACAATGGTGTCATTGTCGCCCCAACTATCCATGCGTCCGGCCCCCTAATCTACATGCAGGGTGCTGGACGCATGGATTCCAATGGGTTTTTTTTTGAAGCATGTGATTCGAGTCAGAGGCTTTAATAGGCTTCAAAAAAGGATGGGTTCTTGGCGCAGAACACTGAGCCCGGAGTCCACCCAGTTGTGTGACAATAGTGAATGAATATTCGCTATTGTCACACGGATTCTCCTCCTGGCCAATCAGGAAGCGGTCCTGAGACCCCATTTCCCGATTGGCCAAAAGGAGAAGCCATGCTATTGGCCAAGGAGGAGGAGGGAGGAGACGCAGGGGTAGCCCGACCCATGGAGGAGACTGAGGGGGAAGCCGCCACACTGCCTGCTAGTCCAGGGTGAGTGAGCCGGCGACTGGGGGGGAGGCATGGTGTGCAGGCTGGAGCTGGTGTGGTGGGGGGTATAATGTGGTCCGTCTACCGCCCCCCCCCCCCCCCCCCCCCCGGCCCATGGATCACCAGCCGTCACTGGTTGGAAGCTATGTATATGCGTCTGTTTCGTTCTCAATCACTGTGCGCAAGATATCACTGACACTCCGGTCACAGAGTGATGATTGGGTGCTGGTAGCACAGGCTTCCAATCACATGACATCCCAATAGAGAAGAGGCATAGAGAAGCATAGAGATACATTGATGACCTTCCCTGGGATTGTTGAGACCTTTTGCATTAGGAAGTTAAAGGGATAAAACACGGGGGGGGGGGCATTTGCATGTGTTTTTTCATTGACATGCACTTTCGCAGAGGAGAAGAGCACACAATGGGGTTGATTTACGAAAGGCAAATAGACTGTGCAGTTGCTCCAGAGCTTAGATAATGAGCAGAAGCTCTGCTGACTTCCATCATCCAATGATGTGCAAGCAAAAATGCTGTTTTATTTCTACATTTTCCTTGCATGTGATTGGGTATTCTCTGTAACATTAAGCTTTACCTCATTTTCTAAGCTCTGGAGAAACTGCACTTGCAAAGTGCACAGTCTATTGGCCTTTAGTAAATCAACCCCAATCTCTTTTACTTGTAGGGAAGCACAAGTTTCGACAAGCCATGCAGTGACAAGAAGGCGCTCTGTGACTTAGTGTCAGCACTTAATTATTCGCCGATGTAAAGCTTTTATCCTCCAGGTGAGCCATAAACCGCTCAGACACCTGCACTCTGTCTTATAAAGCCCCAGATGTGACCAGCAAGACATCAACACACAATGTGCTGGAACACTTTATGGCTTAATGCGGTTTCCATATTATACAAGCCTCCATTAACGTTCCGCCCCAGTGTCGGAGGATGCTGAGATGTTTAGAGAGATCACCATAAACTCCATGACCCTTTCATGTCTTGCTTTGGTTATAAGTTGTGTTTGTTGCCTTTTTATAAAGTGCAAAGGTGCACGAGCAACACCTGCAACTGTATACATTGAGCGTTACGCTGGAATAACAAATGGACATCCTTGGACTTAAGGGTGGGTAAAAACACCAACTAAGAAAAAAAAAATAAAAACATAGCATATACAACTGCGAAACAGTCATATTGAGGCTGTTACCACACTAGGTGCAACCAATTTGAGACCTAATTGGGAACATGCAACAATATATATTAGCGGAAATGAGACCAACTTTTATATATAATTACAAGGTTCACAATTTTGGAAACGGTATCTCGCTGACCTGGCTTTTCCTTGGCTTGTTTCCCTTTGGCTGGGACTGGCCTCTCCCACCTCAGCCCCGGAAGAGACTTATCCTTGATGCCCCCAATCTTCTCCCTAAGGGTCCTTTCACAGGGCGCAGCACCCAACGAGGTCCATTCTCTGCTCAGTGGGGGATTGATCCGCTGATCCCGGCTGAGCTGGCAGATGACAGCTCCGTCTCCGCTCTGTGTGGAGAGACGGAGCTGTCAGATCCCCTCTGTTCTCTATGGAGAGATCGGATGAGAACGGACCGCCTGTCCATTCTCATCCGATCCCATCCAATCCCATCCTCCAGACGGATGAAAAATAGGGTTTCCATCCGTCCGGATTTCACGGACAGGATCGGATCGGATAGCAGCGGATGTCAAAGGAGATGTCTCCGCTGACATCCGCTGCCCCATAGAGATGCATGGAGCATCCGATCAGATCCGCCTGAAAAACTGACAGGCGGATCAGATCGCTTGTGTGAAAGGGGCCTTAGGCTGGTTGCTTTTCTGAGCTGACCTGTAGATATCCCTATTGCATCATACTCCTGATCATAGGTGTGCGCAGTCTATAGCATTAGGGTGTGCACCCCAAATCTCAAACACACATGCATGTGTATGTCTACATGTATATGGCCCCGGTGCATTCATGTCCCTGCTGGCACAATGAAAGAAAAGTGCTTAAGCACTTCTCTTATGGCTGAGCTGGTAAGAGTGAGATCTTTCCCATTTCCCCACCGACACACAGAGCGATAATGCTAATGCACACTAGGTGGTTAGGGTGTGCCCAGGCACACCCGGCACACCCTGTGCGCACGCCTATGCTCCTAATGAAGTGGGTACAGAACCAAGAAATGCATTGAGTCATAGGGATGCCAAGATATCATGTTTGTAATGCCATATCAAATTTCAACAATACTATGTACCATCACAAGATATATTTTGTGCTATGCAGGAATGAATTCCTCTCACATGTCAGTTCTTCTCGACATATTTACCTGTTATAGTTGCAATTTGACTTACCTCAAATCATGTTGTATTCCATTACAATGAAATGCAAAACCATTATCGATTTTGCATTTTTAATATATTTATTCATCACGAATTGAGGAAGCGTGTTGACGCGAAACGGCCATAGAGTAGTGTTACATGCCAGAGGTCCTAGTCACCAGCTCTATCGTGGGCCTGGTTGACTTTTCATGTAAGTGTTTTCAGATACTTGGACCATTGAATGTCTTCATTTTTAGTTACTTGTTAAGTTTTTAATTTCAATAAATACTACTCTATGGGAAGATTTTCTCTCTTCTATGCCTATTGATTTGATCACCTGCTGAGTCGGAGTATTTGAAGAGCCTACCTCCAGTGTATATCCTCCTTTCTCATCTGGTTTGGCTCAAGACCTGTTTGTTATATCTCAAACGCAGTAGCTACCCTAATAAGGCAGCAAAATGGTCTGGTGAGTGCGCATTCCTGCTTTTGGGTGAAGAATTACTGGTGGAGGATTATTTCACATTGGCACTGAACAATATATTTTTTGTGGACTTATTTAAGTTTATGGACTGAGTTTACACATTTATTATTATATAATTTTTTTACACTTATATATGCACATATATATGTTTTCACTGTTTTGTGTTTAAGCGCTGCAACCAAATCTTTTTTCAGAAAAAAAATGAAGGCCTTAGATCTGAAGTAGTATTCCCAATATTGCAATCACCAATGCAGTGTTGTCACTATAGCCTAACTTGCATACAGAAAAAAGGGTCCCTGTGTCAAGAGACAGGGAAGGAAAGAGGCTGTGAAAAATATACAATTTACATCTCCATTACAAAAAAAAAAATAAATAGTGAAAAAAATGCAAATATAAAAGTTCCTACTCTCGAAAAAGTATTGTGCACTGTAATTATTAGTGATCTTCAACTTGTGGAAACGTGAACTCCTCATCCAACACCACCATGTGCATTATTTATGAATCTGCTCACCATGGATGGACGTGATGACGTCACTTAGTAAGCTCCGCCACTCAGGGTGGAGCTTACTGAGTGACGTCATCATGGCAATCAACTCGGCTATGATGTGCGAGCGGCGTTTCTCTTACATGATTATTGGACTGAAGCTGATCCCAATCTCCAGGGAAGTAAACAAATGTAAGTTCAAAGTATAATATAGAGACATTTTCAAAAAAAGTATAATATACAATTATTATCTCCATTGAATAATGAAAAATAAATAGTGAAAAAACATGCAAATATAATAAAAAGTTCTGAATCTCCCAAAGTATTGTGCACAATATTTATTAGTGATCTTAAACTTGTGGGCATGTGAACTCCTCATCCAACACCACCATGTGCATTCTTTGTGAGTGTGCTCACTATGGACTGGCGTGGTGACGTCACACAGTAAGCTCCACCACTCAGGATGTAGCTTACTGAGTGACATCATCATGCCCTTCTGCTCAGATGTGGTGTGCGAGCGGTGTTTCTCTTACATGATTATTGAGCTAAAGCTGATCCCAATCTCCAAAGAAGAAAACAATGTAAGTTTAAAGTATGATATGCATTTTATATCTCCATTGAATAATGAAAAATAAATAGTGAAAAAACATGCAAATATAATAAAAAGTTCTTAATCTCCCAAAATATTGTGCACAATATTTATTAGCGATCTTAAACTTGTGGGCATGTGAACTCCTCCATCCAACACCACCATGTGCATTGTGTGTGAGTGTGCTCACTATGGACTGGTGTGGTGACGTCACACAGTAAGCTCCGCCACTCAGGGTGGAGCTTACTGAGTGACGTCATCACGCCCTTCTGCTCAGATGTGGTGTGCGAGCAATGTTTCTCTTACATGATTATTGGACTAAAGCTGATCCCAATCTCCAGGGAAGTAAACAATGTAAGTTTAAAGTATGATATGCATTTTATATCTCCATTGAATAATGAAAAATAAATAGTGAAAAAAAATGCAAATATAATAAAAAGTTCTTAATCTCCCAAAGTATTGCACACAATAAATATTAGTGATCTTCAACTTGTGGACACATGAACTCCTTATCCAACACCACCATGTGCATTGTTTGTGAATCTGCTCACCATGAATGGGTGTGATGACATCACTCAGTAAGCTCCGCCACTCAGGGTGGAGCTTATGAAGTGACATCATCACACCCATCTGCTCGGCTGTGGTGTGCGAGCGGTGTTTCTCTTACATGGTTATTGGACTGAAGCTAATCCCAATCTCCAGGGAAGTAAACAAATCTAAGTTCAAAATATAACATAAAGAAATTTTCAAAAATATTATAATAAACACTTATTATCTCCATTGAATAATGATAAAGAAATAGTTAAAAAAACATGCAAATATAATAAAAAGTTCTTAATCTCCTAAAGTATTTGGCACAATATTTATTCGTAAACTTCAACTTGTGGGCACGTGAACTCCCCATCCAACATCACCATGTGCATTGTATATGAATCTGCTCACTATGAATGGGCGTGATGACGTCACTCAGTAAGCTCCGCCACTCAGGGTGGAGCTTACTGAGTGAAGTCATCACGCCCCCATCTGCTCGGCTGTGGTGTGTGAGTGATGTTTCTCTTACATGGTTATTGGACTAAAGCTGATCCCAATCTCCAGGGAAGTAAACAAATCTAAGTTCAAAGTATAACATAAAGAAATTTTCTAAAAAATTATAATAAACAATTATTATCTCCATTGAATAATGATAAAGAAATAGTGAAAAAACATGCAACTATAATAAAAAGTTCTTAATCTCCTAAAGTATTTGGCACAATAATTATTAGTGATCTTCAACTTGTGGGCACGTGAACTCCTTATCCAATACGGCCATGTGCATTGTTTGTGAATCTGCTCACCATGGATGGGCGTGATGACGTCACTTAACTAAGCTCCAATACTCAGGGCATCATGCCAATCCACTCGGCTGTGCGAGCGATCTTTCTCTTACATGTTTATTGAACTGAAGCTGATCCCAATCTCCAGGGTAGTAAACAAATGTAAGTTCAAAGTAAAATATTAATAAGTGTATATTACACTTTTTTTGAAAATTTCTTATCTCCATTGAATAATAATAAATAAATAGTGAAAAAAAACATGCAAATATAATAAAAAGTTCTTAATCTCCCAAAGTATTGTGCACAATAATTATTAGTGATCTTCAACTTGTGGGCACATGAACTCCTCATCCCAACACCACCATATGCATTGTTTATGAGTGTGCTCACTATGGACCGGTGGGGTGACGTCACACAGTAAGCTCCACCACTTAGGGTGGAGCTTACTGAGTGACATCATCATGCTCAGCTGTGGTGTGTGAGCGGTGTTTCTCTTAGATGGTTATTGGACTGAAGCTGATCCCAACCTCCAGGGAAGTAAACAAATGTAAGTTCAAAGTATGATATGCACTTTATATCTCCATTGAATAATGATAAATAAATAGTGAAAAAAATGCAAATATAATAAAAAGTTCTTAATTTCCCAAAGTATTGCACACTGTAATTATTAGTGATCCTCAACTTGTAGAAAAACGTGAACTCCTCATCCAACACCACCATGTGCATTGTTTATGAATCTGCTCACCATGGATGGGCGTAATGACGTCACTCAGTAAGCTCCGCCACTCAGGGTGGAGCTTACTGAGTGACGTCATCATGCCCATCTGCTTGGCTGTGGTATGCGAGCGATGTTTCTTTTTTACATGGTTAGTGGACTGAAGCTGATCCCAATCTCCAAGAAAATAAAAGAACATTTTTGTTCACAGTTCTGTAGTAGTGATTCGCCACCTGGATCACTTTCAAGACAGCCGATCCGCCAGAAACCTAGAAATGAAGTTGTGCATGCTGTCCTTCTCCATGTGGGGGCGCCTTATAAAATCTAATTTTTACAAAGAAAGGATGTCTCTGTTTTGCCCTTTGGAAAGCGCCGTGTTATGTTGCTCAGGAAAAGTCCAGCTTTTTATTTTTAGAAATGAGCGATTCTTCCATCCGCGCACATCAACTAAACTTTGAATGACTTCCTCCAAACAATGACTGGCAAAGTTTCAGCATGCGGCAAGGGAAAACTCCCATCTGTTCAAGTCTCCTGCCGCTTACATAAAGCAACTTCCCTTTCTGAACCAGGAGCCTTATATTACTGGATATCAGGAAACAATATTGATGACAAAAGCTAACAAATTTGTCAGTGTCATCTAAAAACAGGTTCAGACTGGACTTAAGATATATTGATTCCTGTTAAGTGCATCATGTTTCAGTAACCCTTTCTAGGTGTTTATCACTTTTCGCGGAGATCACAGTACTCCCCCCTGGAAATGCCTTCATCTGCTTTTCTCTCCAGAAGGACAGCGCCACCTTTGTTCAGGCATCATTTGGGATCACCATTTACTTCCTGAACTGGATATCCCTGTTCTTGCATGACCAGCATACTCACCGGACATGTAACCCAATTAGCATTTTTGGGATGCTCTGGATTGGCGTATACAACAGCCAATATCCAGCAACTTCCCACAGCCATTGAAGAGGAGTGGACCAACATTTCACAGGCCACAATCACCAACCTGATGAGCTCTATGCGAAGGAGATGTGTAGCACTGTGTGAGGCAAATGGTGGTCACACCAGATACTGACTGGTTTTCGGACCCCCTGGACCCCCCCCCCCCCAATAAAGTAAAACTGCACATTTTAGAGTGGCCTTTTATTGTGGCCAGCCTAAGGCACACCTGTGCAATAATCATGCTGTCTAATCAGCATCTTGATATCCCACACCTGTGAGGTGGATGGATTATTTCGGCAAAGGAGAAGTGCTCACTAACACAGATTTGGACAGATTTTTGAACAATATTTGAGAGAAATAGGCCTTTTGTGTGCATAGAAAAAACCTTCATTTTAATAAGGCTTATGCGATCTAAAAACGATAATGGCTAATGCCCCTACTACTACTCAGCAAAATCACTAGCAGAACGAGAAATTATGACACCTAAATATTTAAACCTTTCCGCCCACTGCAATGGAACATCAGAGGAGGCAAGGGTTTGAGCTCCAGGGTCTGTTGGGAAAAGTTCACGCGGAACTTGGAGGGCACTGTGACGTGAATCACTTTGGTTGGGGGGGCCTGTGGAACCCAGATTTCTTTAGGGAGGTTGGAAGACTCCTTGTCCAGCTTCCCCAGCCCCTCCTATGTGTAAGTCACCCTGTGTCTATTAGGGGCACAGGGAGACCAAGAACCCCAGTTGGGTCTGCACTAGTCAGACTCGCTGTACAACCACACCAGACTAAGCATTTGGTGTTACCCCGGTTATCCTGGGTTCTATATGTGTGGTTTGTGTTGAAAGAGTGAGGGGCCTCTTTCACTTGGGACAATAATGTTTCTGAACAATATATCTCAGGAAATATGTGAAGATGAATGATTTGAGATCGCTGAGGTTTCAGATCGCTAGAATATTGTAGGAGTGTCTCATAGACCCTTGCTAGAAAGTGAGGTGGGGTTTGTTATTGTTAAGTACCTGTATTCCATTGTTCTATTGTTTCTGTCTGCCTTAACCTCCCTGGCGGTATGATTATGTCAGGAATTCTGTACCAAAAGCGGTACAATTTTTTTCATGGAAATTTGGCGTTATGTATTATAGGCCTACAATTCTTAGTAATTACTGACTTAAACCTGACCAAAACAAGAGTCTAATAGACATCCCAGATGTGATAAATTTGAAACACAAATGCATGAATTATAATCGAATCAATAATATAATTTTATTATATAATATATATAATAAAATTATATTATTGATTAGATTATAATTCATGCGTTATATATTATATATATATATATATATATATATATATATATATATGTGTGTGTGTGTGTATATATATGTATATATATATATATATATATATATATATATATACACACACACATATATATATTATATAACGCATGAATTATAATCAAATCAATAATATAATTTTATATATATATATATATATATACGTGTGTATATAGGTATATATAATATAAAATGTGTTATGTGTTTGTGTTTTGTGCAACGTTTTTTTTTTGAATTTCCCTCCCAGTTCCGCTCCCATGCAGCATTGCTGCTGCAGGGAACGGAACTAGGAAGTCATCTGACCGACGGACGAGCGGCAGGGATCTCGGCTGGCGGTCACAGCAATGAGAGATCATCGCTGGATCGCCAGGAGAAGGTAAGAGACACCGCTGCGCTCTCTGCACACCTACCCCGAGCGTGACTCGGGGATACCGATCCTGGACTAAAAAATCCACCCCAAGTCACGCTCGGGATTACCGCCAGGGAGTTTAAGATCAACCTATTATGGGATGTATATGTGTATGTGGATTGGCTGCTAAGGGGGAGGGGGTTGTCCCAAAGTGTATATCTCTTTGTGCCTGTGTTTGAATAAACAGTTTTGATTCTGGTTGACTCCAAAACTTGTACTGACGAGTTCTTGGGGTAACTATAGCCAGATTCACGGATCTCGTGTTCCAGAGCTTAGGAAGCAGCTTCTTGACGGAGATACCCATTCGAGGTGTCCGGAGTCTGTCACAGGCACCTTGTAAAGACAAGCCATGGTCATTTAGAAGAAGGAGAAAATTATCAGCATACAGGGCCTCCCTCTCCTCCAGCCAGTCAATCGGAGGCCTTTGAGCTCCGGAGAGACATGGAGGACCTCAGATATCAGTTCCATGGCGAAAAGAACCAGAGAGAGTGGTCAGCCCACCCTGGTATCTCTATGAAGTGAAAAGGACCCAGACATACAACTTCCGAATTTAATAGAGGCAGTGGGGTGTTTTTATATTTAGGGAGGCCATGTCTCTAGCTCCCTGGTTAACATGAGTGGCGTATATATTCATGAACAGCCTGCAAATGTTAATGTCCGTAGATGTATGGGACATGAAGCCCATTTGATCCAATTCTATGACCTTTTTTATCTTTTTATTCCTTGCCTGAAGCTCTCCTTTACCACTAGAGGAAGCAGAAGGAGAGGAAAGATGACTTGGACAAGCTCATGTGCTAAACAAAGGAAGCACTGGTAGTTTTTGCAGGTATTCTGAGAAGGAGCGCTCAGGAGAGATCCTGGTTAAAAGGAAGAATACTCCATCACCAGGAAGAACTAAGTTTTAGAGCATAGGTGTCAAACTCAATTTAGTTGTGAGCAGAGTTGTATAAAGTACTTGAAACCCATACTTGAGTAAAAGTACAAGTGCTCGATCAAAAAGTGACTTGAGTAGAAGTGGAAGTGCTCGATCAAAAAGTGACTTGAGTAGAAGTGGAAGTGCTCGATCAAAAAGTGACTTGAGTAGAAGTGGAAGTGCTCGATCAAAAAGTGACTTGAGTAGAAGTACTAAAGTATTCAACGTTTTTTGTATTTAAGTATTGCAAGCAGTTTTTTAAAAAAATTTGCTACTCAAGTACTGAAAGTAAAAGTACAAGTACTGTGTTATGTAGTTATTAAAGAAAGAAGTCAAAAGTTTGAACATCATATTGTTTTTTATAATTTCAAATGCAGCTTTTATTTATACATACAGTAGCTTTTATTTTCCTATGCGCTGATAATACACATGTTTTGAGCTTCATGAAACCTGCCATCTACTGTTCTGGCAGTGGTAATTTTTATAATAGTAACGAGTAACTATGCAGCACAAAAAAAAAACATCGGAGTAGAAGTATTGAAATTGTTGAAAAAATGTAGTGAAGTAAAAGTGGAAGTAGGAGAAAAAAATTCTACTCTAGGAAAGTACAGATACCGCCTTTCAACACTTTAGTACAGTAGTGAAGTAGTTCTACTTAGTTACTATACATCTCTGGTTGTGAGCTGCATCAGCATTATGGTTGCCTTCAAAGGGCCAGTTGTATCTATAAAACTAGATGTGCAGAGCACCCTCCCTCTTGCATAAGAAGTTAAGTCTCCCACCCTTCCTTACATCACAGTGCACCACCCTTAACTTGTGTTGCTTCTGGGAAGAAGCTGGGCCGGAGCAGGGAAGCAGAAAGTGCAGGATCTAGAAGAGGACCAGAGGAGGGCTGGAGTCAGCTACCAGAGTCTGCTGAATGCTGAGACCAGGGGAGGTGGAAATGAGGGAGTGCTGAGGCTGCACAGAGAGGTGCAGTATCTGCAGGAGGAGTTATTTTCTCCACTTTGCTGCCTACAACTGAGACAAGGTGGGGGCAGAAATGAGGGGGTTGCAGCAGCTTCAGGAGAGGTACAAGGCCCTTATGTTTACCCATGTGTTTTAGAGTATTCCTATTGCATACATTGTCCATGCTCATTTCCCAAGGAGGATAGATAGTGTGTGCATGTGTATATTGTATGCATACATTTTGAAATATTTTGTATGTCTTAAAGAATTATTAAAGACAAAACTTTTTTTTTTTTTTTAGTTCTGGATAGAGTGGAGAGGGGTTAGAACCCCTGTCAGCTTTTATTGCGGTCTGTGCCCCATTAAGGAGATTCATCCTTTGTTTGTCCTGTTTACCATTATCATTGAAAGTAAAAGAAAATCCCAAATTTTGGGTTGTCCCCAGAAAAGAGGGGAAATATTCCAATGGGGACACAGGTTCTTTTGACCCAGGGGTCCCAAAGAAATTCCCTTAATTTGTAGTGAATTCCTTTCACTTCCTGTTTGGCTATGGGACAGAAAGCGAGTGAAAATCTCCCCAATGGACACAGATGGCAAAAAAAAAAAAAATCTGAAAAGGGTATAACCCTCCATTGCTCTATCCAAAGGGCCCGTACGATTCCCGTGACTTGCAATGGCACCCCAAACGTGACGCGACTTTGCTGCGATTTTCGCTTGACCAATCGCTGTAAAATCGCACAATCAGAATCGTGGGGCGCCTGTCACCCAAAAGAAGTACAAGAACTTCTGGGCGACAGGCGTCCCATGATTCGGTTTGCGCAATTTTACCGCCATTCGTTGGGCGTGGCAAAATGGCAAAATGGCGCCGCGTTTGGGGTGCTATTGGAAGTGACGGGAATCGAGTGGGTGTTTGCGGCTTGCAATGGTTCAGGATCGCAGCAATTCTGCCCGCAATCGGAAACGCCTATATGTGAATGGAGCCTTAGAAGATTTGTAACTTTCCCCCGTGTACGGAGGGCTGGGCAGATGAGGTTCGCACTCACAGGTCATTGTGCTTTGCAATTTTCTACATCCTTTTACGGAGATTTGCATTGCTGGTTATGGGGATTTATGGTTACGGATCGTGATTTGGGATTGCTGGCAGAATCTGGGCGATGCTGCCCGCAATCCGGGATGCCAATATTTGAGCGGAGCCTTAGAAATATTGAGTGCATGTGTTATACTACGCAACCATTTTACTTAATTCGGTGTCTTCTGTTGTGATTGGCTGTTATTGCCTAAAGCTAATCACATGGTACAGATGGACTGTAATTGGCTCTGTCTGAACCATGTAAGTACCAATCACAGCTAGCAACACAATTATATACAATGGATGGCATGAAAAGAAGCCATTCATTGTTTCCAACTGTCATGTGATCTGCTGTGATTGGTCACAGCGATCACATGATACTGGCACAGGGCCGGTATAGTGATCAGTCATCAGTCAATGCACCAGACTGCATGTGGTGTGAACTGGCCCTTAACCTCCCTGGCGGTATTCCCGAGTGTGGCTCGGGGTGGAATTTCAGTGCCATTAGCGGTAACCCCGAGCCACACTCGGGGTACCGCCAGGGAGCATCGCTGGATCCTGGTAGAGGGTACTTACCTTGTCCCGGGATCCCGCAATGTATTCCTGCAGCATACGGCGGCCTGATCTCTTTTTTTCTTAACCTTAGATAAGGACATGTGTGTTCCATTGTGTTTTTGCTGCGTTTAGGTATGTTTTAGAGCGTTCTAGTACAGGCCAGTGCAGAAAAAATGCAGCATGTTCTACTTTTTTTTCTGAAACTGGAACGCACTGGACTGCATGTGGTGTGAACTGGTCCTAAGGATAAGAAAGAAGAGGGGGAAAACAATGCACTGAAGCGCATCAAAAACTCAACAGAAACACATAAAAAAAGCACTGGAACGCACCAAAAACGCGTCAAAATTGTGCATGCAGAAAAGCATCCGGAGTGCATCCAGACTGCATTTCTATGGTGTAAAATGGCCCCTAGTTGTTTTTTCAACAGGTGAGTGCAGCATTTTTGTTTAGCAAAGCAAATATATACAGTATATACTACATAGGTTTTTATGCTTCCTTGCTTTAACTGTAAAGAACCTTCAAAAACACAAAGCAAAATAGCCATCGCTTTTTACAAGGATGCAGAACATGGGATGTGTAGACATAAAATTGACATTATTACACCCTCCAACCCTCCATCTAGACATCTGTTCTACAAAGGCCTTTTCTTTTTTTGGAAACCGCAGCATCTGAAAACACCTGCATGAGCGGACGCCAAGGAGGAGACATCGCATTCTACAAGCTGGGGCTGTTGGTGTCGGTGTTTGCTGTGTTGCTACTTGGCGGATATTCTTTCTGTATAACATCTAAATCTTCTGAGAGCCGCCGCGGGTCATATTTTTTCTCCATCATGCTTCCTCACATTACGCGTCTGCTTTTATTATTATTTGCGCTCTCTCTGCTGTTCTTCCTCCCTTTCTGCAGTTGTTTGATTGCTGGAAGTCAGATGCTGAGACGGGATCCCTCTTCCTGATGTCAGGTTGCCGATCCGGTTTCCACCAAAACCAGCAAGTAAATCTCTATAACAGGATGTAGAACTTTGCAAAGCGCAATGTCCTGTGAGTGCGAACCTCATCTGCCAAGCCCTCCGTACACGGGGGAAAGTTACAAATCTTCTAAGGCTCCATTCACATATAGGCGTTTCCGATCGTGGGCAGAATTGCCGCGATCCCGAACCATTGCAAGCCGCGGGACGCCCGTGCGATTCCCGTGACTTGCAATGGCACCCCAAACGTGACGCGACTTTGCCGCGATTGTCGCTTGACCAATCGCTGTAAAATCGCACAATCAGAATCGTGGGGCGCCTGTCACCCAAAAGAAGTACAAGAACTTCTGGGCGACAGGCGTCCCATGATTCGGTTTGCGCAATTTTACCGCCATTCGTTGGGCGTGGCAAAATGGCAAAATGGCGCCGCGTTTGGGGTGCTATTGGAAGTGACGGGAATCGAGTGGGTGTTTGCGGCTTGCAATGGTTCAGGATCGCAGCAATTCTGCCCGCCATCGGAAACGCCTATATGTGAATAGAGCCTTAGAAGATTTGTAACTTTCCCCCGTGTACGGAGGGCTGGGCAGATGAGGTTCGCACTCACAGGTCATTGCGCTTTGCAATTTTCTACATCCTTTTACGGAGATTTGCATTGCTGGTTATGGTGATTTATGGTTAGGGATCGTGATTTGGGATTGCTGGCAGAATCTGGGCGATGCTGCCCGCAATCCGGGATGCCAATATTTGAGCGGAGCCTTAGAAATATTGAGTGCATGTGTTATCCTACGCAACCATTTTACTTAATTCGGTGTCTTCTGTTGTGATTGGCTGTTATTGCCTAAAGCTAATCACATGGTACAGATGGACTGTAATTGGCGCTGTCTGAACCATGTAAGTACCAATCACAGCTAACAACAAAATTGTATACAATGGATGGCATGCAAAAAAAGCCATTCATTCTTTACAACTGTCATGTGATCTGCTGTGATTGGTCACAGCGATCACATGATACTGGCACAGGGCCGGTATAGTGATCAGTCATGATCAGTGATCAACGCGAGTGTCGCCTTCTGAGAGAACGTCATACGACATCCACTCAAAAGGACAAAAGGCCCGTCCAGCCTATAACAGAATGACAATGAAGGTGTTAATAGAGTTAAAAAAAAGTGTGGATACTCTTTAACCACTTGCCGACTGCTCACAGCAATCCTACTGCAGCAGTGCGGCTCCCCTGGGTCCAGCAAAGTAGACCTAAAGGCTAGACATAGAGGCTTGGTCCCACTATGTTTAGACACAGCGGGAGTCGGGCTGGAGGAGGAGAGGCAGCGTCGATTGCCGCCTCCCTTCCCCGATCGTCGGGGAAAGTGTGAGAAGACCCGCCTGCTTATGTAAACAAAGCAGGCGGATCTTCTCTGTGACAGACAGGGAGAGATCACAGGATTCAGCATAGTTGAACCTGCGATCTCTGTCTGTGTCACAGAAACCCCCTCCCAGTCCCCACACACGTCAGTAAGCATGAGGCATACATTTAACCCATTGATCACCAATAGGGTTAACCCCTTCCCTGCCAGTGTCATTATTATAGTAACAGAGCATATTTTTAGCACTGATTACTGTAGTAATGTCACTGGTCCCCCCCAAAAGTGTCAAAAATGTCCGTTAGGGGTCCGATCTGTCTGCCGCAATGTAGCAGTCAAAAAATCGCAGATCGCCGCCATTGCTAGTAAAAAAAAAAAAAAAAACAATAAAAATGACATAAATCTTTCCCGTAGTTAATAAACGTGATGACTTTTGTGAAAACCAATTGAAATACGCTTATTGTGATTTTTTTTACCAAAAGTATGTAGCAGAAAACAAAATTGGCCTAAAATGTTAAACAATTTTGATTTTTACATTTTTTATTGGGCATGTCATATAGCAGAATGTGAAAAAAATTGTTTTTTTTTTTTTTTCAGAATTGTCGCTCTTTTTTTGTTTATAGCGCAAAAAATAAAAATCGCACAATCAAATGCCACGAAAAGAAAGCTCTATTTGTGGGAAAAAAAGGACGTTGATTTTGTTTGAATACAGCGTCGCACGACCGGGCAATTGTCCAACAAATTAACGCAGTGCTGAATTACAAAATAGGGCCTGGTCAGGAAGGGAGCAAGAACCTTCTGGAGCTTTGGCGTTTTGGATGCTTTTAAAGTGATTGTAAAGTCTTTTTTTTTTTTCCTCTTTTTTTTTTATTAAATAACAAACATGTTTGAATCACATCTGATTTTGCACAGAGCAGCACCGATCCTTTTCTCGGATCCCTCTTCGATGCTCCTGGCCCCTCCCTCCTGTTGAGTGCCTCCACAGCAAACAGCTTGCTATGGGGGCACCTGATCTGAGCTGCAGCTCCCTGTGTCCATTCAGACATGGAGCCGTGACCCAACCCCGTCCCCTCCCTCTCCTGATCGGCTGAATGATTTTCATTGACAGCAGCGGGAGCCAATCACACCACACTGCTGTCTCAGCCAATGAGGAGGGGAGTCCCAGGCAGCCTAGACATTCCTGCAACATCGCTGGATCGAGTTGGGGCTCAGGTAAGTATTAGGGGGGCTGAAGGGGGGACTGCTGCACACAGAAGGTTTTTTTTATTTTAATGCATAGAATGCACCTTCTGCCTTTACAATCGCTTTAAGTGCAAAGGAGGGATTGGAGGTTTATAGTCCCCAGATCCCTCAAAAAAATATCTGACATGTGACTATTGATGTTTACATTCCTTGGGACAGAAAAAAAGAATATCCAAAAAAATTAAAGTGTAAAAATAAATAAACTAGAAAAATTAATTTAAAGTGCTCCATCCGTCCATGAACCCACACGTAAGTGGCGCCCACAAATGTTCAAACCACACATGTGAGGTATCACCGCGATCAATAGAGTGAGAGCAATAATTCTAGCACTAGGCCTCTTCTGTAACTCAACACTGACTGATAACCATTAAAAAAAATTTTAAGCGTCGCCTATTGAGATTTTTAAGTACCATAATTTGTTGGCATTTCATGAGTTTGTGCAATTTTAAAGCGTGACATGTTAGGTATCTTTTTACTAACATCATCTTTCACATTATACAAAAAAACTTGCCTAACTGTACAGTTTTTTTTTTGTTTTTTTTTTAATTCATGAAAGTGTATTTTTTCCAAACAAACTGAGTTTGAATGACCGCTGCGCAATTACAGTGTGACATAAAATATTACACAAATCGCCATTTTATTCTCTAGGGTCTCTGCTAACAAAATATATATAATGTTTGGGGGGTTCTAAGTAATTTTATAGCAAAAAATACTGATTTTAACTTGTAAGCAGCAAGTTTTAGAAAAAGACTTAGTCCTTAACCACTTAAGAACCAGAATGATTTGCCCCCTTAATGACCAGGTCATTTTTTGTGATACGGCACTGCGTTACTTTAACTGACAGTTGCGCGGTCGTGCGACGCTGTACCCAAATAAAATTGATGTCCTTTCTTCCCACAAATAGAGCTTTCTTTTGGTGGTATTTGATCACCTGTGCGATTTTTATTTTTTGCGCTATAAACAAAAAAAGAGCGACAATTCTGAAAAAAAAAACAATATTTTTTACTTTCTGCTATATAACATTCCCAATTAAAAACATTTAAAAATCAATTTGTTTCATAATTTTAGACCAATTTGTATTCTGTTACATATTTTTGGTAAAAAAAAATCCCAATATGTGTATATTGATTGGTTTGCGCAAAAGTTATCGCGTCTACAAACTAGGGAAAAGATTTATGTCATTTTTTTTAATTTTTTTTTTTTATTTTACTAGTAATGGCGGCGGTCTGCCATTTTTAGCGGGACTGCAACATTGCGGCGGACAAATCAGACCCCAAACTGACATTTTTTACACTTTTGGGGGGACCAGTGACATTACTACAGTAATCAGTGCTAAAGAAATGCACTGTTACTGTAATAATGACACTGGCAGGGAAGGAGTTAACACCAGGGGCGAGCAATGGGTTAAATGTGTGCTTTCTAACTGTGTGGGGGATGGGCTCACTGGATGAACACAGAGACCTGTGTTCCTAAATAGGAGGAACACAGGATCCCTTTATTCATCACTGACAGAACAGCGGTGTGCTGTGTTTACATGGTAAATATGGGGCCAATGCCCTACCAATAGGTATGTGATGTATAGATAAAATAATAAGAAATGAAGGTGTGCCGTGTTTACATCAGCAGACCTCCGTTTTGTCTCCATGGGGAGCGATCGATCGCAGGTCTTCTTCTGCTTCTTCAATCTTCTGCAGGTCTAGTGGTTAAAGTTAATATATCCCCTACAAAGAAACATTAGTATGAGCAGAAATTGACTGATTAATATAGCAGCAATGGCGATTCAGGATCCAGATATGCGACTCTGTAAGCAGCAGCAGCTATTGGCAGTGTTACCATTTATGAATTCAAATTAACCACTTGACCTCCAGAAGGTTTTACCCCCTTCAAAACCAGAGCATTTTTTTTGCTATTCAGTACTGTGCTACTTTAACTGGCAATCATGCAACACTGTGTCCAAATTTTGGTGATACAGTAAAACCTTGGACTGCGAGCATAATTTGTTTCGGAAACATGCTTGTAATCCAAAGTACTCTTGTATCAAAACAGTAAAAGTGAATAAAAATGATTAATAAACAATTAATAAATTAATTAATAAATAAATAAATTATTAAATCAATAAATTAAATGAATAAATGAATAAATAAATTAATTAATTAATTAATTATTACATTAATTTATACATAAATACATTATTAATAAAATATTATTAATAAAAATAAAAGGAATAAAACAGTAAAAGTGCAGGCAGGGCACTGGACAAAGCACTTGGGACAATACAGAGGTGAAATGGTTTGATACAGTAATATAATCCTAACAGATTACAATGTATCATGTCATGTTTTGTGTACTTTTTTTGAATTTCCCGCCGGGTTCCGCCCCCCTGCATCGCGGTACTCGCAGGGAAGGGAACCCAGAAGACGGATGCCGGAGGACACAGCAGGAGGACATTGGGGGGTCGTAGGGACAAGGTAGGTTTCATTACAGGGTAACCCAGAGTGTGGCTCAGGGTTACCGCTTTTGGTACTGAAAATTAACCCCCGAGCCACACTCGGGATTACCGCCTGGGAGGTTAAGCGGTTAAAGTAATGCAGTGCCATATTGCAAAAAAAATGGACTGGTCAGGAGGGTAGAGGGTGAGGGGGGGGGGGGGTAAATCTTCCCGAGATCTAGTGGTTAAAGTTAATATATCCCCTACAAAGAAATATTAATATAAGCAGAAATTGACTGATTAATATAGCAGGAATGGTGATTCAGGATCCAGATATGCGACTGTGTAAGCAGCAGCAATTGGCAGTGTTAACCCCCCCCCCCCTTGCTGTTCCAGCAGGTAAAACCCTTCCCATACACTGTATACAGTATATATTTCATGCATGTGTAGCTGTTAGCCCGGAGTTTCCTTTAAACATGCAGGTACATTCATACCCACCTCATTATATGAAGCGCCGCAGCTTTGCCTACAGTTGCAGCCTATGGCTGAGTACAGATGTTTAAATAATCTGCGGTGAAATAATGTATGGAAAAGATCTGCTCTCAATTTTATACGCATCTGGGCACCGGTCACATCCAGAGCAGATCGGGTTACTGAGCGTACAGAATGTGATTCCCTCTCTGTATATTTACTGTATATACATCTACAGCTTGTTCCGCTTTTCCATCAGCAATGAAACATTGCACAAAAAAACAAAACAATGTATGCGTCCATTAATGAACCCTTTATGAATTTGAATGAACCACTTGACCTCCGGAAGGTTATACCCAGTGATCGACCGATATCGGTTTTTCATTGCCGATACCGATACCGATATTTTGGCCAATGCATATCGGTATCGGACGATATTGGCCGATATTTTCGTACAAAAATAAAATAAAAATTTTTTAATTTTTTTTTATTTGACAGGTACTCTTGTGGAGGGATCTGGGGGGTCTAAAAGACCCCAACCCCATCCTCTGCACTAAAAAGCATTCAAAACGCCAACTTTGGCTGTTTTCAATGCTGAAATATTTTTTAATCTGGCGCCGAGTACCTGGAAGCTATGTCATGACATCACTTCCCGGGTTTTTGCATGGAGACCCGATTAGAGCCGAATGCGGCTTTGATCGGGTTTTCGGCGGCCGTGGGACGGGAGACCCGGGTGAGCCGCGGAAGGTGGCGGGAGGGGGGGGGGACATCCCCTCCTGCTCCTTGTAATGACAGCCGAGCGGCTTCTCAGCTGCATCGGTTGTCATTACAAGATAGCCAACTGTCGGCTATGGACGCCGGTACCGGGGTGATGCGTCTAGCTGCAGGCATCACTCCAGGACAAGCACTTTCCCGAAAATATCGGCAATATCGGTAACCTTCGGGGCCGATTCCAATATATCGGGGAAAGTGCATATCGGCCCTCGATATATTGGCTTTACCGATAATCAGTCGATCTCTAGTTTTACACCCTTCATAACCAGAGCATTTTTTGCTGTTCATCACTGTGCTACTTTAGCTGGCAATTACGTCATCATGCAACACTGTCCACATTTTGGTGACACTGTATTTGATCACCATATATTCTATTATGTAATTGAAAAAAAGACCAACAAAATAACTATATTTCCTACTTTCTGTTATAAAACATATCCAATGAAATCAAACTTCTTCTAAATGTTGGTCAAAATGTATTGTCCTTTGTCCTGAGGTTTATATGTGTCAGTTGTGGTACACTAATTAGGAGTATTTTGTGGGTACAAGAACTGTGGCATATTTTGTATTGAGTGTTTACAGGGACTAGGCTCTGCTTCTGTGTAATCATTCCTTTTTAAGCCACTCCCACTGTTGGTGGTATTTGATCACCACTGGGTTTTTTATTGTATACATTTTGTTTTAAATTAAAAAAAAAAAAAAAAAACTCCAATATTTTCTACTTTCTGTTATAAGCTGTATCCAATAAAATCAAATTTCTTAAAAAAATTAGACCAACATGTATTTTGCTTCATGTCTTTGGTAAAAAAAAAAAAAATCCCAATATGTGTATATTAATTGGTTTGTGTGAAAGTCTCTCTCTCTCTCACCCCCCTCTCTCTCTCAACCATCCCTCTCTCTCTCACCCTCACTCTCTCTCTCTCTCTCATCCCTCTCACTCTCATCTCTCTCATCCCCCCCTCTCTTATCTCCCCTCTCTCTCTCATTCCCTCCTCTCTCTCATCCCCCCTCTCTCTCTCTTAACCCCCTCCCTCTCTCTCTCATCCCCCTCACTCTCATCTCTCTCACCCCCCCTCTCTTATCTCCCCTCTCTCTCTCATTCCCTCCTCTCTCTCATCCCCCCTCTCTCTCTCTTAACCCCCTCCCTCTCTCTCTCATCCCCCTCACTCTCATCTCTCTCACCCCCCCTCTCTTATCTCCCCTCTCTCTCTCATTCCCTCCTCTCTCTCATCCCCCCTCTCTCTCTCTTAACCCCCTCCCTCTCTCTCTCATCCCCCTCACTCTCATCTCTCTCACCCCCTCTCTTATCTCCCCTCTCTCTCTCATTCCCTCCTCTCTCTCATCCTCCCTCTCTCTCATCCCTCCTCTCAACTCCTCTCACCCGCCCCCCTCTCTCTCTCCCTCACCTACCCTCCCTCCTGTGAGATCTCAGGGGTTCATGCTGGGACTTTTACTCCTTCAATTTTTAAGGGAGTCACATCCATTAAAAAGGGAATGGGGCAAAATTACATAGGATGGGGGGGCGCCCAGTTTTAGTCTTGCCTAGGGCAGCACAAAACCAAAATACACCACTGGATACAGATACCGCCTTTCGGTACTTAAGTACAGTAGTGAAGTAGTTCTACTTAGTTACTATACATCTCTGACTTAAAGGTACTTTACAGTAAGTGCCCTAAGTGCTGTTGCAGCTTGAATCAAAATCTATTTAATAAAAAGCAAGATCTTGGACCTTTTAATGCATTAAACTCTCTTAGGAAACACATTTCAATCTGTTGCGTATTTACGGCAAAAGTGATATCAATCCAATCCCTATGTTGATAATATATTTCAATTTGAGATTAATTTTCTTGTTTCTGTTTTTGATTAGCTCAAAAGAAAAAAAAAAAAGTTTTACATTGAAAGAAAGAGCTAATGGCTTTTTATGCGCTGAACTTTGTCCAGCCATGGCACACATGCAAGAGTACACAATGGAAACAGTTACTAGACTAATGAATTTGTCAGTTCTGTCCCTGCCATTCAACTCCCAAATAATAACTTTGACTGCTCAACATGAGTTTAAATTGGCCAGTTGAATTACCAATTAATACCAGTTCAATAAATAAAAGTGTTACCAGGTGAGGGTCTATGGGTGTCCACTAACAAAAGTCTCAACCAAGCTCCACCCTTGTCCCCATTTGCACCCCACAGGCTCAAGGGCAGCTCCAAATTGAGCACATGTATCATCTTCCACCAAAAGAACCAAGCTATGGTAGAACAACCATCATCCCAATAAAAGGGAAGGATCACATCACCTGTTGTGGTCATTCCCTTTTTTGTGCTGAGATTTCAAGTGTTCCACAGATTCCCAAACCCATCAAGAACCCAAACAAACTGAACTTAAAAAGAACCACTAACCCACCAAGCTATCATGACAAGAAGAAACGACCACCCCAAACTGCTGATCCACAAAAGAAGATGGCTTTCATGGGGGGGGTACAACTTATTTCTCCTGACCTCCCAGCAACGCCAATGTCGCTACCCCTGTGACTCCTCCAAGGGATCTAGTGGAACAGCTAAAACCAATAGACACTATTCCGTACACCTACTTCTGGACCTTTTGGCTGCCTTTCATATGGCACTTTTCCACTGCAAGTACCGGCTCGGCTCCACTCGGCCCTGCTTGGCTCTGTTTGGGTTTCCACTGCATGCTACCGCATGGTACGGTGTTGGAAATGGTTCGGTACGGTTTGCTTTTCCACTAAAGTAAAGTGGGTGGGATAACAATGATTCTCTGACCAATCAGTGGCTAGTAGTGACAAACAGTCAAGGCTGCATGCAAAGGATTGTGGGATATGGTACCGATACGGCCCTCTTGGAACCACAACTGAGGTAGCCGTACCGTTTGGTTCCATGTAGTGGAAAAGCGCCGCCGTACTGTACCTTACTGAACCGTTCCAACACCGTACCATGTGGTACCATGCAGTGGAAAAGCACAAAAGCGAGCCGAACCATTCGGTTCCATGCAGTGGAAAAGCGCCAATACAGTTGACCATGACTGTATCCTACCTATCTCAATGCAACTTCAGTGTCAATTACATGTCTACTTCCTCCTCTTCCTTTTTATGTTGAGGTCCCCCAAAGTTCTGTTCTTGGACCTCTCCTATTCTCGACCTACACCTCCTCCCTGGGTCAGCTGATAGCATCCCATGGCTATCAATATAGTTTCTACACTGACAGCACCAAAATCTATCTCTCTACCCCTCAGCTCCTCATGCCTTACCAATTTACTGATCAACAAGTCAGTCTGGATGTCACACAACTTCCTCAAACTCAATCTATCTAAAACCGAGCTCATAATATGTCCTACCCCATGTGCCGCTTCCCCTGACTTCTCCACCAAACTCAATGGCACAATCATCAACCTGTTCCCCCACGCCAAGGTTCTAGGTGTAATCCTAGACTCTGAACTCTCCTTTCAGCCCCACATCCAATCACTGTCCAAAGCTTGCCGCCTCCACCCCTGCAACATCTCCAAGATATGCACCTTCCTAGCCAATGACACCACAAAGCTCCTAATTCAACCCCTGGTCATCTCTCGCCTCGACTACTGCAACTCCCTCCACATTGGATTACCTTTACATAGGTTATCCCCCCCCCCTTCAGTCCATCATGAATGCTGCTGCCAGACTCATCCACCTTACAAACCGCTCAGCGTCTGCTACCCCTCTCTTCCAATCCCTCCACTAGCTTCCACTCACCCAATGAATTTAATTCAAAATACTAACAATAACTTACAAAGCCATCCACAACATGGCCCCCAGGTACATCACTGACCTAGTCTCAAAGTTCCAACCAAATTGTTCTCGTTGTTCTTCCCAAAACCTCCTGCTCTCTAGCTCCCTTGTCACCTCCTCCCATGCTCATAGGACTTTTCCCAAGCCTCTCCCAGCTTATGGAGCTCCCTACCCCAATCTGTCAAGCTATCTCATATTCTGATTTTAGACAATCCCTGAAAACCTCTCTCTTCAGAGAAGCCTATCCCACCTCTACCTAACAACTGTATTTACACTTTCTCCAAGAGCTCATGCTCCACAATTATGACCTTTTGTATCACTCGACCCTCTCTCTTAGATTGTAAGCTCTAATGAGCAGGGCTCTCTGATTCCTCCTGTATTGAATTTTATTATAACTGTACTGTCTGCCCCCATTTTGTAAAGGGCTTTTGGAACTATATAAATCCTGTATAATATTAAAAATAATAATAACATTAAGATAGATAGATAGATAGATAGATAGATAGATAGATAGATAGATAGATAGATAGATAGATAGATAGATAGATAGATAGATAGATAGATAGATAGATTAGATAGATAGATAAGATAGATAGATAGATAGATAAGATAGATAGATAGATAGATAGATAGATAGATAGATAGATAGATAGATAGATAGATAGATAGATAGATAGATAGATAGATAGATAGATAGATAGATAGATAGATAGATAGATAGATGGATGGATAGGTAGATGCTGGAAAGGAGAAGCAGCAGCAGAGCTCATCTCTTTATCACTCTGCTCCTATGAGCATCATTCAACCAGAATGGCTAAATGTAAAATTCCAAAGGTTTTGTAAGAGTAATAGTGGAACATATTAGTCAGTCAAGTTCCTCCACCCCAAACTTATCCATGTCCTCATGGGCCTTGCTTTGTGCACTGGTCCAAATCATTTGGTGGAGGGGGGATTATAGTGTGGGGTTGTTTTTCAGGGGTTGGGCTTGGCCCCTTAGTTCCAGTGGAGGGAACTCTTAAGGCTTCAACATACCAACAAATTTTAGACAATTTCATGCTCCAACCCTGTGGGAACAGTTTGGGGATGGCCCCTTCCTGTTCCAACGTGACTGCGCACCAGTGCACAAAGCAAGGTCCATAAAGACATGGATGAGCGAGTTTGGGGTGGAGGAATTTGACTGGCCTGCACAGAGTCCTGACCTCAACCCCATAGAACACCTTTGGGATGAATTAGAGCGGAGACTGCGAGCCAGGCCTTCTCATCCATTTTTAGATAGATAATGGACATCAGTCCTGGGACAAGGTCATCTAGAGCCCAGGGTGAACCTAACAAATAGCCCCCCCCCGATGTATGAGTATTATGTGTCAGCAGAAATCCCCGCCAAAAAACACTGAGCACTAATTTGCATGCTTACCCTCTAAGCATAAATTTCCCTTCTTCCCAGTACAAATCCACCCTCCTGCTGAAATCCCCCCTTTTAGCACAAATTTTTACCCCCCCGTCCCCTAAATGCCCCCCCCCCCACACAAAAAAAGAAAAAATATATATTCAGTCCTCTTAACTCAAATTTTCTACCCCTAAAATTTTCCATTCTAGTGCACTTCAAACCCCCACTTCAAACCCCCCCTCCCAGCACAATTTCCCCTCAAATCCCCCCCCCCCCCAGCATAAATCTCTCTCCCCATCCCTCATCTCCCGCCCAACATAAATCCCCCTAAATCACCACTCTTAGCACTTCCCCCAAATTCCCCCTTCCAACCAGGGGAGGACTGGGCCAGGGGACAGGGTGGGAAATTGGCCCCCGAGCCGCTCTGATGCCCCGAAAAAAGGCTGCACTGCTTCTGCCACAGACATACCTAAAGGATTCCTGGTGAAGAGAAGTAAAAAGTCCCCACTGCTGACCTATTGAGTGCGGGATGAAGACAAGGACAGAGCGCAGCCCTCCCCCCTAACATGGATGGTGTAAACTGTGTCTAAACTGAGGCTGGTTCCATGCCCCACTGGAGACTCTCCTCCCCTGGCCAGCCCTGACCGAGCTGTCCCAGCTCCACCCTGGTGGCCAGCTCAGGAACCTGGATTTGGCCAGTGAGTAGAGAGTAACTGGAGCGGAGCTTCCGCTTGGAATGGGGGTCAGAAGGAGGCCAGAAAGAGAGAGAGTGGGAAGAGGCACCATGGGCCTCTGGTTTGTACTTGCCCTCTGGGCCAAAAGTTGCCAGTCAGCCCCTGCTTCCAACATAAATCCCCGCTCCCCCAATCTCCTTATGGAACCCTCCCCCCCCAACCTTACATGATACCACAGTGCCCAGGGAAGATGCCCGTCCTGCCCACGCCTTGTTCTGGCCCTGCTGGACATTGAAAGAAGAAGCAGCAGATGAGTTCCTCTCTCTGTCACTCGGCTCCCTCTTCCGATCAGCCTCATCCAACCTCAATAGTTGAATGGAACAAAGCAAGGGTTCTGTAGGAGATAAAGGGGGGACATCATAACGTATAAAAGATAGATAGTTCAGATGATAGATTTAGCATGTCACTAAACAAACAGAAGCTTTTCCCAGGCCGGGGTGAATGATGTTTCCTCCTGCATTCTTCTGGGTTTATTACGGATGGTTTTCGTCACTGGTAGCAGTAAACCGGCGGAGTCACAGAGCCATAAAGCACGGCTGGGACTGTTCGCTGTATCTCAGGCTGTTTGCTGTGAGTCTGCACTTCTCCAATTCTCATGTAAATGTTTAGTGTCCATGGATACACTGCGCTCTGCTGACATGTGCGATTCCTATCATCCCGCGCTACCGGAGGACGCGTCCTAAAACTCCACTACAGAGCAACCCCCCCCCCCTCTCCAAATGCCAACATTAACCCAAATTAGCATCTGTAAGTATACTGTATGCAGTATGGTCGTTGATCTATAACAGAGGTCCTCAACCAGGGTCCTCAGTGCCCACTAACAGGCCAGATTTTAAGTATTACCTTGGGGAGATGCAGACCAGAGTACTGCAATCACTGAGCAGCAAATTATATCACCTGGGATGTATTTCAGTTATCTTGCAAACCTGGCCTGTTAGTGGGCCCTGAGGACCGGAGTTGAGGACCACTGATCTATAGGGTTAAACATGGCCATTCAGGCATACTGTGCATGCATTGTTATACCTAATTAGAGTTAATATTCATCACTATTCTAATACACACTATATTACCAAAAGTATTGAGACGCCTGCCTTTACATGAACATGAACTTTAATGGCATTGCAGTCTTAGTGCCTAGGGTTCAATATTGAGTTGGCCCACCCTTTGCAGCTATAACAGCTTCAACTCTTCTGGGAAGGCTGTCCACAAGGTTTAGGAGTGTGTCTATGGGAATGTTTGACCATTCTTCCAGAAGCGCATTTGTGAGGTCAGGCACTGATGTTGATGAGAAGGCCTGACTCACAGTCTCCACTCTAATTCATCCCAAAGGTTTTCTTTCAGGTTGAGGTCAGGACTCTGTGCAGGCCAGTCAAGTTCCTCCACCCCAAACTTGCTCATCCATTTCTTTATGGATCTTGCTTTGTGCATTGGTCCAAATCATTTGGTGGAGGGGGGATTATGGTGTGGGGTTGTTTTTCAAGGGTTGGGCGTGGCCCCTTAGTTCCAGTGAAGGGAACTTTTAAAGCCTCGTACACACGCAACGATTATCGGCCGACCGATCGTCCGACTTTTGTCCAGAGTTGTGTTTTGTTGGTTGGAATGTGCCTAGACTGCACACAAATTTTCTCGGCCAACAAAAATCTACTTCAGAAGTGATGTCATGTGCTGGTTTACTTTCCGTGTGTTTTTTCTTCTCTGAGCATGCCCAGTCTTGCTCATCAGATTTTTGTCTGCCGAAATCTGTACTGACTGACGGAAAATCGTCCATTGTGTTGACGGCCAACAAAAATTTTATAGCCTGCACACCAGATTTTATTCGGCCGAAAAGTCGGAGTCGGTTGTCGAAAGCATCATACTAACAAGCGGATAATCGGCCGATCGGACGTTGGCCAAAAATTCACAGCCAATAATCGATGCGTGTGTACGAGGCATTAGGCTGGCCATACACGATACAATTTTCTTACAATTTTCTGATCAATTTTCTTGAAATTCACCTTCAACTATGTAGTACAAAGGCCTGCCTAATTGGATACAAGTGAAAGTGTTGTTTAGCTTTGATCTCATATTATGTGGTTTGTGGTAAATCTAACAGAAAGTGTACAACAAAAGTTGAACATGTATGGCCAGCCTTAAGGCGTCAGCATACCAAGACATTCTGGACAATTTCATGCTCCCAACTTTGTGGGAACAGTTTGGGGATGGCCCCTTCATGTTACATCATGACTGCACACCAGTGCACAAAGCAAGGTCCATAAAGGCATGGATGAGCAAGTTCGGGGGTTTGAACTTGACTGGTCCTGACCTCAACCTGATAGAACACCTTTAGGGTGAATTAGAGCACAAACTGCGAGCCAGACATTCTCTCCAACATCGGTGCCTGACCTCACAAATGCTCTTCTGGAAGAATGGTCAAACATTCCCATAGACACACTCCTAAACCTTGTGGACAGCCTTCCCAGAAGAGTTGAAGCTGTTATAGCTGCAAAGGGTGGGCCAACTCAATATTGAACCCTACGGACTAAGACTGGGATGCCATTAAAGTTCATGTGTGTGTAAAGGCAGGCGTCCCAATACTTTTGGTAATATAATGTATTCTGAGCAGAAAATGCCATTTTTTTTTTAAATATATGCATTGGCATTGTTAGGATTTTTCTGTGAAATCATTTTATTGTGTGGGGTTTGGCTTTCTAAGCAGAAGGATCTTCGTACATTTTGTTATCACTGTAATTAAAAACATTTATTCCCTGAAATTACAAAAGTATATTAACGTCAGAGCTGTCTTTCTGATGACTTTGAATGTTGTTCAGAAAGCTGACTATAGTACAAAATCAAAGGGAAAGAAATATGGCGGCACTCTGTACAGTCTCCATTTCTGGTAATTCTAATTATTCTGGACCATGAGTCAGTCCAGCCTTGTGGGGAAAACGCGTCAGTGGGGTCACAGACAGGAACTATCTAATGCGTGGTCTGAATGAATAAAAGGTCATCATGGAGTGCTGGCCTGTGTAGTCCCAGGGCCGGCCTTTGGGGTGTGCGAGCTGTGCGGCCGCACAGGGCACCATGGGCAACAGGGGCGCCGTGCGGCCATCACAGCTCGCAGATGATCAGGCTGCACATCGGGAGGTAAGCGGCAACTGCGGCCTGGAGGTTCAGTGTGGGGGTCTCTGATGTAAGGGGGGCTCTGTGTGGGGGGGTCTCTGATGTAAGGGGAGCTCTGTGTGGGGGTCTCTGATGTAAGGGGGGCTCTGTGTGGGGGGGTCTCTGATGTAAGGGGGGCTCTGTGGGGGGAGTCTCTGATGTAAGGGGAGGGCTCTGGGGGGGTCTCTAATGTAAGGGGGTATTTGATGTAAGGGGGGCTCTGTGAGGTGTCTCTAATGTAAGGGGGGCTAAGTTATTAGTGATAATAAAAAAAGTCAAATAAAGTGCAAAAATGTGCAAGAAAATGTGCGGGAGGGGGGGTCACGCGCGCGGTGGGGGGGGCGCCACAGGATTAGCTCGCACAGGGCGCCTGAACACCTAAGGCCGGCCCTGTGTAGTCCAAAACCCAGGAGGAGAAAAAATCTATTATTCTCAATGGAGTTGGTTCACATCTCCCCTCCAAGTCGCCAGAAGCCAAACGCCTGAAGCTCAGAAAAGTTCTGAAGTTTTTTTTGTAGCTCAGATTGGGCAGATCTGCACACTTTTGGAGCATATTTCCATAGAAATAAAGGAAAATTCATGATTTACAAGTTTTCGTGCGCATTCACGCCATTTTCTGCTCAAATAAAAAAAATGTAAAAAAAATAAATAGAAAATTGTGATAATATAGGAATAAATAAATGTAAAATAAATATACAAAAATCATCAAATAAATACAATAAATTAATAATATGTTTTTTTTTCCAATGAAAGCTTTATTGAATAGCCATAATAAACATGTACAGTATTAACAATAGCAATACAACATCTTTGGCATAACTGTACAACAGGTACAAATATTACATCATCATGTCATGTTGTATCGAGACTAGTGCAACAACATTGAAAATCTGAATAAATTCAAGAGGTACAGTGAGGGCATCTAAATTTGATGCCCCCCCCTCAAGTGAGACAGGGCCATAGACACATGCCTGTCTCAGGGAAGGCCACTGGGGCCAAAAGAAGGAAGCAAAGATAGAAATTGAAGGCAGAGAAAAAGAAAGGAGGAAGGAAGAATAGACGAGTAAGTCAGAGGCGTAACTAGAACCTTCAGGGCCCCGATGCAAGAAACCATGAAGGGCCCCCCAGACCCCTGGCCGGGGCCCTTCCCTTCAAGCCCGGGGCTCTTCCCACTAATCCTGGGGCTCTTTACTCTCATTGCATGGCCTTTTATTATGGTCCCGCATCAGGATCCTTTCACAAGTTCTGCAGTGGGCCCCCTTCCTGCAATCTTGGGGCCTCCCCACAGTGGTGAAATGCCAGGGCCCGGTCGCAAGTGTGACCTTTGAGATCCTAGAAGTTCACCCACTGTTTTGCTACCGGGCCCCCTGGAGCATGGGGCCCGGTAGCGATTGCAACCCCTGCAACCCCTGTAGTTACGCCCCTGGAGTAAGTAATATCACCAACACAGTGATCAAATTGATCGTGTGGGTGAGATTCAAAATTAGGTTCAAATCAAGAATTATTTAACGTTGAGTAAAATACGTATTGTATTCCCTATTGGGGGTGAATGGAAGGAGCACAGCCAAAACGACCGGACAAAACACTGTGTAAATTTGAACAGATTTCTGATACAACGCCAGTCTAATGTCGGGCAACTCCCCATCAAGTATTTAAGAAAGAGAAAAAGACTTAATAAAAGCCTACTTCAAGGTATTGTAACTAACTTTCTATCACATACACCCACCTGGAACAATATGGCCCAAAGAAGTTACTTACTTTCTCTTCTTCTTGTTCACTGCCGGAGAGGACTGGAACATTCGATGCAGTCATAACACTTAACATCCCTTCATACCATTTCTACTGTTTTTTCCTTTTTACAAATACACTTCTTAATTGATTATACGCGGTTTAACAGATATCATTTAACCTGCCCATGGAGGACCGAGGGTGGGGGTTTCCTCGTTTATAGGGGGGCATCTGCCTTCGTCTGCTCCAAAAACGACAAATAGATCTCAGACCTATGTCATAGGGATTGCTATGCATATGCTATTAGATTATTATGTCATACCTTTTTTTACTTTATTTAATTAAATTTTTCTTACTTTATCTATTTTTGTTATTTTTCTTATATGTTTCTTGGTGCTACTGCCCACCTGGATATATATTGGTAATTCACTAAAGTTTATCATATCTTGCAGTCTTACACCAATCCATTGCCCATTGTTACATATTGACCTCAGGCTTTTATTAAATAATATGTTATAATACATAAATAATATTTAACCCCTAACCTTAAAATATATATTTTAAATACATTATTATTATTTATAATAATAATAAAAATAATGACAATACAAATAATACTAATAATATTAACAATAATAAAACAATAATAAATAAACACCAAAACACAAACACAAAATAAATAAATTATTATTAAAAATAATGAATCATTATTATTATTTTTCATCATTATCATCAATGATAATAATAATATATCTATTTTGTGTTAGTGCGTTTATCATTTTATTATTATTAATATTATAGAATAATAACATTTATAATAAAGTTGGGGTTATTATTATTATTATTATTATAATAATGTATTTATTTTGAGTTAAGGTTAGGGTGTTTATTATTTTGTTATTATTATTATTATTATTATTAATAATAATAATAATAATAATAATAGTATTATCATTTTTTATATGGGTTACTCTCCATTCACACTAGTACGACTTGTCAGGCGACTTGGTCAGCCTGACAAGTCGTGCACCGTCGCGGTCCATAGTGTAGTACAGGAACGGTTCTAATAGGAGCGACACAAGTCGCTCCGACTTAGAAAAAGGGTCCTGTACTACTTCGGGGCGACCTGGAGCGACTTACATAGACATTCATTCTGTGCAAGTCGTGCCGAAGTCGCGCTGCACGCGACTTCACAGGTCGCCCCCGAAGTCGTGCCACTTCAGTGTGAATGCGGTCTTAGGGGTTATTTCTTTATTTAATTGTTTATTTATTATTACATAGTATTAATTTATTGTATTTATTTATGATTATTTTTATTTATTTTACATTGATTTATTATTATTATTATTATTATTAGTAGTAGTAGTAGAAGTAGTAGTAGTATCACCCTAACTTTAGAAAAAAATAGTAATAAATACATTTTAGGATGACAATAAATACAATATTAACCCTGAACACAAACCCTAACCTCTAATCCTAACCCTAACCCCGGCCCGTAATTCTAACCCTAACCTAGCCTTAACGCTAACCCCTTACAAAAAAAGGATAAAAAAATAAAGGAATAATAATAATGATAATAATCATAAAGAAATAAAAGCTGATGGAAAAGCTAAAAAAGCTGAAAAACCTAGCAACAAATGATGCAACAGATAATAGATCTCTTTATTAGCTAATAAAATAAAATGGCAAAGTTCAAAAACTCTGTATAAAATGCACAAAGATGCGCATAAATATGCTCCAAAATTGCACATAAAACCACACAAAAAAATTCTGGAAAAACGCTCAAAGACGCTATGCTCGGGTATGAATGCAGCCTAAGTAAGCTTGATACTTTTCCCTAAATGTATAGGATTACTTTAAATTAAAATAAAAAAAAATAAAAAATAAAAAAAAAACAGCTTCCAGCTGTACATTAGCCCTATGGCTTCAGTGGAAAAGGTGGAGTGGGTCATAAAGCAGTATTTGGGAGTGAATATGGAAGGGGCAGAGGGTTATCTGTGACTCTGAAAGACACAGAATAAGAATAATAATGAAGATTGGGACAGTGTAAGAAAAATGAGGCAGAAACTACGCAGAACATTCTCTGTATGGGTGATCTCTCTAACACTCAATGAATTACTTAAAGCAGCAGACACCTGACACCGTCCAACATGAAACCGTTAAATGTTCCTCCCGTGCTTTGCAATTCATTACAGCCTCCACCCAGATGATTAATGGTGTAACAGACTGATTAAAAATAGAACATTTCATGCACAGTATCGACATAATGAACTCTGTCCTGAGGGCTCATTCCATAAGGCGGTACATTTTTTTTTTGTTCCACACAAACGAAACTAACACCAGGTGCAAAAAAAAGTGTAAGCAAACAAAAAGTGAAGCATCACAGGTGCACAGAGTGAACACAGGGTCCTCCTCTGAAGAGAAAGTACCCTGGTCGTGACCACCACGAGGGTGTAAGACTCCCGATGGGGACTGGGGTACTTGTTGTGCACCCGGCTGTAACCTGGCAGACCCAATTCTTTAGAGGATCTGCTAAGATGGTCTACCCAAGTACTAGGGGGGGCACCCTCAAAGGGAGAACCCATAGGAGGGGGCTCAGAGGAAGAGGGTTCTCCTACCCTTGAAACATGTAAGCCAGCTAGGATCCCAAGGGTGTCCTCCCCGGGCTCGGAGTACGCTTGGAAGTTTGAGCAACCGTGAAGCTGATACTTTGATAAGCTATGTCCATCATATGGTTTGGGAGTATGTTTTACTGGGATTGATAATAAAAAGGTACGTGGGATAATGCACTAGACTGGTGCACCCTCTCTTTATCTGATTTTTTGTGCCGTCGAGACCTCCCCAGTGCTAAGATGGCAGCAAGGTGGTGTGCATTCCTGAATCATGCCATGCAGTGGATATACAGTATCTCACAAAAATGAGTACACCCCTCACGTTATTTTTTGTAAATATTTTACTGTATCTTTTCATGTGACAACACTGAAGAAATAAAACTTTGCTACAATGTAAAGTAGTGAGTGTACAGCTTGTATAACAGTGTAAATTTGCTGTCCACTCAAAATAACAAAACACACAGCCATTAAGGTCTAAACCGCTGGCAACAAAACTGAGTACACCCTTAACAGAAAATGTCCAAAATTGGGCCCAAAGTGTCAATATTTTGTGTGGCCATCCTTCTTTTCCAGCACTGCCTTAACCCTCTTGGGCATGGCGTTCACCAGAGCTTCACAGGTTTCCACTGGAGTCCTCTTTCATTCCTCCATGAGGACATCACGGAGCTGGTGGATGTTAGAGACCTTGCGCTCCTCCACCTTCCATTTGAGGATTCCCCACAGATGTTCAATAGGGTTTAGGTCTGGAGACATGCTTGGCAGTCCATCACTTTTACCCTCAGTTTCTTTAGCAAGGCAGTGGTCATCTTGGAGGTGTGTTTGGGGTTGTTATCATGTTGGAATACTGCCCTGCGGTCCAATATCTGAAGGGAGGGGATCATGCTCTGCTTTAGTATGTCACAGTACATGTTGGCATTCATGGTTCCCTCAATGAACTGTAGCCCCCCAGTGCCGGCAGCACTCATGCAGTCCCAGACCATGACACTCCCACCACCATGCTTGACTGTAGGCAAGACACACTTGTCTTTGTACTCCTCACCTGGTTGCCGCCACACACACTTGACACCATCTGAACCAAATAGGTTTATCTTGGTCTCATCAGACCACAGGACATGGTTCCAGTAATCCATGTCCTTAGTCAGCTTGTCTTCAGCAAACTGTTTGCGGGCTTTCTTGTGTATCATCTTTAGAAAAAGCTTCCTTCTGGGATGACAGCCATGCAGACCAATTTGATGCAGTGTGCGGCGTATGGTCTGAGCACTGACAGGCTGACCCCCCACCCCTTCAACCTCTGCAGCAATGCTTGCAGCACTCATACATCTTTTTCTCAAAGTAAACCTCTGGATATGACGCTGAGCACGTGCACTCAACTTCTTTGGTCGACCATGGCGAAACCTGTTCTGAGCGGAACCTGTCCTGTTAAACCGCTGTAAGGTCTTGGCCACTATGCTGCAGCTCTGTTTCAGGGCCTTGGCAATCTTCTTATAGTCTAGGCCATCTTTATGTAGAGCAACAATTCTTTTTTCAGATCCTCAGAGAGTTCTTTGCCATGAGGTGCCATGTTGAACTTCCAGTGACCAGTATGAGAGAGTGAGAGCGATAACACCACACCTGCTCCCCATTCACACCTGAGACCTTGTAACACTAACGAGGGAAAATGGCTAATTGGGCCCAATTTGGACATTTTCACTTAGGGGTGTACTCACCTTTGTTGCCAGCGGTTTAGACATTAATGGCTGTGTGTTGAGTTATTTTGAGGGGACAGCAAATTTACACTGTTATACAAGCTGTACACTCACTACTTTACATTGTAGCAAAGTGTCATTTCTTCAGTGTTTTCACATGAAAAAGATAGTATAAAATATTTACAAAAATGTGAGGGGTGTACTCACTTTTGTGAGATACTGTATGTGTATGTTAGTTGTTGTTTGTACCCGTAGTACAGCCCAAAAACAATGGTGCACATTTTGCTTTTTTTATCCTACTTAAAACACACGACACTGATACTAATTAAAAAAAAAAAAAAAGAAAAAAAAATCCTGCCCCAAAAAAATCCTGATCTTGACCTTTGACCCTGACTTTGACCCAAACACTAAGCCTGGCATTGACCTAGATCAAACCTTGTTCTTAGAATTTTTTTGTATTTTTTAAAATTATTTGTAATATTTATTTATTTGTTTTGTTACACACAAGTTGTTTTTTTTTCTCTCTGCAAGGAGAGAGAGAGATACAATGTATCTCTCTCCTCCATTCAGAGTGAGAAAACAGAGTGACGGGCTTCACAGTGACTGATCACTATGATAGCCAATCAGAGGCTATCACAGCAATCAGGTGACCTGGAATGGGGAGTTCTGGGTCCCAATCATTAGTAAAAGGCCTGGAGCTCTCGATGGCAATCTGTGTGCTGGGAGCGCACTGTGCGAATATACAGCCCCACGGAAAAATGCCCAGTCCAATGGGGCCAAATATTTGCGTAATAGGGTTAAAGAAACAATGCTGCCTTGACAATATGTTGAAAAAAAAATGGTGATCCATGCAATAAATTGGGCAACAAATAGGTGATACTGATAATATGTGGGCAATAAATGGCCAGTCATGACATTCTACAAGCAAATATCAAGGAATTTGTTTTGCATGTGCCACAATAATCAGGCAAAAACAGGAAATTGTGAAAAATTGCAAGCAACAAACTTTTGCTACAAACAATTGTTACAATATCTGGGCAGCAAAGACAATGCATGGGTAACAAATGGGTTATCATTACAATTTGCCTTCTTTGTTACAATATAATCAAGTCATGTTCCTACACTCAATTTCCAAAAGTATTTGGACACCTGCCTTTACACACATGAACTTTAATGGCATCGCAGTCTTAGTCTGTAGGGTTCAATATTGAGTTGGCCCACCCTTTACAGCTATAACAGCTTCAACTCTTCCTGGAAGGCTGTCCGCAAGGTTTAGGAGTGTGTCTATGGGAATGTTTGACACTTCTGCTCAGCACTTCAGCGAATGCACAAAGCATACAACTGCAAGCCAACAGACAGACTACAGGTGATCTGAGACTCTATACTGCTTTTCCATCTCAATCTCACCACCCTGTATTATGCAATCCCTAATTCTCCTTCTCATGTTTGCATCCTCTCTCCTAAAACTTTCTCTCCTTCACCCCTCATCTCCGCCCCACAGCTTGTATATATCACCCTCACTCCTATCTTCACCTTTTTACTGCACTCATCAACTCCTGCTGATTCTGAACCCACACACCAATAAAATCTACAGGACACTGAGATGTGTCCCCCCTCATAAATCATACTCCCATATCACCTCCCTCACCCTTTTGCTTCTCCTAACCTCTGGAGATATTTCCCCAAATCCTGGACCCCCATCATTTACCTTTGGCAGACATACCCATCACCCCCTATCCTCTGACACCAGCCGAAATCCACACAATCTGGTTTCTATTCCTCTTCTGCCTCAAGCCAACCTCCCCTTCTCCTGCGCCCTCTGGAATGCCCGCTCTGTTTGCAACAAACTCACCTCTGTCCATGACCTATTTATCACAAACTCCTTCAACCTGCTTGCAATTACTGAGACCTGGCTTCAAGACTCTGACTCTCCTTTTCCTGCTGCCCTCTCCCATGGTGGCCTCCTGTGGACTCACTCTCCCAGGCCTAGTGGACGGAAAGGAGGTGGGGTTGGAATTCTGCTTTCCCCTCAAAGCACTTTTCAGGTTCTTCATCCACCGCCTTCTCTGTCTCTCTCCTCATTTGAAGCTCACTGTATTCGTCTATTTTCTCCAGTTTCGTTGAGAATTGCTGTGATCTATCGGCCTCCTGGACCGGTATCAGGCTTCCTTGATGACTTCTCTGCCTGGCTACCCTACTTTCTCTCTTCTGAAATTCCCACAATCATTCTTGGAGACTTCAACATCCCTGTTAATCTTAACACTCCTGCTACTTCTAAACTTTTGAGCTTAACCTCCTCTTTTGACCTAAAACAATGGACACATGCTTCTACTCACTCTAATGGCAACAGCCTTGACCTCATGTTCTCCTACCTATGCACCCCTCACAACCTCTCCAACATTCCATTCCCTCTCTCTGATCACCACCTCATTAGTTTCAGTCTCTCCTTGTCCTCCTCCTTACCTTCCAACTACCGAACAATTACCCGTAGAAACCTTCGCCATCTGAACCCTTCACTTCTTTTTTCTGCTACAGATGGTCTCTTCAACACAATCTCATCCCTCTCCTGCCCCAACATGGCCACTTCTGTCTACAACAGTTCACTGTCATCTACCCTGGATGCTTTGGCCCCCCTCACTACACACAGAATCAGGCCCCGACCGCTTCAACCCTGGCAGACAGACAATACCAGAAGCCTCAAAAAACGTAGTCGTGCTCTTGAGCGTCTGTGGCGTAAGACTAAGTCACAGCAAGATTTCAGTCAATATAAATCTGCCCTCCAAAAATACAGTTCCTGCCTCCACACTGCCAAACAGACCTACTTTATCACTCTCATTAACACCCTCTCACACAGTCCCCGTCAACTCTTTTCTACCTTCAACGCTCTACTTCGTCCTCCATTGCCTCCACCCACTAACTTACTCACTGCCCAAGAGATTGCCAATCACTTCAAAAATAAGATCGATACAATTCGTGAAGAGATTTTTACACTAAAGATATCTCCCTCACCTTACACACCTTGTCCTCCTGCACAATCAATACTTCCCTTGTTTAACCCAACTACTGTAGAGGAAGTTACTAAAATTTTTTCTAATGCCCACCTAACTTCCTGCCCCCTGGACCCTGTTCCTTCTCAAATACTACGGTCACCCTCTGACTCTATCCTACACTCTTTAACTCATATCTGCAACCTCTCCCTCTCCACTGGGATCTTCCCCAGCTCTCTAAAACATGCGCTAGTAACTCCCATACCAAAGAAAGCCTCGCTAGACCCCTCCAATCTTAATAACTTAAGACCCATCGCCTTACTCCCTTTTGCTTCCAAGCTCCTTGAACGTTTAGTCTACAACCGCCTGAGCAAGCACCTCATTGAGAATAACCTCCTTGATCCCCTTCAGTCTGGATTTCGCCGGCAACACTCCACAGAAACTTCTCTCCTAAAACTTACAAATGACTTACTAACAGCAAAAACCAATGGTCACTACTCGATACTCTTACTCTTGGACCTCTCGGCTGCCTTTTATACTGTTGACCACCCCCTCCTTCTCAAAAAACTCAGTTTGCTCGGTCTCCGTGACTGTGCTCTCCACTGGTTCGAATCTTACCTATCTCACCGCACCTTCAGTGTCACTTACAATTCCACTTACTCCTCTGCAACTCCTCTTACTGTTGGGGTCCCCCAAGGTTCTGTCCTTGGACCACTACTATTCTCAATCTATACCTCCTCCCTGGGTCAGCTAATAGCCTCCCATGGCTTCCACTACCATTTCTATGCTGATGACACCCAAATCTACCTCTCTACCCCTCAGCTCACCCCATCAGTCTCCTCCCGCATCACTGATCTACTAACAGACATATCAGCCTGGATGTCTCACCACTTCCTCAAACTGAATCTATCTAAAACCAAGCTCATAATATTTCCTCCTCTACGTGCCCCTTCCCCAGAATTCTCTGTCAAGATCAATGGAATAACTATTAGTCCTTCCACACATGCCAGGGTGCTAGGGGTAACCCTGGACTCTGCACTGTCCTTTCAGGCTCACATCCAATCCCTGTCCAAATCATGCCGCCTTAACCTCCGCAACATCGCTAGAATACGGCCCTTTTTAACCAATGACACCACCAAGCTCTTAATTCACGCCCTGGTTATCTCTCGCCTCGACTATTGCAACTCCCTCCCCCTTCAATCCATAATGAATGCAGCTGCAAGACTTATCCACCTTACCAACCGTTCAGTGTCCTCCAACCCTCTCTGCCAATCCCTTCATTGGCTTCCACTCACCCAACGAATAAAATTCAAAGTGCTAACAACAGTTTACAAAGCCATCCACAACTCTGCCCCCAGCTACATCACTAACCTGATCTCAAAATATCAACCTAGCCGCTCTCTTCGGTCCTCCCAAGACCTCCTGCTCTCTAGCTCCCTTGTCACCTCTTCCCATGCTCGCCTCCAGGATTTCTCCAGAGCTTCTCCCATTCTTTGGAACTCTCTACCCCAATCTGTCCGACTGTCCCCTAATCTATCCATCTTTAGACGATCCCTGAAAACCCTTCTCTTTAAAGAAGCCTACCCGGCTACTAACTAATAACGCTGTTTCTCTTGCTCCATCAGCGCATCCCCCACAGCTATTGCCTTTTGTATCAATTGACCCTCCCTTTTAGATTGTAAGCTCTAACGAGCAGGGCCCTCTGATTCCTTTTGTTCCAAATTGTAGTGTAACTGTAATGTCTGCCCTCATTTTGTTAAGCGCTGCGCAAACTGTTGGAGCTATATAAATCCTGTATAATAATAATAATAATTCTTCCAGAAGCGAATTTGTGAGCTTGGGCGCTAATGTGGACGAGAAGGCCTGACTCGCAGTCTCCGTTCTAATTAATCCCAAAGGTGTTCTATCGGGTTGAGGTCAGGACTCTATGCAGGCCAGTCAAGTTCCTCTACCCTAAACTCACTCATCCATGTCTTTATGGACCTTGCTTTGTGCACTGGTCCAAATCATTTGGAGGAGGGGGATTATGGTGTGAGGTTGTTTTTCCAGGGTTTGGGCTTGGCCTTCTAGTTCCTCTTAAGGCATCAGCATACCAAGACATTTTGAACAATTTCATGCTCCCAACTTTGTGGGAACAGTTTGAGGATGGCCCCTTCCTGTTTCAAAATGACTGCGCATTTATTTATTTTTTTTACAATTTTGCATTTGAGCAGAAAATCACGGATTTCGCACGTTTCCATTAATTTCTGTGGGAATAAAAACACACCAAAAACTTGACAATCTGCCCAATTTGAGCTACAAGTAAAGCTCCAGAACTTTTTTGAGCTTCAGGCGTTTGGCTTCAGGTGATTTGGAGTGGAGATGTGAACTAACTCCAATGAGAATAATTTATATTTTTCTCCTCCAACGTTTTGGAGCTTCGAGCTCCCAGCTACAAAATGGTGTGAATAGGGTCTAAATGATGATGCTTGTGAGGAGTGGGAATGAGCTCTATTGACTTGTATGCAATTCTGGGAAAAGGGAGGCTCTAGAGGGATTTTAACGGAATTAAAGAATTTAAAATCACACTGAATGAAAAAATTGTATTTATTTTTTTCACCATCACAGTTTTTCTATACTAATGAACCACTTTCTGCTTGCTTATTTGCACTTGTATTGCTGAAGCTTTCCAAATCTATTTAGCCTGCATTTCTTCTAAAGTTAATTCCATAACACTAAACCAGTTCATTGCAAGCTGGGATAGTTAAGATGAGCAACACATTCACTTTTCATCTATTAAGCCAACGGGGCTTACGAAATTCAAGGTCAAAGATTTCACAAGGCCTGAAAACGGTGGTGAAACAATCGTTGACCTCAAGAGACCTGCTGGGGTTTTTTCGCCGTTCCAAGTCATGAACAGTTCTAAAAATGAACTTTCTAAGAAGTTAGTAAACACTGAAACAATTTCTGTGTTTTGTTTATTGTCCCATGGTCATTTTCTTTTCACTTTCAATCAAAAGTGACACAATGGAAGGATAGTCAATTAAACTGACCATGGAACAATGACACATAGTAACCATCGAATAGAAGCTCATCATGAAAAAGCCAGCAACAAGAAAAGAGCTTGGAAAAGAAAAAATCACTAGCAAAAATTAGAATAAAATGAGTCAAGGCTGAGGATGAAGCAACAACAACAGGGATCAATCTGGGTTAATTTATTCACCAAGCACAGGGACATTATTGGGTTGAAAAAGGCCCCATTGATCCAGGCCGTGACCCAATGTTTTTGTGAATTTTCTTAAGTTGTCTTGACTGATTCAAGGTTGGGCCTTTAGGTAATTCTTTGGCAAAAGAGTTTCCAAGGCTTAAACTGCTACTCTGTTTGTAGGGGGTGTAGGGCAGGGTTCGTGGAGTGGTAGTCACATCCTCCATGCTTCCTCCTCATTGGGCGCCATGTAACGGTCACATGAGAGGCCTGTCCCAGGGTGGGTTCTTGTGGGTTCCTCTGGGCTACGTTAGGCACGTTGGTTAGGACCACTGTGTGCAGCCTATTGCATTTGGGTGTGCACCCTAAAGCTCAAGTGTTTGTGTCTATATATATATGACCCCAGCACATTGATCTCCCTGCTGGCACAGTGAAAGAAAAGTGCATATAAATTTATATTATGGCAGAGCCGGTAAGAAGTAGATCTTTCCCATCTTTCTGCCGGCACACAACCATGCACCTAGTGCTGACTCCATGCGTGCACTTCACTTAACTCTTCCTCTTCTGTACCTGTGTACAGGATGGGAACCTTTGCTGTGCTGATCTGCTCCCATTGCTATGGGAGGCATACCTGCTCACGGAGAGAGTGCCAACAGCAACTCCTCCTGCTAGAAGATTTTTCCACCCATCATATGTACACTCTTCACAACAGGCTGATAGAGAAACCTTTGTTACCCCTACTAATCACTTGTATCTGCACATTGTATTAACTCTTGTACCATTATCTTCATACCCCAATGTGCTTATCTGACCAGGACTGTAGACTATGTGGGTCAGTTATTATTATTATCATACAGGATTTATATAGTGCCAACAGTTTGTGCAGCAAATTAAAACGTTAGGGCAAACAGTACAGTTACAATACAATTCAATACAGGAGGAATCATCACAGAGCCCTGCTCAGTAGAGCTAACAATCTAAAAAGGGAGGGTCAAGTGATACAAAAGATAATAATTATGGGGGATGAGCTGTTGGAGAAAGTTGAAATAGATTTGTTGGGTGGAAGCAGGATAGCCTTCTCTGAAGAGAAAGTTTCCAGGTATTGCCTAAAAGTGGATAGAGTTGGAGATAGTCGGACAGATTGGGGTAGGAAATTCCAAAGGACAGGAGAGGCTCAGGCGAAGTCCTGGAGGCAAGCATGGGAGGAGGTGATGAGGGATCTAGAGAGCAGGAGGTCTTGGGTGGAATGAAGATAATGATTTGGTTGGTATTTTGAGACCAGGCTAATGAAGTAGGTGTTTCAGCAGTGCATGTTATTTACGGGTATTCCGTGGCTGCCAGGTCTAGAAAAGTATGGTGTCAAAGGAGAGCAAAATATAGTGTCCCAATATGTGGATAGGTATAAAACCAGAGTGCAGAGCCTAAGATGAAGCTGCAACGTTAGTAGGGGGAGGAAAGGGGACCCTTGGTAGTCACCTGAGGAGAGGCTAACAGTCCCGCAGCCCGGTGGAAAGGGTGAGTGGCACTGGCTTACCGAGTAATCGGCGGGTGAGTGTAGGTCCCGGGGCTGGGCAGGTCTGATGTGCTTCAGTGCAGGGACAGTCCGATTCAGAGCCGCTTCCGTGAGGGCGGATATGGCGCAGGAAGGCCCGGGTCCAGGTACAGTTCACAGCACTTCCGTACAGGCAGCTTCCCGCAAGATGATCGCGGGGGATGCCCGCGTCCTGCGCTCTCAAGTCGGGAACCGGCAGTATAGATCCACCGATCCTCCTCTCCCCCAGATGCCCGGAGGATCCCAGGAAAGGCCGCGGCTCGCGCCATCCGCTAGGCCGCACTATCTCGCGGGAGGCAATCCGGCCGGATCTTCTCCAAAAAGATCCCCAATCCTTTCCGGTAGGGATCTGGATCTCGTGGGCACACGATCAGGGCTATCTTAGACCTGGAAACCGGAGGATGGCTGTGGATTTTAGTTAGTTGGTGCGGAGCTCAGTCCCTAGTGTCTTGCTCCATCAGCTTCCGGTCACGCCCCCCCCCCCCCCAAGCTTTAGAAAGTGATTGAATGTGGGGCCGAAAGGAGAGTTCAGAGTCCAGGATTTCACCTAGTACCTGGAATGATTGAATGGGTTGATGGTTGTGCCATTGCTCTTGACAGAGAAGTCAGGGGAAGGGGCACGCGGGGGTGGAAATATTATGATCTCGGTTTTGGATAGGTGAAAGCCATTGGACGCTATCGGCTGACCCAGGGAGGGGGTGTAGATTGAGAATAGGAGACTTGCATTACACTCGTTAAGTAACCTCAGACCAGGCAAAGGCAAAGTTTCAAAAGCTTTTCTTAAAAAACGTTGCATAACAGACAAACAAAGGCAACAGTCTTTCAATAAATTAATCCCTAACTCAGGGTTATGGTGGCCTCAGAATACCTGCACAGGAAAGAGGAGTCCATATTGGCTGAGTCCATGATTGCAGCATCCAGGATTGGCATCTTCAGGGTGGACTGTAGGTTCTAGCAATCCCCCCTAGGCTGTAGAAAGACCCTGAAAACAAATGTGCATTAACTGGCTATCTCGGCATATCTAACAGGCCAACATGACAAAGTCCAGAAACAGTACCAGCAGCAACCGCAGACTTTCAGTGCCCTTTTTCGTTTGTTCTGGTCTGGACCCATGTACCTTTTATAACACACAGAATGAGGTGGTTGGACCCAGGAAAGCATGCAAAGAAAGGACCGGGAAACACAATGAACTCTAACCCTCCCAACTGGGGCATCGTACAACTCTACCTGCCTATGACTATTGGCGCTTTTCCACTGCATGGAACCGTACCGGTTCGGCACATTTTTGTGCTTTTCCACTGCTGGTACCGCATTGTATAGGGTCGGAACGGTTCGGTTCGGTACGGTATAGGTTTGCTTTTCCACTGCATGGAACCGAACGGTACGGTACGGCTCTGAAAAAACAGTACCTACTCGATTGTGGTTCCAACAGGTGCCAAACTGGTACCATATCCCACAATCCTTTGCATGCAGTCACTACTAGCCACTGATTGGTCAGAGAATCACACCCACCCCGTTGTTATCCCACCCACTTAACTTAGTACTACTTTAGTGGAAAAGCAAACCTATACCGTACCGTACCGAACCGTTCCGACCCTATACCATGCGGTACCAACAGTGGAAAAGCAAACCGGGCCAAGCAGGGCCGAGCCGGTACTAGCCGGTACTAGCCGGTACTTGCAGTAGAAAAGTGCCATATGTGTCCACTGTGAGGAGACACCTGACCATCACACCCACTCTACATGGCCAAAAGGCAATGCTTTGGCTAGATAGTTTCCATGACTTAAACTGCAACTCTGTCCTCTGTGAAAAGAATATACCCTATAAGGCCAAAAGTATGAGGAGAACCCTTACCACCACACCTACACTATATGGCCAAAAGTATGTACTCCTCCAAATAATTGGGTTCAGATGTTATCTATGAAGGGAAGTGTTATTGTTACAGCATACAAAGACATTATATACAATTGTGTGTATCCAACTTTATAGAAACAGTTTGAGGAAGTCCCTTTTCTGTTCCACCATAACTGTGTCCTTGTGCACTAAGCCAGTAGTGTTAAAGAGGAAGTAAACCCTCCTCGGACACTTTTACCTATAGGTGATCCTATGATAAGGCTTACCTATAGGTACTGTAAATATCTCCTAAACATGTACCGTTTAGGAGATATTGACCTTACATGCAGCCAGTGACGTCACTGACGCATGCGCTCTGAAAGAATGGCCGCTGGTGCCGTTTCTTCAGAGACCCATGCCGTGACTGTCGGCTCCCGCGTGCGTGCACGCGCGGGAGTGACGTCACCGCGGCTCCGGCCATTCAGATGGCCGGATGCCGCGATCCCGGAAGACGGGCGACTGGACATGTCGCCCGTCATACAGGTAAGCGGACGGCACGGCGGGGGCTTGTTCTTAGGTAAGTATTTCATAATGAGCTAGTATGCGATGCATACTAGCTCATTATGTGTTTCTCTTACAGGTTGTAAAAAAATTTTTTACGGAGTTTACAACCTCTTTAAATAGCAAAGATGGGAACAACTGCTCCCCCATCCTGATCTGTGTCAATGTACGTGTATGACGGCTTCAGGCAGTGCTGCTCCACTGACCTTGCCTTCTGACGCATTTTGCACCACCCGCCAGGGCAAAACACATTAGAGGGTGTGGTCAGTGGAGAAGCGCTGGCTGAGGCCACCACACACATACATTGACATGGATCAGGCTGGTCAAGTGGAGATTGCCATCTTTGCTATTTGACACTACTGGATGAGTGATATCTCACACCGGGACACCAATTTATGAGCACCAGTGGGACAACACAATTAACTCTTGCTTAGCTTAGCACTACAAGATATACACAGGTCACTGTGTCACCAGCTCCATAAAGACATGGTCGGTTGAGTCGGAGCAAAGATTTGTGCAAGGGGTATATTTGTACTGGGAGGAGAGGGAATTTATGCTTAGGGGGCAAGCATGAAGATTAGTGCCTAGGTAATGTGACAAGTGACAAGGGCTCTTGGTTACCTTGTCCTGCCACTGACAAAAAGTATTGGGATGCCTGCCGTTAAACACACATGAACTTTAATGGCATCCCAGTCTTTGTCCGTAAGATTCAATATTGAGTTGGCCCACCCTTTGCAGCTATAACAGCTTCAGCTCTTCTGGGAAGGCCGTCCACAAGGTTTAGGAGTGTCTATGGGAATGTGTGATCATTCTTCCAGAAGAGCATTTGTGAGATTAGGCACTGATGTTACATAGTTGTTGAGGTTGAATAAAGACAATAGTCCATCCAGTTCAACCTGTGTAGGTGTGTATGGCCCTATTCATCTCTCATACCCCTGAATGTTCGGATCCTTGAGATGTAAGTCCAAGAGTCTTTTGAAAGTAGCCATACTTCCCGCAGAAACCACCTCTTGTGGTAGAGAATTCCATAATCGTGTAGCCCTAACAGTAAAGAACCCCCCACGTTGCCTGAGGTTAAAACCCTTCTCCTCTAATCGCATTGTATGCCCTCGCGTCCTCATGCAATCCTTTCCACTGAATAGCTTTTTTTCTATGCTGAGATCACCATTGAGGTATTTATAAATTGTTATCATGTCCCCTCTCAGGCGTCTTTTCTCCAGGGAGAATAAATCAAGCGATTGCAGACGCTCTTCATAATTAAGGTCCTCCAATCCCCTGGACTCTCTGGACTCTTTCCATGTTAACGTCCTGGCTCACAGTCTCTGCTCCAATTCATCCCAAAGGTGTTCTATTGGGTTAAGGTCAGGACTCTGTGCAGGCCAGTCAAGTTCCACCACCCCAAACTTCTTGCTTTGTGCACTGGTCCAAGTCATTTGGTGGAGGGGGGATTATGGTGTGGGGTTGTTTTTCAGGGGTTGGGCTTGACCCCTTAGTTCCAGTGAAGGGAACTCTTAAGGCGTCAGCATACCAAGTCATTTTGGACAATTTCATGCTCCCAACTTTGTGGGAACAGTTTGGGGATGGCCCCTTCCTGTTCCAACATGACTGTGCACCAGTGCACATGGCAAAGTCCATAAAGACAAGGATGAGCGAGTTTGGGGTGGAGGAACTTGAATGGCCTGCACAGAGGCCTGACCTCAACCCAATAGAACACCTTCAGAATGAATTAGTGTGGAGATGCGAGCCAGGCCTTCTCTCCGACATCAGTGTCTGACCTCACAAATGCGCTTCTGGAAGAATGGTCAAACATTCCCATAGACACACTCCTAAACCTTGTGGACAGCCTTCCCAGAAGAGTTGAATCTGTTATAGCTTCAAAGGGTGGGCCAACTCAATATTGAACCCTACGGACTAAGACTGGGATTCCATTAAAGTTCTTGTGTGTGCAAAGGCAGGCGTCCCAATACTTTTGACAATATGGTGTATGTCCACTGCTGAAGATTTTTCAGAGGCCAAAGCTCTTGAAAACATTTTCCCTCTAATTTTCTTTCTTCCTTTCTTTACACCTATCTGAAAATTGTTTTATTATTATTTTCATTTGCTTTTTTTTACTATAAATATGTCATTTTCAATAAATTTAAAGAAACAGAAAACATTGAAGTTAGGATTTCTCATTGGTTAGAGAAGCAAGTATTAAGAATTTTCTTTTGGACAAGTTTTTTTTTTTTTTTTTTTTCAAGCAATAGGGTCACTCTAAGCTTAAGTTTTTCTTTGTAGGATTTCCAATTAATATTAACCACTTAAGGCCCGGAAGATTTTACCTCCTTCCTGACCAGGCCCTATTTTGCGATACGGAACTGCGTGACTTTAACAGACAATTGCGCGATCGTGCGATGCTGTACCCAAATTAATTTGACGTCCTTTTTTTCCCACAAACAGAGCTTTCTTTTGGTGGTATTTGATCACCTGTGCGATTTTTGCGCTATAAACAAAAAAAGAGCGACAATTTTGAAAAAATAACAATATTTTTCACATCAAAATTTTTTAACATTTTTGGCCAATTTGTTTTCTGCTATATATGTTTGGTAAAAAAAATCTCAATAAGCGTATTTTGATTGGTTTGCGCAAAAGTTATTGCGTTTACTAACTAAGGGAAAGATTTTTGTCATTTTTGGTGTTTTATTTTTTAACGAGTAATGGCGGCGATCTGCGATTTTGTTAGCGGGACTGCGACATTGCGGCGGACAGATCGGACCCTTGACTGACATTTTCGACACTTTTGGGGGTACCAGTGACATTACTACAGTAATCAGTGCTATAAATATGCACTGTTACTGTAAAAATGACACTGGCAGGGAAGGGGTTAACTTTATTGGTGATGCAGGGGTTAAGCGTGTCCCTAGGGGCGCGCTTCTTACTGTAAAGGGGTGGGGCTAGTGATGTAAGCACAGAGACATACGATTCTACATAGCAGGATCGTATGATCTCTGCAGTTACATCAGGGAGAATGACAGGCGGCTTTGTTTACATTAGCCGCCTGCCTTTCTCCCTCTCCACGGAGAGATCGCGAGTGGCCGGCGGACATCGGGTCTGCCGGTCACACGCGAGGACTTGTTAGGGAACGAGCGGGGGCGGGAGCGTGCCTCCAGCGGCGCACGCTCGCCCCCTAGAGGCTCACAGGCTAGCGACATAGTACTACATCACTTTGCCTATACGGGGCTGACCGCCGCAGTAAATAGTCGTGCGGCGGTCGGCAAGTGGTTAAAATTACATAAATGTATTCATTCTTTGATGAAAATAAATTGCTAAATAAAAAAAAAATAACTACTTTTGTTTTGCCTGACTTTTTTTATAAGAGTAGCATTGAGACAAATTACAAAATATTTTCACAAAATAAAATGATTGAAGCATAAAACACTGAACTGAAGACTTCTCGTCCGCTAGAAAGTTTTAAAAAGTTTCTTTTGGACTACGTTTTTTTTTTTTTGGACAACGTTTTTTTAATTTTTTTAAATTTTCAAGCAATAGGGTCACTCTAAGTTTTTCTTTGTAGGATTTCCAATTAATTTTAAGCGTACATAAATGTATTCATTCTTTGACGAGAATAATGTGCTAAATAAAAACAAAATGGTTACTTTTGTTTTTCCTGACTCTTTTTTAGTCCCCGTTCACACTAAGGCGACCTGTGAGGCGACCTGATCGCCTCACAGGTCGCCGTAGGTCACCTTCCATAGGGAAGCTGCGGACCCGTTCTAATAGGAGCCACACAAGTCGCTCCGACTTAGAAAAAGGGTACGGAGCTTCTTTGGGGCGACCCGGAGGCGACCGCCTTAGACTTCAATGTCTTCAATGAAGATCGCTTCTCTGCCTTTTGGCTAAGATCAAGTGTAGTATCTGTTCTTATCAGTTGGTATGGAACCTGATGGTTAGTATCGGTGGGGGCCGAAATGAACCAGGGCGCTCCGGAACTACCGGGGGACTGGGAAGTAAGCCACATCAGAGAAAGCCGGATGGGTCCATTGCCTCTGATTTGAATGGGTCCGCCCCTACCAGTTTGAAGGGAGCGAGAAAACTGGATCTGTGGCCAGTTAGTACTGCTCCTGGATGTGATTGGTAAGGAACGGCGGATGGCGGTGGGAGGGCCTTTCCTCCTGGGTTGAATCTGGCCTTGCAAAAGGCTTGTCCCCAGTTGAAGGCAGGCTCACCCTAAGCTGTCTAAAGTTCTGATGCCTCCTGGTAGGTTAGGGCTACACTTGGTCTGGCCTTAGGGCCGGGGTAGAAAAAGCCCGTAGTGTATGTGCCCCTGGGGTGGCAGCCCAGGGATGCCTTAATTCTCACTGGTGAGGGGCAGCTCGCCTTGAGTTTTTCGGCACCATGGTCACTGCACCTACGCACACTTTTTTTAAGCACCTGCCTCTTGGGCAAGGCCTTTTGGCTTCGACCAGAGGAATTTTTATTCCAGCCGGAAGGCCTGCCTTTGTTTTTCACTTAGGCACTAATTCACTCCTCCACTCCCCCTTCCCCACCTTTTTGTTTGTGTGTTTTTTTCTTTGTGGTGTGTCACTTCACTTTCACTCTTCTCTTCCTGCACGACGAGTACGGTGTGGGTCTCTGGGCCTACCTTGAAAGTCTTGGGAGGGGGTGGACATGGCCTTTTGGCTTAGTTCGCCCTCTCTCATGGGGGTCTCCCTTCGGGGGAGCCCCACCCAGTACTTGGGTTGGGCTGTTTCGGCAGTCCCCCTGGAGAATGGGGTTTGCCAGTTCTCGGCCAGGCAAACCATAGGAAGTACCTCAGTCCCTGTCAGGAGTCTTGCGCCCCGTGGGATCAAGGTATAGGTCCAACCTCTTCGGAGGCCAGACCATTTCGCACACCCTGTGCAGTTTTTGTGTGTTCACGTTTGCGTGTGTGCACTTTTTTATGCACCGGGTGCTAAGTCTTTTTTGAGTGTGATTTCACACGCTTCGGGCAAAAAAAAAAAAAAAAAACAAGTCGCTCCGACTTAGAAAAAGGGTACGGAGCTTCTTTGGGGCGACCCGGAGGCGACCGCCATAGACTTCAATGTTATGAAGTCCGTGGCGGCCGCTCCGAGGTCGCGGCGCGCTGCTCGCACCGCGACCTCAGAGGTCGCCCCCCCCGAGTCGGATCGCCCCTATGTGAACGGGGCCTAAAAGAGTAGCATTAACAAATCACAAAATATTTTCACAAAATAAAATTATTGCAACACAAGACACTGAAGTTAAGACTTCTCATCCACTAGAGTGGCAAGAATTAAGAATTTTGTTTTGGACTGTTTTTTTTTTCTTTTTTTCCAAGCAATAGGGTCACTCTAAGCTTAAGTTTTTCTTTGTAGGATTTCCAATTAATATTAAGCTTACATAAATGTATTCATTATTTGATGAGAATAATATGCTAAATAAAAAAACAAAATGGCTACTTTTGGTTTACCTGGCTTTTTTTTTTTTTTTTTTAAGAGTAGCATTGAGACAAATTACAAAATATTTTCACGAAAAATAAAATTATTGAAACATAAAACATTGAAGTTAAGACTTCTCATCTGCTAGAACAGGAAGTATTAAGAATTTTCTTTTGGACTAAGTTTTTTTTTTGTTTTCATTTTTCAAGCAATAGGGTCACTCTAAGTTTAAGTTTTTCTATGTAGGATTTCCACTTATTATTAACCACTGCAGCCCCGGAAGGATTTGCCCCCTTTTTGCCCCCATTTTTTGCAATTCAGCACTGCGTTACTTTGACAATGGCGTGGTTGTGCGACGCTGTACCCTAATAAAATTGATGTCTTTTTTTTCCCACAAACAGAGCTTTCTTTTGGTGGTATTTGATCACCTGTGCGATTTTTATTTATTGCACTATAAACTAAATAAGAGCGACAAGTCTGAAAAAAACAATATTTTTCACATTCTGCTATATAACATTCCTCCAAAGAAAAGTAAAAATATTTTTTTTTTTTCATCCTTGTAGGCCAATTTGTATTCTGCTACATATGTTTGGCAAAAAAAAAAAAAAAAAAAACCCAATAAGCGTATTTTGATTGGTTGGCTCAAAACTTATCGCATCTTCAAACTAGGGGAAAGATTTATGTCATTTTTATTTATTTATTTATGTTTTTACTAGTAATAGTGGCGATCTGCGATTTTTAGCAGGACTGCGACATTGCGGCGGACAGATCGGACCCCTGACTGACATTTTTGACACTTTTGTGGGAACCAGTGATATTACTACAGTAATCAGTGCTAAAAGTATGCACTGTTCATTTAATAATGACACTGGCAGGGAAGGGGTTAACTGAGGATCAATCGAAGGGTTAAATGTGAGCCTAGGGGGTGTTTTATAACTTTGAGGATGGGCTTGTGGAATAAACACAGAGACCTGTGATCCTAAATAGAAGGAACACAGGGGCTCTGTGTTGATAGCTGAGAGAACAACGGTCTTTTTGTTTACAACAACAGACCCCCATTCTGTCTTCACGGGGAGCGACCACGGGTACACATATGCACTGTTACTGTACTAATGACGCCGGCAGGGAAGGGGTTAACTCAGGGTCGATCAAAGAGTTACGTTTGAGCCTAGGACAGTGATGGCGAACCTTGGCACTCCAGATGTTTTGAAACTACATTTCCCATGATGCTCAACTACACTGCAGAGTGCATGGGCATCATGGGAAATATAGTTCCAAAACAAGGTGCCAAGGTTTGCCACCACTGGCCTAGGGGGTGTTTTCTAACTGTGAGAGGGGATGAGGTTGTGGAATCAACACAGAGACCTGTGATCCTAAATAGGACAATTACAGGAGCTCTGTGCTCGTTCCTGAGGGAACAATGGTCAGCTGTGTTTACAACAGCATCCCCGGAAGAAGTCACGACACATGTGACGTAACGCGTAGGGCAGAGACAGAGCGACCCGGAAGTGAACCGGAAGTGATGTTCACACTCATACGAGCGGGACGCTCAAGACATTGTGGCTTATATGGAGCTTTGGTGTACGTTTTTTATGCCTTCTTAAAAAAATTATGGAAATACTAAACCATGAAAGTATCATTTTTATCCCTATCCTGGGGAAATACTGTGGATGGAGTCATATAAAAACGATTGCGTTGTGATAGGAGCTTTACTGTATTGGCCATCTATTCCCAGGACTCCTTAACCACTTAAGCCCGGAAGATTTTACCCCCTTCCTGACCAGGGCCTATTTTGCGATTCGACACTGAGTGACTTTAACGGACAATTGCGTGGTCGTGCGACGCAGTCAGACTTGTATAAAGTACTCGAAATTTCTACTTGAGTAAAAGTACAAGTGCTCGATCAAAAAGTGACTTGAGTAGAAGTGGAAGTGCTCGCAGAAAAAGTTACTTAAGTAGAAGTACTAAAGTATTCAACATTTTTTTTACTTAAGTATTGCAAGTAGTTTTTTCAAAAAATTTGCTACTTAAGTACTAAAAGTAAAAAGTACCAGTAGTTTTGAAAAAAAAATTCTACTCAAGTACTGAAAGTAGAAGTACAAGTACTGTGTTATGTAGTTATTAAAGAAAGAAGTCAAAAGTTTGAACATCATATTGTTTTTTATGATTTCAAATGATTTATTCAAATGATTAACCTGTGTTTGTTAGTAGTTTCTTGATGCACTTTAAGCGCTGTAGCACCATTTATTTGTTTGTTTCATATTTTCTTTTTATTGGAAAGATTTGGTATAGCAGCTTTTATTATACACAGCCTTTATTTTCGTATGCGCTGATTTACAAATGACATTATACACATTTTTTTTGAGCTTTATGAAACCTGCCATCTACTGTTCTGGCAGTGGTAATTTTTTTAAAAGTAACGAGTAACTATGCAGCACAAAAAAAAAATACTTGAGTAGAAGTATCGAAATCATCGAAAAAATGTAGTGAAGTAAAAGTAGAAGTAGGAGAAAAAAATTCTACTCTAGGAAAGTACAGATACCGCATTTCGGTACTTAAGTACAGTACTTAAGTAGTTCTACTTCGTTACTATACATCTCTGGACGCAGTACCTAAACTAATTTGACGTCCTTTTTTTCCCACAAACAGAGCTTTCTTTTGGTGGTATTTGATCACCTGTGCGATTTTTTGATCATGCGCTATAAACAAAAAAAGAGCGTCAATTTTGCAAAAATAACAATATTTTTCACATTTTTTTATATGAAATTCCCCCCAAAAAATTTTAAAAATCAAATTTTTTTAACATTTTAGGCCAATTTGTTTTATGCTACCTATGTTTGGTAAAAAAAATCGCAAAAACTTTTGATTTTGATTGGTTTGCGCAAAAGTTATTGCGTTTACTAACTAAGGGAAAGATTTTTGTCATTTTGTTGTTTTTTTTTTTAACGTGTAATGGCGGCGGTCTGCGTTTTTTTTTGCGGGACTGCGACATTGCGGCAGACAGATCGGACCCTTGACTGACATTTTTGACACTTTTGGGGTTACCAGAAATGTGAAAAATATTGTTATTTTTTCAAAATTTACGCTCTTTTTTTTTTATAGCGCAAAAAGTAAAAATCACACAGGTGATCAAATAATACCAAAAGAAAGCTCTGTTTGTGGGAAAAAAAGGTCGTAAATTTCGTTTGGGTACGGCGTTGCACGACCGCACAATTGTCAGTTAAAGTCGCACAGTGCCGAATCGAAAAAAGTGGCCCAGACGTAAGACAGCAAAATCCTCCGGTGTTAAAGTGGTTAAAGTCCCTTGGGCCTTCTCCTTTTGTTTCTGTATGATATGTGTATTCCCAATTCCACATAGTAAATCACTGAATTTTAGTTTTTTCACTTATTTATTACATGTGGTAATTTATTTTCATGTATCTGATTGAATTATACAGTACACAGCCACTCATACACTACCGTTCAAAAGTTTGGGGTCACCCAGAAAATTTCATGTTTTCCATGAAAATGAATAGAAAATATAGTCAAGACATTGACGAGGTTAGAAATAATGATTTTTATTTGAAATAGTAATGTTGTCCTTCAAACTTTGCTTCCATCAATGAATTCTCCATTTACAGCAATTGCAGCCTTGCGGACCTTTGGCATTCTAGCTGTCAATTTGTTGAGGTAATCTGAAGAAATTTCACCCTACGCTTCCTGAAGCACCTCCCAAAAGTTGGATTGGCTTGATGGGCACTTCTTATATACCATACGATCAAGCTGCACCCACAACAGCTCAATAGGGTTGAGATCTGGTGACTACACTGGCCACTCCATTACAGACAGAATACCAGCTGACTGCTTCTTCCCTAAATAGTTCTTGCATAGTTTGGAGGTGTGCTTTGGGTCTTTGTCCTGTTGTAGGAGGAAATTGGCTCCAATCAAGCGCTGTCCACAGGGTATGGCATGGCGTTGCAAAAATGGAGTGATAGCCTTCCTTATTCAAAATCTATTTTACCTTGTACAAATCTCCCACTTTACCAGCACCAAAGCAGCCCCAGACCATCACATTACCTCCACCATGCTTGACAGATGGCGTCAGGCACTCCTCGAGCATCTGTTCACTTCATGCAATCTTCTTCTGTTTGATCCAAACACCTCAAACTTGGATTCATCTGTCCATAACACTTTTTTCCAATCTTCCTCTGTCCAATGTCTGTGTTCTTTTGCCCATCTTAATCTTTTCCTTTTATTGGCCAGTCTCAAATATGGCTTTTCTTTGCCACTCTGCCTAGAAGGCCAGCATCCCGGAGTGGCCTCTTCACTGTGGACTGCGGGTACCATTTAATGAAGGTGCCAGTTGAGGACCTGTGAGGCGTCTATTTCTCAAACTAGAGACTCTACTGTACTTGTCCTCTTGCTTAGTTGTGCACCGGGCCCTCTCAATTCTCTTTCTATTCTGGTTAGAGCCCGTTTGTGCTGTTCTCTGAAGGGAGTAGTACACAACGTTGTAGGAAATCTTCAGTGTCTTGGCAATTTCTCGCATGGAATAGCCTTCATTTCTCAGAACAAGAGTAGACTGTCGAGTTTCAAAAGAAAGTTCTCTTTTTCTTGGCATTTTGAGAGTATAATCAAACCCACAAATGCTGATGCTCCAGATACTCAACTACCTCAAAGGAAGGCCAGTTTTATAGCTTCTCTAATCAGCGCAAAAGTTTTCAGCTGTGCTAACATAATTGCACAAGGATTTTGTAATCATCAATTAGCCTTTTAACCCGATTAGCTACCACAATGTACCATTAGAACACAGGACTGATGGTTGCTGGAAATGGGCCTCTGTATACCTATGTAGATATTCCATTAAAAACCAGCCGTTTCCAGCTAGAATAGTCATTTACCACATTAACAATGTCTAGACTGTATTTCTGGTTAATTTATTATCTTCATTGAAAAAACAGTGCTTTTCTTTCAAAAATAAGGACATTACTAAGTGACCCCAAACTTTTGAATGGTAGTGTATATATTTTCTTTCGTATGTTAATTTATACATACACGTTTGAGAGGTAGCCCTTCACTATATTTACTATTTAACCACTTCTGGACTGGAAGGATTTGCCCCCTTAATGACCAGGCCATATTTTGTGATTCGGCACTGCGTTATTTTAACGGACAATTGCGCGGTCGTGCAATGCTGTACCCAAATAAAATTGATGTCCTTTTTTTCCCATAAATATATCTTTCTTTTGGTGGTATTTGGTCACCTGTGTGATTTTTATTTTTTGCGCTATAAACAGAAAAAGAGCAACAATTCTGAAAAAAAAAAAAAAAAACAATATTTTTCACATTTTGCTATATAACATTTCCCAAAAAAAAAAAAATTAAAAATCAAATTTATTTTACATTTTATGCCAATTTTATTTTCTGCTCATATTTTTGGTAATATTGGTTGATTGGTTTGCGCAAAAGTTGGTGTATATATAAATTGTACTGAGTGTGCTTTTCAGCATATCAAAGACCTGCTGTTTAAACACAGCTGACATGACCTATGACAATTTTGATTGGTTTGCGCAAAAGTTATCGTGTCTACTAACTACGGGAAAGATTTATGTCATTTTTATTGTTTTGTTTTTTTTACTAGTAATGGCGGCGATCTGCGATTTTTAGTGGGACTGCGACATTGCGGCGGACAGATCAGACCCCTAACTGACATTTTTGACACTTTTGGGGGGACCAGTGACATTAATACAGTAATCAGTGCTAAAAATATACACTGTTACTGTAATAATGACACTGGCAGAGAAGGGGTTAACACTGTGGGTAATCAAGTGGTTAAATGTGAGCCTAGGGGAGTGATTCTAACTGTAGGGGGGGGGGGGGGGGGCGGCTTGTGAAATGACCATAGAGACATGTGATCCTATATAGAAGGATCACAGGGGCTCTGTGATCATTCCAGAGAGAAGAACGGTCAGCTGTGTTTAACCGGTTGCCGACTGCGCACAGTATATTTACTGCGGCAGTCGGCCCCGGCCAGGCAGAGTGACGTAGGTCTACGTCGCTCGCCTGTCACTCCTTCTAGAGCCAATAGCGGGCGGGCGCGCGCCCGCTGAGGCGCGCGCCCGCTGAGGCTCGTTCACGGAGGAGTGCGGGAGTGTGACTGGCGGACCCGATGTCCGCCGGTCACACTACGATCGCCGGTACACCGGGAGAAAGACAGAGCGGCTTATGTAAACAAGCCGCCTGTCAGTTCTCCCTGTGTAAAAGTGAAGATCAGACAGTTCTACTATGTAGAACTGTTGATCTTTGTTTTTACACTAGTAGACCTGTCCCTGCACAGTTAGTATCACGCCCCTAGGACACACTTAACCCCTCCCTGTCCAATACTGTTAACCCCTTCCCTGCCAGTGTCATTTTTGCAGTAACAGTGCATATATATAGCACTGATTACTGCAGTAATGTCACTGGTACCCCCAAAAGTGTCAAAAATGTCAGTCAAGGGTCCGATCTGTCCGCCGCAATGTCGCAGTACCGCAAAAAAAATCGCAGATCGCCGCCATTACTCGTTAAAAAAAAAAACACCAAAAATGACAAAAATCTTTCCCTTTGTTAGTAAACGCTATAACTTTTGCGCAAACCAATCAAAATACGCTTTTTGCGATTTTTTTTACCAAACATAGGTAGCGTAAAACAAATTGGCCGAAAATGTTAAAAAATTTTGATTTTTACATTTTTTTGGGGGGGAATTTCATATAAAAAAAAGTGAAAAATATTGTTGTTTTTGCAAAAATTACGCTATTTTTTTGTTTATAGCGCGTGATCAAAAAATCGCACAGGTGATCAAATACCACCAAAAGAAAGCTCTGTTTGTGGGAAAAAAAGGACGTGAAATTTGTTTAGGTACAGCATCGCATGACCGCGCAATTGTCCGTTAAAGTCACGCAGTAAAAAATCGCAAAAAAACCCCTGGTCTTTTAGCAGGAAAATCCTCCGGTGGTAAAGTGGTTAAACCGCCGATCGTCCTTCTCTCTCAGCGGGGAGCGATCGCGGGTGTCAGACGAGAGCCGCCTGACACACGCATTGGCTTCCCCGCTGATAAACGGGGGCGGGAGCACGCCGTCGGCGGCGCACGCTCGCCCCCTAGCTCCTCCGAGGCGAGTGACGTAGATCTACGTTGTTTTGCCTGTACGAGCCAGCCTGCTGCAGTAAATATAACGTAAGCGGTCCGGAAGTGGTTACCTATTGCATGGTTGATCATTGATCACATGCATATAGTTTTTTGTAAACGAATAGAAGGGGTGTGAAGGCGCTTGGTTTAGGGTGGTATTAAAACACTCCTGACGGTTTATCTGCTGCCCTTGAATTTTAAAAGTGTTTGCACGATTAAAAATTGTAAATGTAAAAGGGGTGGGGGCGCTGATAAAATGAAGTGTATTAAATAATAGTGTGAATGCTCCAACCGTGCATACAAAGTAATAAAATGTGTTGTACACACTTCGAATAAATTGCTCAGGTGCTCTTGACTAAAACTATGACATACAAAATAATCACAATAAAAAAACACATTAAATAATTATGTGCGGTAATAAACAATTTTGAATTAGCAATGCTTTCCCAGGCATCAATGAACCATATGGATTAGGTATCCTGGTATGGTGCAGTGATTGTGAATCTAAAGTGCTTGGTGTGCTTAACCTCCCTGGCGGTATTCCCGAGTGTGGCTCAGGGTGGGATTTCACTGCCATAAGCGGTAACCCCAAGCCACACTCGGGGTACCGCCAGGGAGCATCGCTGGATCCTGGTAGAGGGTACTTACCTTGTCACCAGGATCCAGGGAGCATTGCTGGATCCTTGTAGAGGGGTACTTACCTTGTCGCCGGGATCCCGCAATGTGTCCCTTCGGCATACGGCGGCCGGATCTTCCGCCCGATGCTTGTGAGCCCCGGCTTCCGTCTCCTGCGACGTGACGCTCGCAGGGGGATGGAACCGGCGGCAAATTTGAAAAGTAAAAAACACAAACACACTGATTTCATTACAAAATAAAATATATTTATATTAGTTTGCCCCCCAGAGCCCTTTATATATATATATATATATATATATTTATTTCAGGTACTTATATAGCGCTGTCAATTTACACAGCGCTTTACAAATACATTGTACATTCACATCAGTCCCTGCCCTCAAGGAGCTTACAATCTAAGGTCCCTAACTCATATACATACACAGTGGGCCAATTTTTTTTTTTTTTTTATACAGGATCCAATTAACCTACCAGCATGTCTTTGGAGTGTGGGAGGAAACCGGAGTACCCGGAGGAAACCCACGCAGGCACAGGGAGAACATGCAAACTCCAAGCAGGTAGTGTCTGTGGTTGGAATTCGAACCAGTGACCCTCTTGCTGCTAGGTGAAAGTGCTAACCACTACTGTGCCACCCATAATATATATATATATATATATATATATATATATATATATATATATATATATATATATATATATATATATATATATATATATATATATATACACACATAATATAAATAGTGTATATATATATATATATATATATACATATATGTTATATATGGTATATATATATATATATATATATATATAGTGTGTATAGTATGTGTATATATATATATATATATATATATATATATATATATATATATATATATATATATATATATATATATATACTGTATATATACACACACACACATAAAGTTTGAAACACAAAATCAAAAATTATAATATAATAAATAACTATAAATAAGTTAAAGTATATATATATATATATATATATGTATATATGTATATATATATATATATATATATGTATATATATATATATATATATATATATATGTATATATATATATATATATATATGTATACTTTAACTTATTTGTAGTTATTTATTATATTATAATTTTTGATTTTGTGTTTCAAACTTTATCATACCCGAGATGTTATAAAGAAGAGCGCACGGTTAAAAAAAATCATATGTAAATAGTTGGTTTGGGCTGCTCGTCCTTAAGAATTTTACATGCAAAATAATTGTACCGCTTTCAGCACCTAAAATCGGAAAGAATCATACCGCCAGGGAGGTTAATAGCAATTAAATCACAATAAAGAATCAATAAAAACTAGTAAAAAAACAGTACAAAGCAAAATAATTCAACGTGAAGTGACAAGTGCAGTTTCTTATTATTTTTTGAAGAACTGATTATCAGTGGAGGTGATAAAATTATCAACACTAGTGACACTTGTGTTACTATATTTAAGCATATTGGTGACCTCAATGGTGGATTTATAACACAATCAGTGACTTTCTAGCGTGCAAGTGGTCACTCAAGTGACCTAACAGTCCATATAGTGATGTCATAAAAAGTGGATAATAATTCTATCCAGGTGTTCCAGCGCGTGATCGTTGTGGGCTAGGTGACAATATTTAAATGCTCACCAGAGGTAGGTGGGACTTAGTTTTTTGTGCAAAAACTTGTTATACAGCACTGTGCACTTTATTGAATTTATATATATATTTTTTTTCCATAAACATTATATTGAGAGAAATATAAAGAGTATGCAGGGTTTACATATAACAATACGGAAAACAGGACAATGTGTATAAAGGCAGAGTTGTATAGAGTATTCGAAACCCATACTTGAGTAAAAGTACAAGTGTTCGATCAAAAAGTGACTTGAGTAGAAGTGGAAGTGCTCGATCAAAAAGTGACTTGAGTAGAAGTACTAAAGTATTCAACATTTTTTGTACTTAAGCATTGCAAGTAGTTTTTTTAAACATTTTGCTACTCAAGTACTGAAAGTAAAAGTACAAGTACTGTGTTATGTAGTTATTAAAGAAAGAAGTCAAAAGTTTGAACATCATTTTGTTTTTTATTATTTCAAATGCAGCTTTTATTTATACATACAGTAGCATTTATTTTCGTATGCGCTGATAAAACACATGTTTTGAGCTTCATGAAACCTGCCATCTACTGTTCTGGCAGTGGTAATTTTTATAATAGTAACGAGTAACTATGCAGCACAAAAAAAAAATATCGGAGTAGAAGTATTGAAATCATTGGAAAAATGTAGTGAAGTAAAAGTGGAAGTAGGAGAAAAAAATTCTACTCTAGGAAAGTACAGATACCGCCTTTCCGTACTTAAGTACAGTAGTGAAGTAGTTCTACTTGGTTACTATACATCTCTGTATAAAAGAAAGCAGCACAAGGAACAACACACTAGGCTATACTCTAAATCGGGTTCGAGGGGATCCAATCAATGTAGATAACATATATCACCAGTTGATCCACAATTATTATGTGTGTTAAAGCATGAGTGAAGAACCTAAGCCAGAAGAAATTAAACAGAGGTAGTCTCATGTGCCACAGCGGCACTATGCATTGGGGATAGTTAGCCAGGTTGTATGGAGATTAGGTGCTACATGTGACCAAAGGAGAAGGGGGATCCCACTGATCAGCGGATAATGGACTGTATAGCCGGTAAAGAGAGAGGAACAACAGACATAGAAGCAAAGAGAGAATAAGAAGAAAAGGGAATAGGAGAGGTAGTAGGAGAAGGGGAAGAGGGAGCGGGGGGGGGTCAAGGAGGATGAGGGATAACCAGGGCCGGTGCTAGACTATTTTATGCCCTAGGCAAGACCAGCTACTTGCGCCCCCTCCCCCCCCAAAAAGGGAAGGGGTCAAAAACTCATCTATGTGACCCTGATCTGATGGTTCCTCCATGTTATGCTGTCATACCCAGTGACCCCCATATTCCTCCATTTCACACCCGGGGACCCTAATGTCCCTCCATGTCACACCCAGGGACTTTGATGTTTTTCTATGTCACACCCTGGGACCCCAATATTACTCCATGTCATGCTGTCTTACCCACTGACCCCGATGTACCTCTATGTCAGATCCTGATGTTTTTCCATGTCACATTTGGGTACCCTGATGTTCCTCCCTGTCACACCTGGGGACCCTGATGTTCCTCCGTGTCACACCTGGGGACCCCAATCCCCCATGGCACACCCAGGGACCCCAATTCCTCATGGCACACCTGGTAACCCCGAACCCCTGTTAAACGCGGTGGCTCCTGGTGGAGGGAAAAGCAGAAGTCAGAGAGCTCCGCACGTCCTTCATCACCAACTTCCTCAGACCATTCTGGTGCCTCGTCGCTTCTGCCCCAGTAAAGGTTCCGCCCTCCATTCCCGAGCTCCTGCTCAAGTTCAGCTCTCCTCCGCTCCCACCCAGGGAAATAAACGGCTGCCCACCAGCTCAGTGCAGAGAGTCACTTCCTGCCCGGGGTTAAGGCCGCTCAGTTCCACCTGAAGAGGATCATCATGCAGGCAGCACTCTGAGGGGCTCCCTTCTTGCCTTGTGGGGCCCCTCCAACAGTGGTGGAAAGCCAGGGCCTGGTAGTTCCGCCACTGCCCAAGACACTTGGCATCTTCCGCTGTCCCTTCACCCCCCCCCCCCCCACCTCAGCTCACAATAATCATTCATGATGGAGAATTCATGATGGAGAGAGAGTGCCGACTCCTGGCTGCGCCCCTAGGTGGCAATGCGCCCTAGGCGGCTGCTTAGTTTGCCTAGTGGAAGCACCGGCCCTGGGGATAACGGGGTACACCCGGTATAAGATTTGAGCAAATACGGGAGGGGGTGCGGGAAAACAGGTTCTCAACACCCCCAAGGGGGTCCAGAGCATTCTAAAGAAGACGCTAAAGCCCCAATACATTTTTATAGAATTTTTTTCTATGTATTTTACACATGTATAATTAGTTGTGCACTTGTCACTTTAGGATATATATTTATTTATTTGTACAGTTTATATCTTGGTTTATTTATTGTATGGCTGAAAAGAACCACCCAAGTTGTCGCAAAAAAAGTCTTGAAATTGCTGTTGTCATGAAGAGGCTATTACACAATTATCACTTTCCTCGTGGTGAAATTTGAACACTTCTCGCTAATATAAAATGTCATGTTTGCCTGGGTTTAGACTGGGAAAGGTCCCGTATAAACGTTTGTTGAAATTTCACCCCCGGACAGCTCCATCTGCATTGTACTGAGTGTGCTTTTCAGCATATCGAAGACCCGCGGTTTAGACACAGCTGACATGACCTAGCCCCGATGACTCAAGGAAAGGAAAACAGGTAGCAGCTCCAACAAAAAGAAACACAGCAATGCCTCCTTCGTTGGCCAAGTTTGGTTTATGTAAGCAGTAAGAATAGGGGAACCCACTCCCTGTTCCCATACATGTATCCTCCTGGCACGGGACCCAAGTAGATCCAACATAATGGTAAGGCCTTTGCTGGCTTTCGATAACCTCCTCCTTGGCTGGCCATCAAGTGCCAAAAAAATGTTTCCAGCAATCCAGATGCAAGCACGTCCAAAAATATTAACAAAGGGTTCTGACATTGATTGTTCTGGCAAAAGTCCCTCTCTCCAAAACAGCTGCGCGATTATGTAATCGTGCTCATTTGCATATTAAGCAATTCTGGACATTGATTGATGATGTGCTCAAGTGAAGTGTAAATTTTTTGGTGGAACGGAGAAAGACAGACCAAATGGAAATGTATCTAACTAAAGATGAGGACTTGACATTTTCCTTTTTAACATTTAACGGGTGTTACGTTTCATCAAAGTGATGAGTTTGGTAGGGTAGTTTCCCAATGCGAAGGCGTTTTTTTTTTTTTTTTTTCAGGACGTTCTGTGGAATGTATAATTTCAGGTAGAAACCAAACATAGAATTTCCGAAATATAAAAATTGTGTCCTCGGATTTTCTGTGCTTATAAAAGGAACCGTTATTTTGTATTGAAGCATTGGGTGACTTGGGTGACGGTTAGAGATGAGTGTGGGGGGACGTCAGTGAAATTCATTTTGCTGCAAAAATTAACAACTAAATTAACCGCTTGATGACCGCCCCATGCAGATGTACTGTGGCAGGGCGGCTCGGCTGCGCATAATCACATAGATCTATGTGATTATGTGCGTGCGGGTTTGGCGTAGGGATAGACCGATATGGTTTTTTCAGGGCCGATACCGTTATTTTGGTCACAACGTATCGATATTGGTCGATATGGGCTGATATTTTGTACATTTAAAGTTTTGAAAAATAAAGATAGTCGCCGACCACCTGTGATCTTCGGCTAGAATGACAGAAGAGCCGTCTGCCTACGTAAACAAAGCAGGCACCTCTCCTGTCAGAGAGGCAGGGAAAGATTGTGTAATTCAGCTAAGCTAAGCTGAATCACCGATCTCTCCCTGCCTCTGTCCAACCCACCCCCCCCCCACACAGTTAGTAAGCACATATAGGGAACACATTTAACCCCTTGATCACCCCCAGTGTTAACCCCTTCCCTGCCAGTGTCATTTATACAGTAACAGTGCATATTATTTAGCACTGATTACTGTAGTAATGTCACTGGCCCCAACAAAATGTCAAAAATGTCAGTTAGGGGTCTGATCTGTCCTCCGCAATGTCGCAGTCCCTATAAAAATCGCTGATCGGCGCCATAATTACAAATCACCTAGATGTGCGTGATTATGTGCCGGGCTCCCACTATGATTAGACACAGCAGGAGGCAGACCGCGGGAGGAGCTGTCTCGATCGTTCCTGGCCTCCTGCTATCTTCAGCTAGACTGACAGAAGAGACACCTTCCTATGTAAGCAAAGCAGGCGGGTCTTCTGTCAGAGAGGAAGGGAAATATCATGTGATTCATCTAAGCTGAATCACTGATCTCTCTCTGCCTCTGTCCAACCCTTCACCCTTCCCTCCACACACACACACAGTTAGTCAGCACAATACTGAAAAAAACTAATTGATTTTTTACATTTTTTGTATTGGGAATGTTTTATAGCAGAAAGTATAAAATTTTGTGTTTTTTTTGTTTATAGCGCAAAATCTAAAAACCGCAGAGGTGATCAAATACCACCAAAAAGAAGCTCTATTTGTGAGGAGAAAGGGACATCAATTGTATTTGGGTACAGCGTCACACAACCGCGCAATTGTCAGTTAAAGTAACGCAGTGCCCAATCGCAAAATCCAGAAGTCCAGAAGGTCCAGAAATCCAGAAGGTCCAGAAGTGGTTAAAGGCATCATTACTTTTTTCTGAAAACAGTAGCGCAGGGGTGGAGAACCTATGGTTCGGGGGCCGTATGCGGCCTCTGAAGTCATCTGGTCTGGCCCCCCATGCAGCTGAGTCTGTGTCTCTCAGCTGATCTGTCAGAATGGAGCCGATGCTTCCTGTATAGTTCCTGCTATAGAAAAGGACATCAATTGTATTTGGGTACAGCGTCGCACAACCGCGCAATTGTCAGTTAAAGCAAAGCAGTGCCGAATCACAAAAAATGGCCTGGTCATTAAGGTGTAAAACCTTCCAGAGCTGAAGTGGTTAAAGTGGTTGTAAAGCACCAATGCCAACACCCACCTTTCTTCTTGCATGCTCCATTTTCATAGACGCGACTCTGGTGGTTAGTCAGGGTGGGGGCAGCAGCTATATATCAGCTAGATCCATAGCGCGGAAACATATATCCATAATTAACAGCTTCCGGACCGCCCGCCGCACATTTACTGCAGCAGGCTGGCCTTCCTGCCCAAATCGATGTAGCCCTACGTTAATTGTGCGCTTGGTGCTAGGGGTCGAGCGCACGCCTCCGGCGGCATGTTTTTAGCACTGATTACTGTAGTAATGTCACTGGTCCCCCCAAAAGTGTCAAAAATGTCAGTTCGGGGTCCGATCTGTCCGCCGCAATGTCGCAGTCCCGCTAAAAATCGCAGATCGCCGCCATTACTAGTAAAAAATAAAGAAATAAAAATGACATAAATCTTTCCCCTAGTTTGTAGACGCGATAACATTTGCGCAAAACAATCAATATACACGTATTGGGATTTTTTTTTACCATACAAATATTTAGCAGAATACAAATTGGCCTAAAATGATGAAAAATTTGATTTTTCATTTTTTTTATCCGGAATGTTATATAGCAGAAAGTGAAAAATATATATATATATATATATTTTTTTCAGAGGTGTGACTCTTTTTTTGTTTATAGCGCAAAAAATAAAAATTGCAGAAGTGATCAAATATCACCAAAAGAAAACTCTATTTGTGGGGAAAAAGGACATCAATTTTATTAGGGAAGAATTGTGGCCAAAAAGCCATACCTCCGACGTGGAACAAGGCTGAGTCAGAGTTTGAAATATTTGTCTGTATCAGGAGGCAGTTTGTTGGCGAAAGACTGGAGAGCGGTACAAGAATGAATGTCTGCCGGCAACTGTGAAGGTTGGAAGTTTGGGGCTGCATTTCTGAAAATGAAGTTGGAGATTTGGCCAGGATCAATGGTGTCCTCAATGCTGAGAAATACAAGAAGATACTTCTCCGTCATGCCATACCATCAGGGAGGCATGTGATTCATTTTCTCTGCAGCAGAACATCGACCCCAAACATACAGCCAATGTCATTAAGAACTATCTTCAGTATAAATAAGAACAAGGAGTCCTGGAAGTGATGGCTTGGCCCCCACAGAACCACAATCTCACCATCATGGAGTCTGTCTGGGAGGATCCACAGAAGATCTGTACTTAGTTCTCCAAGCTGTACATAGAACAACCTACCTGTCCAGTTCCTTCAAAAACTGTGTGCAAGTCTACCCAGAAAAACTGATGCTGGTTTATGGGCAAAGGGGGGGGGGGGGGGGTCACACCAAATATTGATTTGATTTGGATTTTCTCTTCTCTTCATTTACTTTACATTGTGTTAATTGATAAAAATAAACTATGAAAATTTCTATTTCTGAAAGCATTCTTCATTTACAGCATTTTTTTTACAATTGCCTAAAACTTTTGCACAATAATATATATATATATATATATATATACAGTATCTCACAAAAGTGAGTACACCCCTCACATTTTTGTAAATATTTTAATCTATCCTTTCATGTGACCCAATACTTTTGACAATGCAGTATCTATCTATCTATCTATCTATCTATCTATCTATCTATCTATCTATCTATCTATCTATCTATCTATCTATCTATCTATCTATCTATCTATCTATCTATCTATCTATCTATCTATCTATCTATCTATCTATCTATCCACACACAGTATCCCACACCCCTCACATTTTTGTAAATATTTTATTCTATCTTTTCATGTGACAACACTGAAGAAATGACACTTAGCTACAATGTAAAGTAGTGAGTGTACAGCTTGTATAACAGTGTAAATTTGCTGTCCCCTCAAAATAACTCAACACACAGCCATTGATGTTTAAACCGCTGGCAACAAAAGTGAGTACACCCTTAATTGACAATGTCCAAAATTGGGCCCAATTAGCCAATTTCCATTCCCGGTGTCATGTGACTCGTTAGTGTTACAAGGTCTCAGGTGTGAATGGGGAGCAGGTGTGTTAAATTTGGTGTTATCGCTCTCACTCTCTCATACTGGTCACTGGAAGTTCAACATGGCACCTCATGGTAAAGAACTCTCTGAGGATCTGAAAAAAAGAATTGTTGCTCTACATAAAAATGGCCTAGGCTATAAGAAGATTGCCAAGACCCTGAAACTGAGCTGCAGCACGGTGGCCAAGACCATACAGTGATTTACCAGGACAGGTTCCACTCAGAACAGACCTCACCATGGTCGACCAAAGAAGTTGAGTGCACACGCTCCAGAGATTTGTTTTGGGAAATAGACGTATGAGTGCTGCCAGTATTGCTGCAGAGGTTAAAGGGGTGGGGGGTCAGCCTGTCGGTGCTCAGACCATACGCTGCACACTGCATCAAATTGGTCTGCATGGCTGTCGTCCAAGAAGGAAACCTCTTCTAAAGATGATGCACAAGAAAATTCACAAACAGTTTGCTGAAGACAAGCAGATTAAGCACATGATTACTGGAACCATGTCCTGTGGTCTGATGAGACCAAGATAAACTTATTTGGTTCAGATGGTGTCAAGTGTGTGTGGCGGCAACCAGGTGAGGAGTACAAAGACAAGTGTGTCTTGCCTACAGTCAAGCATGGTGGTGGGAGTGTCATGGTCTGGAGCTGCATGAATGCTGCCGGCACTGGGGAGCTACAGTTCATTGAGGGAACCATGAATTCCAACATGTACTGTGACATACTGAAGCAGAGCATGATCCCCTCCCTTCAGAGACTGGGCTGCAGGGCAGAATTCCAACACGATAACAACCCCAAACACTCCTCCAAGATGACCACTGCCTTGCTAAAGAAGCTGAGGGTAAAGGTGATGGACTGGCCAAGCATGTCTCCAGACCTAAACCCTATTGAGCATCTGTAGGGCATCTTCAAATGGAAGGTGGAGGAGCGCAAGGTCTCTAACATCCACCAGCTCTGTGGTGTCATCATGGAGGAGTGGAAGAGGACTCCAGTGTCAACCTGTGAAGCTCTGGTGAACTCCATGCCCAAGAGGGTTAAGGCAGTGCTGGAAAATAATGGTGGCCACACAAAATATTGACACTTTGGGCCCAATTTTTAAATTTTTACTTAGGGGTGTGTTGAGTTATTTTGAGGGGACAGCAAATTTACACTGTTATACAAGCTGTACACTCACTACGTTACTTTGTAGCAAAGTGTCATTCCTTCAGTGTTGTCACATAAAAAGGTATAATACAATATTTACAAAAATGTGAGGGGTGTACTTACTTTTGTAAGATACTGTCTATCTATCTATCTATCTATCTATCTATCTATCTATCTATCTATCTATCTATCTATCTATCTATCTATCTATCTATCTATATATATATACATATATATATGTATATATATATATATATATATATATATATATATATATATATATATATATATATATATATATATATATATACAGTATATGTATATATAAATATTATAAAATACAACTTTACTTCTAACAGCCATTTAAATTCATATTGCCCAGATTACACTCTGCTAATCCTTCAGGTGCCCATGGGGTTTGCTAGGAATTTCCCATCAAGGCTTGGCCAGGAAACTGAGTATCAGGAAAAAGATGTTAAGATTTTTTTATTGACTAGGCTGCAGTGGCGGCTCTATCTCATCAAACCGCAAAGTGTTCTCTCAGCGTTAGCACAGAGATTTATACTTCCTCCAGGGACGAATGTTCTAAAGGAGGGGCTGAAATCTGCAAATATTCAAAACTTGGTAAAGTGGAAAAAACAAGTGTCTAAACAAATTAAAAATGGAAAAGAAAGAAAGAAAGAAAGAAAGTAAGAAAGAAAGAAAGAAAGAAAGAAAGAAAGAAAAGAAAGAAAGAAAAGAACCAGTGCCCCGATACAGTGCTGCTTAGGCTCACCGCTACTAACCCGATTCTAATCAAATCCTTTTTATTAAATGAGCAGGTCAATTAAAAAACCCCTATAAATCTGAACCTTGAAAAGGTTGCACAGTGGCACGGGCTCCTCTCCTGGACTGAAATGGCTTACTGATTTCACTGCACACTGTGAGCTTCTCACAATGTGCATCAGAAGCTGCAGCAACTCACATAGAACATGCCTCATTTCCTGGCTGTAGGATGTCCAGGATCATCTAGATTAGGGATCTCCAAACTTACTAGAGGTCCAGTTTAATGTCCTTCATTTCTTAGGAGGACCAGACTGTGGCCCGTGGGAGTAGTAAATGCCTCATCCTAATAGCACCCCATTATGGGTGTCATTGGAAGGAATAGTGTCCCATCATTGGTTTTAGTGGGAGGAATAGTGCCCCATCATTGGGTGCCACCTGCAGGAATATTGCCCCATCATTGGTGTCAGTGGGAGGAAATGGGGTTGATTGACCAAAGGCACTCTACAAGAGAAGTTGCTCCAGATCTTAGTAAATGAGGTAAAGTTTCACTTTGCAAAGAATATCCAATCAAGTGCAAGAAAAAAAAAAACCAGCATTTTTGCTTGCATGTGATTGGATAATGGAAGTTAGCAGAGCTTCCCCTCATTTACTAATCTCTGGAGCAACTTCTCTTTGCAAAGTCTATTTGCCTTTAGTAAATCAATCTCATAGTGCCCCATCATTGGTATCAGTGGAAGGAATAGTGCCCCATATCAGAGTTGTATAAAGTACTCGAAACCCATACTTGAGTAAAAGTATAAGTGCTCGATCAAAAAGTGACTTGAGTAGAAGTATTGAAGTATTCAACATTTTTTGTGCTTAAGTATTGCAAGTAGTTTTTTTAAAAAATTTTGCTACTCAAGTACTAAAAGTAAAAGTACAAGTACTGTGTTATGTAGTTATTAAAGAAAGAAGTCAAAAGTTTGAACATCATATTGTTTTTTATTATTTCAAATGCAGCTTTTATTTATACATACAGTAGCATTTATTTTCGTATGCGCTGATAATACACATGTTTTGAGCTTCATGAAACCTGCCATCTACTGTTCTGGCAGTGGTAATTTTTATAATAGTAACAAGTAACTATGCAGCACAAAAAAAAAAAATATTGGAGTAGAAGTATTGAAATCATTGAAAAAATGTAGTGAAGTAAAAGTAGAAGTAGGAGAAAAAAAATTCTACTCCAGGAAAGTACAGATACCGCCTTTCGGTAGTGAAGTAGTTCTACTTAGTTACTATACATCTCTGCCCATCATTGGTATCAGTGGGAGGAATAGTGCCCCATCATTGGTGTCAGTGGGAGGAATCCCATCATTCAGCTTCGAGTGTGGCTGCTGCAAGGTTCTCTGGCTGTGTGTCTGGAGCTGCTCCAGGTGATCTGTTTGAGAGGGGAGTGAGGTGAAATCCCTCCCAGCCCTGCTGGCTCCTTCCTGGGGAGGCCATGCAGGCCAGCGGGGCCTCTCCTGCTGGAGGCTCTCAGCCATCCCCTGGTCGGATGGATGGCACCCCTGCTCCTTGACAAGCCGTGGTTGGTGATCTCTCTGCACCTGGTGAGGATGAAGATGCTGGATCCATTCGGGAGCGAGTGGTGGCTGGGATCAAAGTCCTCAATAAGGAAAGAGACAAGCTCTACAAGCTTAGAGCGGATTTAAAGCGCCTGAGAAAGCAGCGTGAAGGCTTGTTCAGCAAGAACCGTGGATCCATGGATTCAGAGGTCCAATTAGCTAAGGTCCGTGTGGAACATCAGGAAACCATCGTGGCCATGATGGAAGGCAGGGATGGTCCCTTCAGGGAGAAGTTTAGCAACGACCGAAGGTTTGCAAAGATGGAGGTGGAGGAGGAGACCCCATGTTCTGACCCCCTTCCCCCTCAAGTTGAGGTAAGCAGCCCATTGCCATCTCAGGGCTCAGGAGGCATGCTAAAGGTAATCCAGGTAATGGAGTCTCCAGTACAGGGAGATAAGCTGGTGTTTGGTGATGTGGAGGACTTGCCGGATCATGTACCTGATAAGATAAAAGCTATCAAGTCTCAGGTAATAGACAAAACTGTTTTTGTGCCTTTTAGCACCTTGCCTAATAATGAGGGTTTTCCCAGTGACACCCAGGATGATACCCCTGTGCTCAGCAATGCTTTGCCTGCTGAGAAAATGTTACATTTAAAAAATTACATTTCTGCTCAGGAACTACAAAACCCAGAAGAGCCGATTAACCCTGCTTCTGCTGAGCTCAAAACTGTTTCAGTAATAACTAACCAGGACTCTACAGCGCAGCAGCAGGAAGCACTTGGTACTGCATTAGAAACAGTAACTACACCTAATAACATTGCAGGTGTGGTGGGACCCACCATTGTATGTTTAACTGATAATGCTGCTGGTTTAGACAAAGCTGAAAATAATAATAGTAATGTACCTGATAATGTGACATCAGTGTGGGGTCTTGGCCCTAATAAGCCTACATTTACACAGGTGGTAAGCTGTGCTCCTGGCAATATCATCAAGCCAGGAATACAATCAAGGAGGAGCTCCGCTTCCAATCGGGGTTTTCCCTTGCAGGCTGCCACTATGAACACCATTGGATCTGGTCTTGGGTCTATGGCTCCTGCTGGGGGTCCAAGGCGGAACGTAGTCCTCCTTAAATGGGAAGGTGGTGCAGTCCCTGTAGCACGGCGTATGGTGGTGGACCTGATCTTGGATATGGGTTTTGGGGCTAATGACCTATATGCCTTGATACATGTCGCTGGAAGTCGGGAGTACACGGTTAGTTTCACCAGACCAGAGGGTCTTGACCTGTTCTGGGAACGATATATGGCTCGGTGCAGGTCAAGACCCGAATGGGAAGGTCTGGTGCCAGTGGCAGTTTCCCAAAGGTCAACAGTAAAGAAAATCACTATTATCCTCACAAATGAGAGTGTTCCTGCTCGGGACTTAGAGGTCTGGTTGAGAAATTATGGGGATGTTTTGACCAGGCCAGATAAAATTTATGATGAGCGTGGCATCTGGACCGGGGGTTGGTCGGTAACGGTCAGGTTGGCTAGGGATGGGAATGTTGTCCGTCACCTGCCCTCCTCTGCCTTTATAGGGAGGGATAGGATGACTATTTTTTATCCTGGTCAGCCAAAACTGTGTCACCGCTGTGGAGAAAAGGGGCATTTTAGCTCCTCTTGTTCAGCACTGATCTGTTCAGTGTGTCGGGGACAGGGTCATGTGGCCAGGGACTGCACCCAGGCGATAAGGTGCAACCTGTGCCTGCGCCTTGGCCACCCCTACAGCCGATGTCCTGAAGCCTGGCTTAATATGGATAGAGAGGTGATAGATGACCTCTTAAGGCTGGACAGGATGGAGGATGAGGCCCCTGGTGTACCACCCTCCTCTGCGGTGACTGACCCCCCTGGTCTTGTTCAGGATCCCTCCCCAGTCCCTGTGCCCACCCCTCCTGTATCTGTAAGTATTCCTTCTGTGTCTGTCCCTGTGTCCCCCCAGCCTACTGTACCGGCTCCTCTTGTGTCAGAACCTTCCAAGTCTGTGCCCCCCAAGTCAGTTATTCCCGATAAATCTTCCCTTCCTAAGTGTGACCTTAAAGAAGCCCCCCACCCACCAGTGGTAGAGGGTACCAAAAAGGGTGCTGCTGCGGCTTCCTCTGTAAAGAAGTCTTCTGTGAATGCTTCAAAGAAGAAGAAGAAAACAAGAGATGAAAGCATCTCTGAATCTGACCTGCAGTACCTGGAGGAGAGAAGGAAGGTTGTGAGGCGGAAGAGACAGACGGTGAGGACAGAACAGGGACAGGATGCCCCAGTGTCTGTCCCCAACCGTTCTAGGGCTTCTGCTTGGGATATCTCCTCATCTGGGGATTCTTCTGAGCAGAATTCAGAAATTGAAATGGAGTTGGAGGAGGCTTCAAGAAAGAGAGAGGCTTCTGGTGATGAGCAGCAGAGGGGAGCTAAGAAGCAATCCACTCAATAACCCAAATGGCGGTTCCCCCTCCGTTAAAAGTGGTGACAATAAATGTCGCCAGGATTAAGTCAGTAAGAGCTCGTTCTATGGCCTTCTTTTTGTTCAGCCAATTAGATGCTGAAATTTTATTTTTGCAGGAGACTAGGCTCACCTCCTTGGCAGATATTCATATGGCCAAGAGAGAGTGGAGGTATGGTCCATCTTACTGGTCTCTTGCGGCCGAGCCTTACGGCGGGGTGGCGGTGTTGTTTAAAACCGGCATGGTAACTGTCCGGCGGGTTATTGAGGTGGAGATTGGGAGATGTATGGTCTTAGACGTCCTTGTGGGAGGGCAGGACCTGCGCCTTATTAATATTTATGGGCCGCACACAAAGTGGGACAGGAAATGCCTTTTTACAAGGATCAAGCCATTTCTTTTTACATCCCGGCAAATGGTTTTTGGAGGTGACTTTAATACTGTGACTAGGCCCAAGGACAGGAAGGACTTCAATGACAGGCTGGGATATGATAGCGTTTTTTTAAATAGTATGGTTAGGGATGCTGGTCTTGTGGATGTGCACATTAAGCACCTTCCGGATGACACAGGGTTCACCTTTCATCGAGGTGATAGTCAGAGTAGGATAGATAGGTTTTTTTTGAAGGAGGCCTCTGCTTTCTCACCCCCAGTGGTGCAGGCAGTGGAGTTCTCTGATCACTGTATGCTATCTGTGGTCTTGAATGCTTCAGACTTCCCTCAGAGGGGCAAAGGCATCTGGAGATTAAATTCGACTCTCCTTGAGGAAGAACATGTTAGACAATCCTTTGAGGAATTCTTTCAGGCACAGGTGACCATCCTGGACTTTTGTAGCAGCAAGGCTGAGTGGTGGGAGCTGACCAAAAAGAGGATTGCTGGATTCTTCAGGGGCCTAGCCTATAAAAAACAGTTTAATAGATACATGACCTACCAACGTTTGCGGAGGAAGCTGGATATTCTTGTCTCGAGAGGAGGAGATCCTGGGGCAATCTCTGAAGTGAAAATCCTCCTCAGGAAGTGTCAATATGACCGGCATACCTCTTTGGTTCTGGAGCGGGACTATGGGAAATACCACTCGCCTGACCCTTACCAGAACTGCAAACAGGGTGTAGCTGTTAAGATGGTCGTTGGCCTTAAGGATAGTACAGGTTCCTTGACAAAGTCCAGGTCAGGGATCCTGGAGGTCGTGAGGTCTTTTTATGCTGAACTTCTTGGGAGGAAAGAGCTTGACCGAGACAAGATGGAAAGCTTTTTGGACTCTACTCTAGGTCTAAATGGTGTAGATGTCCCTTTGATGAATTTGACAGAAGAGATCACAGTTGAAGAGGTGACGAGGGCAATTGAACAGCTTGCCATCAAAAAGTCACCTGGACCGGATGGTCTGACGGCTGAGTTTTACAAAGTCTTTAAGTCTATTCTGGCCCCACATTTGGTAGAGGATTTTAACAGTTGTCTTGCTGAGGGGGTGCTTCCCCCTTCCATGAGATACTCAGCTGTGATTCTTCTTTCAAAAGGTAAAGATCCTTCGATGATTGAGAATTGGCGCCCCATCAGCCTTCTCAATGTCGATAGAAAGGTGCTGGCGAAGATACTTTTTTGACGCCTATCGGCAGTAGCAGAGTCTTTGCTTTCTCGCCATCAGCACTGTTCGATCCAGGGTAGGAGCACCTTCACAGCGGTTTTAGCTGTCCGGGAGGCCTTGGAGCAGTGCAGGGCTGCAGGCTGGGGAAAGTATCTACTGGCATTGGATCAGGCAAAGGCTTTCGATCGTGTCAACCATGAGTACCTGTGGTTGCTCTTTAGTAAGTACGGTCTGCCGGGTGGTTTTGTCGATTGGTTAAAAGTCTTGTATAAGGGGGCAGAAATCTTCCCTCTTGTTAATGGTTGGGTTGGACAGTCCTTTGAGGTTGGCTCTGGGGTGCGCCAGGGTTGTCCCCTGAGTCCCCTGCTCTATGTGTTTGCAATCAACCCCTTCATCAGGAGGCTAGAGAGCAGCATGTTGTGTGGGGTACCAGTGGGAATCCCGGGTGAGCCGCCTTTGAGGGTTGTTGCCTATGCGGATGATGTGTCAGTGATTGTCACTGGGACAGATGAAGAGGAGGAGGTGGTCTCTCTGACATCACGGTACTCTGAAGCATCAGGCTCCAAGATCAATCAGGAAAAGAGTGAAGTTTTTTGGATGGGAAAGGAAGGTGAGGGGTTTGATCTCCCGGACACCTTTCCAGTGCCCCAGGAAAAAATTAAGATATTAGGCATTGAATTTGGACCTGGCGATTATGGCCTCAAAAACTGGGAAGGCAGGCTGGAAGTTGCCAATACTAAAGTGGTCAGCTGGAAGAGATGGAAGTTATCTCTGAGGGAAATGGTTGATCTGATTAAGACTTACCTGATACCGATCTTCTTGTATGTCAGCCCTGTCTGCATCTTGCCAGTGTCTCTCTATGCTAGGATCTATAGTGTGTTCTTCCAGATGCTGTGGGGGAACAGACTGAACCCCATCAAGAGGAATGTCACCTATCTATCCAGGAGGGAGGGTGGCTTAGGTATGGTCAACCCCGTTCTTTTCTTTTCGCTGCTATTTCTCAAGTTTAACATTGGTAGTATGCTTGCAGTGGAACCTCCTGGATGGGCAGGCATGTTTAGATCTTGGTTTAGGCCTTTTCTGCGACTTTGGGAAGAAGGTGGCCAAGTGAAGAATCTCAGGGGTCATCGTGGTCAGCTTCCAGCCTATGTCGCTCCGTGTCTGAAGTTGCTGCGGCAGTGGCGACTGTCGGCTGAAGATCTCAGATCCGCTCTGAGGAAAGTCCTTATGAGCCGAGTCTTGAGCGAAGTCTTTCATGACCCACTGGCCTTAAGGGATTGCCCAGGCCCAATTTTGAGGGAAGGGTTAAGATTGATTAATTTGGCTAGAGTCCCCCTTAAATTCAGGGATCTGGCCTGGTTGTGCTTCCACGGGAGGCTCTATGTTCGGGGCAATTTGAAATTCCGCAGTGGGATGGATCGTGGTTGTCCTCGGGAGGAATGTACAGGTGAGGAGGAGACTATGGACCATTTTCTGCTTCCTTGCCCTTTTAACATAGAGGTATACAAACAGGTGGGGCGGGCCCTCGGTGTTCCTTTCCTCTCCAGGCTGGGTTATGCTGAGTGGGTGTACGGAGCATTCAATACTGGTGGGGGCTTTTGTTTGAATACACTTTTTTTAGTTAGTTTAGTAGTCCGTTATTACACATGGAACGCACGGTGTCAGGTCACCCTTCGGCGTAAAATCCTTCCTGTTCAGGTGGTGGTGTGTGACATTCTGCATGAGGTGGGGAAGATTTGAGCGCTTGAGAGAGACAAGTGGGGTCAGAGGGCTTGGCTGAAGGCGTGGAGGGGTTTCAAGCCTCCCTGACTGCCAGGAGTCTCTTTCCCGGGTGTGGCTTTCTGTCTCTTATCACCCTAGATTTTTTCTTAATGCTTAGTTTTTGATAAATGGCTGCATACATAGGTGATGGGTTGTGCCTCTTAGGCCCTCTCTGCTGCTTTATGTAAATAGTTTTCTAAAAATGTTGGAAGTGGATTATGTATATATTGTATATATTCTGCACATGGATGTGTATTCCTTTGTTTTCGGTTGGAATATTGTACTATAGTTATGTTTTTTACTTTTGTATAAAATATGTTGCTTGATTCTTTTCAATAAAAGATCAATAGTACCCCATCATTGGTATCAGTGGGAGGAATATTGCCCCATCATTGGTGTCAGTGGGAGGAATAGCACCCAATCATTTGTGTCAGTGGGAGGAATAGTGCCCCATCATTGGTATCAGTGGGAGGAATAGCACCCCATCATTGGTGTCAGTGGGAGGAATAGTGCCCCATCACTTGTGTCAGTGGGAGGAATAGTGCCCCATCATTGGTATCAGTGGGAGAAATAGTGCCCCATCATTGGTATCAGTGGGAGGAATAGCACCCCATCATTGGTGTCAGTGGGAGGAATTTTTTCCCCATCATTGGTGTCAGTGAAGGGAATAGTGCCCCATCATTGGTATCAGTGGGAGGAATAGTTCCCCATCATTGGTGTCAGTGGCAGGAATAGTGCCCCATCATTGGTGTCAGTGGGAGGAATAGTGCCCCATCATTGGTATCAGTGGGAGGAATAGTGCCTCATCATTGGTGTCAGTGGGAGGAATAGTGCCTCATCCACTTTAAGAATGGGGTGAACCAGGACAAGCAAAATCTAAGCAGATTACTCTTCAGCTTTAATAGAACCTTGAGCTTTAATTTTCTTTTCCTTTTCCTCCTTCGGAGCTGTTGCTGCCCTAAGCATTTTTCCTGGGATTCTCAGCTTCATATAACATTTCTCCCTTAATGGAGGGAGACATGGAGCGCTGGCAGAGTGACTCAGAGCCTACTTGGCGTGAGCTCTGGAAAACTCTAACTTCGTTTGCTCAACTCGAATGTTCAGGATGTGCTCAAAGCTGGACCATTAAACGGATCTGCGAGAACAGAGGGCGGCTGAGCGGGTCCAACGGCAGAGAGATCCTACACCCTGCGCCCCGTGCCCTTCACCTTCCCCACAAATGAATCAGATATTCGCTTTCATCCTTCTGCCATGTCCAAGGACTGGGCTTCAGAGAAGGATGGAGCCGTTCCATCTTCCCGAGGCATGCTCTCTCTTTTGGCTTAAAAAAAAAATTAAAAGGGGAAAAAAAAGTCTTGTGAACCGGCAGCCTGTATGTTTCTGGAGGGGTTCCCAGAATAGCAGGACTTGGCTCTGAGCGGCGGCATGAAACATACAGAGCTCTAATCTCTGCTTTGTTCATTTGGGGGCGCTACACCTGCACTGGGCTCTGATCTCCGACCTAACAACAAAATCATTTCTTACACAGAAAGATCTTTATTAGGTTACATTAGGATTGATTTACTAAAGGCAAATAGACTCTACAAGTGCAGTTACTCCAGAGCTTAGTAAATGAGGAGAAGCTCTGCTGACTTCCATCATCCAATCATGTGCAAGCAAAGCAAAAATGCCGTTTTTTTTTTTGTTTTTTTTTAACCACTTCTGGACCGGAAGATTTTCCCCCTTAAAGAGGAAGTAAACTCCTCAAAAATGTTTTCCTTTTTTTTTCTTCCCTGCAAAGTAAATGCATAATGTGCTAGTATGCATTGCAGAGATAAGACTATAATCCTTCCACTTTATAAAACTCTGGTCCGACCGCATCTGTAATATTCTGTCCAGTTCTGGTCGCCAGTCCTCAGGAGACATGTGTTGGAGCTGGAGAGAGTCCAGAGAAGGGCAACTAAACTGATTAGGGGATTGGAGGACCTTAATTATGAAGAGCGTCTGCAATCGCTTGATTTATTCTCCCTGGAGAAGAGAGGCCTGAGGGGGGACATGATAGCAATTTATAAATATCTCAATGGTGATCTCGGCATAGAAAAAAAGCCATTCAGTCGTAGGGAGTGCATGAGGACTCGAGGGCATACAATGCGATTAGAGGAGAAGCGTTTTAACCTCAGGCAACGTGGGGGGTTCTTTACTGTTAGAGCTACAAAATTGTGGAATTCTCTACCACAAGAGGTGGTTTCTGCGGGAAGTATGGGGGCTTTCAAAAGACTCTTAGATGTACATCTCAAGGATCAGAACATTCAGGGGTATGTGTGATGATTACAGCCACACACACCTACACAGGTTGAACTGGATGGACTATTGTCTTTATTCAACCTCACCTACTATGTAACTATGTAACTATACTAGCACATTATGTGACACTTACCTCCAATGAAGCCCGCGTTGTCCCCGCTGCTGGCCGCATCCATTTTCACCCATCTTCTTCCGGGTCTGCGGACTTCGGCAGTATTGCTGGCCGGAGCCGCGTGACGTCACTCCCGCGCATGCGCGTGGGAGCCGCCAGTCACGGCACAGGGCTCTGAAGGAACGGCACGGGCGGCCATTTCTTCAGAGCGCATGCACCGATGAGGTCATCAGCTGCATGCACTGTAAATATCTCATAAACGGTGCAAGTTTAGGAGATATTTACAGCACCAATAGGTAATCCTTATTATAGGCTCACCTATAGGTAAAAGTCATTAAAGTGGGTTTACAGCCCCTTTAATGACCAGGTCATATTTTGCGATTCGGCACTGCGTTACTTTAACGGACAATTTGTGCGGTCATGCGATGTTGTACCCAAATAAAATTGATGTGTTTTTTCCCCACAAACAGAGCTTTCTTTTGGTGGTATTTAATCACCTGTGCGATTTTTAGTTTTTGCGCTATAAACAAACAAAGAGCGGCAATTCTGAAAAAAAAAAAAAAAACAATATTTTTCACATTCTGCTATATAACATTCTCAAAAAAAAAAAAAATGTAAAAATCAAAATTTTTAAAAATTTTAGGCCAATTTGTTTTCTGCTACATGTTTTTGGTAAAAAAAAAAAAAATCGCAATAAGTGTATTTTGATTGGTTTGTGCAAAAGTTATCACGTCTACTAACTACGGGAAAGATTTATGTCATTTTTATTGTTTTTTTTTACTAGCAATGGCGGCGATCTGCGTTTTTTTGGGGACTGCGACATTGCGGCGGACAGATCGGACCCTTAACTGACATTTTTGACACTTTTTGGGGGACCAGTGACATTACTACAGTAATCAGTGCTAAAAATATGCACTGTTACTGTAATAATGTCAGTGGCAAGGAAGGCGTTAACCCTGTGGGTGATCAAGGGGTTAAATGTGAGCCTAGGGGAGTGATTGTAATTGTGGGGGGGGGGGGGTGTGATCGCGGGTGTCAGACGGCAATTGGAGCCACCTGACACTGGCATCGGCTTCCCCGCTGACGAGCGGGGGCGGTAGTGCGCCACCGGCAGCACGCTCACCCCCTAGACTCCCGAGAGCGAGCGCCATACATGTACGGCATTTCGCTCAGTGCATCTGCGACAGGCGGTCGTAAAATAGTTAACGAAGTTAAAGTGCACATTTGCAGCGGTTTTTGATGAGCGAGAAATGCGCTGCAAAAGTCCAAAAAAAATTGAAAGCAAAAACACACCAAACTCTGCTCCAAAAAAAGTACAGGAGCTTCCATGGGGGGGTTCCTGTGCGAAGGGCAGCCGATTTAAGTGAACGGGCTTCCCTATGCGTGATGCATGTTAACGCGTGAAAAAATACTCTGCATTTCAAATCGAGTGACAAACCGCACAGAAAACATATACTTGTCTCATGTTTTCTGAAACGCGCATCAAGCTTGGATTGGGATGAAATGTCAATAGAAACCAAAGGGAGGGTAGTAGTCGTGCTTCAGCAGCGAGTTTGATGCGCAAAAAATGTACTGCAAACGCATCAAAAAGTGTGGAAGAAAAAAAAAAAGCACCACACTCCACTCCAAAAAAATACAGGAGCTTCTGATGGGCGTTAGTTGTGCACAGGACATGGAAACGAGCCGCAAATGCACATCACGATTTCATAGTTACATAGTTACATACAGTAGTTACATAGTTAGTCAGGTTGAAAAAAGACACAAGTCCATCTGGCTCAACCATTAAAAAAAAAAAAACAGTAATGAAAACCCAACCATACAATCCCATATACACAATCCTATACCCGCAGTTGATCCAGAGGAAGGTGAAAAAACCCCAGCAAAGCATGATTCAATTTGCTACAGCAGGGGAAAAAAAATTCCTTCCTGATCCCCCGAGAGGCAATCAGATATTCCCTGGATCAACTTTACCTATAAATATTAGTACCCAGTTATATTATGTACACCTAGGAAAGAATCCAGACCTTTTTAAAGCAATCTAGTGAGCTGGCCAGAACCACCTCTGGAGGGAGTCTATTCCACATTTTCACAGCTCTTACTGTGAAGAAACCTTTCCGTAATTGGAGATGAAATCTCTTTTACTCTAGACGTAAAGAGAGAGGGCCCCCTTGTCCTCTGATGACCTTAAAGTGAGCAACTCAACACCAAGTTCCCTATATGGACCCCTTATGTATTTATACATGGTGATCATATCCCCCCTTAATCTCCTCTTCTCAAGAGAGAATAGATTCAGTTCCTCTAATCTTTCCTCATAGCTGAGCTCCTCCATGCCCCTTATCAATTTGGTTGCCCTTCTCTGCATTTTCTCCAGTTCCCCCGATATCCTTTTTAAGATCTGGTGCCCAAAACTGAACTGCATATTCCAGATGAGGTCTTACTAATGATTTGTACAGGGGCAAAATTATATCTCTCTCTCTCTGTAGTCCATGCCTCTCTTCAAACAAGAAAGGACTTTGCTTGCTTTGGAAACCACGTTGCCAGTAAATGTTAAAGTTAAAATGTGCATTTGCAGGGTTTTTTGATGAGTAAAAAATGAGCTGCAAATGTACCAAAAAGTGTGGTTAAAAAAAAAGCACCACACTCCACTCCAAAAAAAAATGGGAGTTTGTATGGGTGTTAGTGGTGCACAGGGCATGGAAACAAGCTGCAAATGCACATAGTCTCTGACCATCTCTTGTAGCATGCCCCTAGTCTCTGACCATCTCTTGTAGCATGCCCCTAGTCTCTGACCATCTCTTGTAGCTGCCCTTTAGTCTCTGACCATCTCTTGTAGCATGCCCCTAGTCTCTGACCATCTCTTGTAGCATGCCCCTAGTCTCTGACCATCTCTTGTAGCTGGCCTCTAGTCTCTGACCATCTCTTGTAGCTGGCCTCTAGTCTCTGACCATCTCTTGTAGCTGGCCTCTAGTCTCTGACCATCTCCTGTAGCTGGCCTCTAGTCTCTGACCATCTCTTGTAGCTGGCCTCTAGTCTCTGACCATCTCTTGTAGCATGCCCCTAGTCTCTGACCATCTCTTGTAGCTGGCCTCTAGTCTCTGACCATCTCTTGTAGCTTGCCTCTAGTCTCTGACCAACCATGTTTTAAAGCATGCCTATCATTTCTTAAAATTTTTACTGTAGCATACCCATAGTCTCTGAACATCTCTTGTAGCATGGTCATAGTCTGACCATCTCTTCTAGCAAGCCCACAGGTTGTAATGATCTCTTGTTTCAAGTTCACATTCTCTGATCATCTCTTGTAGCATTCCCATAGTTTTTGATCATTCCTTGTAGCATGTCCATCATAGCTGAACACCTCTTGCAGCATGTCCATAATTTCTGACCATCTTGTGTAGCATGCCCCTAGTCTCTGACCATATTTTGAAGCATGCCACTAGTCTCTTACCATCTCTAGTAGCATGCCCATAATTTCCTACTATCTCTTGTAGCACGTCCATCATTTCTGAATATCTCTTGTAGCATGTCCATCATTTCTGAATATCTCCTGTAGCATGCACCTAGTCTTTGGACATTTCATGTTGCATGCACCTAGTCTTTAGGCATCTCTTGTAGCATTGCCATATTCTAACCATCTCTTGTAGCGTACCCCTCATCTTAGACCATCTCTTGTAGCATGCCCGTATTCTCTGACCATCTCTTGTTGGAGACCCCTAGTCTCTGACCATCTCTTGTAGCATGCCCCTAATTCCTGACCATCTCTTGTAGCTTGCCTCTAGTCTCTGACCATGTTTTAAAGCATGCCTATCATCTTTTAAAATTTTTACTGTAGCATACCCATAGTCTCTGAACATCTCTTGTAGCATGATCATAGTCTGACCATCTCTTCTAGCAAGCCCACAGGTTGTAACAATCTCGTGTTGCAAGTCCACAGTCTCTGATCATCTCTTGTAGCATACCCATCGTTTTTGATCATCTCTTGTAGCATACCCATCGTTTTTGATTATTTTTTGTAGCATACCCATCATAGCTCAACATCTCTTGCAGCAAGTCCATCATTTCTGACCATCTTGTGTAGCATGCCCCTAGTCCCTGACCATCTTTTGAAGTATGCCACTAGTCTCTTACCATCTCTAGTAGCATGCCAAATACTTTCTGACCATCTCTTGAAGCATGTCCATAATTTCTGAATATCTCTTTTAGCATGCACCTAGTCTTTAAACATCTCTTGTTGCATGCCCCTAGTCTTTGGACATCTCTTGTAGCATGGCCATAGTCTAACCATCTCTTGTAGCGTACACATCATCTTAGACCATCTCTTGTAGCATGCCCATATTCTCTGACCATCTCTTGTAGCAGGACTGTAGTCTCTGACCATCTCTTGTAGCAGACCCCTAGCCTCTGACCATCTCTAGTAGCATGCCCATAATTTCTGATCATATCTTGTAGCATGTCCATAATTTCTGAATATCTCTTGTAGCATGCACCTAGTCTTTGGACATCTCTTGTATCATGGCCATAGTCTAATCATCTCTTGTAGCAAGCCCGCAATTTTTGACAATCTTTTGTAGCAAGCCCACTGTCTCTGAGCATCTCTGAGCATCTCTTGTAGTGTACCCATCATCTTAGACCAGTGAAGGCGAACCTTGGCACCCCAGATGTTTTGGAACTACATTTCCCATGATGCTCAACTAAACTGGAGAGTGCATATTTCTGATCATATCTTGTAGCATGTCCTATTTTCTGAATATCTCTTGTAGCATGCACCTAGTCTTTGGACGTTTCATGATGCTCAACTAAACTGGAGAGTGCATGAGCATCATGGGAAATGTAGTTCCAAAACATCTAGGGTGCCAAGGTTCGCCATCACTGTCTTAGACCATCTCTTGCAGCATGTCCATCATTTCTGACCACACATGCCCATAGTCTAACCATAGCATTCCCATAATCTCGGATCATCTCTTTTAGCCTGCCCATAGTCTTTAACCACCTCTTCAAGCATGCCGATAATTTTTGACTCATTGTAGAATTTCATAGTCTCTGTCCATCTCCTGTTGCCTCTCTGAAGTCTCTGGTGGCTCTTTGTAGCATTATGTTCCCTGAACATTATGTGCAGTCCATGTTGGGCCAGCACTCGAGTCCCCCTATATTACCTAGTTTCCACTCCATTCCTCACTCCATTCAAAACTAAAAGAAAAACATTTTGACTATAGTTGGCTAAAGTTTGACTTTTTTTTGCCATAACCTGATTGGAGTTTTTGGAGAGGAGCCGGTGTAATAATGACTCTTTCCAATGAGCGTCAGTTCCCTTTAGGGCACCTGAGAAGTTAATTCAGATTTTTTTGGAACATTAGAAAAGTTTTTTTTCCTCCAGGCAGAACAGTATTGCTGTTTTTCTTTTTTTTCTTTGGGCAACCCGAATGCTATTTAATGTAATCGTTCGGCATCTGCGAGGAGCACCGCCATCAAACCTATCCAGCCTGGTGGTCAGAAGTCTGCGCCAAAGTCACACCCATCATCAAACAGAATGGATAATCGCGAGGGGCTGGATTCAATTAAATCATGTTGAAAATGTGTTCCTTTTTTTTTTTCTTTGACGTTTTCACTTGCTTTCAATAATGAAAAAAAATAAAAGAAAGCTCCAACTTCGAATGGAAAATCTTGTGCGCGATCAGCGGAGGGATCCAAAACGCAGGCTTTTGTTTGTAAAGAAGGAGGTTTACGTTTCAAAGAGGAGATTACGGGTTTTTTTCCATACTTGAAGGAATAAAAGGTAGATTGTAAATGATGAACGTCCCACTTATGTTCTCTAGGGACTTGAAGCACGGCTCCACCTCAACCAACCGGGCATGGCAAGGCAGAGATGTGAAATATTAAAGCTGAATTCCAGGATTAGCAATTATGTTCTGAATCCATTCATCATGTGTATTCTTCTTGAATCTCGGAGAGCTTTGTGTATTTCCTCCAGATCTGTGCAGTAATCCAGTGTGAGACTTCCTGTAAAAAAGACCTCTCACCGCTGCTCTCTCTCCTTGTGCAGGGTGACTGGTCTTGTCTCCGCCCCCTCCTGTAGTTTTCCGCAAGCAGCCTGTGGTGGGTGGAGCCTGCTCAGCTCCTCCTACAGTTCTACTCTTTCTCTCCTTGTGCAGGGTGACTGGTCTTGTCTCCGCCCCACCTGCATTTTTCTGCAGGCAGCCTGTAGTGGGTGGGGCCTGCTCAGCCCCTCCCACAGCTCTGCTCTCTGCACAGGCTAGTCACAGAGTGAGACTTCCTGTAATAAAGACCGCTCACGGCTGCTCTCTCTTTGTGGCGGGTGACTGGTCTTGTCTCCGCCCAGTCCTGTAGTTTTCTGCGGGCATGTTGTAGTGGGTGGGGCCTGCTCAGCTCCTCCTACAGATTTGCTCTCTCTCCTTGTGTAGGGTGACTGGTCTTGTCTCTGCCCCCTCCTGTATTTTTCTGCAGGCAGCCTGTAGTGGGTGGAGCCTGCTTAGCTCCTCCTACAGTTCTGCTCTCTCTCTCCTTGTGCAGGGTGACTGGTCTTGTCTCCGCCCCCTCCTGTATTTTTCTGCATGCAGCCTGTAGTGGGTGGAGCCTGCTCAGCTCCTACTACAGCTCTGCTCTCTCTATCTCTTTATGTGCAGGGTGACTGGTCTTGTCTCCGCCCCCTCCTGTAGTTTTCTGCAGGCAGACTGTAGTGGGTGGGGCCTGCTCAGCTCCTCCTACAGTACTGCTTTTTCTCTCCTTGTGCAGGGTGACTGGTCTTGTCTCC